>NC_090655.1:277010465-277610465 GCF_040937935.1 Hyperolius riggenbachi
CTGCCTGCGCTGGGATCAGCTGACAGTCCTGATCAGCTGATCGCTCTCCTATTGGCATAAAGGTCCAGCCTCCTAGTGTAGCTCTCCATCTGTGTGCACTACTAGGCTCAGAAACACCAGACGCATGCTGCTGTGTGGAAACCGCCGGTCTGAACGCGGAGACAGCCGCCCCGCTGCCAGACCGCGCGGTGGTGTCTCCGTAATCCTTTTACAGTACCCCCCCCCCCTGAGGAGTGGACTCCGGACAGTTCCCACCAGGCTTCCCAGGATGTGAGTCATGAAATTCTTTTTTAATTCCTCTGCATGCATGCGACAATCTGGCACCCAAGTTCTTTCCTCCACACCATATCCTTTCCAATGGACCAGATACTGTACGAAATTCTGCACTAAGCGAGAGTCCAGGATCTTTTCAATCTCATATTCTGGTTGGTCATCAACCAACACAGGGGGGGGGGGGGAGGAATCCACGTGCACTGCTGGCTTCAAAAGAGACACATGGAATGATCTCACACCTCATACTGGCTGGGAGATCAATCGCGTGAGTGACATTATTAATTTTCTTGGATACTGGGAATGGTCCTATAAATCTAGGACCCAGTTTGGGTGACAGCTGCTTCAAGGCCAAATGCCGAGTGGATACCCACACTAGATCTCCTGGAGAAAACTTCCACTCTACAGACCGCCTTTTATCTGCCTGCTTTTTCTGGGTTTGAAAAGCTTTCCCTAGGTTCTTCTTAACCATTCACCAAATCTCCTTTAAAGCTCTCTGCCAATCCTCCAGAGCCGGGAATGGTGTGGATGCCACTGGCAATAGAGCAAACTTTGGTGATCTTCCTGAGACTACCTGGAATGGGGAAAATCCTGAAGAGGAGCTTTTCAGGTTGTTGTGCGACACACTACACACACACACTACACACACACACACTACACATACACACACACACTCACTCACTACACACACACACACACACACACTACACACACACACTCACTACACACACACTACACACACACACACACACACACACACACTACACACACACACACTACACACACACACTACACACACACTACACACACACTACACACACACACACACACTACACACACACTACACACACACACACACTACACACACACTACACACACACTACACACACTACACACTACACACACACTACACACACACACTACACACACACTCACACACACACTCACTATACACACACACCACACACACACACGCACACTACACATACACACACACACACACATATACACACACACTCACTATACACACACCACACACACACACTACACACACACACACTCTACACACCCACACACTACACACACACACACACACACTACACACACACACTACACACACACACACACTACACACACACTACACACACACTACACACACACACACACACACACTACACACACACTACACACACACTACACACACACACACACTACACACACTCACACACACACTCACTATACACACACACACACACACGCACACTACACATACACACACACACACATATACACACACACACACACACTCACTATACACACACCACACACACACACACTACACACACACACACACACACACACACTACACACACACACACACACTCACTCACTATACACACACACACACACACACTATACACACACTACACACACACACTATACACACACTCACTCACTATACACACACCACACACACACACACTACACACACACACACTCACTATACACACACACACTACACACACACAACACACACACACACACGATGTGAGCACAAATTATGCTGCTTTATGATGATTATCCTTGTCCTTATATGCTACAGAATACAGGGTTTGCTCATGCGCAGTATATCACCATAATTACAGAAAGTCATGTGATTTACAAGAAATAACACAGTTCAATGATCACGGGAAAACATGATATTTATTACCATACAGGTGTCCACATTGGGGATTTGCCCAGAAAGGAGAATTTGACTAATCTTGTGTAATGATCGGTGTCAGCACACAGAGAGAATCTGATCGTTAGAGATCTGCAGAATCATCAACGATACAGATGTATACCTGATTATGGATGATCTGCAGAATCACCAATAATACAGGTATGACTAACCTCTGGACACCTAATGAGTAATGTGATTGATGAACTGTAGGCTATCTCCTGAGGAGCAGGAGATATAAGTGACTCGGCCAAGAGCCACCTGAGAGGCAGGTGGCCCTGGGCAGGTGCAGAAACTATTTCTTAGATAGAATGGACCTGGTAACCAGGGAAGCAGTATTAGATGGTGAACTGTACTGCAGCCAAAGGAATAGAGCACTGGCTGCTAACAGACCGGACTCTCTGAGGTGCGGGAGTCCTGGTTGCAGCTGACACCTGGTGGAATGGTGTCACTGCTAATACTGATCAGCTGAACACTCAGGGAGAGTGACAGCTAGGATGGTCGGGCAGGCCAGGTCGGCAACACACAAGCAGATGAGATACAGAGACAAAAGACTGATTCGGTAACTGGGTACAGGCAGGGTCTGGCAACAGATAGACAGATATGCAAGGTACCGAATCAGAATGCAAGAGCAAGGTCGACAGAGCAAAAGGTCATAACATACAAATCTCACAGAATCCTAGACTGGGGTGTGAGGTCCTTGGTCACAACACCCTGGAACTGGTCTAAGGTATTACACAGCAATGACACAGTATTCCTAAGCTTGGGTGTGAGGTCCTTGGTCACAACACCCTGGAACTGGTCTAAAGTATAACTCAGCAATGACACAGTATTCCTAAGCTTGGGTGTGAGGTCCGTGGTCTCAACACCCTGGAACTGGTCTACGGTATAACACAGCAATGACTCAGTATCCCTAAGCTTGGGTGTGAGGTCCGTGGTCTCAACACCCTGGAACTGGTCTAAAGTATAACACAGTAATGTCACAGTAGTCCTAAGCTTGGGTGTGAGGTCCGTGGTCTCAACACCCTGGAACTGTTCTAACATATAACACAATAGTAATCTGGCTCAGTGTGAATTCCCAGGTCCTCCTGGTTCTAACACACTGTGGGATTGGACTGGTCTGAGAGCTCACACGTTAGTATTCGCAACGGCAGACAACCAGCAACTGACAGGCAAGAAGTATTTATAGTGCAGCACTCCCCAGCGCCGCCCAGCCCTACTCAGCCAATCACTGCCTGCGCTGGGATCAGCTGACAGTCCTGATCAGCTGATCGCTCTCCTATTGGCATAAAGGTCCAGCCTCCTAGTGTAGCTCTCCATCTGTGTGCACTACTAGGCTCAGAAACACCAGACGCATGCTGCTGTGCGGAAACCGCCGGTCTGAACGCGGAGACAGCCGCCCCGCTGCCAGACCGCGCGGTGGTGTCTCCGTAATCCTTTTACAGTACCCCCCCCCCCCCTGAGGAGTGGACTCCGGACAGTTCCCACCAGGCTTCCCAGGATGTGAGTCATGAAATTCTTTTTTAATTCCTCTGCATGCATGCGACAATCTGGCACCCAAGTTCTTTCCTCCACACCATATCCTTTCCAATGGACCAGATACTGTACGAAATTCTGCACTAAGCGAGAGTCCAGGATCTTTTCAATCTCATATTCTGGTTGGTCATCAACCAACACAGGGGGGGGGGGGGAGAGGAATCCACGTGCACTGCTGGCTTCAAAAGAGACACATGGAATGATCTCACACCTCTCATACTGGCTGGGAGATCAATCGCGTGAGTGACATTATTAATTTTCTTGGATACTGGGAATGGTCCTATAAATCTAGGACCCAGTTTGGGTGACAGCTGCTTCAAGGCCAAATGCCGAGTGGATACCCACACTAGATCTCCTGGAGAAAACTTCCACTCTACAGACCGCCTTTTATCTGCCTGCTTTTTCTGGGTTTGAAAAGCTTTCCCTAGGTTCTTCTTAACCATTCACCAAATCTCCTTTAAAGCTCTCTGCCAATCCTCCAGAGCCGGGAATGGTGTGGATGCCACTGGCAATAGAGCAAACTTTGGTGATCTTCCTGAGACTACCTGGAATGGGGAAAATCCTGAAGAGGAGCTTTTCAGGTTGTTGTGCGCAAAGTCTGTGAACGGCAAAAATTTTACCCAATCAGATTGCGCATCTGCAACATAACATCTGAGGAACTGTTCTAGGGATTGGTTAACTCTCTCGGTCTGGCCATTGGCCTGTGGGTGGTAGCCTGATAAGAATGCAAGGTCCATATCCAGCTGATGGCAAAAGGCTCTCCAAAACTTTGAAACAAATTGGACTCCTCGATCTGACACTATGTTTTCCGGAATGCCATGCAGCCAGAAAATATGCTGGATGAAGAGATCGTCCAGTTCCTGGGCCGAGGGAAGTCCTTTCAAAGGAACAAAATGAGCCATCTTACTGAATCTGTCCACTACCACCCAAATGACCGTTTTGCCCTCAGACCTGGGGAGTTCACCCACAAAATCCATGGACACATGGGTCCATGGTTCACTTGGGACTGACAAGGGTTGCAAAGTACCAACAGGGGCCTGACGAGGGGGTTTACTCCTAGCACACGCTGCACACTCTGCACACTCTCTTACAAACTCCTTACAATCTGTTGCCAATGACGGCCACCAAGCACATCTGCCCTGAAATCCTGAGTTCTGGTGGCCCCGGGATGACCAGCATTCTTGTGGGAATGAAACAGTTGCAAGAGTTGTAAACGGAAAGGCAGTGGTACAAACATGACCCCATCAGGCTTCCCCTCTGGAACATCCTGTTGGTAAGGACTCAGAGTGACTGTCCAATCCTTCCAAGTCTCAGTGGCTGCCAGAACTACCTTCTGAGGTAGAATGGTCTCAGGGGCTGAGGGCTGTACTGTCTCGGGCTCGAAACACCTGGACAAGGCATCGCCCTTGATGTTTTTACTACCAGGGGTATACGTAATTTCAAATCTAGAGAAAGAACAGGGACCACCGGGCCTGACGGGGGCTAAGTCTCTTGGCACCCTCTATGTACTCCAAATTCTTATGATAAGTGTAAACTGTGATAGTATGTTCTGCACCTTCTAGCCAGTGTCGCCATTCCTCAAAAGCTAATTTGATGGCTAAAAGCTCCCGATTGCCTATGTCGTAGTTTTTCTCTGCGGGTGAAAACCTACGAGAAAAGTAGGCACATGGGTGGAGTTTGCCCTGTAGGCCTGACCTCTGAGACAATACAGCTCCCACCCCCACCTCTGAAGCATCAACCTCCACAATAAAAGGAAAGGTGACATCAACATGTCTCAATATAGGTGCGGAACAGAACAGTTTTTTCAGTGTAGAATAGGCAGCATGGGCCTCTGCTGACCAGTGGTGAGTATCAGCCCCTTTCTTGGTGAGACTGGTGAGGGGCGAGACTATGGTAGAATACCCCTTTATGAACCTCCTGTAGTAGTTGGCAAAACCCAGAAATCTCTGGAGTGCCTTCAGACCTACAGGCTGAGGCCACTCCAGGACAGCAGAAACCTTCCCTGGATCCATAGAGAGGCCGGATGTAGAGATAATGTACCCCAGGAAGGCAACCGAGGTCACCTCGAAGAGGCATTTCTCCAGTTTGGCATAAAGCAGATTCTGTCTTAACTCTTCTAGAACAAACCTGACATGCTTGCGGTGTTCTGAGAGATTGGATGAAAAAATCTGAATATCGTCCAGATAGACTTGGACAAACTTCCCCAACGCCTCCCTGAATACCTCATTATTCAACTCCTGGAAGACAGCCGGAGCGTTACACAACCCGAAGGGCATCACCAGATACTCGTAATGCCCGTCGGGCGTGTTAAAGGCCATCTTCCATTCGTCACCATCCCTTATGCGAACTAGGTTGTAAGCACCTCTCAGATCTAGCTTTGAGAAAATCTTGGCGTTGGTAACCTGGGTGAATAAATCGTCAATCAAGGGTAACTGATAACGATTTTTCACTGTGATCTTGTTTAAGCCTCGATAGTCAATGCAGGGACGGAGGCCTCCATCTTTTTTCTTCACAAAAAAGAATCCTGCCCCTGCCGGTGAACGAGAGGGACGGATGAACCCTTTAGCCAAGTTTTCTCTGATGTATTCCTGCATAGCTAGCTTCTCAGGCCCAGACAGATTATAGAGGTGACCCCTGGGAGGCATACAACCAGATCTCAAATCGATGGGACAGTCGAAGGTACGGTGGGGGGGGAAGTTTATCTGCTGATTTGGGACAGAACACGTCAGCAAATTCTGCGTATTGTTTTGGCACACCTTTAATCTGAATCTTGGTGTTACCCACGGTTACTTTCGCTAAACAATGATGATAACAATGGGTAGACCAGCTCGTTAGCTGACCTGAAACCCAATCTATCTGAGGGGAGTGAAGTTGTAACCATGGCATGCCAAGAATGACGGTAGAGGTTGCCATACGCAGAACCAGAAACTGCAGATTCTCCTTATGTAGCACCCCAATACTGAACATCAAATTCGGGGTTCGAGACAGAGGATGTCTACTTTTCAGAGGAGAGTCATCTACAGCAGTGACCAAAACCTGTTGGACTAATGGGAGTATAGGAATCCCCAAGTTTTTTGCAAACTCGTAATCTATAAAGTTAGCTGCTGAACCAGAGTCTACGAAAGCTTCAGTTGTAACAGTCTGGCCCTCCCATGTGACTGAACAGGGAAGGAGCAAACGATTGTTGTTTAGAGGTAAAGCGATAGCAATAGAGTCAGCACCATCCAGTATTCTTATGCTCTTTATTGGTAAAATAGCATGATGTATGCTGTCAGCAGCGACAGCCCTGCTGTTTCGGTCCACAGACCTTTTTCAAGCTGCTCAGAATGTGCATCACACTACAAATTAAAATCAATGAGTTTAAATAGGCACATTGCCATATTCCAACCAATCACAAACAGGCACCTCCAAGCCAATCAGAATGCAGAGGCCTTCGCACGGACCTGATAGGAAACTGAGGTCCCTAACATGCAAATTATTCCATTACTATTCCACCCACATGACGAAAATAACTCCACCTATATCAACGCACATCCTCCCAATAATAACACAGGGAGGGTAAATATTCATTACAAGCGATCAACATCTCTGCTTACAATAAAACATCTCCAGATGAGAAATGCATACAGAAACATCGCTGAACTTACTGGAGTATTGTCACACCGAATTCCCACAGTTCAGGATCGAGCGGCTCCTGCATGTTAGGGACCTCAGTTTCCTATCAGGTCCGTGCGAAGGCCTCTGCATTCTGATTGGCTTGGAGGTGCCTGTTTGTGATTGGTTGGAATATGGCAATGTGCCTATTTAAACTCATTGATTTTAATTTGTAGTGTGATGCACATTCTGAGCAGCTTGAAAAAGGTCTGTGGACCGAAACAGCAGGGCTGTCGCTGCTGACAGCATACATCATGCTATTTTACCAATAAAGAGCATAAGAATACTGGATGGTGCTGACTCTATTGCTATCGATATACTGGAGTTTCCTGTGCAGGGATACTGAGGGTCACAGCACATCCTGACATCCTCTCCTGGGTGCATGCTTCGGACTGAAGACTTGTTTAGAGGTAAAGACTGTGCGCCTAGGGTATTACCTCTGACTACACCTAGGCGGCAGCGTTTCCCGACTTCTTGGGACAATTCTGCACCTTATGAGCCTCCTCTGCACAGTATAAACAGAGCTGTTCTGTTTTCCTGCGATTCCTCTCCACCCGTGTCAATTTGGACTGTCCAATTTGCATTGGCTCTGGCGGAGGTGAGACGGGTGGAGGAGAGGCGTAGGAGACATATCTTACAGTGTTCTTACCGCAGGTTTGTTTCTGATAGCGTAATTGGCGATCAACCCGTACTGCTAAAGCGGTAGCGAAACCAATAGTTTTTGGTTTAGGGTGTCCCAACAGCAAATCCGAGACTGCGTCTGACAACCCTAATAAAAAAACAGTCTAATAGTGCAAATGACCCCCATCTAGCTGACACAGACCACTTCCTGAATTCAGCTGCATAAACTTCTACTGGATCCTTGCCTTGACGCAAAGTCTTGAGCTTCCGCTCAGCAGTAGAGGCAATGTCCGGATCATCATAAATTATGGCCATGGCCTTGAAAAATTCCTCAACTGACGTTAAAGCATCATGCCCTTCCTGCAGGCTATATGCCCAGGTCTGAGAATCTCCTGACAGAAGGGTCTTAATAAAAGTCTCTCTGTGCCTCAGTTCCTGATGAATTGGGTCTCAGATTAAAATATGACATTACTCGATTTTTAAAGTTCTGAAAGTCAGATCTATGACCAGAAAACCTTTCGGGTTCAGACATGCGTAAGTCTGTAGCTGGAGGTGATCGCACTGTGTTTACAGCCGTCTGAAGGACATGTATGGACCCAGACAATGCTGTGATCTGGGTCTGATGACCGTCCAGCACCCTGATTAAATTTTCCACCGAGGTGGTGAGTGCATCAAGACGGCTGTTAAGTGTGTCCATTTTGTTTTTCAGGTCTGCCGTTCTGTAATGATCAGTGTCAGCACACAGAGAGAATCTGATCGTTGATGATCTGCAGAATCATCAACGATACAGATGTATACCTGATTATGGATGATCATCTGCAGAATCACCAATAATACAGGTATGACTAACCTCTGGACACCTAATGAGTAATGTGATTGATGAACTGTAGGCTATCTCCTGAGGAGCAGGAGATATAAGTGACTCGGCCAAGAGCCACCTGAGAGGCAGGTGGCCCTGGGCAGGTGCAGAAACTATTTCTTAGATAGAATGGACCTGGTAACCAGGGAAGCAGTATTAGATGGTGAACTGTACTGCAGCCAAAGGAATAGAGCACTGGCTGCTAACAGACCGGACTCTCTGAGGTGCGGGAGTCCTGGTTGCAGCTGACACCTGGTGGAATGGTGTCACTGCTAATACTGATCAGCTGAACACTCAGGGAGAGTGACAGCTAGGATGGTCGGGCAGGCCAGGTCGGCAACACACAAGCAGATGAGATACAGAGACAAAAGACTGATTCGGTAACTGGGTACAGGCAGGGTCTGGCAACAGATAGACAGATATGCAAGGTACCGAATCAGAAGGCAAGAGCAAGGTCGACAGAGCAAAAGGTCATAACATATAAATCTCACAGAATCCTAGACTGGGGTGTGAGGTCCTTGGTCACAACACCCTGGAACTGGTCTAAGGTATAACACAGCAATGACACAGTATCCCTAAGCTTGGGTGTGAGGTCCTTGGTCACAACACCCTGGAACTGGTCTAAAGTATACCTCAGCAATGACACAGTATTCCTAAGCTTGGGTGTGAGGTCCGTGGTCTCAACACCCTGGAACTGGTCTAAGGTATAACACAGCAATGACTCAGTATCCCTAAGCTTGGGTGTGAGGTCCGTGGTCTCAACACCCTGGAACTGTTCTAACATATAACACAATAGTAATCTGGCTCAGTGTGAATTCCCAGGTCCTCCTGGTTCTAACACACTGTGGGATCGGACTGGTCTGAGTGCTCACACGTTAGTATTCGCAACGGCAGACAACCAGCAACTGACAGGCAAGAAGTATATATAGTGCAGCACTCCCCAGCGCCGCCCAGCCGTACTCAGCCAATCACTGCCTGCGCTGGGATCAGCTGACAGTCCTGATCAGCTGATCCCTCTCCTATTGGCATAAAGGTCCAGCCTCCTAGCGTAGCTCTCCATCTGTGAGCACTACTAGGCTCAGAAACACCAGACGCATGCTGCTGTGTGGAAACCGCCGGTCTGAACGCGGAGACAGCCGCCCCGCTGCCAGACCGCGCGGTGGTGTCTCCGTAATCCTTTACAGTACCCCCCCCTGAGGAGTGGACTCCGGACAGTTCCCACCAGGCTTCCCAGGATGTGAGTCATGAAATTCTTTTTTAATTCCTCCGCATGCATGCGACAATCTGGCATCCAAGATCTTTCCTCCACACCATATCCTGTCCAGTGGACCAGATACTGTACGGAATTCTGCACTAAGCGAGAGTCCAGGATCTTTTCAATCTCATATTCTGGTTGATCATCAACCAACACAGGGGGGGGGGGGGAGGAATCCACGTGCACTGCTGGCTTCAAAAGAGACACATGAAATGATCTCACACCTCTCATATGGCTGGGAGATCAATCGCGTAAGTGACATTTTTAATTTTCTTGGATACTGGGAATGGTCCTATAAATCTAGGACCCAGTTTGGGTGACAGCTGCTTCAAGGCCAAATGCCGAGTGGATACCCATGTCAGCTGCTGGTGTTGGTCCACTGTGTTTTATCAAGGGCAGGGTCAATGCAACTAGCTATCAGGAGATTTTGGAGCACTTCATGCTTCCATCTGCTGAAAAGCTTTATGGAGATGAAGATTTCATTTTTCAGCACGACCTGGCACCTGCTCACAGTGCCAAAACCAATGGTAAATGGTTTACTGACCATGGTATTACTGTGCTCAATTGGCCTGCCAACTCTCCTGACCTGAACCCCATAGAGAATCTGTGGGATATTGTGAAGAGAGAGTTGAGAGACGCAAGACCCAACACTCTGGATGAGCTTAAGGCCGCTATCGAAGCATCCTGGGCCTCCATAACACCTGAGCAGTGCCACAGGCTGATTGCCTCCATGCCACGCCGCATTGAAGCAGTCATTTCTGCAAAAGGATTCCCGACCAAGTATTGAGTGCATAAC
Organism: Hyperolius riggenbachi; assembly: GCF_040937935.1. Taxonomy (NCBI): domain Eukaryota; kingdom Metazoa; phylum Chordata; class Amphibia; order Anura; family Hyperoliidae; genus Hyperolius; species Hyperolius riggenbachi. The sequence continues at coordinate 277,021,177 of NC_090655.1, forward strand.
TGAACATAATTATTTGAAGGTTGACTTTTTTTGTTTTAAAAACACTTTTCTTTTATTGGTCGGATGAAATATGCTAATTTTTTGAGATAGGAAATTTGGGTTTTCATGAGCTGTATGCCAAAATCATCAATATTAAAATAATAAAAGGCTTGAACTACTTCAGTTGTGTGTATTTGAATCTAAAATATATGTAAGTCTGTTTATCAGTACATTACAGAAAATAATGAACTTTATCACAATATGCTAATTTTTTGAGAAGATCCTGTATATACACACTCACACATACATTGCACATTTTTGTTTTTTTTTTCTTGTAAAAAAATAAGTTTAGCTCCGCTGTAAAATTAGTCCTGCCCCCCTCCCCACCGACATCACGCCGCCACCACCGCACTGATTTGCCACCGGGTCCCCAGAAAAATAGTGGGGACATGGGGATCCCGGTGCCCGAAGACAGACAAGGGAGAAGGTGGAGAGAAGGGAGACGGGGAAAGCAGCCTGGGTACTGCTGTGCAGCACTGATCGCACATGGGACCCAGGAACACTGATCATGCAGCGGTTTTTGCCAGCATGACCTGAGCTCAGGCTTACCATTCTCAGCTCACAAAGCAGAGCCCGAGCATCAGTTGGTATTACTGCCAGGGGGGTTACATCACTCTGATTTCACTGCTGTGCATAATTCAAAGTCAGGATACAACCCCTTACAGTGAAAATAAGAAAGTGAGTCTCCAGGAAAGTTCATTATATAACATTGTTATTTACCTGCTGTGAGCTGCAGATGTGGGGATATTAGAAGCTCCCATTCATCCAGACTGAACTGAGGACAGGAGATTTCCCTCTCTCTGTGTCTCTGTTTTACAGTCAACAGCCCAAGTTCATCAGTAACTGTCCACCGGCGAACAGTTTGGGCCATCTTTACCAGTGACAGGTACAAACTCTAATGAGTGATTAGCGCTGTGAAAAAGATCACTGGATCATCCCTGCCACCTCCCGATCTCCACACGGTGAGAATGTGATCAAGGGCCACCAAGATCTAGCGTGACCCCTCCCACTCAGGCACCCACTTCTTTGAGCTCCTCCCATCTAGCCACCATTATAGGACCATCTCCTCTAGAACAAAACAGGCGTAGCAGCACCTTCAAGCGTTCCTCCTGCTGAACTCTATCCCTCCCCTGCTGAGTCCACCCTCCTGCTTAACTCCCTCCCGTGATGAGGCCACCCTCCTGCTTAACTCTCTCCCTCCCCAACTGAGCCCGCTCTCCTGCTTAACTCTATCTCTCCCCTGCTGAGCCCGGCCTCCAGCTAAATTCTATCCCTCCCCTGATGAGCCTGCCCTCCTGCTGAACTCTATCCCTCCCCTTCTGAGCCCACCCTCCTGTTTAACTCACTCCCTCCCCTGCTGAGCCCGCCCTCCTGCTGAACTCTATCCCTCACCTGCTGAGCCCGCCCTCCTGCTGAACTATATCCCTCCTCTGCTGAGGCCGCCCTCCTGCGGTAATCCTACCCCTCAGACAGTGGAGACTCCCCTGCGCCTGCTCCAGTCCTCCAAACACCTCGGGTGCAGCACCCTCCCAGCACCTCTGTAGTGCAACATCGCCTGCCCAGGTGTATTATTACCCTCCTGCTGTAAATGTTTTCCACCTACACTACTTGACTTTACTGTTCTTGGTTTTGTCTGCCAATGTCTGATTATCTGTTGCCAATGCTAAAGCAGTGCAGCTTAATGACAGGAGAGTGAGGTAAAAATCTCCAGCGCACTCTATGCTGCGGTATTGCTAACTTACGCGTGCTCCATTAGCTTAACGGGTGCGCCACTGAACCCGCCCTGAGCCCCTGGCTTCACAGGATGAGATCCCAGCACTTTGATTGGCCCAATAGGCGGCTTGTCACGTGATAGGAAGTTTATTGTGCCAATTAAACAGGGAGCACCTGTTAAGTTAAGAGTGCGCTTAAGCTTAAAGAATAAACCCCATAGTGATCGTAACAAAGGTGGAAATGGAGGAATTATACATGTATGCCAAATATTTAAAATATTTAAACAGTTTGTACACAGTGTTAATCAGGGCTGTGGAGTCTGAGTTGAGGAGTCTGAGTTGGAGCAATTTTGGGGAGTCAGAGTCGGGAAAACATGCACTGACTCTGACTCTGACTCCTAATGAATTTAAACTGTAATTAAAATAGAAAATATGATAAAATGTTCTATTTATCAGATAATAGTCCTCCATAAATTATATATACAGTAATAGCTGTGCTTAGCCCACAAAAATGAACGGTTTATACAAATGTATGCACTCCATTTGCTCATGAAATCAAATAATTTGATATGTTAAAATTTGGTTTGGTGACTACGAATTAAAGAGTACCTGAGACGGATGAAAAAGAAAGTTTTATACATGCCTGGGGCTTCCTCCAGCCCCCTTCAGGCTAATCAGTCCCTCGCTGTCCTCTTCCACCACCTGGATCTTCTGCTATGAGTCCCGGTAATTCAGCCAGTCAGTGCAGTCCAGCCGTGCGCCGCTTCCACAGCCAGGAGCGTTCTGCATCTGTGCAATAGTGCTGCGCAGGTTTAATACGCTCCCGGAAGCTGAGTGTGTGCATGCACACTGCACCTGATTGGTCCCATAGCAGAAAATCCAGGTGGCGGAGGAGGACAGCGAGGGACTGATTAGCCTGAAGGGGGATGGAGGAAGCCCCAGATATGTATAAAACTTTCATCTGTCTCAGGTTCACTTTAAGTTACACAGTAGTACTATACTCTCCATATGCACTCCCCACAGAGCTGCAGGGAATCCACTGAGAATGTTGTGCACATTGAACACAGAAGTGTTGTCTATCGCCCATAAACCTGGTTCAGATTGTACATGAAGAATGTGTAATGGAGAAAGAATCCCCTCATTCTACTGCTGAGTACCTGCACATCACTCTTACATGTACCCACAGTTACATTGCCTAGGGCCTGATAGATGTTCAGATTGTGCATGAAGAATGTGTAATAGAGGAAGAATCCCCTCATTCCCCTGCAGAATACCTGCACATCATTCTTACATGTACCCACAGTTACATTGCCTAGGGCCTGATCCATGTTCAGATTGTGCATGAAGAATGTGTAATAGAGGAAGAATCTCCTCATTCTCCTGCAGAGTACCTGCACATCACTCTTACATGTACCCAGAGTTACATTGCCTAGGGCCTGATCCATGTTCAGATTGTGCATGAAGAATGTGTAATAGAGGAAGAATCTCCTCATTCCCCTGCAGAGTATCTGCACATCACTCTTACATGTACCCACAGATACATTGCCTAGGGCCTGATCCATGTTCAGATTGTGCATGAAGAATGTGTAATAGAGGAAGAATCTCCTCATTCTCCTGCAGAGTACCTGCACATCACTCTTACATGTACCCAGAGTTACATTGCCTAGGGCCTGATCCATGTTCAGATTGTGCATGAAGAATGTGTAATAGAGGAAGAATCTCCTCATTCCCCTGCAGAGTACCTGCACATCACTCTTACATGTACCCAGAGTTACATTGCCTAGGGCCTGATCCATGTTCAGATTGTGCATGAAGAATGTGTAATAGAGGAAGAATCCCCTCATTCTCCTGCAGAATATTTGCACATCACTCTTACATGTACCCACAGATACATTTCCTAGGGCCTGATCCATGCTCAGATTGTGCATGAAGAATGTGTAATAGAGAAATAATCCCCTAATTCTCCTGCAGTGTACCTGCACATCACTCTTACATGTACCCACAGTTACATTGCCTAGGGCCTTATAGATGTTCTTTGTTCCTGTCTGTACCTTCTACAAGTACTCTTACCAAGGACTAGTTTTAGGCCTCGTTTACATCTATGTAGCGCAGATGGCCATGCCATGGGAACGCAATGCGTAGGATCACACCCCCTCTGCGCTGCTACCCACTGCACTGCTGATCCCATCCATTGACAGTGAATGGGTCAGCTCTGCGCTTGAGGGCAGAATGCATGCAGCAGTATGCAAGCACATCATAGCACATCATACTGCTGCGCAAAGCATTTGATGTGAAGGACAGAAGGGCTGTCTATATCATTCTGCTGTTCTTGCATGTTACCACATCATACGTGCTTCCAAATGCGCACGGAAGCGCATATGATGTGAACAAGGCCTAAGTCTATGACTAAAAAAAAAAGGCAGAAGATCACCTGGATAGCCAGGTAACTGGTATTGTTTAAAAGGGAATAAATATGGCAGCCTCCATATCCCTGTCAGTTCAGTTGTCTTTTAGAATTCCTAAGCTTTGGCAGTTAAGAGATGCATTTTATGTTACATACTTTCAATCAACAAGATTGTAATATGCAAATTAGAGGAGTCGGAGTCAGTGGAATCCTAACCTGAGGAGTCTGAGGATTTTTGTACCGACTCCACACCCCTGCTATTTCAGAGAAGATTCAGAGTTTAACAAGTTTATGGCAGATGGGAAAAAGCTGTTTTTTAGTGTCTGTGTGTATGCAGATTGATCCAAACGTCTACCTGATGGAAGGAGTACATCAGGCGCTGTACTTGGCTACACAACTCCTGAGTTACTCCTACCTGTATTATTGCCTGAGGAAGCTGGTTAGAGACCTGCGAAATGCGTTGCATTTGTTCTGGAGGACGAATTAAATCTTGTTTAAACCATACATAGTGGTTGTGTTTGGTTATTGGGGAGGTAAGTCCACCCTTGCCCCCCAACTTTTATCTGTTTTTACCTATAATCAATTTTTACTCTGCTGGCGCCTCTGTTTACATTGCAATTATTGTTATCCACCTGGTGGATGGGAGAACACCCCTTCTTTCCTTCTACACAGAGCGACTTCTTAGCCTGAGTGGGGACAGGCCTAATATCTCCATAAGTGCTTTAAGTGGTTACCTGAACCCGGCAACCCATACATGTGAGCATATTTCTATTTGCTGCTACCTTGGCATTCCTTTATCATCAATAATACACTATTGGGGGCTCTCGATTGTGCTTTTTCCTTTCTTTTACCTGATGGAAGGAGCTCATACAAGGCGTTTCTGGGGTGAGTATTGTCCTTGATAATGATTTTGGCCCTTCTCATACAGCGAGTCTTATACAGTTATCCAGAAGTCTCAGCATCCAGAAGGAAAATTCTGACCTTGCAGGATGCATAAATCTAGTTTTACATTTCTTTTTGCAGTAATAATCCTCTGGTACATTGTTAACCACTTAATGACATGCTGACTTATAGAAATGTCCTGCTAGAGCCTCTTAACGGCTCCAGGACATTTTTATAAGTCAAACAGTGCTGCTGCCATTGCGCGTGTACTCCCGCCGCATGCATGTGCAATCCCAGGCGCATGCATAGGAGGAGGAGGTGCCTGGAGATGGCAGCCTCGGCAGCTTGCTCTGCCTTTTTATGTTTGTTTTATGTATTTTTGTTTTTCAACATTGCCTTGTGCAACCCAACCTGCACAACCTTCAACAGTGAACTACTGAGTGTAAGAGAACGCGGAAAAGCCGCCGCGTGTACCGGCGGCAAAGCGGCTGATTCCGCGTCCAGCGCGGCAGTTTGTCTGCGGCGGCGTGCGTCTGGTGTGGCTGGGTCTGTTAGTTCACACAGATTGAGGACTACGCACGCGCGCGCGCTGAGAGGCAGAACCTTTTTGACAAACAGAGAGGGATCAGCTGACCAGGTTGGTCAGCTGATCGCAAAGCATGTGGCTATTGGTTGATCGCTGATGGGTGGCGCCAGAGTGCGCTGCACTATATATAGTCACTGCTGCCAAGTCTCAGGTTGTCTGCCGTTGCGAACACTTATATGAAAGCACTCAGACCTTGGTCAGATCCAACAGTGTGTTAGAACCAGGAGGACCTGGGAATACACACTGAGCCAGATTACTTCTGTTTATTATTGTGTTATCATTCTGTTATACTTCAGACTAGTTCCAGGGTGTCGAGACCACGGACCTCACACCCAAGACTAGGGACTCTGTATTATCATCCTGTTATACCTCAGACTAGTTCCAGGTTGTCGAGACCATGGACCTCACACCCAAGACTAGGGACTCTGTATTATCATCCTGTTATACCTCAGGCTAGTTCCAGGGTGTCGAGACCACGGACCTCACACCCAAGACTAGGCATTGTTGATATATGTTGCATTCCTGACTATGCCTCTGCTTTCTGATTCGGTACCTACGCATATCTGATTACCTGTTGCCAAACCCTGCCTGCCTTGGATACCGAATCAGTCTTCTGCCTTTGTACTTTAATCTGTCTGTGTGTTGCCGACCTGGCTTGCCCGACCTTGAGAGCTATCTCTCCCCTTAAGAGATAGTCTCCAGACCTGCTAGTGACATCCACCTTCAGGAGTCACTCACTTACAGGTCCCACCTACCTTCACCCTGGGACTCCACCCCTTGGAGGCTCCAGGCTACTGAAAGGTTTCTGTACTTCTCTTTAGGCGGTATCGCCCGTACTGCCAAAGACCACCTGCTCCTCGGGTGGTCTTACTCAAAGTCATTACTGTTGCACCAAACACTCACACTATAAGGTGTCCAGAGCATGGCCGTTTCTACGGCCGTGCGGGGCGTGCCGCCGCCCGGGGCACTGCTGGGAGAGGGGCGCTGTGATGGAGGGGGAGCCGCAGCAGCGGGGAGGGCAGCCTGACCTCTCCCTCCCTTCCTCTCCCCGGGCCGCCCTCTGTGCGATCCCCCCTCGGAGTGCAGAGTAATGCAGCAGGAAAGCGCTATGCAAAACTACTCACCTCGCTGGCTCCAAGCACTGCTCTCTCCTCTCTGCCTGATACACACACACGCTGCTTCCTGTTTAGCAGCGTGTGTGTGTATCAGCGTGTAGGCAGAGAGAAGACTGGCGGCGAGAGAGCAGTGCTTGGAGCCAGCGAGGTGAGTAGTTTTGCATAGCGCTTTCCTGCTGCATTACTCTGCACTCCGAGGGGGGATCGCACAGAGGGCGGCCCGGGGAGAGGAAGGGAGGGAGAGGTCGGGTTGCCCTCCCCGCGGCAGCGGCTCCCCCCTCCATCATGGGGGGCACCTACCTAACCTATACTGGGGCAGCTACCTATCTAACCTAGCCTGGGGGGCACCTACCTATCTAACCTATCCTGGGGGGCACCTACCTAATCTAACATATACTGGGGGCACCTACCTAATCTAACCTATACTGGGGGCACCTACCTATCTAACCTATCCTGGGGGGCACCTACCTATCTAACCTATCCTGGGGGGCACCTACCTAATCTAACCTATACTGGGGGCACCTACCTAATCTAACCTATACTGGGGGCACCTACCTATCTAACCTAAACTGTGTGGCAGCTACCTATCTAACCTATCCTGGGGGACACCTACCTAATCTAACCTATACTGGGGGGCACCTACCTGATCTAACCTATACCGGGGGCACCTACCTAATCTAACCTATACTGGGGGGCACCTACCTAATCTATACTGGGGCAGCTACCTATCTAACCTATACTGGGGGGCACCTACCTATCTAACCTGGGGGGCAGCTACTTAATCTAACCTATACTTGGGGGGCAGCTACCTAATCTAACCTATACTTGGGGGGCAGCTACCTAATCTAACCTATACTGAGGGGGCAGCTACCTAATCTAACCTATACTGGGGGGCACCTACCTATCTAACCTATACTGGGGGGCACTTACCTATCTAACCTAAACTGGGTGGCAGCTACCTATCTAACCTATACTGGGGGCAACTACCTAATCTAACCTATACTGGGGGCACCTACCTATCTAACCTATACTGGATGGCAGCTACCTATCTAACCTATACTGGGGGCACCTACCTAATCTAACCTATACTGGGGGGCACCTACCTAATCTAACCTATACTGGGGGGCACCTACCTAATCTATACTGGGGCAGCTACCTATCTAACCTATACTGGAGGGCACCTACCTATCTAACCTGGGAGCAGCACCTAATCTAACCTATACTTAGGGGGCAGCTACCTATCTAACCTATAGTGGGAGCATTAACTTATCTAACCTGTATTGGGGGCACCTACCTACCTAGCTAGTCTATACAGGTGACAACTATACTGGCTACCTATAAACCTAACTAACCTATACTGGGGGCATCTACCTATCTAACCTATGCTGGGGGCAACTATTCTGGCTACCTATATTAGAGGGACCCACCTAGCTAACCTGTACTGGGGGCACCTACCTATCTAACTTATACCGGGGAAGCCTGCCTATCTAACCTATACTGTGGGCAACTATACTGGCTACCTATACTGGAGGCACCTACCTGGCTAACCTATACCAGAGGCAACTATACTAGCTCACCTATGCCTGGCTACCTATACTGGGGGGACCTATAGCTGGCTACCTATACTGGGGTACCTATTCTGGGGGAATCTATACTAGACCTGGCTAACCTACACTGCGGGCACCCATACCCTGCTTCGGGGGGGGGGGGGGGGGTGCAATTTTTACACCCTCGCCCTGGGTGCATTTTAGCCTAGAAACTGCACTGGTCCAGAGGTTAGTTATACTTGGATTATTGGTGATTTTGCAGATCATCAATAATCAGGTATATTCTGTATTTTTGGTGATACTGCAGATCATCAATAATCAGATTCTTTCTGTGTGCTGACACCGATCGTTACAGATCGTTACAGAACGGCAGACCAAAACCAAATGGACGCACTTACCAGCCGTCTCGATGCACTCACCATCTCGGTGGAAAATTTCATCCAAGTGCTGGACAGTCATCAGACCCAGATCAGTGCTTTGTCTGGGTCTGCGCAAGTCCTACAGACGGCTGCGAATATAGTGCGATCTCCTCCAGGTACAGACTTACGTATGCCTGTGCCCGATAAGTTTTCTGGTCACAGATCTTACTTTCAGAATTTTAGAAATCGAATGTTATTGTACTTTGAGTTGAGACCTAATTCATCGGGAACCGTAGCACAAAGAATTACGTTTATTAAGACTCTGTTGTCAGGGAATTCCCAGACCTGGGCATATGGTCTTCAGCCAGGGAATGAGGCCCTAACATCAGTTGAGGAATTTTTTAAAGCTATGGCTATAATTTATGATGATCCGGACATCGCCTCTACCGCTGAGCGGAAGCTCAAGACTTTGCGGCAGGGCAAGGATCCGGTTGAAGTTTACGCAGCTGAGTTCAGAAAATGGGCAGTTTCAGCTAGATGAGATTCATTTGCACTTCTGGATTGTTTCTTGTCGGGGTTATCAGACGCAGTATCTGATCTAATGCTGGGTCATCCTGAGCCGAAAACTATTGATGAGGCCATTTCATTAGCTATCAGGGTTGATCGTCGTCTATGTTACCGGAAACAGACTCGGGTTAGGAGCAATGTGAGATATGCTTCCTACACCTCACCTCCACCCGTTTCACCTCCACCGGAACCAATGCAGATTGGTCGGTCGAAATTGCCCCGGGTGGAGCAGAATGCAGAAAAGCAGAACAGCTCTGTCTGTACTGTGCAGGGGAGGGTCACGGAGTGCAGAATTGTCCCAAGAAGTCGGGAAACGCTGCCGCCTAGGTGTAGTCGGAGGTAATACCCTAGGCGCACAGTCTTTACCTCTAGATGACAAACGTTTGCTCCTCCCTTGTACTATATCCTGGGGAGATCAAACAGTGACCACTGAGGCCTTCCTAGACTCTGGCTCAGCAGCCAATTTTATGGATTACGAATTTGCTAAAAAATTGGGGATTCCTATTTCTCCTTTGAATCAACAGATTCTGGTCACTGCAGTGGACGACTCTCCTCTGCAGAGTGACCGCCCTCTGTCTCAGAACCCAGAATTAAGGGTTACGGTGGGAGTGTTACACAAAGAGAACCTCCGGTTTCTGGTTTTGCAAATGACAACTTCCACGATTATTCTTGGCATGCCATGGTTACAACTTCACTCTCCTCAGATCAATTGGGCTTCAGGTCAGCTAATGAGCTGGTCTACCCATTGTCATCATCATTGTTTAGCGAAGGTAACCTTGGGTAACACCAAGATTCAAGTGGAGGGTTTGCCAAGCCAGTATTCAGAATTCGCGGACGTGTTTAGTCCCAAATCAGCAGATAAACTCCCTCCACACCGTCCTTTTGATTGTCCCATCGACCTTAGGTCTGGTTGTATGCCCTCTAGAGGTCATCTCTATAATCTGTCTGGACCAGAGAAATTGGCCATGCAAGAATACATCCGAGAAAATGTAACTAAAGGTTTCATTCATCCCTCCCGGTCACCAGCAGGGGCAGGATTCTTTTTTGTGAAAAAGAAGGATGGAGGCCTCCGTCCATGCATCGATTACCGGGGCTTAAATAAGATTACGGTAAAAAATCGTTATCCTTTGCCTTTAATTGACGATTTGTTTACCCAAGTTACCAATGCTAAGATTTTCTCGAAGCTGGATTTGAGGGGTGCATACAACCCTGTGCGCATCAGGGACGGTGATGAGTGGAAGACGGCCTTTAACACACCCGACGGGCATTACGAGTACCTGGTGATGCCCTTCGGGTTGTGCAATGCTCCGGCCGTCTTCCAAGAGCTGATTAACGAGGTGTTCAGAGAGGTGTTGGGCAAATACTTCTTGGTATACTTAGACGATATACTGATTTTCTCTTCCAACATCTCAGAACACAGGAAACATGTTAAGTTTGTGCTACGGAAATTGAGACAGAATATGCTGTATGCTAAACTAGAAAAATGTATTTTCGAAGTGACTTCTGTCGCCTTTCTCGGGTACATAATCTCGACCTCTGGCCTTACCATGGACCCTGCAAAGGTTTCTGCTGTCTTGGAAGGGCATGACGGCCTCAGCCAGTGGGATTGAAGGCACTCCAGAGATTCCTGGGGTTCGCCAACTACTACAGGAGGTTCATAAAGGGGTACTCTACGGTGATCGCGCCTCTCACTAGTCTCACTAAGAAAGGGGCAGACACTCACCACTGGTCCCCAGAGGCTCATGCTGCTTTCTCCACTCTGAAGAAATTGTTCTGTTCTGCACCCATATTGAGACATGTTGATATCACCTTTCCCTTTATCGTGGAGGTTGATGCCTCAGAGGTAGCGGTAGGGGCTGTGTTGTCTCAGCGTTCTGGGTTGCAGGGGAAGCTTCACCCCTGTGCCTATTTTTCCCGTAGATTTTCATCCGCAGAGAAAAACTACGATATAGGCAACCGGGAACTTCTAGCCATCAAGTTGGCCTTTGAAGAATGGCGTCATTGGCTAGAAGGGGCAGAACACACCATTACAGTTTACACTGACCACAAAAATTTGGAGTACATTGAGGGCGCTAAGAGACTTAGCCCCCAACAGGCCCGGTGGTCGTTATTCTTCTCGAGATTCAGATTTGTAATCACGTATACCCCTGGTAGTAAGGACATCAAGGCTGATGCCTTGTCCAGGTGTTTCGAGCCCGAGACAGCACAGCCCTCAGCCCCTGAGACCATCATACCGCAAAAAATGGTCCTGGCAGCCACTGAAACCTGGGAAGACTGGACTGTCACTTTGGGTCCATTTCAACAGGATGTTCCAGAGGGGAAGCCTGAGGGGTCTTGTTTGTACCATTGCCTTTCTCGCCTACAGCTGTTGCAGCTGTTACATTCCAACAAGAATGCTGGACATCCTGGGGCCACCAGAACTCAGGATCTACTTGCTAGATGTGCTTGGTGGCCGTCATTGGCAACAGACTGTAAGGAGTTTGTGAGAAAGTGTGCGGTGTGTGCTAGAAGCAAACCTTCCCGTCAGGCACCTGTTGGAACATTGCAGTCTTTACCAGTTCCGAGTGAACCTTGGACCCACTTGTCCATGGATTTTGTGGGCGAACTTCCCAGGTCTGAGGGTATGACAGTCATTTGGGTGGTAGTCGATCGATTCAGTAAGATGGCTCATTTTGTCCCTCTGAAAGGACTCCCCTCGACCCAGGAATTGGCTGATCTCTTCATCCAGCACATTTTCCGGCTGCATGGCATTCCGGAAAATATAGTGTCAGATCGGGGAGTCCAATTTGTATCCAAATTTTGGAGGGCATTTTGCCATCAGCTTGATATGAATCTTTCATTTTCATCAGGCTACCACCCACAGACCAATGACCAGACCGAAAGAGTCAATCAATCCCTGGAGCAGTTTCTGAGATGTTATGTTGCAGATGCCCAAACTGACTGGGTCAAATTTTTGCCGTTTGCAGAATTTGCACACAACAATCTGAAAAGCTCCTCATCAGGGTTTTCCCCATTTCAGGTGGTGACAGGAAGGTCACCTAAGTTTTCCCCATTGCCAGTGGCTTCTACTCCGTTCCCAGCCCTGGAGAATTGGCAGAAGTCCTTGAAACAAATTTGGGTAATAGTTAAAAGAAATTTGGGGAGGGCTTTTCAGAACCAGAAGAAACAGGCTGACAAGAGACGTTCCATAGAATGGGAATTCTCTCCAGGGGACTTGGTCTGGGTGTCCACACGACATTTGGCTTTAAAGCAACTGTCACCCAAACTGGGCCCTAGGTTTGTGGGTCCTTTTCCAGTGACCAAAAAGATCAATAATGTCACTTATGCCATTGATCTCCCTACCAGCATGCATGGTGTGAGATCATTCCACGTGTCCTTACTCAAGCCGGCAGTGCACGTGGATTCTGCTCCTCCCCCCCCCCCCTGTGTTGATTGATGACCAACCTGAGTATGAGATTGAAAAGATTCTGGATTCACGGCTTGTGCAGAACTCTGTGCAGTATCTGGTTCACTGGAAGGGATATGGTATAGAGGAGAGAACTTGGGTGCCAGACTGTCGTATGCACGCAGAGGATTTGAAGAAGGAATTCCATGACCTGCACCCTGGAAAGCCTGGTGGCAAGTGTCCGAAGTCCACTCCTCAGGGGGGGTACTGTAAGAGAACGCGGAAAAGCCGCCGCGTGTACTGGAGGCAAGGCGGCTGATTCCGCGTCCAGCGCGGCAGTTTGTCCGCGGCGGCGTGCGTCTGGTGTGGCTGGGTCTGTTAGTTCACACAGAACTGAGAGGCAGAACCTTTATGGCAAACAGAGGGGGATCAGCTGACCAGGTTGGTTCTCCAATTGTGTGTCAGGTTGGTCAGCTGATCGCAAAGCATGTGGCTATTGGTTGATCGCTGATGGGTGGCGCTAGAGTGCGCTGCACTATATATAGTCACTGCTGCCCAGTCTCAGGTTGTCTGCCGTTGCGAACACTTATGTGGAAGCACTCAGACCTTAGTCAGATCCAACAGTGTGTTAGAACCAGGAGGACCTGGGAATTCACACTGAGCCAGATTACTTCTGTTTATTATTGTGTTATCATTCTGTTATACTTCAGACTAGTTCCAGGGTGTCGAGACCACGGACCTCACACCCAAGACTAGGGACTCTGTATTATCATCCTGTTATACCTCAGGCTAGTTCCAGGGTGTCGAGACCACGGACCTCACACCCAAGACTAGGGACTCTGTGTTATCAATCTGTTATACTCCAGACTAGTTCCAGGGTGTAGAGACCACGGACCTCACACCCAAGACTAGGCATTGTTGATATGTTATGACCTATTGCATTCCTGACTATCCCTCTGCTTTCTGATTCGATACCTACGCATATCTGATTACCTGTTGCCAAACCCTGCCTGCCTTGGATACCGAATCAGTCTTCTGCCTTTGTACTTTAATCTGTCTGTGTGTTGCCGACCTGGCTTGCCCGACCTTGAGAGCTATCTCTCCCCTTAAGAGATAGTCTCCAGACCTGCTAGTGACATCCACCTTCAGGAGTCACTCACTTACAGGTCCCACCTACCTTCACCCTGGGACTCCACCCCTTGGAGGTTCCAGGCTGCTGAAAGGTTTCTGTACTTCTCTTTAGGCGGTATCGCCCGTACTGCCAAAGACCACCTGCTCCTCGGGTGGTCTTACTCAAAGTCATTACTGTTGCACCAAACACTCACACTATAAGGTGTCCAGAGGTTAGTTATACTTGGATTATCGGTGATTCTGCAGATCATCAATAATCAGGTATATTCTGTATTCTTGGTGATACTGCAGATCACCAATAATCAGATTCTCTCTGTGTGCTGACACCGATCGTTACACTGAGCATTCGGAACTTGGCTAAATATAATCTACCCCTGGATATTTCATCTACTCTTGATCTTCTGGGGATTCTGACCAGTGGAGCTACAGTGCTGAACCAGGCAGTGAGGCTTAGAAGAAGAGGCAAGCGCTCCGGGATCCAGACTCGCTTTCGATGCAGAGGACTGCGCTCTCCACTACCTGGAATCACACTCTCTAATGTCAGGTCCATATGTAACAAACTGGATGAGCTTCAACTACTGATCAGGACAAAGAAGGACTTTCATCTCTCTGCTGCTCTTTGCTTCACAGAAACTTGGCTTTCTGAGCTTATTCCAGACGATGCTCTGCAGATCAATGGATTTACACTCTACAGATCTGACCGGGACCCACTTACTTCTGACAAAATCGAAGGTGGAGGACTCTGTTTCTATATTAATGATAGATGGTGCACGGATGTTACAGTTATTAAGAGGACATGCTCGGCTGGGCTGGAAACACTCTTCATAAACTGCAGACCCTCCTATTCACCCCGTGAGTTTTCTTCATTTATTTTGGCTGCTGTGTACATCCCTCCACAAACATGTATGCAGCCTGCGCTCCAAGATCTCGCAGATCAAATCACCGAGGTGGAAAGGGGTACCCCGTTTCTTTTTTCTCATACTAGGGGATTTCAACAGTGATAACCTTTCCAAAGAACTCCCCAAATACAGGCAACACGTCACAAGTGCAACTAGAGAAGGTAAGACACTCGATCACTGTTACACTACGACTAAGGACTCGTATCACTCTGTCAGCAGGGCAGCTTTGGGGAACTCTGATCATGCTGTTATACAGCGTATCCCAACATACATCCAAAGACTAAAAACTGCCAAACCTGTAGTGACCACAGTTAAGAAATGGACAAGTGAAGCTGTAGAAAAACTACAGAGCTGCTTTGATTTAACAAACTGGAATATATTTAAAGAATCCACCAGGGACCTAAATGAATACACTGACGCTGTGACATCATATATTACTTTTTGTGAAGAGTCCTGTATCACCACAAAAAAGTGCACCAGGTACAATAACGATAAACCCTGGTTTACACCACAGCTTAGGAATCTGCGCCTCGATAAAGAAAGGGCATATCATACAGGCGATAAACTCCTCTACAAAGCTGCGAAATACAAACTGCAGACAGCCATTACTGACGCAAAAAAATTATTCTAAAATACTTCAGGAAAAATGTTCTAACGCCGACTCATCCAGAATATGGAAATCTCTACATGAAATTACCAGCTACAGAAAGAAATCTCCACTTTCACTACACAACCTGCAGCTTGCAAATGAACTGAATACATTTTATTGCAGGTTTGACACTACCAACAAAAGCCAAACACACCAAGTAAATTTGCATAATTTGCATCTCTGCAACAGACAAACTGAGCACTTCTCCAGCCAGCCAACGTCTCCACCCGCTGCGGTGCCTCAGCACTCCTCCAGCCAGCCAATGTCTCCACCCCCTGCGGTGCCTCAGCATCTACACAACACAGGAGGCCAGACACAATCTGCTAACCTGTCCCCAGATGTGCATGCTCTACCAATATGCCAATCAGATGTAAACAGACTCTTCAAAAGACAAAACACTAGGAAAGCAATGGGGCCAGACCCTGTCTCTGCAAAATGTCTGAAACTCTGTGCCGATCAATTAGCCCCTGTATTCACAGACATATTCAAAGCATCTCTAGAACTCTCAATTGTCCCTGCCTGTTTTAAAAGCTCAACCATTGTACCAATTCCAAAAAAATCAAAACCTACATGTTTAAATGATTACAGGCCTGTTGCCCTGACATCATTGGTTATGAAAGCATTCTAAAAACTCATAATGGCTTATCTGAAATCTATCACAGATTCCCTGCTGGACTCTCTGCAATTTGCCTACAGGCCTAATAGATCCGCAGACGATGCCGTGAACATGTGTATGCATTATGTACTACAGCATTTGGACACCCCAGGAACCTACACCAGGATTTTATTTATAGATTACAGCTCTGCATTTAATACCATAATTCCATCACTGCTGCACAGGGTTGCTCTCCCAGCTACACATACCTGAATCCATCTGCAAATGGATAACCGATTTCTTAACCGACAGAAAACAGCATGTTAGACTTGGGAAGCACACATCAAGCTCTCTGACAGTCAGTACTGGTGCACCCCATGGCTGTGTGCTTTCCCCACTGCTCTACTCGCTGTACACCAATGACTGCATCTCCACAGATCCATCTGTTAAGGTTCTGAAGTTTGCAGATGACACAACAGTAGTTGGTCTCATACAAAACGGGGATGAGTCTGCATACAGGTATGTGGTGGGACAGCTTTCCTCCTGGTGCAGCAGCAACAACTTGGAACTAAATGCTCTCAAAACCATGGAGATGATAATAGACTTTAGGAGATCTCCCCCCCCCAGCACCTCCCCTTCACCATAAATGGATCCACAATAACCCAGGTAGAGTCATTCAAGTTTCTTGGGTCCACAATCTCACACAAGCTAAAATGGGACAACAACACTGCCACTATTGTCAAGAAAGCGCAACAGAGGATGTACCATATACGCAAGCTGAAAAAGTTTGGCCTACCTCAACATTTAATGGTGCAGTTCTACACTGCAATCATTGAATCCACCATAACATCATCTATGACTGTATGGTTTGGCTCCTGCTCAACATTAGAAAAGGGGAGGCTGCAGCGCATCATCTGATCAGCGGAAAGGATAATTGGCTGTAGCTTACCTTCCCTGCAGGATCTTTACACTAGCAGGTGCAGAAAGAGAGCAACCAAAATTGCCTCTGACCTCTCTCACCCAGCTCACTCCATCGTCCAGCGCATGCCTTCAGGAGTAAGATTCCGGTCAATCGCTACCAAAACCTCTAGACACAGGAACAGCTTTTTTTCCTCAAGCGGTAGCCATACTAAATGCAGAACCACGCTAGAGCTGCTAGGACTTAAAAATAATCAGCACAAAACTGTAAATGAACAATTCTCACATTGCTTACTGCCACTGTACTTGCATAAAGTCTTGACTTGTAATATACACACTGTCTGTCCTTGTATTGTTTTTGTTTGTGTTTGTTAAGCAACTGCCAAGACAAATTCCTTGTAGGTGCAAACTTACTTGGCGAAATAAAATTGATTCTGATTCTAATGCACGTGAAAATAGTGGAAAAAAAAGCACCAAAGGAAAAAATACACCATTATTTCCAAATAATATATGGTCATCATGCTTTGTACTAGGGACATAATTAAAATCTTGTGATAACCAGGACAAATAGGCAGATACAACGTGTGGGTTTTATGCACAGTAGTAGTGTTTATATTAAAACTATAGGGGATGGAATTTGAGAAATAGTGTATTTTGTCATTTTTTTTCCTGGTTTTTCCCTTTAAAATGCATAGAAAAAAAAGTATTTATTGAAAACAAATATCGGCTCCAAAAAAGCCCAATTGGTTGTGGAAAAAAACAAGATAAAGATCATTTCATTGTGATTAGTAGTGATTAAGCTATTGGCAAATGAAAGGGATGAGCACTGAAAGGTGAAAATCGCTCTTGTCCGTTAGGGTAAAAACCCCTTTGGGGTGAAGTAGTTAAGTCTGTCTTTTGTCTTAATTTATTTTAAATTACTGTATTTCAACATTAATACTGAGTTTGGTATATAGTGTGGGGGTATAGTACTGTTTTTTTAGCTAGGCCTATTTTTGACATTAACTCTCAAGCAACCAGCTACTACACTTATCCGGAATTTGCTAATCCCCGTCAGTACCGGATAATGGGGGTTTTACTGCACAAGAGTTCCAGTGATGGTAGTTCAGTGCTGATAATGACTTCTGCTGTTTTTACAGCTCGCTGCAGGGCTTCTCTGGCAGTCTTGGTGCAGCTGTTGTACCAGGCCGGCATGCAGTTGGTCAGACCGCTTTCTATAGGGCATCTGTAGTAATTAACCAGCAGCTTCTGTGGAAGGTTAGCGCTCCTTAGTTTTCTCATAAAGTAGAGGCACTGTTGTGCTTTGCCAGTTACAGCTAAAGCATTGTCAGCCCAGGAGTGGACTATTGCACTGGCCACAGGGCATCTGGGTGTCACTGCAGTACATTGAGGCTCGGGTCTCTTCTGCTTTACACCTCAGTGGTAGCAGAGACTATAAAATTCAGGGGCATCTATGTGGACACCATTACACTGCTACACACCTGCTGCATTGTGACATCACATAGGTGGTGCATTGCAGTGTGGCAAACCTCGGCTGTTATGCTACAAAGACCCACTGTGACCAGAGCCTTACTGTATACTGTAAGCAGATCTATACATGTAATGGTATGTGTGCCACATTCTGCACACTCGCTTCAATTCAGCAGACAATGCACAGAAATGCATGTATAGTTGTGGCTGTGCGAGGAAAGATCCCCCCTCCCCATCCAGAGCGGAGCAGTATGCATGGCAGACCTCTGTGTATCCCCCATGTGCGGAGTGATGTTGGCCCACCTTGTGTTGTTAGCCATGACATACGGTATATTGATGGCAATAGCAGACCTCTGCAATATACCAGCCACTGCAATATATGTATTTAGGCTGAGCAGTAATGGCTGCGTGTCCCCCGCTATGTGTGCAGCTGTTTACAGTAATGCCCATTAGATAAAGGCTTACCACCATGCTGCCGCCCACCAGAACAGAATGTAAGGCGGAAAGATCCTCTGTGTCCCTGCACCCTGAGTGTCCCCGGCATAAGCAGAGTGCTGTGTGCTTCTTTTGCTTAACATGAGCATACCTCCTTAGCTTGTCAGTTGCGCATCCTCTGTAGCTTGACAGTTGCGCATCCTCTGTAGCTTGTCAGTTGCGCATCCTCTGTAGCTTGTCAGTTGCGCATCCTCTCTAGCTAGTCAGTTGCGCATCCTCTGTAGCTTGTCAGTTGCGCATCCTCTGTAGACTGTCAGTTGCGCATCCTCTGTAGCCTGTCAGTTGCGCATCCTCTGTAGCTTGTCAGTTGCGCATCCTCTGTAGCTTGTCAGTTGTGCATCCTCTGCAGCTTTTTAGTTGCACATTATCCATAGCTTGTCAGTTGCGCATCCTCTGTAGCTTGTCAGTTGCGCATCCTCTGTAGCTTGTCAGTTGCGCATCCTCTGTATCTTGTCAGTTGCGCATCCTCTGTAGCTTGTCAGTTGCGCATCCTCTGTAGCTTGTCAGTTGCGCATCCTCTGTAGCTTGTCAGTTGCGCATCTTCCGTAGCTTGTCAGTTGCGTATCCTCTGTAGCTTTTTTAGATGCGTATTATCCGTAACTTGTCAGTTGTGCATCCTCCATAGTTTTTCAGTTGTGCATCCTCTGTAGCTTGTCAGTTGTGCATCCTCTGTAGCTTCTCAGTTGAGCATCCTCTGTAGCTTGTCAGTTGCGCATCCTCTGTAGCTTGTCAGTTGCTCATCCTCTGTAGCTTGTCAGTTGCGCATCCTCTGTAGCTTGTCAGTTGTGCATCCTCTGTAGCTTGTCCGTTGCGCATCCTCTGTAGCTTGTCAGTTGTGCATCCCTTGTAGCTTTTCAGTTGCGCATCCTCTGTAGCTTGTCAGTTGCGCATCCTCTGTAGCTTGTCAGTTGCGCATCCTCTGTAGCTTGTCAGTTGCGCATCCTCTGTAGCTTGTCAGTTGCGCATCCTCTGTAGCTTGTCAGTTGCGTAAATTCCGTAGCTTGTCAGTTGCGTATCCTCCGTAGCTTGTCAGTTGCGCACTTTCCATACCTTATCAGTTGTGCATCCTGTGTAGCTTGTCATTTGCGCATCCTCTGTAGCTTGTCAGTTGCGCATCCTCTGTAGCTTGTCAGTTGCGCATCCTCTGTAGCTTGTCATTTGCGCATCCTCTGTAGCTTGTCAGTTGCGCATCCTCTGTAGCTTGTCAGTTGCGCATCCTCTGTAGCTTGTCAGTTGCTCATCCTCTGTAGCTTGTCAGTTTCGCATCCTCTGTAGCTTGTCAGTTGCGTATCCTCTGTAGCTTTTCAGTTGCACATCCTCTGTAGCTTGTCAGTTGTGCATCCTCTGTAGCTTGTCAGTTGTGCATCCTCTGTAGCTTTTAATTTGCACATTATCCATAGCTTGTCAGTTGCGCATCCTCTGTAGCTTGTCAGTTTTGCATCCTCTGTAGCTTGTCAGTTTCACATCCTCTGTATCTTGTCAGTTGCGCATCTTCTGTAGCTTGTCAGTTGCGCACCTTCTGTAGCTTGTCAGTTGCGCACCTTCTGTAGCTTGTCAGTTGCGTATCCTCCGTAACTTTTCAGATGCGTATTATCCGTAACTTGTCAGTTGTGCATCCTCCATAGTTTTTCAGTTGTGCATCCTCTGTAGCTTGTCAGTTGCGCATCCTCTGTAGCTTGTCAGTTGCGCATCCTCTGTATCTTGTCATCCTCTGTAGCTTGTCAGTTGCGCATCCTCTGTAGCTTGTCAGTTTCGCATCCTCTGTAGCTTGTCAGTTGTGCACTTTCTGTAGCTTTTCAGTTGCGTATCCTCCGTAGCTTCTAAGTTGCGTATTATCCATAACTTGTCAGTTGTGCATCCTCCATAGTTTTTCAGTTGTGCATCCTCTGTAGCGCATCCTCTGTATCTTGTCAGTTGTGCATCCTCTGTAGCTTGTCCGTTGCGCATCCTCTGTAGCTTGTCAGTTGTGCATCCCTTGTAGCTTTTCAGTTGCGCATCCTCTGTAGCTTGTCAGTTGCGCATCCTCTGTAGCTTGTCAGTTGCGCATCCTCTGTAGCTTGTCAGTTGCGCATCCTCTGTAGCTTGTCAGTTGCGCATCCTCTGTAGCTTGTCAGTTGCGTAAATTCCGTAGCTTGTCAGTTGCGTATCCTCCGTAGCTTGTCAGTTGCGCACTTTCCATACCTTATCAGTTGTGCATCCTGTGTAGCTTGTCATTTGCGCATCCTCTGTAGCTTGTCAGTTGCGCATCCTCTGTAGCTTGTCAGTTGCGCATCCTCTGTAGCTTGTCATTTGCGCATCCTCTGTAGCTTGTCAGTTGCGCATCCTCTGTAGCTTGTCAGTTGCGCATCCTCTGTAGCTTGTCAGTTGCTCATCCTCTGTAGCTTGTCAGTTTCGCATCCTCTGTAGCTTGTCAGTTGCGTATCCTCTGTAGCTTTTCAGTTGCACATCCTCTGTAGCTTGTCAGTTGTGCATCCTCTGTAGCTTGTCAGTTGTGCATCCTCTGTAGCTTTTAATTTGCACATTATCCATAGCTTGTCAGTTGCGCATCCTCTGTAGCTTGTCAGTTTTGCATCCTCTGTAGCTTGTCAGTTTCACATCCTCTGTATCTTGTCAGTTGCGCATCTTCTGTAGCTTGTCAGTTGCGCACCTTCTGTAGCTTGTCAGTTGCGCACCTTCTGTAGCTTGTCAGTTGCGTATCCTCCGTAACTTTTCAGATGCGTATTATCCGTAACTTGTCAGTTGTGCATCCTCCATAGTTTTTCAGTTGTGCATCCTCTGTAGCTTGTCAGTTGCGCATCCTCTGTAGCTTGTCAGTTGCGCATCCTCTGTATCTTGTCATCCTCTGTAGCTTGTCAGTTGCGCATCCTCTGTAGCTTGTCAGTTTCGCATCCTCTGTAGCTTGTCAGTTGTGCACTTTCTGTAGCTTTTCAGTTGCGTATCCTCCGTAGCTTCTAAGTTGCGTATTATCCATAACTTGTCAGTTGTGCATCCTCCATAGTTTTTCAGTTGTGCATCCTCTGTAGCGCATCCTCTGTATCTTGTCAGTTGTGCATCCCTTGTAGCTTTTCAGTTGCGCATTCTCCATAGCTTGTCAGTTGCGCATCCTCTGTAGCTTGTCAGTTGCACATCCTCTGTAGCTTGTCCATTGCTCACCTTCCGTAGCTTGTCAGTTGCGTATCCTCCGTAGCTTGTTAATTGCGCACTTTCCATAGCTTTTCAGTTGTGCATCCCTTGTAGCTTTTCAGTTGCGCATTATCCATAGCTTGTCAGTTGCACATCCTCTGTAGCTTGTCAGTTGCACATCCTCTGTAGCATGTCAGTTGTGCATCCTCTGTAGCTTGTCATTTGCACATCCTCTGTAGCTTGTCAGTTGCGCATCCTCTGTAGCTTGTCAGTTGCTCATCCTCTGTAGGTTGTCAGTTGTGCATTCTCTGTAGCTTGTCCGTTGTGCATCCTCTGTAGCTTATCAGTTGTGCCTCCCTTGTAGCTTTTCAGTTGCGCATCCTCTGTAGCTTGTCAGTTGCGCATCCTCTGTAGCTTGTCAGTTGCGCATCCTCTGTAGCTTGTCAGTTTCACATCCTCTGTATCTTGTCAGTTGCGCATCCTCTGTAGCTTGTCAGTTGCGCACCTTCCGTAGCTTGTCAGTTGCGTATCCTCCGTAGCTTGTCAGTTGCGCACTTTCCATAGCTTGTCAGTTGTGCATCCCTTGTAGTTTTTCAGTTGTGCATCCTCTGTAGCTTGTCATTTGCGCATCCTCTGTAGCTTGTCAGTTGCTCATCCTCTGTAGCTTGTCAGTTGCTCATCCTCTGTAGCTTGTCAGTTGCGCAACCTCTGTAGCTTGTCAGTTGCGCAACCTCTGTAGCTTGTCAGTTGCGCAACCTCTGTAGCTTGTCAGTTGCGCATCCTCTGTAGCTTGTCAGTTGCGCATCCTCTGTAGCTTGTCAGTTGCGCATCCTCTGTAGCTTGTCAGTTGCGCATCCTCTGTAGCTTGTCAGTTGCGCATCCTCTGTAGCTTGTCAGTTGTGCCTCTGTAGCTTGTCAGTTGTTCATCCATAGCTTGTCAGTTGCGCATCCTCTGTAGCTTGTCAGTTGCGCATCCTCTGTAGCTTATCAGTTGCGCATCCTCTGTAGCATGTCAATTGCGCATCCTCTGTAGCTTGTCAATTGCCCACCTTCCGTAACTTCTCTGTTGTGCTTCCTCCATAGCTTTTCAGTTGCGCATCATCTGTTGCTTGTCAGTTGCGCATCATCTGTTACTTGTCAGTTGCGCATCATCTGTTACTTGTCAGTTGCGCATCATCTGTTACTTGTCAGTTGCGCATCCTCTGTAGCTTGTCAGTTGCGCATCCTCTGTAGCTTGTCAGTTGCGCAACCTCTGTAGCTTGTCAGTTGCGCATCCTCTGTAGCTTGTCAGTTGCGCATCCTCTGTAGCTTGTTAGTTGCGCATCCTCTGTAGCTTGTCAGTTGCGCATCTTTTGTAGCTTGTCAGTTGCGCATCCTCTGTTGCTTGTCAGTTGCGCATCCTCTGTTGCTTGTCAGTTGTTCATCCATAGCTTGTCAATTTCCCACCTTCCGTAACTTCTCTGTTGTGCTTCCTCCATAGCTTTTCAGTTGCGCATCATCTGTTACTTGTCAGTTGCGCATCATCTGTTACTTGTCAGTTGCGCATCCTCTGTAGCTTTTCAGTTGCGCTTCCTCTGTAGCTTGTCAGTTGCGCATCCTCTGTAGCTTGTCAGTTGTGCGCCTTCCAAAGCTTGTCAGTTGTGTATCCTCCGTAGCTTTTCAGTTGCGTATTCCCCATAGCTTGTCAGTTGTGCATCCTCCATAGCTTGTCAGTTGCGCATCCTCTGTAGCTTGTCAGTTGCGCATCCTCTGTAGCTTGTCAGTTGCGCATCCTCTGTAGCTTGTCAGTTGCACATCCTCTGTAGCTTGTCAATTGCGCACCGTCTATAACTTGTCAGTTTTGCTTCCTCTATAGCTTTTCAGTTGCGCATCATCTGTTGCTTGTCAGTTGCATATCCTCTGTAGCTTGTCAGTGGCACACCTTCCATTGCTTGTCAGTTGTGCATCCTCTGTAGCTTGTCAGTTTCACATCCTCTGTATCTTGTCAGTTGCGTATCCTCCGTAACTTGTCAGTTGTGCATCCTCCATAGTTTTTCAGTTGTGCATCCTCTGTAGCTTGTCTGTTGCGCAACCTCTGTAGCTTGTCAGTTGCTCATCCTCTGTAGCTTGTCAGTTGCGCATCCTCTGTAGCTTGTCAGTTGCTTACCTTCCGTAGCTTGTCAGTTGTGCATCCTCCGTAGCTTGTCAGTTGCATGTTAGTTGATGCAACCAGAAGCCTTAACTAATCAGCATGCCTGAGGGATAATGAGAACTTTGTTTTTAGGGTGTTTGCAGGCTCTTAAATACTTACTGAGCCTCCAGCGACGTCTAGCAGTCTTCCTCTTGCTCCTAGCTGCTTCCAGCGTCCGTGCACACAAGTCTGCATGTCACATGACCCGATGCAGGTCAGGTGACACGCTGGCTTCCATGCACAGGGGAGGCTGGAAAGCCACTAGGAGCCCGCTAGGAGCAAGAGGAATGCTGCAAGACATAGCTGGAGGCTCTGTGAATATTTGGGGGAGGTTTTTGCCTTTTAGGCCGCTTGGTAAAGCAACAGACAAGCACATGTATCCCACTTCAGGTGATCCCCGCTGGTGCTGGAAACTGGGGACTGTGCTGTGTGTGCATCTGCAGCAATTACCCCTAATAGTCTGATTATTTATATTGTCACAATTTGGAGAATGTATGAAGTAAAATTAAAGGACAACTGTAACAAGGGGGATATGGAGGCTGCCATATTTATTTCCTTTTAAGCAATACCAGTTGCCTGGCTATTCTGCTGATCCTTTGCCTCTAATACTTTCAGCCATAGACCCGGAACAAGCATGCAGCAGATCAGGTGTTTCTGACATTATTGTCACATCTGACAAGATTAGCTGCATGCTTGTTTCTGGTGTGATTCGGACACTACTGCAGCCAAATAGATCAGCGGGGCTGCCAGGCAACTGTTATTGTTTAACAGCAGCAGAAAGAGGGGGTCCGCTCATGTCCTTAAATGAATCCTTTATTGTAACATATCCAAGATCAACACCAAATCACGCATCAGCAGCTGACATGTTTCAGACCTACTGGTCCTTAATCATAGCTAAGGTGAAGGTGACACAAAGTGCCCATATATACCCACCCCCTGTGAGGGGGGCGGCCCTGAATATCAGGGATACGCCCTCAAACTCCACAGATAGGAGGGGATATTTACAAAAACCCATGGGTATGGGGTTGCAAAAGTAAAAACATAATCGGAGGGTCAAAACAATTGTTTGTATCGCAAGACCCCTCAAATAACAGCCCCAATCAAATATTATATAAAAAATATTGAATAAAATCAACTATACATACAGGTACAAATTTTAAGAGAAGGAAAAAGGAGCGGGCTCATGAGCAATGTTATGTGATCAGAGCTAAATCCCATCGGGAATTCAGACCTTGAGACCGAGCAGTTGCGGCGGGCTCTAATAAATTCCCCGACGGGGACCCCGCGAATAGTATGCATTGGATGACAGCTAGTGGCTCGGAGGGTGGTATTCCCTCCTGGTGTGGAGAGAGGCACCTAGTGACATCCCCGCTTTCTTGAGTTATCTCAACTCCAATGCTCTCAATCTACAGTTTACCTCTAGTTGGCATGCTACTTCCATTGACTATTTAGACATTACCTTGGTGGGTGACCCTATTAGAGGGACAGTACAGACTAAAACATACCGGAAATCCTGTAGCGGGAATACCACCCTCCGAGCCACTAGCTGTCATCCAATGCATACTATTCGCGGGGTCCCCGTCGGGGAATTTATTAGAGCCCGCCGCAACTGCTCGGAGGCAGCTTGGCTCGGTGATGAGTTTGAGAAGGTGGAGGGGAGACTGCGGGAAAGGGGGTACCCAGAATGGATGATTAGGAGGGGCAAAATGCGGGCCAGCTCTAGGGATAGAGACCTACTTTTGGAGGGTGTTGGTCGGAGTGACACCAGAAACAATCCTAAACCCACATTCGTGACAACATATAGTGTTGAGTACAACAATATCGTTTCGATTCTGAAAAAATATCTCCCTATTTTAGAGGGTGATGAGGATCTACGTGGTGTCCTGCAGCAGGGGGTAAGATTTGCTAGTAGGCGTGCCCCCACCCTGGCCCAATCCTTATCCCCAAGTCTCTACAACTCTAGGTCGAGGGTCCCCACCTGGCTTAACACCATAGGTTCTTACCGCTGTGGTGTTAGGACCTGTCATTACTGCAATGTCCATACCCGGACCCAGGAGGCTATCTCTGCCTCTAATGGTCGCAGATTTCCCATAAAACAGTTTATCAACTGTGGCACCCGTTACGTTATATATCTGGTGACTTGCAGCGCTTGTGCCCTGCAATATGTGGGGTGCACCACCAGACCTCTGCGTGCCAGGATTGGAGAACATTACTGCGGCCCTGGGTGGTTGAGTTCGAATGTGTCGCATGTGGCGAAGCATTTTCGCCAAGTACACCAGGGCGACATGTCCTCTTTCTCTTTTCATGGCCTAGAAAGGATTTCTTGGAATGTGAGGGGGGGTGATGCATCCAAACGGTTGAAAAGCCGTGAGGCCTTGTGGATTTTTAGGTTGGGTACGAGGCTCCCTCAAGGTCTGAATTCCCGATGGGATTTAGCTCTGATCACATAACATTGCTCATGAGCCCGCTCCTTTTTCCTTCTCTTAAAATTTGTACCTGTATGCATAGTTGATTTTATTCAATATTTTTTATATAATATTTGATTGGGGCTGTTATTTGAGGGGTCTTGCGATACAAAAACTCAATAAAAATTCTCTTTTAAAAAAAAAAAAAAAAAAACAATTGTTTTGACCCTCCGATTATGTTTTTACTCTTGCAACCCCATACCCATGGGTTTTTGTAAATATCCCCTCCTATCTGTGGAGTTTGAGGGCGTATCCCTGATATTCAGGGCCGCCCCCCTCACAGGGGGTGGGTATATATGGGCACTTTGTGTCACCTTCACTTTAGCTATGATTAAGGACCAGTAGGTCTGAAACATGTCAGCTGCTGATGCGTGATTTGGTGTTGATCTTGGATATGTTGCAATAAAGGATTCATTTAAGGACATGAGCGGACCCCCTCTTTCTGCTACTGATCTCTGGATTTGGCCTTCCTGGTTCCAGCACTGTCCTAGTCTGAGTGAGCGGTGTCTGGTGCTCTTTCTGTTGGATTGTTTAACAGCAAATAAATATGGCAGCCTCCTTATTCTTCTCATAATACCTTTTATTAATAATTGTCGCGCATCACCCAAAAATCCCCTAAAAAGCCACCATTTTTTAACCATTTATTATGAAAGGCCTAGCAGGCTAGCTTATTATCATCATTTAGCTGAGAGACTGACCACCTTCCACAGCGATCCTAACATCCAAGAGAGGAGATCTGCATTTATTCTTGGTGACGTTATTGGCTATAAGCAAGGGCAGGGCTCTCTCACCCTTTTATGTCTTGGAATGTATTATACATTTTATTCATTATGTAACAATTGTCACTGTAATTACCAGGTCTGTATTTTGTATTGATTCTGTGTTTTGTTACCAATTCTGTATTTTATATATTGGTGTTGTATACCATTTGTCTGTATTATTATGTACCCCATGTTTGTCTCTTACTTTGCTTAATAAATTCTAGGGAAACATAATTCTGATCATTCTAGTAGTACATCATGCTTTGTGGACGTCCATTGAGCTTTATCTTCTCTGATGTACAACTGGGTTAGCACCGCTTTGTGAATCGGCACCGTCCAACACTGTGGGCTCGATTCACAAAGCGGTGCTAACCCAGTTAGCACACCTAAAAGACTTTAGGCGTGATAACAATTGCACCACGCTGGTGAAAAGCCAGTTTAGGCGTGATAAGTTTAGATCGCACGCAAAATCCCGCGTGCAAAGCAGCGCCATTAAACTCTATGCGAATTGCACTCGACTTTGCTAGCGCAAAACTTTTGATCAGCTGTGCACTGCGGTGCTAACCCAGTTGGTGCCTAAACTTATCATGCCTAAACTTATCCCGCCCTAAACTGAGTTTAGGCGTGATAAGGGGCTTTTCACCAGCGTGCTAACTGTTAGCACGGCTTTGTGAATCGAGCCTTAGGAATGTAAACAAATCACAACATGAAAATAAACATAAGTTTCCCAGAGTCTGGAAGAACTCCAATTATGGCCTGAAGTTCCTGGACCTGTGTAGTAGGTATGCTGCCCATCACATTCTCTTGGAAGCTAATAAAAGCTTCGGATGTGATTGTCGGCTCTCACACACCCACAGCCCACCTATAGTGGGAGGTGCTTACTCATCACTTGTTATGCTGGAGAGTTTTCTGTATATAAGATGTAGCTGTAATTTATAGGTAGGGGAGAATGGTATTCGCTTGACATTGCAATTTAGAGCTGATGTATGTTCTGCTGCTTCTGTAACCAAGGCTGAGCAGTGCATTGTGACCTAGGCAATAAATCTCTAATGGCCTCAGAGTGTCTCTGGTCTGTATATACAGCTGCAGCTGTGTGAAGGTCCAGCTGATACAAGAGTAAGTGCAGTCTCCTCAGATGATCGCTGGTGCCGTGATTACCAAGGGCGACCACCTAATCAGTTTTTATTATCTGCAGTATCCACCTCCCTCTGAGAAAAATGCTACAAAGACTACAATGGAAACATGAGACAATGACTGACTATTATAGGGGTTGGATTGTTATTAGAGATGTCACAAACATCACATTTATTCTGCAAATGTAGACTGAAATGTGCAGGTGAATTTTAAAACCTACAAAGACTGTTACTAGCCACAAAAGTGATGGAGAAGTGGTTTCAAGGTGTCTAACACCTGGACTGTGGCATGCTGGAGGGGGATCCATGCCAAAAGTCCTACCAAAATGTACAGAGTTGAAGCAATGTCGGGTTTTAATCCCTAAAGGGCAGAAATCACATTATGCACAGCTCTGGGTATCAGTGGGCTGTGGAGTGTCACACACAGAGAAATGCAATAGTGCTATCAGAATACAGTGAGATAATAATGCACTGGAGATGTTCTGTGTGTGCAATGATAACTGAGGCAACAACAATAGCAGTTTTGTGCACACAGCTCTGGGTGTCAGTGGGCTGTGGGGAGTCGCACACAAAACACAGGAGACTGATGTGCTAGCCCTCAAATGGGCTGTTTGGGCTGCTTTCACAGCAAGTGAGGAACAAGAACACAGGCCTAGCTAATGCTTTCCCTACCTATCTGCAGCAAGTCTGACCCTGCTCTCACTAAAAGTCAGCAGCCAGCAGAGAATGAATCCAATATGGCCACCGTGGCCACCGCAACTGCTTTTTGATAGGGGGATGGGAGGTCCAGGAGGGGGTGCTAGCTGATTGGCTGCCATGTGTCTGGTGACTGTGAGGTGAGGGGTCAAAGTTGAGCTCATTGATGATATATAGGGGGCGGGTCAGAATGCCACATGTTTGCTGTTCGCCACGAATGCAAACAGCAGAAGTTCGCAGAATACTGCTTGCTGGTGAACAGTTCGGGCCATCTCTATTTGTTATCTCCTCTGAGGACTGAGGGATAGTTGGTGACGTGACTATATACATATGTAAATAAATATATTATGTACTGCAGAAGATGTCGGCACTGTGTAAATACACAACAATGAGCAGAATGATATTGTACACACACAGCACACTGTGCTCACACTACTGAAGTAGTGAAAGTGCATTGGGGTCAAAAGTACAATGAAAATCTTGAGAGCACACCAGCGATGATTTGCTCCTCCCTTTATTCTACATCCGAGCTGTCACCCATCCAGTCACCTGATTCCAGGACACTTCCCGTAAGCTCAGTAATGGAGGAGGGAGGAGAGGACTTCCATGTCCCGTCTACCAGTCTGTCAGCTGCTGGGAGGAGGAGCTTCTGGGAGGAGGAGCACGGCCAGAAGAGAATGGGAGTCCCAGGAGAGATATGAAGGGATTAACGTGAGATGAGTCTCTGTATAAAACTCTGATCCTAGCCTAATACAGGCTCTACACTGGCTCCACTGGCCGTGTTACAGTATTTACAGATGAGGCTCCCAGTCATTGCCCCAATAATGGAGTGTTGATGTGAGCCTAGTACATGTGGGTGTAAGCATCGTTAGACATCCATTATTATAGCCAGGTAAGGTGTTTATTATGGTTAGGGCCCCTGTGTAATTAACACATCTGGAAGGGCTGGGGTGTGCAGCCTGGATAGCAGTCCCAATATGTTTGTTGGTGTTTTATTCAGAGTATGACTATGGTAGAATTAGGTTATGATCTTTTCTGTGGACAGTCAGGGACATGACTATGTACCCTGTAAAGTGCTGCAGAAGATGTCAGTGTTATATTAATATATAATAATAATATGGCAGGACATTAGACTATGACTATGGTAGGATTAGATTGTGAGCTCCTCTGAGGACAGTCAGTGACAGGACTATGTACTCTGTAATGTGCTGCAGAAGATGTCAGTGCTATATAAATACATAATAATAATAATAATATGGAAGGACATTGGACTATGAGTATAAAAGAGATTAGAGTGTGAGCTCCTCTGAGTACAGTCAGTGGCTGTCATTACTGTGCCATACCCGGTATAACTTCTTTGACCTGCCAGGTAAAATAGCTCTTCAGTATTGTTCAGGAAGCCTTAAGAAGTACTCACATTTCCGATTACTGCCAAAGACTAGCCTGTCTGTAAGCCCAGAATCATGCGCTCATCTTAGTAAGTACTCAGGGGTGTGAGTTATTGTAGATGAGGCTGTTGTGTAGCAACTGAAAATAATAATGATGATGATAGATTGTTTAGCTTGATGGGCAATCTGTAACTGAGGGGATGTTCCAAGAACTACCCCATAGAGCAATATTAATCCAAGCCATGCACTGAGTAATGTAAGAGTGAACAGAGGCGCCAGCAGGATAAAATGTTCTAAAGGGCTTAAAATCCCTCAGGAGGTGGTGGTGGACTCGCCTACCCGAGGCAGACAAGATACCATCAGTTTTATGACAACAGGTTTATTCATATACAGAGGCGCTATTCATGACCTTGAGACTATACTGTGTACTCCTATCTGTTTATTGCCTGAGGAAGCGGGAATATACCTGTGAAACGCGTTGCACTGTTTGTTTTGGAGTATATTAATAAACCTGTTGTCATAAAACTGACGGTATCTTATCTGTTTTGGGGAGGCGAGTCCACCACCACCTCTTGAGGGTTTTTAAGCCTTTTAGAACCTTTTATCCTGCTGGCGCCTCTGTTCACTCTTACATTACCAATATCCACCCCTGGTGGAGGGGTTGATCCCCATTTTTTCCTTATCTACAGAGAGCGACTTTTAATCCTGAGTGAGGACAGGTCTAATCTCCTCACCTGCCTATACAGTGGTTACCTAGGCGGTAACCCATGTTTGTGAGTATATACATTATATACTTTTCATTTCCAACTCCTTGTTTTGCATACTACACTATATTGGGCTCTCTGTATTTCTTTTGTCTTTATCATGCACTGAGGAGGATCAGCCAGTCTGTATTCATGTTGGATTATTGAGGCTCTGTAATATTAACAAGATGATACATCATTGCATTCCAGCAGTTCTGGAGGTGTGGCTAGCTTTCAGGGACAACAAAGGAAGGTTTGCATATTCAGCAGTGATGCATTTTGGGAGACATCATATGCTCACTCCACTCTGAATAATCTCAAATACTTTCTGTAAAGGCGAATTTCTGTATTGCTTAACATTGAGTCCATTTTGGTTCTTTTTATGGGGCATACACACTCCTAGGAGTTCTGGTTCACCATGAGCTTTATAGGCAATCTGCCACTCATACTCTCAAAAATAAAAATAAATACGATCCCACAAACAGTGGCTTCGGTTAGTCTATCCACCACAAGATGGCGATCACACACAGACAGGAAGTGATGTAAGACAGGAAGAAGAGAAGTTGCAGGAAGTGGAGAGGAGACGTTGTTGGAAGAGGTAATTGTGTGATTCTTGTTATATACTAGCACATATATGGCTGCTGGGCATTGTACAGGATGTATTGCAGTGGGGGAGATCAGTGCAGACATGGGCAAGTATGAGGATAGTAATATAATAGTGTGAATGAGCATAGAGATTGTATGCAGCAATCATATCTCCCAACTGTCCCTCTGTCGTCCTCATCTGTCCCTCTTTCAGGACTTTATCCCTCTTTCTATGTAAATATATGTATTTCTGTACTAAAACTGTGTTTGATTGACTGTGCTGTGGAAAGTAGGTGTGGCCACCTGGCATCAACCTTGCCTCCCCAGCGTGCTTCCCCATCAGCCCTGCTCTCTGTCCAGTCGGTGCGGCTGCCCACCGCATCAGCACTGCCTGCCCTCCCTGCAATCGGCGCGGCCAACCCCACCCAGCCTAACTGCAGGAGGGAGGGAGGAATTTTGAATAGCCAATCGATACAGGAGAGCTCTTACTGATGTGTACTGCATCCACTCGCTGGTAAGAGTGGCATATAAGCTTCACAGCAGCCTGTATCACCAGCACTGTCCCCCGGTGCCCCCTCCCCATGTGTGTGTCCTTCTTTCCTCCAGCGCTGCCCCTCAACATGTCCCCCCCCCCCCCTCCTCCTCTCCCCACCACAGTGTGTGAGTCTTCTTCCCTACCCAAGTCATGCCCCTTAAAGAGAATCTGTATTGTTAAAATCACACAAAAGTAAACATACCAGTGTGTTAGGGGACATCTCCTATTACCCTCTGTCACAATTTCGCCGCTCCCCGCCGCATTAAAAGTGGTTAAAAACAGTTTTAAAAAGTTTGTTTATAAACAAACAAAATGGCCACCAAAACAGGAAGTAGGTTGATGTACAGTATGTCCACACATAGAAAATACATCCATACACAAGCAGGCTGTATACACCCTTCCTTTTGAATCTCAAGAGATCATTTGTGTGTTTCTTTCCCCCTGCATCTCTCATGCACTGAAGTTTCAGGCTGCTCTTTTCTTCCTGCAAGCAGCTTTGCCCTTGTCTGTAATTCTTTAGTATGTGAAAGCCCAGCCAGCTCAGAGGACGATTTATCCAGCTTGTAAAAGATAAGAGAGAAAAGAGAAGCTGCTCTAATGTAAATAACACACAGGCAATGTGCAGAGAGGGGCCTGGAAGGGGGAGTTCATAGCAGAACCACAACACTGAAGAACTTGGCAGCCTTCCAGACACAGGCTGACAAGTCTGACAAGAGAGAGATAAGTTGATTTATTACAGAGACTGTGATAGTACAAAGTGCTGCAGTAAGCCAGAACACATTAGAATAGCTTTTGGAACTTGTAGGATGATAAAAAACAGGATGCAATTTTTGTTACGGAGTCTCTTTAATGTGTATGTGTCTCCCTCTGCTCTCCAGTGTGTGACCCCCCCCAGCATTGTCCCTCAGTGTGTGTTCCCCTGCTGCTCCTCTCGATACCCCCCCCCCATGAACCCTCTTGTGTGTGTGTGTAGATGTCATCTTCCCCCCCCCCCCCCCAGTCAGTGTGATCCTCCTCCCCAACTAGTTTTACCCTCCTCTCCACCTACTGTCACCCTCCTTCCCTCCAGTCAATGTGCAGTACTCCATGTGTGGGTGTCCCCCACCCCACTAATGCCATTTCTCCCCCAGTATAGCCATGTCCTCCGGTGTCCCCCAGCATTGCCGTTATCCTCCAGTATGTAATGTCCCCCACCTCAGTAATGCTATTTCTCCCCCAGTATAGCCATGTCCTCCGGTGTCCCCCAGCATTGCCATTATCCTCCAGTATGTAATGTCCCCCACCCCAGTAATGCCATTTCTTTTCCAGTATAGCCATGTCCCCCCTGTGTCCCCAGCATTGCCATTATCCTCCAGTATGTAATGTCCCCCACCCCAGCAATGCCATTTCTTTCCCAGTATAGCCATGCCCACACTCCAGTATTACTCCTTTCCTCCACCTCTATGCAGAGTAGTAATAGGAAGGATTACATTAGTTTATAGCTATCTGTCACAGTGTGCTCCAGTCCTCTGCTCCCATTAGCCTCAGTCTCTACCTCTCCTCATATCCTCATCCATCTACCACTACCAGCACTGCTGTAAAATCACAGGAATGGTAACAGTGGGAGGGGGATGTGAGGAGAGAAGGCCAGCTGGAGAGGAGGCAGAGGGAGGACAGGACTGCAGCATGCTGTGAGTATAGTGCACAGGTAGCTATAAACCAGCTTATTATGCTTTCCTGAAATACGCTACATGGCCCTACCACCCACTAGTGACAGCAATGGGGAGTGCTGGGGGGAGGGGGGTCCTGTATTGGTAGTTTCACCACTGACAGCCGTATAACCTAGATTATCCTTCCCTTGTTATTTATCTAAAGGCAGCAGCATCCTTTATGGATGACATGACCAAATCACTGAGGATGGACGCGGACCAGAGTCACATGACCGTGAGGATATTCAACCTCACCCTGGAGATCATCTGTCTGCTGAATAGAGAGGTGAGGAGGATTCTGGGAGGTAGCATGACATCACTCTTATCTCTATTAATAAAACACACCTGACCAGAGAGGTAAGGAGGATTCTGGGAAATCATGTGACGTTAGTGTTGATCTTTCCATACAGAGTTTTCCTCCAGTGAAGTCTGGTGATCATGTGACCATCACGGTGCCCCCACCTCACTCCCTGATATCTGAGGGACACAACAAGAAGAAGATTCTGGAGATCACCAGGAAGATGATGGAGCTGCTGACAGGAGAGGTGAATGGCGCTGGGAATTATGGGACATTATCCAGTAACAGCAAGGGGTGTGTCTGGGCGGTGACTGTATCATTGCATGTGTCAGGTTCCAATGAGATGTCAGGATGTCACCATCTGTTTCTCCTAGCAGGAGTGGCTGTATATAGAAGGACACCAGGACCTCTACAAGGACGCCAGGATGGAGAATCAGCCGCCCCTCACATCACTGGGTAAGAGGAGATTCTTAATGTTTTGTACTGGAGAAAGCAGTTCTTGGGGTCCTCCTAGATCCCCCTCATCTGATAAACACAAACACACAATGACCTTAATTCACTAAGGGCTGAAAAAAAAAGAGGTTGGGGAAATCACATATTCTGTATTGTAGACTTTGTTTTCCAAGTGCACCAAAATTGTCACACATGCGGTAGTAGTGAACGGAAGCAACATTGTTCAGTAAATTACCTAAGACCTGCAGAAGTCTCACAGCTGTGGAGGAGGTCTCTGCAGCAAGCTGAGGTTCTCTCCTATAAGTGTCTGCATAACTCATTCTTGTGGGACAGCTTACTAGAGAGTAAAGGGCTTCCTGCATCCCTTTAGATGTGTATGCATGCCACTAAAGGGCCTTTTCTGTGTACCAGTATATAGATCTGCATGTCTAAAGGAATACAGAAAAGCCTCTGTAAACGTCTCCTGCTATTGTATTTTATTTATCTTTCTGATGTCCCACCTGGAAGTGCATCTGATAAAATGAGGTGAGTAGCAGGACCAGGTGGCACTTCCTATTGGCCTTCTCCCTAGTCTGTCAATTTTACCACATGCTGATTTCTAGTTATTGACAGGTCCAGCCAGATTTTAAAAATACCCAACATTTTATTTGTTTTACCAAATGCTGTTATCTTAGTGAATTGACATTTTTTGAGGTATTCACTGCACAAGCCGGTAATTTACCTCACTAGTCTGTAATATTTACTTTTCAATGTGGTAACACTTAGTTAATTGATCTCATCAGTGGTGCTCATCAGAGCTAGGATATCCGAGGTACTCGGATAATCCTAGCTCTTTTTTCACTATTCGAGCTCGAATACCGAACTCGAATAGTATTAGCTATCCGGGCTGTGCTATCCGAGCGCACTCGGATAGCAAGCAGCTATCCGGAGATGTCCTAGCTATCCGAGTTCGGATAATGTCACGAGCTCGGATAGCGTCGCGACAGACGTCACCTCGAGTCCTCACAAGCGAATCAGAGGGCTCCCAGCCCTCTGACTGCAGCCAATCACAGAGGGGGAGCCTGGCCAAGCCCCCCTCTATAAATAGCGGACGCCATCTTGCCTCACTCGTCCTGCTTGCGACTTACTGACTGATTGTACTGAGAGAACTGCTCCAGTGCTTTTTGTCTGTGTGCAAGTGCATTTCCATTGCTCTAAACCTAGCGTTTTTACACTCCAATACTTGATATTCAACTGTATTGCTTTGTATTGTAGATAGATTGTATTTTAGGCAGTTTAGTTAGTGTGATTAGGGACTAGGGAGGGAGACTGTCACTGGTGCTGCTGCAGGCCTGCAGCCAGCAGCTAGGCCCTGTGCCTGCCCTGCTCTGTGCTCTAGTCTCTACCTTACCTGTGCTCTCACCTGTCCTACTCTACTCCTGTACTACTACTTCTGTGTTAGATAGAATATTGTACTATTTTGTAGTTAGCAAGGCCCAGCTTTACTGCTATACCTGTCCGGCTGTATCTGCCTCTCAGTAATCTAGTCACACCTGTTCTACTATTTAGCTCGATTCTTCTATTGTTTAGTTAGTAGTAGTACTGTGTGTACTCACTGTACTCTAGTCTGTGTTTAGGGACCGTCAGTCAGCGTCAGCTAGGGTCTTAGTGTGCGTGCGCACGCACTCTGCAGTTAGTGCTACACCCGTCCTCCTATTGTTTATATATCACTACTTCTATTGTGTATTAGCTGAATTGTACTGTAGTCTGACACCGTCCGTCAGCGTCAGCTAGGGTCTTAGTGTGCGCAGTGCACATCTGCGCTGTCAGCACCCTCCAGTTAGTGCTACACCCGTCCTCCTATTGTTTATATATACTACTTCTATTGTGTCTTAGCTGAATTGTACTGTAGTCTGACACCGTCAGTCAGCGTCAGCTAGGGTCTTTGTGTGCGCAGTGCACATCTGCGCTGTCAGCACCCTCCAGTTAGTGCTACACCCGTCCTCCTATTGTTTATATATACTACTTCTATTGTGTCTTAGCTGAATTGTACTGTAGTCTGACACCGTCAGTCAGCGTCAGCTAGGGTCTTTGTGTGCGCAGTGCGCACTCTCTCGTTAGCGCTACACCGATCTCTGCTGTAGAGTACACCTGTCCGTCACCTCACACACCCACCACCACCAGTCCCACCCCATTAAAGTACCCCACTTGTCCCACCCGCCTTTACATACATAAGTTTTTTTTTTCATTTGTATAATATTAAAAATATACAATGTTTGGCACTGGCAGCCGCGGTCTGGGCAGCGGCAGCAAGGGCATCGCCAAGAGAGGAGGTCGTGGGCGTGGCAGCCGCGCCACCACCACCATGCGCAGTTCTGCATCTGCACCAGTGGCTATTCCGCCATTAGCCACTGGCCGTGGACGCCTTGGCTGCCCAACAGCTGGGAGTCACGCTGCAGAGACACAGCAGCAGCAGCAGCGTGTGGCCCAGATGTTCCTCCCACCGCCAGGTCGTAGCCGTCCTATTGAGGAGAAGGACGCAGACGCTGTGGTGGAACTGATGGTGGATGAGCAGGCCACCATTAGCTCTGGAACAGAGTCCTCCACCCCTGCCACCACTCCTGTTCGCAAGAGCAGCAGCAGCCGCCCAGCACTGCCTGGGGAGCAGGAGGAGGAGGAGTGCAGCAGTTCTCCAGCCCCAGTGGGCGACATCAGCACCCTGTCACTCAGCACCTTCTTAACCCCAAGCACAGCGGGGTTATGGAGTGCTGTTGTGGCAGAATTGGAGGAGGAAGGAATGCTGATGGGCACTTTGGGGGATGATGCTTTGGACAGTCAGACAGTGGTGACTGTCCATCCGCCCAAGCATGCAGAAGGGGAGTTTGGGGGATCCCAGCGGACATGTTTGTGGAGGGGGAGGATGATGATGACATTGTGAAGGACAAAGACTGGTTGCCAGGTCCTGGGAGTGGGGATGTCATCAGCTCTGAGGAGGAGGAGGAGGAGGATGCGTCTGCGGGCCTTGCTAGAAGGATCAGCATCGCAGGCATGGGCAGGATCACAAGTGGGTGTGGTATGCAGGCCACACAGCGTGCTGATCAGGAGACGAGTTCTGCCAGTGCCACCAACAGCCGCACCAAGAACCCCCCCCCCCCCCCAACCACCACAGGGAGACCAGCGGCAGCAGCACCTTCCAGCCGAAGGGGCAACTTCACCTCCCCAATATGGAATTTTTTCACCCTTCCATATTTGGAGTGCAAGTATGCCACCTGCAACCAGTGCCGCAAGCAGCTCAGCAGAGGGAAGGAGCCCTCTTCGTTTGGCACCACTTGAGGCCTGTTCTGGCAGCCAGTCCTCAGTGGCCTCCTCTGCTCCCTCCACTGCTTCCCGTGCCAGCAAAAGAGCTCGCCAGACCCTGCTCAGCGACACCTTCCAGGGGGTGGTCAGGGTTCTGCCTCCCAGCAGCCGTCCCGTGCGTCAGCTGAACGGCTTGCTGGCACGGGCCATGTGCTCCCAACTCCTGCCTTATTCCCTTGTGCAGGAGGGCAGCGACATGCGTGCGCTCCTGATGTGTGCAGCCCCCGATTGGCCAATCCCCAGCCGACATTATTTTGCACGCACGGCCATCCCTGCACTTAACCGCTCTGTGATGGCCAATGTCGGGAGAGGGCTGAAGCACGCGGTGGGTCAACGGGTCCACGTCACCATGGACTCCTGGAGCAGCCGGTTTGGGACAGGCCGCTATCTGTCCTTCACCGCGCATTGGGTCAGCTTGGTGGAAGGGGGTGAGGAGGGTGGAGCAGCATCGGGCACTGTCAGAGCAGCAGCAGCACCAACAACGCAGTGGGTGGTGCCACCATGCAGGGTCAGCGGAACAGCAGCAGGTTCCTCTGATCCGCTTCCACCCTCCGCCACACCAGCCCAAACCCCCCGCCTCAGCAGCAGCGTGAAGCCCCGCCACTGCCAAGCGCTGCTGGAATTGGTCAGCCTGGGGAAGACCAAACTGACGGCGAACCACGTCCTGGCCAAACTCCGAGAGCAGGAGAGGAATTGGCTGACCCCCAGAGGCCTCAGAGTCGGAGAGGTGGTGTCCGACAATGGGGCAAACCTGGTTGCTGCCATCAGCAGGGGAGACCTGACCCACATCCCCTGCCTGGCGCACGTCCTGAACCTGGTAGTCCAAAAGTTCCTGCGGACCTACCAGGGGATGGACCGACTCCTTGAGGCGGCAAGGAAGGTTGTGCGTCACTTCTGGCACTCGCCTGCAGCCGTGGCGAGCCTGGAAGAGGTGCAGAAGGAGCTGCACCTGCCACAGCACCGTCTCATGCTCGATGTTCCAACGCGCTGGAACTCCACCCTGGCGATGTTGGAGCGTCTGGTTGAACAGAGGCAGGCTGTCAGCCAGTACGTTGCACGAGCAACAGTTGCCTCCCTCACTGCAACTGGGCGTGCCGCCACCAACCTCCCGTCCATCATCTCCACGGAGGACTGGGGGCTCATGCAGCAGGTGTGCTCAGTCCTGGCACCCTTCCTGCAGGCCACCAACATGGTGAGCAGGGACCATGCAATGGTGTGCGAGTGGGTTCCCTTGGTGTGTGTGCTGGACAGGGCCCTGTATGCACTGGTGGAAGAGGGAGCGACAGCCTTGGACCAGCAGGAGCTGCAGGCAGCTTCACAGGCCACCTCTGAGGAGGAGGGCTCGGAGTTGGAGGAGGGCCCTAACCTTGCTGCTGATGAGGGGGAGCAGCAGAGCGCAGCTGGACTGGTGTGGGGGTGGAGAGAGGATGAGGTGGAGGAGGCAGAGAAGGACAGCAATGTCGGCTCTGGGGCTGCCGATGATGTGCCAACAGACATGGCCAGACTGTTCCCAATGGCAGCGCACATGCTGAGGTGCCTGCGCAAGGACCCAAGGGTGATCCAGATGAAGCAGAGGGAGGACATCTGGATCTGCATGATGCTGGACCCACGTCTGAAGGGGATGCTCAGCCAGTTCCTGCCTGCAGGAGGAGACCGTGCGCAACAAATGAGGGATTTGCAGCTGTCCCTTGTTGAGCGCTTGCAGGAAGCCTTCCCTCAGACATCCACCCCCACTGTCCAGCCAGCACAGAGGCAGCAGCAGGTGCCTGCATCCACCAGCAGCAAGCGCTCGCGCACCACAGACCTGCTGTCTCTGACCCAAGAGCTCTACATGAGTGTAGAGCTGCCAAGGACTAGAAAGGAGGTGCCTGCAGCAGCATCCTTCTCCAGTCACAGGCAGCGCTTGACCCGCATGGTGGCTGACTACATGGGGTCCTTCAGCGGGCTTGACAGCGTGGCCCCTGTTGATCCCATGGAGTATTGGGTCAACCTGCCGATCTGGAGCGAGCTTGCGCAGTACGCCTTGGAAGTGCTCTCCTGCCCCCTTTCCAGCGTACTGTCAGAGCGTTGCTTCAGTGCAGCCGGTGGAGTCGTCACTGAGAAGCGATCTCGTCTGTCTCACAAGTCTGTGGACAGACTGACGTTTCTCAAAATGAACCAGGCTTGGGTGGAAGGCGAATTCATGGCCCCTGTTGTCGGCGAGAGGGGGACATGAAGTGACGACTGGCACACACACATACACCTGCTGCTGCTGCTGTTATATTTCATCCTGCTGTCTGTGTCTCCACTGCCAGGGAACACATTACAAGGTGCTGCTGCCCATGCGCCACCAGCTATTACGCTCAACAATAGCTGCATTCATTTGAAAAAAAAATAAATTTGTTATTATTTCAGGTGTCCGGGTTGAAAACTGTGCTGTCCCAATTGTGTATTGGACACAATGTGGGCTTCACGACCGCTGTCTGGAACCTCATGCTGTGTATTTACGGCCCTGGAACCACCGCTAGGTACCAGGGCCTACTATGTCTCGCTGCCTGCCCTCCTGCCCGCTGCCAAATGCCAGTCTGCCACACACTTATCCTCCTCACGCTGCCTGCTGTTATATTACCTCCTGCAGTCTGTGTCTCCTCTCCACTGCCAGGGAACACATTACAAGGTGCTGCTGCCCAAGCGCCACCAGCTATTACGCTCAACAATAGCTGCATTCATTTGAAAAAAAAAATTGTTATTATTTCAGCGGTGTCCGGGTTGAAAACTGTGCTGTCCCAACTATGTAATGGACACAATGTGGGCTTCGCGACCGCTGTCTGGAACCTCATGATGTTCATTTACGGCCCTGGTACCACCGCTAGGTACCAGGGCCTATTATGTCAGTCACATCACACTGCCTGACACACATTACTCCTCCTCCTGTAGCTGCATTGAGCTTCTGCTGTCTGTGTGCTGCTACCACTGCCAGGGAGAACAGAAGAAGAACTATTTTCTACTGCCACCAGACCACCCACTCTCCTACCGAGTACCGACCGACTATTACCACACACACTACAAATAGCTGCAAACCTGCAACTACTTCCTCCTCCAGCTGATGTCTGTGTTTTACCACCGCCAGGGTACACAGAAAAAGGCGCTGTGGCTTGCAATGTGCCACTACCTACCTATTATGCCATCAACACAAATATAACTATGGTGTTATTACAATAAAATATTTCCACAAATGAAGTAAAAAAAAATATTACAAAAGAAAGGAAAACCAAGACAAATAATATAATGATAGAGAAGAAGAGGAAGAAGAAGAAAAAGATGAAGAAGATATAGAAGAAGAAGATATAGAAGAAGATATAGAAGAAGATATAGAAGAAGATGAAGAAGATATAGAAGAAGAATATATAGAAGAAGAAGATATAGAAGAAGAAGATATAGAAGAAGAAGATATAGAAGAAGAAGATATAGAAGAAGAAGATATAGAAGAAGAAGATATAGAAGAAGAAGAAGATAAAGAAGAAGAAGAAGATATAGAAGAAGATATAGAAGAAGAAGAAGATATAGAAGAAGAAGATATAGATTAAGATATAGAAGAAGATATAGAAGAAGAATATATAGAAGAAGAAGATAAAGAAGAAGAAGAAGATATAGAAGAAGAAGAAGATATAGAAGAAGAAGATATAGAAGAAGAAGAAGATATAGAAGAAGAAGAAGATAAAGAAGATGAAGAAGAAGAAGAAGAAGAAGATATAGAAGAAGAATATATAGAAGAAGAATATATAGAAGAAGAAGAAGATAAAGAAGAAAAAGAAGATATAGAAGAAGATATAGAAGAAGAAGAAGATATAGAAGAAGAAGATATAGAATAAGATATAGAAGAAGATATAGAAGAAGAATATATAGAAGAAGAAGATAAAGAAGAAGAAGAAGATAAAGAAGAAGAAGAAGATATAGAAGAAGAAGAAGATATAGAAGAAGAAGATATAGAAGAAGAAGAAGATAAAGAAGAAGAAGAAGATATAGAAGAAGAAGACAATATAGAAGAAGAAGATATAGAAGAAGAAGAAGATATAGAAGAAGAAGAAGATATAGAAGAAGAAGATATAGAAGAAGAAGATATAGAAGAAGAATATATAGAAGAAGAAGATAAAGAAGAAGAAGAAGATAAAGAAGAAGAAGAAGATATAGAAGAAGAAGACAATATAGAAGAAGAAGATATAGAAGAAGAAGAAGATATAGAAGAAGAAGAAGATATAGAAGAAGAAGATATAGAAGAAGAAGAAGATAAAGAAGATGATGAAGAAGAAGAAGATGAAGATATAGAAGAAGAAGATATAGAAGAAGAAGATGAAGACGACGTAAATGAAGACTGTTACAACAACCATTTTGGACACACCTTCTCATGCAAACACTTTTCATGAAGTTAATTTACTATTTTTGAGACCTTTTTTATAACTACTACATCACCACATAATCACTTGATGTTTTTCTTCATAAAAAAGGTGGTTTCATGCATCATTGACCTCCAATACAAGTTTTACAAGCTATTTAAGGCCAGCTCGGATATTTTACTCGAATACAGACTCGGATAGTGACGTCGGATATCCGAGGTTGAATCGGATATTTGATTATATCGGATATCCGACTTCGAGTGAATTCGGATAGTTTACTATCCGAATTCGACCAAACTCGCATAGGATAATGAGGTATCCGAGCAAAAGTATTCAGTCATTGTGTCTGTTTCCTACAGATAAATCCAGTAACAGAAACCCACCAGAGACATTTACAGGTCCTCTTTATTCCTGGGGTTGTCCACAGGAAGTTCCCACCACCCTCCGCCATTATCAGGTAGGTGGAACTGAGTGTCATTAGAGACCCCAAACTATGTGACATTGTTTCCTGTTGTCTCTGCTGTTATCTGTGGTCACATTATTAAGTGCTTCTTATTTTGTGTGATTAGGGTGGAGAGCTGGTACATGTAAGTGTTGTGGTTAAAGAGGAAGAAGAAGAGACCTATGTGAGGAGTGATCAGCAATCTATGGGGGAGGGAGACATGATGAGGACAAATAAAGAGGAAGAAGAAGAGGCAAATGTGAGGAGTGATCAGCAGTGTATGGAAGAGGGTGACATGATGGGGACAAGTAAAGAGGAAGAAGAAGAGACATATGTGAGGAGTGATCAGCAGTCTATGGAGGAGGGTGACATGATGAGGATAAAGAAAGAGGAAAAAGAAGAGGCGTATGTGAGGAGAGATCAGCATTCTATGGAGGAGGGTGACTTGATGAGGACGATTAAAGAGGAAGAAGAAGAGACATATGTGAGGAGTGATCAGCAGTCTATGGAGGAGGGAGACATGATGAGGACAAGTAAAGAGG
This sequence comes from Hyperolius riggenbachi, assembly GCF_040937935.1. Classification (NCBI taxonomy): domain Eukaryota; kingdom Metazoa; phylum Chordata; class Amphibia; order Anura; family Hyperoliidae; genus Hyperolius; species Hyperolius riggenbachi. The sequence continues at coordinate 277,064,661 of NC_090655.1, forward strand.
AAGAAGAGACGTATGTGAGGAGTGATCAGCCGTCTATGGAGGAGGGTGACATGATGGGGACAAATAAAGAGGAAGAAGAAGAGGCGTATGTGAGGAGTGATCAGCCGTCTATGGAGGAGGGGGACGTGATGAGAGCATCTAAGGAGGAAGACATTATTGCAGAGATGGGAATTAGTGAGTGATAAACATTAGATATTCAGTTACCTTATTAAACTGACTAATAAATATGTCCCTGCTGGGCACAGTATAGATCTTCCTCTCAATATGCCCGGTAATATTCCCACAATTGCATGAATCTACCCCTTTGATACAATGTAAAGCAATCAGTGTACAGCAGGGGTCCCCAAACGTTTTGAGTCGAGGGCCGGGTCAACATACTTCAGACTGCTTGGGGGGCCGGAGTATACATAAAATGATGTAGAAATCTTTGCGGGCCAGACAGTGAAGCATACCCAGGGGGCAACCTGCAGTCCAATTGGACGACAGTGTCACCTGATGGGAAATTTGATTACAAACCAGCGAATTACTGCTTTCTGGCTTCATTCTATATGCAGACCACCGATATTTAAACATGTAGCTGACCGCATCTATAATCAATACATTTTGTGTGTGAAGGGGGGGGGGTTAAAAAAGCCTCAGGGGGCCACATTCGGCCCGCGAGCCTTAGTTTGAGGACCACTGGTGTACAGCTTGTATAATGGTGTAAATTTGCTATCCCATCAACATAACTCAGCACACAGCCATTAATGTCTAAACTGCTGGTAACAAAAGTGAGGACACCCCTAAGTGACAAATGTCAAAATTCTACTCAATTAGACATTTCAGGGCCCAATCCAATTCACTTATTTCCTAAGTTTTCCCCTTGGTGATATTTTCATATCTTATCAATAAATGGCCTTTTAAGCCACCCGCAGGCATAAAAAAAATCTGATTATAAATGTGCAAGTCTGGATATTTGTTACTCGATCACACAAAACTGGCTGATTGGATTTGAATGAAATTTGTCCCACACATAGTACATCACCTGGAATAACCTATAGGATAGTTTTTATTCCCATAACCAAAGAGTGGGCGGAGACAAATACAAATTTCACTGGGAAAATATAAACTGCAGTCATTCTTACACTGTTAATGGCAGGCTTCTCAAACTTTGCACAGTTGGTCACTGGGTGACCAGGATTTATATTCAGAAAAGTGGGTGGAGCCTACAAAAGCCAATCAAAATTCACCTGTTGATTTTTATGGTGAATATTTAATTGCTGCTATTGGGCTAAAAATAGTGATGGATGTAAAACAGAAAAAATGCACCTTTTTATTTCCAAATAAAATATTGTCACCATACATTGTACTAGGGATACAATTTTAACATTGACAATTGCCGGGTCAAATGGCCAAATAAAAAGTGTGGATTTTAATTATGGTAGCGTGAATTATTTTAAAACTATAATGGCTGAAAACTGAAAAATAATGCATTTTTCCTTTTTTTTTTATTATTCCCATCATAATGCATTTAGAATAAAATAATTCTTATCATAATGTACCTAAAGCCTAATTGGTGGCAGAAAAAACAAGGTAGAGATCATTTTGTTGTGATAACCAGTGATAAAGTTATTGGGGAATGAATAGGAGGAGCGCTGACAGGTGAAAATTCCTCTCGTCCAGCTGGGCTGAAATGGTTAATCTAATATGGTACTTGTACTATGCTGTTTCATAACATCATTTCATCAGGCTGTTTCCTGTTTATTTGTATTACTGACTTTTTCAATGAACTATTATTGTTAAAACAAATAGTAACTGTTGAATTGAAGTGAGAGAGGAGAGAGTCAGGAATAGATACGGCACCTATTTTGCTGAGCTTCTGAGACACAATCTCCTCCCCAGTTCTCCCTGAATGTTGCTGTTGCCCATCCTCCTCTGACCTCCCTAACCCCAGCTTCCCCTAATCAGGCAGTCCTTGTTGTATATGAGGACGAGGTCAGCCAGATTCTCTGCTCTGCATGGCCTGACCTATATTCATCATGGGATATTATGTTAGTGGCTTGTATAATTAGCTGCTGCAGCAGGACTTGTAATTCCATTAGGAATAGCGGCCGTGTTGTTTGGCCTCGCTCTCCCTGACCTCCTCACACTGTAATCTTGGATTGCAGGTTACTATTACAGTAAAGCACTTTCTCCAACTAGAGCGGATATAGCCCCGCCCCCTTGTCATAGCCTCTGAAGAAGCGCTTGTGTGTGAAACTGCCGTCAGGCTCCCAGCAACCAGCACCCACCATTATCCACCCCCGTACCGGAACGTGTTTAATCTGTTCTTATGGACTGTGAGGTGATGATGTAACACACAGCCTACTTGTCTGCACATTGCCAAATAAAGGAAGCTGTACAGCAGTGCCGACCATCCTCTTTCCTTTCATCCCTAATGCTAATTGTTCCTCCCTCAGAATTCTCTAACAGGAAGTGATGATGTTTCTCTATTTGCAGGGCGGAGTCCCGGCATCAGGAACCTCTCAGAGACTCGTCTTTCTGTATCCACAGACTGTACAACGGATGATGATGTCACTGGACAAGAGTCCCCTGCAGATATCCTGGTGACCCCAAATATGCCCCCAGACTCCCCTCACCTGTCTAACCCTGAGGGGCCTCCTACCCAGCACAGCTCTCCCCCTGCTGGAGGGTCTTATTCCTGTTCCATATGTGGGAAATGTTATAAATGGAAATCAACTCTTGTCAGACATGAGAGATCTCACACTGGTGAGATGCCCTATTCATGTGCTGAGTGTGGGAAATGTTTTTCACAGAAATCAGATCTTGTCACACATGAGATATCTCATAGTGGTAAGAAGCCTTATTCATGTGCTGAGTGTGGGAAATGTTTTGGGAGCAAATCACATCTTGTTACACATGAGAGATCTCACACTGGTGAGAAGCCCTATCCATGTGCTGAGTGTGGGAAATGTTTTTCACAGAAATCAGATCTTGTCAGGCATGAGAGATCTCACACTGGTGAGAAGCCCTATTCATGTGCTGAGTGTGGGAAATGTTTTGCACGGAAATCAGAACTTGCCCAACATGAGAGATCTCACACTGGTGAAAAGCCCTATTCATGTGCTGAGTGTGGGAAATGTTTTGCTCAGAAATCATATCTTGTTAGTCATGAGAGATCTCACACTGGTGAGAAGCCCTATTCATGTGCTGAGTGTGGGAAAGGTTTTGTTCAGAAATCATATCTTGTCCAACATGGGAGATCTCACACTGGTGAAAAACCCTATTCATGTGCTGAGTGTGGGAAATGTTTTGCTTTTAAATCAAATCTTGTCGCACATGAGAGATCTCATACGGGTGAGAAGCCCTATTCATGTGCTGAGTGTGGGAAATGTTTTGTGAGTAAATCACGTCTTGTCAGTCATGAGAGATCTCACACTGGTGAGAAGCCCTATTCATGTGCTGAGTGTGGGAAATGTTTTTGGCATAAGTCACTGCTTATCAGACACTTGTGTTGAGTATGGAAAATGCATTGGCTACAAATATTCTGATGCATTGTTTTTCTTTTTCTTTTTTTTTTACCATACTTACATAGAATGCTGAGCATTTTATGATGCTACTCAGTGCATTAGTTTATAACTAAAGTGACATGATGAGATAAATATGGGTACACATAGTACTGAGCCTAGTTAGAACTTGCTTTGCATTTACTTTTTTATTTCCAATGTAAGGGTTAATAAACCAGGTGTTTTATCTATACAAACGAGGCAGGATCTGCAGTCATATGCAGCCATGGCTCTCCTGGAGAGTAAATAAAAGCCAAAACACTTTTATCTGACTGAACAGACACTCCTGATAACACAAGAGTGCTGAAATTACCACTATTTGTTTTTGCTGGGAGCTGAATAAACCAGATTTTAACATCAAACATCAAAGATCCTGGAAAAGATAAACACACTTCACACAGCGTAACTCCATCTTCAAAGTTGCACTCATAATACAAAGGGACCACAGTGAGGGATTTCTAGAGTACACCCTTCCACATGTGCATACAAACAGCCCCCCCCCCCCCCCCCACCAACAGAGACGGGGCTCACCAGATAGTCGCCACCTCACAGACCAGGTGGATCTAGCGTGTTTGCAAATGTAAAAGCTGCCTCAGCATGAACCCTCCACTCGCCCCCTTCTCTTCAGATAAAGCAGGCTTTGTAATCCAAGTACATGTATAAAGTATAAATAAAGGACCATCTCGTAATGCAGCACATACACCAGCTTCTCACGCTAATATAAAATTGCACTTACACCTCCAAGTCACAGCGCACATATCAGGCAAAGATCAGCCTCCCATCCGGGCACTCGGGGGGTCAGGTACTCGGCGTCCCTCTTCAGTACTTTTCCCTCTGGCAGCTCCCGCTGTACAGTTCCTCTATGCCGGCCGGCCTTTCCCCGGGTGATTGACGTCACGCTGTGACTTGGAGGTGTAAGTGCAATTTTATATTAGCGTGAGGAGCTGGTGTATGTGCAGCATTATGCGATGGCCCTTTATTTATACTTTATACATGTACTTGGATTACAAAGCCTGCTTTATCTGAAGGGAAGTGGGCGAGTGGAGGGTTCATGCTGAGGCAGCTTTTACATTTGCAAACACGCTAGATCCACCTGGTCTGTGAGGTGGTGACTGTCTGCTGAGCCCCGTCTCTGTTGGGGGGGGGGGGGGGGGGCCTGTTTGTATGCACATGTGGAAGGGTGTACTCTAGAAATCCCTCACTGTGGTCCCTTTGTATTTATGAGTGCAACTTTGAAGACAGAGTTACGCTGTGTGAAGTGTGTTTATTTTTTCTAGGAACTTTGATGTTGGTGAGCGCAGTGGAAAAATATTTACAGCGACTTTATTCCTCTGGGAACTTTTTGCTGCAGCAACTTCCTAATCCACATAACTGTGAGAGACTCATTCTGTAACTATTTGTGGTGCAGTTTGAATTTTATTTGAACCAGATTTTAAATCACTCTGATTTTTCTGCTGTGCATAATTCAGAGTCAGGATACAACCCCTTAAAGTGAAAATAAGAATGTGAGATTCCAGGAAAGTTCTATATAACATTGTTTTTTACCTGCTGTGAGCTGCAGATGTGGGGATATTAGAATCTCCCATTCATCCAGACTGAACTCAGGACAGGAGATTTCCCTCTTTCTGTGTCTGTTTTACAGTCAACAGCCCAAGTTCACCAGGAACTGTCCACCGGCAAACAGTTTGGGCCATCTCTACCAGCGACAGGTACAAACTCCCAAAGAGTGATTAGCACTGTGGAAAAGATCATTGGATTATCCCTGCCATCTCTCTATCTCCACACGGCGAGAATGAGGTCAAGGGCCACAGAGATGTAGCTAGACCCCTCCCACCCAGGCAACCGCTTCATTTGAGCTCCTCCCATCGGGCCACCATTATAGGACCATATCCTCTAGAACAAACATGCAAAACAGCACCTTCAGGCTGTTCTCCTGCTGAACTCTATCCCTCCCCTGCTGAGCCCGCCCTCCTGCTGAACTCTATTCCTCCCCTGCTGAGCCCGCCCTCCTACTGAACTCTATCCCTCCCCTGCTGAGCCCGCCCTCTTGCAGTAATCCTACCCCTCAGACAGCGGAGACTCCCCTGCACCCGCTCCGGTCCTCCAAACACTGCAGGGGTGCAGCACCCTCCTAGCACCTCTGTAGTGCAATATCTCCTGCCCAGGTGTATTATTACCCTCATGCTGTAAATGTTTTCCACCTACACTACTTGACTATTGTTCTTGGTTTTGTTTGCCAATGTCTGATTATCTGTTGCCAATGCTAAAGCAGCGCAGCTTAATGACAGGAGCGCAAGGTAAAAATCTCCAGTGCACTCTATGCTGCGGTATTGCTAACTTACGCGTGCTCCATTAGCTTAACAGGCGCGCCACTGAACCCGCCCTGAACCCCTGGCTTCAAAGGATGACATCCCAGCACTTTGATAGGCTTCCTGTCACATGACAAATAGTCTATTGGCCAATTGGGCCAATTAAACAGAAACGTCCATTAAGTTAATGGAGCGTGCTTAAGCTTAAAGAATGAACCACATAGTGATAGTAACAGGTGGAAATGGAGGAATAATGCACCTATGCCAGATATTTCAAGTATTTAAACAATTTGTACACAGTGTTAATCATTTCAGAGACGATTCAGAGTTTTTCAAAAGTTTATGACAGATGGGAAAAAGCTGGTTTTCAGTCTGTTTGTGTGTATGCGGATTGGTCCATAAGTCTACCTGATGGAAGGAGCTCATGCAAGGCATTTCTGGGGGGAGTGTTGTCCTTGATAATGATTTTGGCCCTTCTCATACAGCGAGTCTTATACAGTTATCCAGAAGTCTCAGCATCCAGAAGGAAAAACTCTGACCTTGCAGGATGCATAAATATAGTTTTACAGTTCTTTATGCAGTAATAAACCTCTGTTACATTAAGGTAAGTCTGTCTCTTTTCTTAATTTGGTTTAAATTACTGTATTTCAACATTAATACTGAGTTTGGTATATAGTGTGGGGTATAGTACTGTTTTTTTAGTTGGGCCTATTTTTGACATTGACCCTCAAGCAACCAGAAACTACACTTATCCGGCATTTGCCAATCACCGTCAGTGCCGGGGGTTTTACTGCACAAGAGTTCCAGTGATGGTAGTTCAGTGCCGATAATGACTTCTGATGTTTTTACAGCTGGCTGCAGGGCTTCTCTGGCAGCCTTGGTGCAGCTGTTGTACCAGGCCGGCATGCAGTTGGTCAGACTGCTTTCTATAGTGCATCTGTAGAAATTAACCAGCAGCTTCTGTGGAAGGTTAGCACTCCTTAACTTTCTCATAAAGTAGAGGCACTGTTGTGCTTTGCCAGGTACAGCTAAAGCATTGTCAGCCCAGGAGTGGACTATTGCACTGGCCACAGGGCATCTGGGTGTCACTGCAGTACATTGAGGCTCGGGCCTCTTCTGCTTTACACCTCAGGGGTAGCAGAGACTATAAAATTCAGGGGCATCTATGTGGACACCATTACACTGCTACATACCTGCTGCATTGTGAACATCACATAGGTGGTGCATTGCAGTGTGGCAAACCTCGGCTGTTATGCTACAAAGACCCACTGTGACCAGAGCCTTACTGTATACTGTAAGCAGATCTATACATGTAATGGTATGTGTGCCACATTCTGCACACTCACTTGCTTCAGCTCAGCAGACAATGCACAGAAATGCATGTATAGTTGTGGCTGTGTGAGGAAAGATCCCCCCTCCCCATGCATTTATTCTTGGTAACTTTATTAACTATAAGCAAGGGCAGGGCTCTCTCACCCTTTTATGTTGGGAATTTATCAGAATCAGAATCAACTTTATTCGCCAAGTGCGGCAGGAGCTGCACCCGGAATTTTTTGTGGACACACGGCAATTGGCATAAAAAACATCAAACACAATTGGCATAAGAAGCAACATCAACATGGTACAGATAATTGCTACATAGACACAACCGCAGTTTGACAGACAGTGACAGCAATTGGCAAACAACACATGGTACAGATTCTTAGCTACAGAGACACCCAGATGTCAGTTTAACAGACAGCAGCAGTTCATAGTTCAGGTTGGCAGGACTATTTTATGCAAAGCAGACCTACTGTACGGTGACATGTGGTACTGCGTGGCCAGCTGGAGACAGTTCCTTCTGTGCGCGTATTCCGCAGGGGGGTGGCTGAGGGAGATTAGGGGGTGTCAGGTTGGGAGAGTGCATGAATTAAGTAGAGCAACCGCTTGGGGAAAGAAGGTGTTTTTATGCCTCGTGGTTTTGGTGAGAATGGTCCTATAACGGCGACCTAGAGGAAGGGGGACGAAGAAGCGACTGCCCGGGTGGGAGGGGTCCTGAATGATCCTGTTTGCCCTGGACCTCATTCTAGATGACTGCAGGATGTCCAGGGGCGGCAGGGGTGACCCGATGATCTTCTCAGCAGCACTGATTACCCTTTGGAGTTTGTGTTTGTCCCTTGCATTAGCCCCGGAGTACCAGACAATGATGGAGGAGCAAAGGATAGACTCGATGGTGGCAGAGTAGAAGCTGATCATTAGCTCCTGCGACATCCCGAACTTCTTCAGCTGCCTGAGAAAGAACAGCCTCTGCTGGGCTTTCTTTTGAATTACGGAGGAGTTCGCCTCCCACTTCAGGCTGTCTGTGATGGTGGTACCGAGGAACCGAGCTCTGTGTACCCTGGAGACCTCAGTACCATTAATGGAGACTGGACTGGGAGACGGAGCGTTCCTTCTGAAGTCCACAATTAGTTCCACAGTTTTTGCTGTATTTAATACGAGTTTGTTTTCCTTACACCACCTGAGGATCCGCTCAATCTCCTTACGATATTCGTGCTCACCGTTTTCATCTATGAGGCCTATTATGGTGGTGTCATCCGCAAACTTAATGACCTTGACAGAGTCTGCGGATGAGGTACAGCTATTCGTGTACAGTGAGAAGAGAATCGGGGACAGCACGCACCCTTGCGGGGCACCAGTGTTGGTGATTCTAGCACTGGAAGAGCAGCTGCCGATCCTGACTAACTGCGACCTGTTGGTCAGGAAATCCTTGATCCAGGTGCACAGATTAGGGTCAACACCAAGTCGTGCCAGGTTTTCATACAGGATGGTTGGACAAATGGTGTTGAAAGCGGAGCTGAAGTCTAGAAGCAGGATCCTGGCGTAGGAGTTTGGTTTGTCCAGATGTTCCATGATGTGTGCTAGACTGATGTTGATAGTGTCCTCCACGGACCGGTTGGCCTTGTATGCAAATTGCAGGGGATCCGTTTTGGTGTCGGTGTGCTCCTTCAGGTAGGGAAGAACCAGCCTTTCAAAGATTTTCATGATGATTGGAGTTAAGGCAACCGGTCTGTAATTGTTTAGTTCCGTAACACCTGGCTTCTTGGGGACCGGAATGATATTCGCTTTCTTGAAGCAGGAAGGGACCTTGCTCACTGTCAGGGATTTGCTGAAGATTGACGTTAGGATCGGGGCTAGCTGGCTTGCGCAGGTTTTCAGGCAGGCTGGAGATATGCCGTCCGGGCCTGGAGACTTCCTGGTGTTGAGCTTCTGGAGGTGCCGTAATACGTCAGCCTCCCAAACAGTTACCGGTGCTTGGAGGGCAGTGGCAGCTTGGGGGGGTGTGGCAGGAGGCTTCCCGGGTGAGGATGAGATTGCTAGGTCCTCAGAGTGGGTGGGAAGGTGCTCAAACCTGCAATAGAATTTGTTGAGCTCCTCGGCTAGCGCAATGCTGGGAAGTGTGTGTTGGGGAGGGGGCTTGAAATTAGTAGCTGCCCTGAGGCCTTTCCAGACATCCCGTGTGTTGTTGGACTGAAGGTCCTGTCTTAGTTTGTTTGAGAAGTCCCGCTTTGCCGCCTTCAGCTCTCGGTTTAAGGAGTTTCTGGCTTCCCTGAACTCCTCTGGGGTGCCGGATTTGTGTGCTTCCTCTTTGATTTTCCGTAGGTGGCGTAGCTTGCCATTGAACCAAGGTTTGTTATTTGGGAAGACTTTGACGTTCGTTGTTGGAATGCATGACTCTTCACAGAAGCGGATATAGGAGGTGACATTTTCCGTCCATTCGTCTAGGCAGGGAGCCTCGAGAACCGACCAGTCCGTGCTATCAAAGCAGGCTTGTAGTTGACCCTTGGCCTCCTCAGTCCACTTTTTAACAGTTCTGACAGTCGGCTTGGAGGTTTGAAGGAGCCTTCTGTAGGTGGGGATCAGGTGAATTAGGCAGTGGTCGGAGTTGCCTAGGGCAGCCCGCCGAGTAGCCTTGTACGCATCCTTAAAGAGACTCTGTAACAACAAAAACCTCCCCTGGGGGGTACTCACCTCGGGTGGGGGAAGCCTCCGGATCCTAATGAGGCTTCCCACGCCGTCCTCTGTCCCACGGGGGTCTCGCCGCAGCCCTCCGAACAGCCGGCGACTGTGCCGACTGTCATTTCAATATTTACCTTTGCTGGCTCCAGCGGGGGCGCTGTGGCGACTTTCGGCACGGAAATAGACGGAAATACCCGATCTCCGTCGGGTCCGCTCTACTGCGCAGGCGCCGGAAACTTGCGCCTGCGCAGTAGAGCAGACCCGACGGCGATCGGGTATTTCCGCCTACTTCGGCGCCGAGAGGCATCAGAGCGCCTGCGCAGGAGCCAGGAAGGTAAATAATGACGTCACCGCTGCCCGGACTGCACGGAGGGCTGCGGCGAGACCCCCGTGGGACAGAGGACGGCGTGGGAAGCCTCATTAGGATCCGGAGGCTTCCCCCACCCGAGGTGAGTACCCCCCAGGGGAGGTTTTTGTTGTTACAGAGTCTCTTTAAGGACCGTGTAGCAGTGGTCCAGGGTGTTTTGGTTCCTGGTGGGGCAGGTGACGTGTTGCTTGTAACGAGGCAGCTCCTGGCGAAGGTTTGCCCTGTTAAAGTCCCCTAGGATGATGAAGAGGGAGTCCGGGAGGGAGGTCTCCCACACTAATATGGTGTCGCTGAGTGTACGCAGGGCTATCTTGGTGTCCGCATCCGGGGGGATATAGACGCCTGCCAGGACAAAGGAGGTAAACTCTCTTGGTGAGTACTGAGGTCTGCAGTTGATAAGTAGAATCTCGGCATCTGGAGAGCAGCTTTTGTGCAGGATGGTTGTGTTTGAGCACCAAGCGCCGTTGATGTAAAAGCAGATTCCGCCGCCCTTACTTTTCCCTGAGAGAGAGGGGTCACGGTCTGCTCGGAATAGATTGAAGCCCGGTATGTCGAGGGAGTTGTCCGGGATGTTGTAATTTAGCCAGGTCTCAGTGAAGCAGAGGACCGGGGAGTTGCCTTCGATCGAGGGTTTGCTCCCAAGTAGTAGCAGCAGCTCGTCTAGTTTGTTCTGGAGGGAGCGGACATTTGCTAATAGAATGGCTGGGATGGGAGACCGCAGACCCTTCCTTTTAAGTCTGACCTGAGCGCCCGCCCTCTTACCCCTAGGCCGAAATCTGCTAATGTTGGCTAATTTATCGATCTGTGACTGAACTGTGTCCCGAATTGGCAGAACCTGTGCCTGTGTCTCCCATTCCAGAAGCTGTGCTCTGGTGTAGACGATGGTGCCCTGCGAGGCAGGGGGTATGGGACTGGCCATCAGGTGTTTAGTGGCACGTTGCCCCCTGCATACAGAAAGAGGCTACACAGTTGTTGAATGGGGGCATCAGAAGCGCAATATAGGGAGCACCCTACGTTCATATACCAGGCTGGGAGCTAGTGCAAGAGAAGCACAATATAGGGAGCACACTACAGTTCATGTACCGGCTGGGGGCTAGTGCAAGACAGTTCATATAGCAGGCTGGGAGCTAGTACAAGACAGTCTTTTGCAGGTAAGCAGGAAGTTCATGGCATGCAGTTCAAGGAGGGGGCATTTAGCGTGTAACAATCATATATGATATTGGCAACAGCTTTACTCACATGCTTCCTCTCCAGCAGGACTTAAGAGGGGCAGGGTCGGGAGTTGCAGTGCCGGCGTATGCTGCGGGCCAGCGCTCTTGGGGGGCCTTACACAGCTGCTCCTGTGGTGGTAGCTGCGTCTGCTTAGAGGGTAGGCCGCAGCGAGCCACGTGGATGGATGGATCGCTGGAGTTCTCGGGGAGCAGGGGCAAGCTGGGCTGCAGGCCGCTGTGCAGTTTTGCTTTTTTGCCGGCCACAGCCTCAGGTGGAAGACTGGACAGAGGAAAGTTTGTGGGTGGGCCGCGGCTAGCCACGTGCGAGCCACGTGGATGGATCGATCACTGGTGGAGATCTCGGGGAGCAGGGGGGGGGGGGGGGAAGCTGGGCTGCAGACCGCTGGGCAGTTTTTTCCGGTCGCAGCGTCAGCCTCCGGTGGAGGACTGTGTAGAGTTGTGGGTGGTCCCCGGCAGCAGCGGTGATTCGCTCCGGAGTCGGCAGCTGGTGTCTGCAGTAGGTAGGTGGGCGGTCTCCTGGTCACGGTGTCGGCCGCTGGATCTCCTTCGCGCTGTAGAGAGGGCAGCGGTGGCAGGATATCGGCTGGTGTGGGCGCCCTGGATCTCGGTGGCTGAGATTGTGCGCTGGAGTGGGTGCCTGGTCCCTGGATCTTGGTGGCTGCGGGAGATTGCGCGCTGGTGTAGGTGCCCGGCCTCTGGACCTCGGTGGCTGCGGGAGATTGTGCGCTGGTGTGGGCGCCCGGCCCCTGGATCTCTGTGGCTCTGTGGCTTAAAACTAAACTTAAAACTAAAACTAAAAAGACTGGCTCAGAACTAAGCTGAAATACTAAGCTAAACTGAAGCTAAAACTGAGAAACTAAAACTAGGGTAAGAAAATAAGAAAATTGCCGGGAGCCGATGTGTCCTTGGCTGCCTCTCACGGCGCCATCATTACGCAATACATTTTATTCATTATGTAATATTTGTCACTGTAATTACCAGATCTGTATTTTGTATTGATTCTGCATTTTGTTACCAGTTCTGCATTGTATATATTGGTGTTGTACACCATTTGTCTGTATTATTATGTACCCCATGTGTGTTTCTTACTTCACTTAATAAATCAATAATAATAAACAAGACTGCACTTCTTTAAAGCAGTTAGACAAACATAACACTAAACTGGAGGTGATATTTCACCATGATCAAGGAGCTCTATAAGAGGTGGAACACAAATACAATCAGGTGAGTTCCAGTCTGACCTGGTGGGAAAGGTTTCCATGTTCCAGGGATCCTCAGACTGGGCCTCTGCGGCTTACAACTTCTATTCTGCACCCCCTGATGGTCATGATGGGGATTACAATCATATGCATCATTACACAGGTGAGTTTGTGTTTAAAACTACTCAGACAAATCCACATGGTTAGAAGGTTAGTGGCCGATACACAGTCTTATAGGCCAATAGTTCTGGGATAAGCTATAGCATATAAATGTTTGTTTTTTTTACTCAAACTTCAGGCAGTAAATATGAAAAGGAATGTAGTAATGTAGTAAAGCGCTCACCACCTATCAGCGATTAATTAAATAAATATATAAACAGTATAATATGCAATAAACAGCAGCATAGGACCACTTTTCATAAAACTCGTACAGTCCAGCATAAAAAGTCCACTGCATTGACACTTATCCAGACAGGAAAATAGTATAAAATCCGCTTATCAGATCCTATTGCTGATTCGTTATGATCAGCAGAAAAGCTCAATATCAAAACGAATCCTCACAATCCTTCGCACTATTTCCTAGTATTATCAAAACAAACAGAGAGATGCACATAGCGTAATCCTGTTTCTTACTGATGACGCTCCTTCCCTTCACCAGTGAAACAGTCACTGTGCTCACACTGTGTAATAACACTCCTTAGTGTGTAAATAGGAAAGCTTACATGCTCACCAGATGCATTTGCTGACCCTGCAACAGACCAGCATTCATACACTTTGTATCTGCAGTCTTCAGCCTTATTTCTCCTGTGTGCGATGCAGCTATCTTAAGAACTGAAAGTACAGGTAACCATGACGTGATACCGGCGGGGGTATTGTAAGAATCTGCAGGGTTCTTGCCATGTAAATCCCTCAGAAAACTATATTCAGAGTCCTCCCTTAAAGGACACCCAAAGTGAAAATAAACAAATGAAATAAACAATTGTATCTATCCTCCTTCCCCTAAAAATGACTTTTTAAGATATTCCACAGCTTTATTTTATATTTAAGCCTACTCTATACGTTTTTACTGTTTTATTATTTTTGCTCAATGTCACATTCATTGAAGTATGCCAGAGACAAAATCTATGAACTATTGGCCCTTTTTATCTCTTTCCTACTCTCAGAAGCCATTTTCTGCTAGGAAAGTGTTTTATAAGTGTAATTTCTTATCAGTGAGGGTCACACTGTAGTCTGACCCAGTTCTGACTCAGACAGGAACTGCCACTTACATACCTAAAAAAAAAAAAAAAAAAGGGAACACAACCTAGTTATTTGTGTGCTAGGCACTGTACATACACATGTCTATCTCATCATGTCACATGTCACCTTGGGTATCCTTTAAGATTTATTCTAGAGAAACATAATTCTGATCATTCTAGTAGTACATCATGCTTTGTGGACGTCCATTGACCTTTATCTTCTCAAATGTACAGACAGCCCGGCACCGTCCAACACTAGGAGTGTAAACAAATCCCAACATGAAAATAAACAGAAGTTTCCCAGACCCTGGAAGAACTCCAATTATGGCCTGAAGTTCCTAGACCTGTGTAGTAGGTATGCTGCCCATCACATTCTCATGGAAACCAATAGAAAGCTCCGGATGTGATTGTCGGCTCTCACACACCCACAGCCCACCTATAGTGGGATGTGCTTACTTATCACTTGATATGCTGGAGAGTTTTCTGTATAGAAGATGTAGCCGTAATTTATAGGTAGGGGAGAATGGTATTTGCTTGACATAGCAATTTAGAGCTGATGTATGTTCTGCTGCTTCTGTAACCAAGGCTGAGCAGTGCATTGTGACCTAGGCAATACATCTCTAATGGCCTCAGAGTGTATCTGGTTTGTGTATACAGCTGCAGCTGTGTGATGGTCCAGCTGATACATGAGTAAGTGCAGTCTCCTCAGATGATCGCTGGTGCCGTGATTACCAAGGGCGACCACCTAATCAGTTTTTATTATCTGCGGTATCCCCCTCCCTCTGAAAAACATACTACAAAGACTACAATGGGCATATGAGACAATGGGCCTGATGCAATTGTCAGACTCGCCAGTGTTAAAGGCTGGTGAGTCCGATAATCTGGTGACTATAAAGTCGCCTGATTCAATTGCATTTAGCCCTAGGCAGGGTGCTAATAGAACTCGCTTGGGCGATATTATCGCCCAGCAAGTTCCTTACACCCTATCCTATTACACTTTGCATGCCTCCGGGAAGCGATGCTTCCCGGCAGACATGAGCGTTAGCTTAGACCTGCAAAAATCAGGTCTAAACATGCTAACGCACGACATCGCCGCTGCATCTGGGGGTCTCCTTTAATAAGGAGACCCCCAGAGCTCCCCGCCGGCCGCCGCTCGTCGTCCGCAACCCCCCACAAAGTTGCAAAGCTACAAATTGCTTAAATTCCTTACCGCCGCTTTACACCCGTCGGCCGCCGCATCTCGCCGCAAGTCCCCGCTGTGTAATTACAGTGTACGAGTTACTGTAATTACACTCACTAAGAACAGAGTCCCGGCAAAGCATCTTTGAATCAGCCGCCGGGGCTCCCCATTGGTTTACAGGCTGAGCCATTTTCAATGTTCTTAATGTTTGCAATATGTTCACCAATTCTGGAATTAAAATCACATCCGGTCTTACCGATATAAAAAGCGCCGCACTGGCACATGAGAAGGTAGAGCACAAATTGGGTGTTACAGTTTACATAATGTTGTAAACGCCAGCGATGTCCATTGGGAAGGATAACTTCCCTACCAATCGATAAAAACCGGCAAACAGTGCATCCACCACAGCTGTATGTACCGGTTACGATACAGTGGGGGCGTGCAAACTCGGTACCCTTAAAATGGCTCCTGACGATCAGGTCACGGAGAGACAGTGCATGTCTGCAAGTAACCTTTGGTTCAGCTGTCACAAGGGGCTCAATTTTAGGATCATTCATAAGAATGTACCAATGACGCTGCAGAACGCGTGTGATCTCTCTGAATTGTGCTGAATACACACATAAGAGTGTACTATTAGCATCGTCTCTCCGGGACCTGCTCCCTGACAACAATGAACTCCGATCGGCCATGCTGGCTCACTGATAAGCCTGACGCAATAAGCTATCAGGATACCCCCGATCCCTAAAACGTGAACTTAAATTCGCTGCCTCGTCCTCAAAAGTGTCAGGAGAAAAAACGTTCCTCCTAACACGGAAGGTACTGGCCCACAGGGATACCCTTAACAGTGTGCAGGGTGGAAACTGTCAGCCCTTAATAGGGCATTAGTCGCTGTGTCGTTCCTGTACAAGCTTGTAAACAAATGGCCTTGATCATCAATCATGACCCAAATATCCAGAAAAGAAATTTTCCTGGAATCAAATGTCATCATGAAACGCAAATTTCTTTTATTCTGGTTCAAGATTTCAACAAACTGTCGTAGTTCATTAGGTGTCCCTGTCCAAATGATAAAGATGTCGTAGATGTACCTGTGCGACATCAACATGATACATTGAGAGTCCCTCATCTGAAAAAATTGCGCGTTCCCACTCCCCCAGGTACAGGTTGGCATAGGATTGGGCACGTGTGGTCCCCATCGCCGCCCCCTGCACCTGGAGGTAGTGTGACCCATCAAAAACAAAAATATTATGCAAAAGCAAAAATCTTAATAGATCTAGCAAAAAGATATTGTGGGCCATACGTTTAATATTAAGCTTGCACAGGAAGGTCTCTATGGCAGCGATACCCAGATCATGCGGGATACTAGAGTACAGTGCCTCCACATCCAGAGCCATTAGAAGTGTGTCTGGGGGAACATGAACCCCCTCCAAAATTCTCAATAGGTGCATGGTATCCCTGACATAGGAGGGCAGGGCCTGCACATGAGGCTGAAGATGCCGGTCAACGTACACGCTCACCCGCTCCGTCAAGGAACCACGCCCAGAAACAATTGGACGCCCGGGCGTACGAATTTTAGATTTATGAATCTTGGGTAAAGCATACAACGTGGGGGTTATAGGATGCAAGATTTAAAAAAAAAAATGGGCAATGTCTTCACTTATAGCACTGCGCATTAAGGCGTCATCAATAATGGTGAAAAGCTGCTTTTGACATCTGGCGACCCTGGACATGCACATAGCAATCCCGCCAATTAAGGATATCCAAACACATGTCCCTGTAGGCCAGCACCCCCATCACAACAACATTAACCCCCTTTACCGGAGAGTTTAATTTCCCATTTAGTCTGCTCCCTCAGCTCCTCTAGTGCCGCAAGTTCCTCTGTGGAGAGGTTATGTGAATTAGAATTTCTCCCAGAGAGTCGCTTAACCACTTCGCCGCCCGGGTACAGTATATCTACGCTCCTTTGGACTTCACTTCCCCGCCCGGAGCGTAGTTATAGGCACCCCCCCCCCCGCCGCCGCTGTCCGCGCTCCCGCTCGCACTCCCGCGATCGTGCACGCCGCTGCCTGCTCGCCCGGAGATCAACGTACGGGAAAATCCATTCCCGTTCGTTGATCTCTGCCCCCCGCAATGATCGGCATGCTTCTACGAGAAGCAGCGTGGTCATTGTGAAAGAACTTAGTTTCCCAGCCTCCCTTCCTGCAAGCGTCCTTCTGACGCTTGCAGGACGCCTGAAAAAAAAATGTGGCCATCTTGTGGCCAAAAAGTAATCCTACACCCAAAAAATTTTTTCACATACAAATACATTATTTTTTACTATTCAATTTAACTCATTAACTCCCACACTCCCCAATTGTTACCAATATTTTTTTCCGCAATATTAAAATAAATAAAAAAAAATTACAATAAAAAAAAAAACTTAAATAGTTACATTAGGGACTGAAATCTTTAAATATTTATATCAAGAGGGTATAACACTGTTACTTTATAAATTATGGGCTTGTAACTAGGGATAGACACAAAACTGAAAAAAATGCACCTTTATCTGCAAATAAAATAGTGGCGCCAAACATTGTGACAGGGACATAATTTAAATGGTGTAATAACTGGGACAAATGGACATATAAGTTACATAAATTTTAATTATAGTAGCATGCATTATTTAAAAACTATAATGGCGGAAAACTGAAAAATGTTTTTTTTTCCAAATGTTTTCCTATTTTCCCATTAAAACACATTTAAAATAAAATAATTCTTGGCATAGTGTCCCACCTAAAGAAAGCCTAATTGGTGGTGAAAAAAACAAGATATAGTTTATTTTATTGTGATAAGTAATGATAAAGTTATAGGCGAATGAATGTAAGGAGCGCTGAAAGGAGAAAATTGCTCGGATGCTGAAGGGGTAAAACCCCTCAGTTGTGAAGTGGTTAATATCGCGCTCAACAACTGAGACGAAAGTCTTCAGACTAGGGCTGGCCAAGAAGTGCGGAAACCGGTGTGATCTTTCCATAAGCTCAGTAATAGTGGAGGGAGAAGGGGACTTCCATGTCCCGGCTACCAGTCTGTCAACTGCTGGGAGGAGGAGCTGCTGGGAGGAGGAGCACGGCCAGAAGAGAATGGGAGTCCCAGGAGAGATGAGGGAATAACGTGAGATGAGTCTCTGTATAAAACTCTGTATAAAACTCTGATCCTAGCCTAATACAGGCTCTATACTGGCTCCACTGGCCGTGTTACAGTATTTACAGATGAGGCTCCCAGTCATTGCCCCAATAATGGAGTGTTGATGTGGGCCTAGTACATGTAGGTGTAAGCATCATTAGCCACCCAATATTTTAGCCAGGTAAGGTGTTTATTATGGTTAGGGCCCCCTGCTGGCCCCTGTGTAATTAACACATCTGGAAGAGCTGGGGTGTGCAACCTGGAGAGCAGCCCCAATATGTTTGTTGTTTTTTTATTCAAAGTGTGGTAGTTATAGCAGAAAAGACCAGCACTGAGCTTCCAAACCAGACCATGTGAAATGTCCACAGCTTGGATCCAGTCACACTGTGCCTCCGCCGTATACAGCATACAATTTGGTTCAGAAAGAAGTCCAGGGAGGGCACCAGTGTATATTCCCCAAAAAGTTTTTATTTCATCAGGATGGTAAAAACAGAGGAGGCCCCGATAGAGAGCGCTCCCCCCTACCTTACAGCCATTACATGAGGGCTTCACATCATCAGAGGTATTCCGGGGGTGCAGGGAGGCCGGTATACTGCACCATTACTGAGCTCCTCTTTTCAGATGTCTGACGTCACCGGGCGCCCCTCCCATCGTCTGCGTATCCTGTTACGTCCACCGACTATGGCATGCGTACTGTGCAGGTGCAAGTCCTATGCATACCTTCTTGCACATGCTACTACAGTATGCATAATCCACAAGTGCTAAACACTGTGGTCTATCAGCAACATGCGGGATAAGGGCAGGCCAATCAATCCACAAATGGCCACGCTCCTACACATATCCCAATTCACTTGTTGCGACCACATAACACTATGCGTATACACGCTGGGGAAAGCGTAACAAGGTACGCATATTCCTATCAGTCATGCACAAAGCGGAAGCAAGGGCTACAAGACACTAACCATAGATGGTAAATTAAGCAGGAAAATTAGAAGTATAGACAAAGGAGGGTCAGAGAACTAAAAACCCGATCCGAACCAGAAACAGTGAATGGGATCAGCAATACACTTTGCCGAAAATGCATGCAGCAATAGAACATCGCACTGCTGCGCAGCGCGCATAGTCTGAACTTCAGAAGTCCTATGCACTTCTGATGTTCTTGCTGATCGCACATCATACGCACTGCCGTGCACATTTTAGTGTAAACGAGGCCTTAGAGGGTAGACACAAAGAGCTGGAGCAAGAGGTTAGGAAGAGAAAGAACAGAGGACAGTAGGAGAAGGTGAGATATGAACAAAATATGAAAGAACACAAGAAAGAGTGTGGGCAGAGAGCAAAGGAGGTTAGAAATATATTTTATATACAATAGGGCTAATACAATACTGTACTATGCCAGCCAGGCACAATGCTGCAGAGTATAGCAAGCCTGCTTCCCCCATAATCAACTCTCTGGACATTATTCTGTGTGGAAGAGCACGCTGCCTGGAAGCCTGTCCTGGACATCACTGCACATTTCATCAGAGCAGACGCTGTAATCAAACGAAGTATATACAGAACCCTTATTTACCTGTCTGGTAAACGAAGTCTGCAACTATGCTCCCTCTCTCCCTCACTGTCTGACATAATGACCTGACACTGCACGCTGCCTTCCTCCTCGAGAGACACTTTCCTGCTTCCCCCCCCCCCCCCCCCCCACGCAGCACAGAGGTCTGCAGCTGATGTGGTCTCCTCCTGGGTATGAGCACTGGGCAGCAAGTGCATGAGGAGCAGGCACAGGGACATTATCACTGGCACTCTGGGGATCAGCAGGCATGGCAGACAGAGACAGCGGGGTCACATGGCTGCACAGCTTCTACCTAGCGACTTCTCTCCAGCGCAGTGCAATGCTCCTCCCTCCCATGTGATAGGCTGACCACAGCAGTCAGCAGCACAGCATTGGCTAGAAGGAAGGTAGTGCTGTTGCTATTGGCCACATTCACCTGCTCTTTGTCTAGGGCGGCACAATTAGACTCTTCCTCGGGTGCTGTGTGTGAAGGGCTGATCAAAGCAGCACTGTCACCACGAAAAAAGAGACAGTTGCGAAAGGCTGACTCCCATATTGCCACCAGGACCCATGCATCCTGGGCCCCCCTTCACCCACTCCTTGGTAAGGGCGCCATAGCAACCGCTATGGTTGCTATGGTGATTGCTACGCCCCTGGGCCTAGCTGTCATGCCAATATAAAACCTACCGCATGTGCAATAGAGTGCATATACCACAAATTGTGAACTACATGTAATCAGGTCCTTAATAATACTTTTCCATTTTTCTGTAAATGGGCAAGTCGAACAATGTCCACATGGAAAGCTCCTGATTGGTGGCATATCTGATAGCCACGTGGGATTCTTTTTAAACTCAATATTGTCATACCTCTTACATCTCCTAAACGAGACAATGGGTGGAGCCTTTCTTATCCTTTAAAAAGGGATCGTCCTTTAGCATCGGCCAATATTTGACGATTGTCTCTCTTATCCTTCCAGACATTGGGGAAAAGTCAAACGTAAAGAACGCTGTTTTAGGTGCATCCCGTGTTCCACCTCTTATAACTCTCTTCCAGTTTCTCGGCTTTTGTATAACGCTCCAAAGAGCATTATCCACAATATCAACAGGGAACCCTCTCTGGATAAATCAACTTCGAAGTTCTATTGCTTGTTGTCTAAAGTCGTCATCATTTTTGTTGTTCCGTCTCAATCTCATAAACTGGCTTAATGGAATAGATGTCCTTGTATGTTCGGGATGATAGATATCCCAATGCAATACTGCGTTAGTCTCAGTCTCTAAATCCTCTCTTGTAGTAACCAGTAGGTGATGTCCCCACCACCACATCCAGAAATGGCACCTCCTCCACTCCCCACACACCTGTAAATTGCATATTCAGATCGTTAATTCCCAAAAAGTCTAGAAATGCATTAAATTCATCCCTGGTGGATGACCACACCAGAACCACATAGTCAACATACCTGGACCACACCCTAACTGGAGAGCGGAATGGATTAGCGCCCCCCACAACATTATGTGCATAACAGGATACGCATACGATGGGAGGGGCACCCGGTGACGTCAGACACCACGCTGATTTCAAAGAGGAGCTCAGTAATGGCGCAGTATACCGGCCTCCCTGCACCCCCGGAATACCTCTGATGATGTGACGCCCTCACGTAATGGCTGTAAGGTAGGGGGAGCACTCTGTATTGGGGGCCTCCTCCATTTTTACCATCCTGAAGAAATAAAAAAAATTTCATGACTATGGTAGTGATTAGGTTGTGATCTCTTCTGCGGACAGTCAGTGACATGACTATGTACTCTGTAACGTGCTATAGAAGATTTTAGGGCTATATAAATACAAAATAATAATGTAGTAGGACATTAGACTATGACTATGGTAGGATTAGGTTGCGATCTTCTCTGTGAACAGTTAGTGACATGACTATGTACTCTGTAATGTTCTGCAGAAGATGTCAGTGCTATATAAATACATAATAATAATATGGTAGGCCATTAGACTATGACTATGGCAGGATTAGAGTATGAGCTCCTCTAAAGACAGTCAGTGACATGACTATGTACTCTGTAATGTGCTGCAGAAGATGTCAGTGCTATATAAATACAAAATAATAATATAGTAGGACATTAGACTATGACTATGGTAGGATTAGGTTGTGATCTCCTCTCTGAACAGTTAGTGACATGACTATGTACTTTGTAATGTTCTGCGGAAGATGTCAGTTCTATATAAATACATAATAATATGGTAGGACATTACACTATGACTATGGTAGGATTAAATTGTGGGCTCCTCTAAGGACAGTCAGTGACATGACTATGTACTCTGCAATGTGCTGCAGAAGATGTCAGTGCTATATAAATACATAATAATAATATGGTAGGACATTACAATATGACTATGCTAGGATTAGAGTGTGAGCTCCTCTGAGCACAGTCAGTGACATGACTATGTACTCTGCAATGTGCTGCAGAAGATGTCAGTGCTATATAAATACATAATAATAATAATAATATGGTAGGAAATTATTATTATTATTATTATTTTTTTATTTATATAGCGCCAACATATTCCGCAGCGATTTACAAAGCACAATAAGACGACAAGGGGAACATAGATATACTAACAAATTGTAAAACAGAGTTCCAAGCAGCACAAATATTGTGACAAAAACAGTAAACATTAGGAGGAGGACCCTGCCCTTGCGAGCTTACAATCTAATGGGTAGTGGGGGACACACTAGGTAAGGGGGTGGAGGATGGATGAGGCAGTGACCCTTTGCCTCTGATTACATTGTGTCAAATAAGTAAATAAGGGCTATAGAATGTTATAAGCTTGTCTGAAAAGGTGTGTTTTAAGAGTGCGTTTGAAGATGCCCAGGTTTGGAGCATGACGTACAGGCTGTGGAAGAGAGTTCCAGATAAGAGATGATGCTCGTGTAAAGTCTTGGATGCGAGCATGAGAGGAGGTGATCAGCTTAGAGGCCAGGAGAATTTCTTGGGAGGAGCGGAGGTTGCGGGAGGGACAATATCTTGAGATTAGTGAGGAGATGTATGGACGGGACAACTCATGGAGGGCTTTGTATGTTAGAGTCAGGAGTTTGAACTGGATCCTCTGGGTAATAGGTAACCAGTGGAGAGAACGGCACAGTGGGGCAGCATCAGAAGAGTGTGTGGAAAGGTGAATGAGGTGGGCCGCTGAATTTAGAAGGGATTGGAGAGGTGCTAGCCTTTTCTGTGGTAGTCCACAGAGCAGGGTGTTGCAGTAGTCTAGGCGGGAGATGATTAAGGCATGTACAAGCATCTTGGTGGCCTCTTGTGTGAGGAAAGGGACGGATACGGAATATATTTTTGAGCTGGAAATAGCAGGTGGTGGTTAATGAGGCAATGTGAGGTTTAAAGGAGAGCTCTGAGTCGAGTATAACCCCCAAGCAGCGGGCCTTAGTGGTTGAGGTTATTGGGGTGTTGTCTACCGTTATGGTTGCAATTGGTGGGGGTGTAGATAGCGATGGTGGAAAAATCACAATTTCTGTTTTACTCATGTTGAGTTTGAGGAAGCGGGAGGACATAAATGCAGAAAAGGCACGTAGACACTCGGGGACTCTGGATAGTAGTGAGGACAGGTCAGGAGCTGAGAGATAGATTTGGGTGTCATCCGCATAGAGGTGATACTGGAAGCCAAAAGAGTTAATTAGTTGTCCCAGGCCATGAGTGTAGACTGAGAAAAGAAGTGGCCCAAGAATATAGCCTTGAGGAACACCAACAGACAGTGGGCGTGGGGAGGAATTGGTGTTAGAGAAGGACACCGTGTAAGAGCGTCCAGAGAGATAAGAGGAGATCCAGGAATGTGCTTGTCCCTTGATTCCTAAAGATGACAGTGTCTGCAGAAGCAGAGCATGATCAACCGTGTCAAAGGCAAAGGAAAGGTCAAGGAGTATTAGAATGGAGAACTGGCCTTTGGATTTAGCTACCAGTAGGTCATTAGCAACTTTCGTGAGGACAGTTTCGGTGGAATGGTGTGTGCGGAATCCAGATTGAAAGGGGTCAAGTAAGGCGTTGGTAGAGAGAAAGGCAGACAATTCTGAATGGATGTGACGTTCCAGCAGTTTAGAAGCAAAGGGGAGGAGCGAGACTGGCCGGTAATTGGATAGAGAAGCTGGATCAAGAGAGCGGAGCAGTGCTTTTCAGCGCTGCTAGCTTTGGGCGCAGCCAGCGCCGCCATAGACTGTTGTGGGAATCAGTCTATAGCAGCGCTCAGTGAGGAAGGTCGGCTCCATCAGAAGACGGAGCCGAAGTTGCTTAAAAAACACAATAATTCGGCCTCCAGCAATCGCTGGAAGCCGAATTATTTCATTCCCCCACTATCCATGGCGGCCTGGAGGGGGAATAGTAATTAAAATGGCCCGGACTTGTGCAGAAGCAGGACCAGCCATATAACAGCTGGATCCTGAGCCCAAGTCTACCAGCGCCGAATTCAAATGTACGCCAAGAGAGGGTTTTTTGATAAGTGGTGTGATAATAGCTTGTTTGAATAAGGAAGGAAAAGTGCCAGTGGAGATAGAAAGATTGACTAGAGTTGTTAGAGCGGGATTAAGGGAGGAGGAAAGCTGGGGGATTAGATGAGAGGGAATGGGGTCCAGGGCACAGATAGTGAGATGAGCTTTGGAGAGTAGTGAGGAAAGACACTGTTCAGTGAGTGTGGTAAAAGATATTAGAGTGGGAGAGTGGTCTTGTGGATCGGGGGGGAAGGCAGTTAGTAGTGGGCGAGGAAGCAGGCGGACAGAAGGAATCTATAGGTGATGGTTGAGCTGGTAAAAGTGGTTGTGTGTTGAAGCTATTACGTATTGCATCAATCTTGCTTGTAAAGTATGATGCAAAGTCGTCAGCTGACAGACGTGGTATGGGGAGGAGGTGGGGGACGAAGTAGGGAGTTAAAGGTGTTGAACAATTGTTTTGGGTTGTGGGACTGTGAGGAAATGAGCAAGGAGAAATATGACTGCTTAGCAGAGGTTAGGGCATCCCTGAGCTCCTGCATAGTTTGTTTGTAGTGGTGGAAGTCCTATATAGCAGTGCTCTTTCTCCAGCACCTTTCTGCCACCCTGTAGTGCCTTTTCAGCTGTTTGATTTGTTCAGTGAGCCAGGGCTGCCTGTTAGTTTGGCGGGGGCGGGTGGTGAGTGGGACAGCTGAATTCATGGCAGAGGAGACTACACTAAATAAGTAACTGGATGCTGCCTCTGGGTCAGTGTAGGATGACAGAGTACTTAGAGGTTGCAAGGCTTCAGTCAGGGTATTCAGATCCAGGATGCGGTAGTTCCTGCGCATGACCGGATGGTGTAGTGTTGGAGGAGTTGATGGTAGAGAAGAATTGATTGAGAAGGTAAGAAGGTTGTGGTCTTGTGTTATGGAAGCTTGAAATATAGAGCAGAGGCGGATAAAGACAAGGTCGAGAGTGTGGCCGTCTTTGTGGGTGGAAGTGGAGGACCATTGGGCGAGGTCAAACGAGGAGGTGAGAGAGTGCAGTTTGGTGGCAGTAGGGCAGTTAGTGTCGATGGGTATATTAAAATCTCCAATGATGATAGAGGGTATATCAGTGGAGAGGAACTGGAGAAGCCATGCTGAAAAGTGATCAATGAAAGTAGAGGCTGTCCCAGGCGGGCGGTAGATAACAGCAATCTGAATGTGGTATGGAGAGTACAGACGGAAAGCATGAACTTCAAAGGATGAGAGTGAGAGTGCGGGCAGTGGTGTGAGTGGCTTAAAGGAGCAGTGTTCAGAGAGGAGGATCCCCACCCCGCCTCCCTGTTTGTGGCCAGGTCCAGGGGCATGACTAAATTTTAGTCCATCATGTGTTAGAGCAGCTGGAGACACCGTGTCTGATGGAGTTAGCCATGTCTCAGTGAGCCCCAGAAAGGTAAAAGTGTTGGAGATAAACATGTCATGAATGAAGGCCAGTTTATTACAGACTGAGCGGGAGTTCCATAGAGCCCCAGATATGGGGAGGGGAGAGCTAGGAAGTAGGGGGATGTCAATAAGGTTGTAGGTGTTCTGGGAGGGGAGGTGGTGGGGTTTGTTATTGGTGGAATTAGTTGTAGTCTGAGTAGTGTGAGGTCTAGGAGTGGGCCCTGGGTTTGGTGATATGTCCCCAGAAGCCAGGAGTAGTAGTAGGCAGAGCAGAGAGATGTGGGGTGAGACTTGTGTGTATGAAAGTTAGGTTTAGTGAGAGCAGATGAGGGGTAGTTTGAGCAGAGAAATATGAATAGTTCATGGCTAGAGAGAAGGGGAGACAATAGCAGAGAGGGAGCAATGTGTATGGTGTTGCTGGCAGTGGGAGGATGAAGTGACATGTGAATTTTCAGGAGCAGAAGGCAAAATGAAGTGGCTGAGAGAAACATCTTATACATTCTGAAGTGCTATATAGGGAGATCGATAGCTGACAGCAGGAGGGTGGGATATGTTTAGATACAGGAATTGCAAAAACAGGCAAGCATATGGTGAAGCAGATAAAAAACTAATTTAGTTAATTAGCAAACCATGTAACCGAAGTGCAGAGTCTCCTGGCAGTTCCCTCTGTTCCCTTCTGGTGCAATTCTGGTCTAATTCGGGTCTTTTGCTGTGCACTTCAAAATTCTGGTCTAATTCGGGCCTTTTGCTGTGCACTTCAAAATTCTGGTCTAATTCGGGTCTTTTGCTGTGCACTTCATATCATGCACTTACAATTAATGCACATCTGACTACAGTCATATCTGACTTAGAAACTAGATTAAATAGACAGCAGAATGGATGGAGGTGTGTGCTGGAATGAGGATCAGGTGTGACTGGCCAGGCATGGGCTGTGGGAGGCTGGGTCAGTCTACAGACATGCAAATTATGACTAATTAATTAAGCACACATTGCAGCATAAGGCCTGGCACCAGGAAATGGTCACAATTATGTATGCGTACCATAAAGTCAAAAGCAATGCAGGCAAGAGTTGAACACAAGCAAGAGTTGTTTGATTGCAGAGAGAAATTGCATGAAGACAGATTTGAAAATCGATGCAGATCATATGCGTACCATACGATCTGCACCATGACTATGAAAGGAATTAGATTGTAAGCTCCTCTGAGGACAGTCAGTGGCCATCGTTACTGTGCCATGCCTGATCAGACTTCTTTGACCTGCCAGATAAAATAGCGCTGCAGTATTGTTCAGGAAGCCTTAAGAAGTACTCCCATTTCCGAGTACTGTCAAAGACTACACATATTACTGTCCTCAGTGAAATACCCCGACAGCAATAAAGTCCCATTAACACAATGATAACAGATGCAGCAATTGATGTCACTTCTCCACATCACTTCTAGCAACTTCAGAGACAGAGTAAGCCTCCACCACACCCCACTGTGATCCACTCACCGTGTGGTGAGACCTCCACTTAGGTCTATTCACACCTTGGGACCGTTCCCGGGTCGTCCCCCACCTCTAACGATCTCTATGATAGTTGTCCTCTGATGACACCTCATCTCAGCACACTTGACCTTCCGTATACCTCAATAAAAAAGCTCCTCATAGTGTAAAATCTCCTCAATTTATTAACCAATAAAATTGAAATGCACCCACATATTCCTTTAAAATCAAATCGCACAGAGTAATTTAGACGCAGGCTCTGCCCCGCTAGTTGGCCGGCAGGCTTAGTTACGCTGTCCTCAGTAGAGATGGCTCGAACC
The DNA here is from genome assembly GCF_040937935.1 of Hyperolius riggenbachi. NCBI lineage: Eukaryota > Metazoa > Chordata > Amphibia > Anura > Hyperoliidae > Hyperolius > Hyperolius riggenbachi. Next base: position 277,092,129 of record NC_090655.1, read on the forward strand.
TCCAATTTTAGGTTCATGAACCTCGAATGCGAACTTCCGTAAAAATCCAGGTTCGCGCGAACTTCGCGAACCGCAATAGACTTCAATGAGGAGGCAAACTTTGAAAACTACAAACATTTATGCTTGCCACAAAAGTGATGGAAAAGATGTTTCAAGGGGTCTAACACCTGGAGTTTTGCATGGCGGAATGGGATACACACCAAAAGTCCCAGGAAAAATCTGGATTTGACGCACAGCAGTGTTTTAAGGGCAGAAATCACATTGCAATGCTAAATTGGAGGCATAAAGTGCTTTAAAACATCTTACATGTGTATATATCAATCAGGTAGTGTAATTGGTGTACTGCTTCACACTGACACACCAAACTCACTTTGTAACACACCACCCACAAACAGCTGTTTGTATAGTGACGGCCTTGCTGGACTGGTGTGCGCCATGGCGAGAGTGCAGGCGATGGCGGTTTTCAAGCCCATATGGATGCCGGACTGTGGTAGCTCAATGATAGAACAACAGAGACTGTCCAGCTGATCGAATTTGGTCTGACCACAATGAAGCAACGACCTTATTATCTTTGGTGTGCCCCCCCCCCACACACACACACACTCATATAGCCGGCGGTCATTGCTTCATTGTGATACGCAAGCCCCTTCACCACAGCAAGGTAACGATCACAAAGGGGAATTGACACATGTACAGGCCTTTTGTTTTGTTGTTGCAGCCGCAGTGCAGCCAGAAAAATTAGGCAGGCATGTACACGCACCAGAAAGAAATTGTTATTGTCTTTGTTAGCAGCCTTAAAAATTCAGGATGGTGGTGGCGGGGAAGGCAGTCAAGCGGCCTGCAGGCAGAGATGCTGAGTGGGGACTGGGGAGCGACTTAGTCTTGGGGCAGGCAGTGAAGCGGCCTGCAGGCAGAGATGCTGTGTGGGGACTGGGGTGGGGACTGAAAGTCACACGGCGTGCAGGCAGAGATGCTGTGTGTGGGGACTGACTTAGTCTTCGGGCAGGCCTGACCATGCTTTACAAAGCACATTTTCAGATAGACCCTTGACCCAACGCTGTGTGCCAGAGATGACACCACTTGCCTTTCAACATCGCGGTACAGTTTGGGTTGGGTATCGCCTTTTTTAAGAAAAAATTGCGGCCTGCTATCTTCCACTGCATTGCGTGGCTTTGCTTTTCTGTGCTGCTTTTCCTCCGGTGGTCATCCCATTGCAGTTTGTGCTTTGTCATCATGTGCCTTCATAAGGAAGTTGTCCCTACACGGGTCTTGGTCTTTCCATGGCTCAATTTTTGGTGGCAGAGAGTACAGATGGCATTGCTCTCATCTGAGGCAGACACACAAAAAAATGTCCACACCGCTGAGCCCTGGGATGATGGCACTTTGATGGTGGCAGCCAACTGAGTGTTAAGTGGGGTGCCAGAATCAGAGCAGGAGGAGGAAGATATGTCACGGTTCCATGCGGAAGGTGAGGAAGATGAGGTGTTCTGTGTTAAATAGTCAACTACATCCTGACAATCTTGGGGGTATATGGCACGTGCCTTCTGAACACTGTACTTTGGTCCAGGGCCGCACGAAATCACGACAGCATGACCTCGAACAGACCTGTCGGGTGGCCTGCCTCTGGCTCAGCCTCTTTTGTCCATATTGGGGGGGGGGGGGGGGTGAAGTGAAAGGTATGCACTCATTTGACTAATACAATGTGCAGTCACACAGGTACCATGAACAGGTATGCAGTGACTGGTATTACAAATGTGCAGCTGTCACACACACAGGTGCAGTGAACACGATTGCAATGACTGGTATCAATACAATGTGCAGCTGTCACACACACACAGGTACTGTGAACAGGTATTCAGTGACTGGTATATATATAGCACTGCGTGAGCTGTCACACAGGTGCAGTAAACATGAACAGTATGCAGTGACTGGTATTACAAATGTGCAGCTGTCACACACACACAGGTACTGTGAACAGGTATTCAGTGACTGGTATATATAACACTGCGTGCTGCTGTCACGCAGGTGCAGTAAACATGAATAGGTATGCAGTGACTGGTATTACAAATGTGCAGCTGTCACACACAGCAGGTACCGTGAACAGGTATGCAGTAACTGCTATATATAACACTGCGTGCTGCTGTCACGCACTGAACAGGTATGCAGTGAGCCATTGAATAGTATTACAAATGAGCAGCTGTCACAACACACAGTGAACATGAACAGGTTTGCAGTGATTGGTATTACAAATGTGCAGCTGTCACACACACACAGGTACCATGAACAGATGCAGTGACTGGTAAATAACACTGCGTGCTGCTGTCGCACATGTGCAGTAAACATGAACAGGTATGCAGTGACTGGTATTACAAATATGCAGATGTCCCACACAGGTGCAGTGAAAAGGTAGTCACTGAATGTGCTGGGCCTTGCACAGTATAGCAATTAGCAAGGGCCAGCTAGACTGACAGGGCCGTATATGCAAGTGTCAGTGGGACACACACACAAAAAAACACATCAAAAGAACATTAGCTCTCAAAAGAGCTGTTTTGGGGTGCTTCTTAGCAATAAGTATCAGCAAGAAGCAAGCTAACAAGCCTAACAGCCTAAGTTTTCCGTAATCTGTGCAGCAACCTCTCTCCCTTCTATCACTAACTACACAGCACACCACACAGAGTGAGATCATGGCCGACCAGGTGCCTTTTATACGGGGGGGGGGGGGGGGAGGGGACTCTAGGAGGGAGTGCAGCCTGATTGGCTGCCCTGTGACTGCTGACTGTGATGTAGAGGGTCAAAGTTGAGCCTGATCTTGTAGTATAGGGGGTGGATCGCACTCGCATAAGTTCACGTGGAAACAGTTCGGGCCATCTCTAGTCCTCAGTCGCGTCTCAACCGCCGAGCGCACAGAGATCCGCTCCCAATGTATCCAAGGCGCACACCCGCTACTTCTTGCCTGGAGTCCCTTCCTCGTCAAAGCTGCACTGATGAGGATCAGCCAGTCTGTATTCATGTTGGATTATTGTGGCTCTGTAATATTAACAAGCTGACCCATCATTGCATCCCAGCGGCTCTGGAGGTGTGGCTAGCTTACAGGGTCATAAAAAGGGGTGATTTGCATATTCAGCAGTGATGTATTGTGGGAGACATATGATCACTCCAGTCTGAATAATCTCAAATACCTTTTGTTTTAAAATGTCATATTTCTGTTTTGCCTAACACTGAGCCCATTTTGGTCCTTTTTAGGCCCTTTACACACTCCTAGGGGTTCTGGTTCACCATTAACTTGCTGGGCATTCTGTAACTCTTATGCTGGCTACACACGGTGCGTTCCCACATCGAATGCGTCGCTCGATTCCCGTCGATTCGTTTATTTCTGAGCATTTCCAAGCGCATTTCGATGATTTTTAGGTCGATTGTCATGTAAAGTATGGCAAATCGACCTAATGATCCATCGAAACGCAAATCGGACATGTTGGAAATAAACGAATCGACGGGAATCGAGCGGCGCATTCGATGCGGGCCGGGTACGCATCGTGTGTAGCCAGCATTAGCGAATAGAGTGGGGCCGAACCTCCGATTTTAGGTTCGCGAACCGGGTTCGCGAACTTCCGCGTAAGGTTCGGTTCGCGTAAAAGTTCGCGAATCGCAATAGACTTCAATGGGGATGCGAACTTTGAAAAAAAAAAAAATTATGCTGGCCACAAAAGTGATGGAAAAGATGTTTCAAGGGGTCTAACACCTGGACCCCCAGGTGGAGGAGTGGGATACATGCCAAAAGTCCCCGGGAAAAATCTGGATTTGACGCAAAGCAGCGTTTTAAGGGCAGAAATCACATTGAATGCTAAATGACAGGCCTAAAGTGCTTTAAAACATCTTGCATGTGTATACATCAATCAGGTAGTGTAATTAAGGTACTGCTTCACACTGACACACCAAACTCACCGTGTAACGCACCGCAAACAGCTGGACTGGTGCGCACCATGGCGAGAGTGCAGGTTTTGGTGGCTTTACAGCCCATATGGTTCACTGAACAGAACAGGTATGCAGTGGCGGGTTCACTGAACAGAACAGGTATGCAGTGGCGGGTTCACTGAACAGTACAGGTATGCAGTGGTGGGTTCACAGAACAGGTATGCAGTGGCGGGTTCACTGAACAGAACAGGTATGCAGTGGCGGGTTCACTGAACAGTACAGGTATGCAGTGGCGGGTTCACTGAACAGAACAGGTATACAGTGGCAGGTTCACTGAACAGAACAGGTATACAGTGGCGGGTTCACTGAACAGAACAGGTATGCAGTGGCGGGTTCACTGAACAGTACAGGTATGCAGTGGCAGGTTCACTGAACAGGTATGCAGTGGTGGGTTCACTGAACAGGTATGCAGTGGTGGGTTCACAGAACAGGTATGCAGTGGTGGGTTCACAGAACAGGTATGCAGTGGCAGGTTCACTGAACAGGTATGCAGTGGCAGGTTCACTGAACAGGTATGCAGTGGCGGGTTCACAGAACAGGTATGCAGTGGCGGGTTCACAGAACAGGTATGCAGTGGTGGGTTCACTGAACAGGTATGCAGTGGTGGGTTCACAGAACAGGTATGCAGTGGCGGGTTCACAGAACAGGTATGCAGTGGCGGGTTCACTGAACAGGTATGCAGTGGCGGGTTCACTGAACAGGTATGCAGTGGCGGGTTCACTGAACAGGTATGCAGTGGTGGGTTCACAGAACAGGTATGCAGTGGCGGGTTCACAGAACAGGTATGCAGTGGCGGGTTCACTGAACAGGTATGCAGTGGCGGGTTCACTGAACAGGTATGCAGTGGTGGGTTCACAGAACAGGTATGCAGCCAGGAACAAGCTAAGCCTAACTAATCTTTCCCTATGAGAGACAGTCTGCAGCAGCTCGCCCTACTCTCACTAACGCAGGCACACGAGTGAGCGTAATGGCCGCCGCTGCCTGCCTTTTATTAGGGGGGGAGTGGCTCCAGGGGCTAGTGTAGCCTAATTGGCTACACTGGGCCTGCTGACTGTGATGTAGAGGGTCAAAGTTGACCCTCATGGTGCATTATGGGGCGAACCGAACTTCCGTAAAAGTTCGCCTGGGGGACGCGAACGCGAACCACTGAAGTTCGCATGGAACCGTTCGCAGGCGAACCGTTCGGCCCAACTCTATTAGCGAAGGAGATACTACAAACAGTGGCTGCAGTTTGTCTATTCACCACAAGATGGCGATCACACACACAGGAAGTGATGTAAGACAGGAAGAAGAGAAGTTGCAGGAAGTGGAGAGGACACGTTGGAAGAGGTAATTGTGTGATTCTTGTTATAGACTAGCACATATATGGCTGCTGGGCATTGTACAGGATGTATTGCAGTGGGGAGATCAGTACAGACATGGGCAAGTATGAGGATAGTAATAGTATGAATGAGCATAGAGATTGTATGCAGCAATAACTGTATATAGGAGAGATGGGGAAGAGAGCATTAGTGTTAGATGGAATGTGAGCAGTCACACAGGGCTTTTCTCCTGTCTGACTCACAGTGCTTGGGAGCTGCAGCCACAGAAGGCACAGTCAGTAGCACCCCCTCCCCTCCTGGGCATTAAGCTGCATAATAAATGTATCACTAAACAGATGCTGCCTCCAGCCAGGATGTGCTCCCCGCTCTGCACCCAGCTCTCTTACATACGGGGACTAGACCTCCCGCTTTAGCAAGGACGCGTCCCGGATTTGGGGTCCCCTGTCCCAGGCTGCATGGGGTCCCAAGAGACGTCCCACTTTAGGCTGCAGCATGTCCTGGCTGCAGGACTCTGGTCACCATCCAATGGGCTGTGCTGTGGAAAGTAGGAGTGACCACCTGGCATCAATCTTGGATCCCCAGCATGCTTCCCCATCAGCCCTGCCCTCCCTCCAATTGGCACAGCCAACCCGCCCAGCCTAACCGCACAGATCTCTGGGACAGGGAGGCAGGATTGTTGAATAGCCAATCCATACAGGAGAGCTCTTACTGATGTGAACTGCATCCACTTGCTGGTAAGAGTGGCATATAAGCTTCACAGCAGCCCGTGTCACCAGCACTGTCCCTCGGTGCCCCCTTCCCCATGTGTGTGTCACTCTTTCCCCCAGCCTTGTCCCGCAATGTGTACCCCCCTCTCCCCACTACAGTGTGTGTGTCCTTGCCTACCCCAGCACTGTCCCTCAGTGTGTATGTGCCTTCCTCTAATCTCAAGTGTGTGTTTGCCTGCTGTTCCTCTTGCATCCTGAACCCCCCCATGATCCTTCTCGTGTGGTGTGTGTGTGTGTGTGATTGTCACCTTCCTCCCCACCCAATCAGTGTCATTCTCCTCCCATCCCAGTCAGTGTAACCCTCCTCCCTAGCTAGATTCACCCGCCTCTCCACCTACTGTCACCCTCCTCCCCTTCCAGTCAGTGTCACCCTCCTCCCTACTTACTGTCACCCTCTTCCCCTTCCAGTCAATGTCACCCTCCTTCCCTCCAGTGTGCTGTATTCCATGTGTGGGTGGTAACAATTACGGAATTTTAACATGTGTCTGGGGTAATGCTTGCCTCATTTACCATTTGCTGCATTTCATGTGTCCGGAAGTAATGTTTGCCTTATTGTCGGGGAATAGTTTGCTGCATTTCATTTGACCGAGGTAACGGTTGTTGCATATCATGTGTCGTAGGTAACGGTTCTTGCATTTTTGATGTGTTGGAGTTCACAGTCTTTGTATTTCGTGTGTTGGGGAAACGATTATTGCATTTCATGTGTGGGAGGAAACGTTTTTTGCATTTCATGTGCTGGTGGTAACGGTTACTGTATTACTTGATGGCCAGAGTTGGCTGCATTTGCTACTTTGGGGTTATTGTTGCAGGATTTGGCATTTTAGGGGCTCCTTATTACTAAATGATATGCTTATAAATAGCATGACGCAGTTTCTGCAGCTTTATCATCTGCACATCAATGATGCAAATCTCCTGTTTCATTACATCATGGCGGAAAAGCCTCTTTCTTATGTGTTTGGGGGACATTGCCTAATTAACCCAGAGGCGCTTAGTGCTATACTGATTTGCAGCTGTTATATGCTCTACTTTTACTGCCTGATGAAGCAGGGTCACGCCTGTGAAACGCGTTGCACAATAACTGGGAGTGTGTAAATACAATTTTCTGTGACTGTTCAGATCAGCAGTTCTGTGTGTCTGCTTGGAGGAGGTAAGTCCACCACTACCTCCTCTATACATATATATTTGTAAGATTTTTAGTCCTTTTTATCCTGTTGCCACCTCTGTTCTTGTACAATATCTGAGTCCCCCCTTGGTGGAGGGGTGTAACTCCTTTTTCTTTATCTACGGAGAGCGACTTCTTAATCCTGAGTGGGGACAGGTCTAATCTCCCCACCTGCCTTTACAGTGGTTACCTTTGTGGCGACCCGGATTTGTGAGTATTCTTTTACTTACTCTGCATATTCATCCTTTGCCAGTACTTACTACACTATCAAATTCCAACGCACAATATCAGGTAGGATCACGTGTATAGATTGCACCACTCAATTAGAGGAGAGACTTAGATTAGAGGGTGACCTAGACCCTAAATATATTCATATAACAAAACCTCTGTCTCTACATGTGCTTGTACAAAATTACTTTATTATGGCATACAAAACTGTCCAGCAATGAATACCCGTCAAACCTCCCCTCTAAAAACCATTAGGAACCTGGTTGCAACCTAAGAGCGCTGTGATAAACAATCCCACTGTCATCTAAATGATCAAAATCAATCAGGATCGCCCGGCCACTGCCTATGCCAATCCCATCGATCCACCAACCGTTACTGACAATTGTGTGGGCCCACCCTAGGTTACCACCTAACAAGTATTCAGCAGCCTGTAACAGCATACGTCACCCAAGGAACCACTGTGGGAAGGTCTGTCCTCCTTTCGCAGTATGCAGCTCTCATCATCTTCTTCGCAAGGGAGCAATGCTCAGGGTTGCACACATGGCGGATCAACCCGACGAATTACGTCACCTTGCCTGTGTCCGCTGCTGTACCGCTCCGTGGATCAAGCCAGTGCATCTTAGCGTTCCGGGTAGTGTGAGCGCTCACAAGGTTGGGCCAGGCCCCTCCCACTGACGCATTTCGCCCCGCCCATGGGGCTTTTTCAAAGCGTTAATGGGTTGGGGCTCGCTTCACTTCCACTCCTTATATCCCTGTAGGCTTACTCCTTATCTGCCCACCGGACTCCGAGGGGAGGGATTTCCCACCACTTGAATCCACCTACTCTAGACAGTCTTTCTTCGTTCCAGCCAATTATCTCTGTTCATCCCCAGTTCCTTCAATTTTACTACACACCAAGCGATCCACCTCGAACTGGTGGTTCCACATGATCTTATATCTTTCTCTCTTATCATCCTCAACCTTATTCTTTAATCAGACAGATCAGTCCAAAAAATATACCACATTTATATCGGAGTTTAAACCGTGTGGTATCTTAGTCCCTAGACGGTAGATCCACATTGTTTCAATCTTGTAAAGTTATTTTTCAATATCTCCTCCTCTTTTAGGTATCTTCTGTTTCAATATTCCTTTGAAACGCAAAAATGACGGGTCTCTAGTATGATGAATTTCAAAATGTGTCCCCAATGGACTGTCCTTCTCTGCCTTTTCAATATTTTTTACATTTTCCCCTATCCTCGTTCTGAATCTTCTCTTAGTTTTCTCTATATAAAGGAGATTGCTGGGGCACGTCTCTCAGAATTACAATTGATATTATCACAAATTTCATATGTCCTAGTGCCCTTGGCATTTCTAAATGATCTTGTTCTCTCCACCAATCCACAAATAATACAATTCCCGCAACTGAACATCCCCAACCTCTGGGGGATTTTTCCCAACCAAGTTTCTTTTTGTCTACTGTTAAACTCAGATCTCACTAACCTATTTTTCAAATTTGGGGCTCTCCGTGCTGCCATATACGGTCTTTCGCCGATAACATTAGCGATCCTTCTATCTAACATCAAAGACGTTCCAGTGTTTCTGTAATACATTTTGTAGGCAATACCAATGTGCCCCATAGGCTGTCACAAACCTGATGGGATCTCTTCTCCCTTTTTCCCTCACTTTCTTTTTAGGTGATCGTCCTGTGCGGAATTCCTCTTTCTGCTTCTCCCTCATCCTCTGGAACTCCTGCTCCACCAATTCCCTGGGGTACCCTCTTTGTAACAATCTATGACTCAAATTCTGTCCTTCTCTTTCATAATCCTCCACTTTCGTGCAATTTCTCCTGTCTATGGAATTGGCCCCTAGGTACCGCCCATTTTTGGGCGATCAAATGATGACTTGTGTAGTAGGGTATTACCAGCTGATGGTTTCCGGTAAGTGCTTGTCACCAATCTCCCCTCCTCTTTACGGATCTTTAGATCCAAAAATGTCAAATCATTGGAACTTGCTTCAAACGTGAATCTTAAATTCCTCTCATTCCTACCCAACTCATCCATGAATTGGATCAGCTGGTCCCTGGTTCCCCGCCAGACCAGGAGCACGTCATCTATGAACCTCAACCACAGCTGCACATGCCGCCGGAAGAGGTCCATAGGGTACATGTCCTGCCGCTCCCAGAGCTCCAGGTGGAGGCAGGCATACGCTGGGGCACAGGACGCCCCCATCAGCGTGCCCCTGGTCTGGCGGTAGAACCGACCATCAAACATGAAACAGTTATATTCCAGCACCGTTTCCAAAGCCTCAATCAAAAATTCATTATGTAACGGCGACTCAGGGAAATGTTCCTTTAAAAAGAATGCCGAAGCTGCTAACCCTACCTCGTGTTGGTATCGAGGAGTACAACCCCTCGACATCCACACTCACAATTAATTCCTCATCACAAACCAGGAACTCCTCCAGGACACCCAACACATCCCCCGTGTCCCCTACAAACGAGGGCAACAATTCAACTAATGGTTTTAATTTACCATCCAGATATTTTCCCAAATTCTCAAGAGGACCTCCTATACCGGACACTATTGGGCGCCCCGGAGGCTTCTCCCTGCATTTGTGAATCTTCGGAATAATGTAAAATCTGGGGGCTCTAAATGTATTTACACTCCAAAATTCGGCCCCGTTCTTGGTAAGCACCCCCAATTCTTTCCCCTTATCAATCAATGCATTAACCCTCATTTTAATAGCCAAGTGTAATGGATAGCGGAGATACTGCCGCAACAGCAAGCGGCATGGCGGCTATCTCTGCGTCGCAGCCGGCGGTTTCCGCCGCGCAGTTACATGCTGGTGCTTTGCCTGGTCCTTCTATTGTTCATAGACTAAGGGCTACGCGCGCACGCCAGGCGACAGGACCTTTATGCAACTAGAAGGGGAGTCAGCTGATCAGTCGGTCAGCTGACTCCAGCTATGCTCCGGAATGGCTGAGTGACTGGGGCGGCACTGTGGAGCGCTTGCAGTAAATATATGACAGGTCATTCAGTTGCTCCGCGTCTGCTGTTGCAAATGCTACGTGTTAGCACTCAGTCCTAGTCAGATCCCAAAGTGTGCTAGAACCAGCAGGAGCTGGGGATCCACACTTAGCCAGATTCTGTTGATAGCTTAAAGTACTAATTGAATTGTATTATTTGTTATGACCTTCTGCTAGCTTGACTACTCTTCTTTTTACTGATTCTGTACCTTTGCCTATCTGATATAGTTGCTGACTCTGTACCGTATCTGTCGGCTCGTTGCCAAATCTGCTTGTCTGACTCTTCGGTCCACACCAGTGAGCCTAGTCACTGGTGAGGGATCCTCTGCTAACATCACCTGCTTCACAGGTGAACTCTAGCTGCAGTACTATCTGAATCACCTGCCCCTCAGGTGGTCAGTAGCTGCAGTACAGTCTGAATCACCTGCTCCTCAGGAGATTACTTGCTGCAGTGCTATCTGAATCACCTGCTCCTCAGTTGGTCAGTAGCTGCAGTACAGTCTGAATCATCTGCTCCTCAGGTGATCAGTTGCTGCAGTACAGTCTTTATCACCTGCTCCTTGGGTGAATAGTCACTACAGTACTATCCTCTCTACCTGCTCCTCAGGTGATAGTGACTACACTACAGTCTAAATCACCCGCTCCATGGGTGATCAGTACGCTTGTTTATACATACATCTACCCGCTCCTCGGGTGAATTATCTCACTATTGTCTATCTCCAGCTTGCTGGAGTTTGTATTCCTCTGTTATATAGAGATATTGCTCTATCCCAGCTCCTCTGGGAAAGCAAGTATCTCTATCATTACTGTTGCACCAAACACCTACTCTTACATTGGTTGTCCTGTTTCTGGCTATACCAGTATTGGTGATTCTGCAGATCACACATAATCAGGTATAGCATCTGTATTATTGGTGATACTGCAGATCACCAATAATCAGAGAAGTCTGTTCTCGTTGACACCAATCGTTACACCAAGAATGGATTATCTCTCAGTCTGAAGTAAGTATTCTCATCTCCCAATAATCTCAAACATTCCAACCTATAATAGTCAGTGGTAAGGATCACAACGTTCCCCCCTCTTGTCACTGCCCCGGATGATAATATCATCCCGATCTTTCAAAAGTTTACGGGCCTGTCGTTTCCCTAAGGTAAGGTTATCGTTCCTTGAGCCTTTTCTTGGATACCAGTCCAATTTCTCTAGGTCTCTTTGATCATGGAAGGTTTTTAATTTGTAATTGAGGCATGAACCTTGATTTCTTTCGTAATTTTTGGGGGGTTGGGTTAAAATATTCCAGGGTATCTCTCTCATCTTCCTGTACTTCTGTTCTACCTTCATCCAAAAGTGATTCAAGATCTCTTAGGGAGGCTCTTTCCTGGGCTGACATTTGCCCCACTACAATTGTAGATGATTGTTCACTCTGCCCATTCTCCTCCCTTCCCTCCTGATTCTCAAACATAAATTTCAAGGCTACCCATCTGAGGAAAAATGTCAAGTCCCTGAAAACCTCAAATTCATCCCCTCCTGAAAACGGAGCAAATGCAACAATTTGTAACAATCCTGATCTAAAACCACATCATTCAAATTAATGACATTATTTGCCAGGTCATCACTCATTTCTGTCCCCTGACTGGCTGTACTCGCCTCTCCACCGTCTTCTGACTGTCTTTTTGTGTTTTTGTCATCACCTTCTTTGTCACCTCCGTCTCCTTTACTTCTATCTCGTCGTTTTCCTCGTCTTCTATGTCTTCCTCCCCCTGTTCTAAAAAAGTCACACCACTCTTACCTAATTTCTCATCCTCCTTGTCTCCAGGTCTACCTCCTCTTCCCCAATTCCACTGTCTATTTCTAGATCTACTTCTCGGTCTCCCTCTCTGACAATCAAAACATTCCCCATCATTCCATGATTTTACATCTTCCTGGAATTTCTGTAATTTGTCCTTTTTGATTTTAATCTGACTTCTCTCAATTTCCCCTTTTAACTGTTTGTTTAATTTCTCAAATTTCGGATGTTTTTGGAATAAGTCCAATTTTACTTTACTTACATCAATCTCCCCACCCAATTCATCTAATTGTAACTCCTCCTCCTCAATGATCATCTCCATAATACTGATTCCTCTCTTAATACACTCCTCCTTCCAATTCTTGATGAACCGCTCCGTGTGTAGGTGCTCTGCCGGCACAATACGTTCTCTCAAACCCCAGGGAACAACCTTTTTCTCTCACATAAAATTTCAGGGTAGAGATATCCCACTTTCTTCTCCATGATTTTAATAGCAGCTTTTTATGCTCTCTAAACAAGGCATCAATATTTTCCTCTACTTCTTCACTTACACTTACCCCTATTGTGGTTCCCTCAAAGGCTCCATGTTTATCTGCCTCTATCTCTGTGGATATTACATAGGCCATCGCTCCCCCCTACCCTGGACAATGGATAACTCCTCAGGGATACTGAACGTTAAAACGATCTAAAATCAGAGTAGGTGGATTCAAGTGGTGGGAAATCCCTCCCCTCGGAGTCCGGTGGGCAGATAAGGAGTAAGCCTACAGGGATTTAAGGAGTGGAAGTGAAGCGAGCCCCAACCCATTAACGCTTTGAAAAAGCCCCGTGGGCGGGGCGAAATGTGTCAGTGGGAGGGGCCTAGTCCAACCTTGTGAGCGCTCACACTACCCGGAACGCTAAGATGCACTGGCTTGATCCACGGAGCGGTACAGCGGCGGACACAGGCAAGGTGCCGTAATTCGTCGGGTTGATCCGCCATGTGTGCAACCCTGAGCATTGCTCCCTTGCGAAGAAGATGATGAGAGCTGCATACTGCGAAAGGAGGACAGACCTTCCCACAGTGGTTCCTTGGGTGACGTATGCTGTTACAGGCTGCTGAATACTTGTTAGGTGGTAACCTAGGGTGGGCCCACACAATTGTCAGTAACGGTTGGTGGATCGATGGGATTGGCATAGGCAGTGGCCGGGCGATCCTGATTGATTTTGACCATTTAGATGACAGTGGGATTGTTTATCACAGCGCTCTTAGGTTGCAACCAGGTTCCTAATGCTTTTTAGAGGGGAGGTTTGACGGGTATTAATTGCTGGACAGTTTTGTATGCCATAATAAAGTAATTTTGTACAAGCACATGTAGAGACAGAGGTTTTGTTAAATGAATATACTTACTACACTATATTGGCTCTCTGTGTACTCTTTTTGTAAGTACCCTTAGGGTCACTTGCCTAACTTTTGGGAGGAAACTCTGGCTCGCTGCCTCACTGTTACAGTACAATTAGCTCCGCCCATGTGATGTCATGGCCACACCCATTTTTCGCCATGGAGCACGCCGCACTAACATAATACACACCCCTGCCAGGCAACTGGTATTGCTTAAAAGGAAATAAATATGGCAGCCTCCATATCCCTCTTGCTAAAGTTGTCCTTTATGGCTTTGTGGTTGGTGCCCCCCTCATCTATTCTATTACATGCAGGGCTGTGGAGTCGGAGTCGGGGCAGTTTTTGGGTACTTGGAGTCTGGAAATAATTCACTGACTCTGACTCCTAATGAATTCAAACTGTAATTAAAATAGAAAATATGATAAAATGTTCTATTTCTCAGATAATAGTCGTCATAAATCATTTATACAGTAATAGCTGTGCTTAGTCCACAAAAATGAAATAAACCAATCAAACATAGTTACTTGTGCTGCTTCAATAAACCAGTCTCCGTATTTTTAAAGACAGATATACACATCTGATTGTGACTGTATATATGATGTGTACACAGGAATCTCTTATATATACTAAATAACATCTATGCTGTAAGAATAAAGCCTGATGTGTAGCCGTGTCACTAATAGAGATGGTCAATGAGATGGAAATAATTCTGCGCTGATGCTGGTCTATGCAAATGTATGCACTCCCTTTGCTCATGAAATCAAATAATTTGATATGTTGTTAAAATTTGGTTTGGTGACTACGAATTAAAGGGTACCTGAGACGGATGAAAAGGAAAGTTTTATACATACCTGGGGCTTCCTCCAGCCCCCTTCAGGCTAATCAGTCCCTGCTGTCCTCCTCCTCCACCTGGATCTTCTGCTATGAGTCCTGGTAATTCAGCCAGTCAGCGCAGTCCGGCCGCATTCCGCTCCCACAGCCAGGATCAATCTGCATCTGCGCAGTAGTGTTGAGCAGATATAGTAAGTTCCTGGCGGCGGAGTGTGTGCATGCGCACTGCACCTGACTGGCTCAACTGCCTGGATCCATAGCAGAAGATCCAGGTGGAGGAGGAGGACAACGAGGGACTGATTAGCCTGAAGGGGGCTGGAGGAAGCCCAGGTATGAATAAAACTTTCATCTGTCTCAGGTCCACTGAGAATGTTGTGCACATTGAACACAGAGGTGTTGTCTATCGCCCATAATCCTGGTTCAGATTGTGCATGAAGAATGTGTAATAGAGGAAGAATCTCCTTATTCCCCTGCAGAGTACCTGCACATCACTCTTACATGTACCCACAGTCACATTGCCTAGGACCTGATAGATGTTCTTTGTTCCTGTCTGTACCTTCTACAAGTACTCTTACCAAGGACTAGTTTTAGGCCTCAGTCACATCTATGCAGCGCAGATGGTCATGCCATCGGAACACAACGCGTAGGATCACACCCCATCTGCGCTGCTACCCGCTGCACTGTTGATCCCATTCATTGACAGTGAATGGGTCAGCTCTGCGGTTGCAGGCAGAATACATGCAGCAGTACACAAGCGCATGATAGCGCATCATACTGCTGCGCAGAGCATTTGATGTGAATGACAGAAGGGTTGTCTATACCTTTCTGCTGTTCTTGCATGTTACCACATCATATGTGCTTCCAAATGCGCACGACAGCGCGTATGATGTGAATGAGGCCTTAGTCTATGACTAAGGCTGCTTACACACAGGGACGTTACAGGCGCACGTTAGTGCGCCTGTAACGCTCCCCCAACGCACAGCAATGTAACTCAAGTGGGCTGTTCACACAGCCCACGTTGCGTTACATGTAACGCTGCACGTTGTCCGGAAAGTGCAGCATGCTACGGCGTTGGAGCGGTTATAGCCGCGTTAGACTGTTTGCACATGCGCAGTGGAGGGCGGAGAGGAGGCGGGGAAAGCCAGCTACAGTAGCCGCGCACATGGCTACTTAATATTCACTGCGCTGGCGGCGGCTGATTGGCCGGCAGGACCACGTGATGCGGAGTGTCTCGCTCCGCATCACGTGGTCTCGCCGGCCAATCAGCGCCACTCTGGGAGACCTTATAGGGATCGAGCCGGCTAACGCGGCTCACTCTACCGTCCGCTCTTGCAGCACCAAACGTTGTGTTAGGTGCACGTTATGCGACCTTAACGTGGCACCTAACGCAACGTCTTGGTGTGCAAGTAGCCTAAAAGTATTAGAGGCAGAAGATCACCTGGATAGCCAGGAAACTGGTATTGTTTAAAAGGGAATAAATATGGCAGCATCTATATCCCTCTCCATTTAGTTGTCTTTTAGAATTCCTAAGCGTTGGCAGTTAAGAGATGCATTTTATGTTACATACTGTCAATCAACAAGATTGTAATATGCAAATTAGAGGAGTCGGAGTCGGTGGAATCCTAACCTGAGGAGTCGGAAGATTTTTGTACCGACTCCACAGCCCTGATTACACGTGAGCACTTTACTTTTTATTCTTTATTGCTGCTATTGCACTTTACATTTTAGATGTTTATCTTTATCTAACATTATTGCTATTTACCCCTTCTGGGGCGGCTTGTGACACTTGTTCACCTGATTTGCTGATTATTTTTGCTGGATTTTCTCTCTCGCATATTTTGATTTGTCATTTTTTGAGCAATATTGATTTTTTTTATTGATGTTTATCACGTGTAATTTGTTTACATTGCATATTTAACACTTTGGATGAGGAGAACCTGTGATTTTGTATTTTGATTATTGATTTAGGACACCACTCATTTCACCTTTCCTGATTTTTTTCATTGCTTTTTATTGGGTTGGGCTGTAATTTGATAATAAAGATTTTTGGGGATTTATTGCTGTGGTCAGTGTGGAGCTATACAGGGGACTTTCTCTTGTTTTGTGCTATTTGTGTTACCCCAGCACACTCTCTATCCTATTTATTTAAATGAATGATTTAACCAATATAGTGCTGGTCCGATCCTTCTGTTTCCTATATCCAGTACACTATCCAGCCGCTGCTCCTAGTGCAGATTTCATTGAGGCATCTTTCACAATGCGACGTTAAAGTCACACGTTAGAAAATGTTCCAACGCAGACTAACGTACAGCAATGCAAAGTCTGTGCGACATTCACAGTGCACACGTTGCTTTTGTATGTAACGTGTAGCAATATTTAGAGAGTGCTGCATGCTGTGCGTTATAGGTGGTTTCAGCTGCGTTAGACTGCTTGCACATGCTCAGTAAGGGGAGAGTCCGCTATTGTTCCTAGCCACATGGCTAATTAATATTCACTGCACTGTAGTGTTGTCCGGATCATGAACGATTCGGATCTTTGATCCAGATCTTTTTTGTGAGTCGAATCATCCGGATCATCACAATGAACGATTCGGTTCACAGTGGATGTCTGGAAGAAACAGGAACTACAGCTTCTGAGCACAAACATAATCTTCCTGCTGCATCTCTCCCTTCCCCATTAGCACCCTCAATGTGCCTTCATTCTCCTGCACCTCTCACTCTGCTGCACCCCTGCTTCCTGCTTCCCTAGTAACATGATTCAAAGATTCGGTTCAAAGATCCGGATCTTTTCAATGATCCGATTCGAATCATCCGAATCATTGAAAAGATCCAGACTTCCCATCGCTACAAAGAGCAGCATAACGCGGCTCAATCTGACGTCCAACTTCAACACCACCATGCATTGCGTTAGGGACACGTTATGCGACCTTAACGTCCCCTAAAATGCAATGTCTTGGTGTGAAAGAGGCCTTAAAGTGGACCTAAACTCTTGCACAGGACAGGAGGAAAACATAGAGAAATGCACCCTGTATGTATCTAGAGAGTCTAACTCCCCCTCATCTGTGACTAATCACAAGTTGTAATTTGATCTCTCAGCGGTGTCAGCTCAGGAACCACTTGTAGTGAGAAGAATATGGGTGCTGCCATATTTATTTCCTGTTAAGCAATACCAGTTGCCTGGCAGCCCTGCTGATCTATTTAGCTGCAGATTCTGACTATAATGCCAGAAACACCTGATGTGCTGCTGCTTGTTCAGTGTCTGGGGCTAAAAGTATTAGAGGCAGAGGATCAGCAGGATGCCAGGCAACTGGTATTGTGTAACAGGAAATAAATATGGCAGCCTCCATATCCCTCTCGCTTCAGTTCATTCATGCACTTCACAACGGCCTGTGTGCCGAAACGTTCTGCTTTTATACTGTGATTGAATAAAAATTTGAGCTTTTATAGCCTTTAACCCCCTTGCCGGTCCAATTCCCGCAGCAAGGGGGCAGCAGAGGACTTTTTTTTTTTTTTTTAAATCATGTAGCGAGCCCAGGGCTCGCTACATGATAGCCGCTGAGCAGCGGCATCCCCCCACCCACTCCGATCGCCTCCGGCGATCAGAGTAAGCAGGAAATCCCGTACAGAATGGGATTTCCTGCTGGGCTTCCCCGGTCGCCATGGCGACGGGGCGGGATGACGTCACCGACGTCGGGACGTCAGAGGGAATCCCGATCCACCCCTCAGCGCTGCCTGGAACTGATTAGCCAGGCTGCGCAGGGGTCTGGGGGGGGGTGCGGCGCGGCGGGTAGCGGCGGCGATCGCGTACCACACGCAGCTAGCAAAGTGCTAGCTGCGTGTAGGGAAAAAGAAAATTTTAAAATCGGCCCAGCGGGGCCTGAGAAATCCTCCTACGCAGGTTACCCAAAGCTGAGCTCGGGATAACCGGCAAGGAGGTTAAAGCCAGACACTCGTTGGTTCTTGATTTTTTTGTATGTTTCCCTGCACCTTTTCAGGGCCTGGGAGCTGACTGTTCAACTCCCTAGTGTTTTCAATTTATGCTGCTGTTGAGCAATTGGACAAATATATCAATTCCTCACCCCAGTAATGCCATTTCTCCCCCAGTATAGCCATGTCCCCCCTGTGTCCCCCAGCATTGCCATTATCCTCCAGTATGTAATGTCCCCCACCCCAGTAATGCCATTTCTCCCCCAGTATAGCCATGTCCCCCCTGTGTCCCCCAGCATTGCCATTATCCTCCAGTATGTAATGTCCCCCACCCCAGTAATGCCATTTCTCCCCCAGTATAGCCATGCTCCCCCCCCTGTGTCCCCCAGCATTGCCATTATCCTCCAGTATGTAATGTCCCCCACCCCAAGAAATGCCATTTCTCCCCCAGTATAGCCATGTCCCCCCTGTGTCTCCCAGCATTGCCATTATCCTCCAGTATGTAATGTCCCCCACCCCAGTAATGTCATTTCTTTCCCGGTATAGCCATGTTCCCCCTGTGTCCCCCAGCATTGCCATTATCCTCCAGTACGTAATGTCCCCCACCCCAGTAATGCCATTTCTCCCCCAGTATAGCCATGTCCCCCTGTGTCCCCCAGCATTGCCATTATCCTCCAGTACGTAATGTCCCCCACCCCAGTAATGCCATTTCTCCCCCAGTATAGCCATGCCCACACTCCAGTATTGCTCCTTCCCCCACCTCCATGCAGACTAGTAATAGGACGGATTAAATTGGTTTATAGCTAGCTGTCATAGTGTGCTCCAGTCCTCTGCTCCCATTAGCCTCAGTCTCTGCCTCTCCTCATATCCTCATCCATCTACCAGCACTGCTGTAACATCACAGGTATGGTAACAGTGGAAGGGGGATGTGAGGAGAGAAGGCCAGCTGGAGAGGAGGCAGAGGGAGGACAGGACTGCAGCGTGCTGTGAGTATAGTGCACAGGTAGCTATAAACCAGCTTATTGTGCTTTCCTGTTATACTCTGCATGGCCCCACCACCCACAAGTGACAGCAATGGGGAGTGCTGGGGGGAGGGGGATCCTGTATTGGTAGTTTCACCACTGACAACTGTACAGCCTAGATTATTCTCCCTTTATTATCTATACAAAGGCAGCAGCATCCTTTATGGATCACATGACCAAATCACTGAGGATGGACGAGGACCAGAGTCACATGACCGAGAGAATATTCAACCTCACTTTGGAGATCATCTGTCTGCTGACTAGAGAGGTGAGGAAAATTCTGGGAGGTCACATGACATCACTCTTATCTCTGTTAATAAAACACACCTGACCAGAGAGGTGTAGAGGATTCTGGGAAATCATGTGACGTTAGTGTTGGTCTTTCCATACAGAAATTTCCTCCAGTGAAGTCTGGTGATCATGTGACCATCACTGTGCCCCCACCTCACTCCCTGATATCTGAGGGACACAACAAGCAGAAGATTCTGGAAATCACCAGGAAGATGATGGAGCTGCTGACAGGAGAGGTGAGCAGTGCTTGGAATTATGGGACATTATCCAGTAACAGCAAGGGGTGTGTCTGGGTGGTGAATGTATTATTGTGTGTGTCAGGTTCCTATGAGATGTCAGGATGTCACCGTCTATTTCTCCATGCAGGAGTGGCAGTATATAGAAGAACACCAGGACCTCTACAAGGATGCCATGATGGAGAATCAGCCACCCCTCATATCACCAGGTAAGAGGAGATTCTTAATTTTTTGTAATGGAGGAATCAGTGCTTGGGGTCCTCCTATATCCCCCTCATCTGATAAACACAGACCGACAATGACCTCAATTCAGTAAGGGCTGTTTAGCAAAAAAAGAGGTTGGGGAAATAACGTATTCTGTATTGTAGACTTCATTTTCCAAGTGCACCAGATTGTCACGCATGCAGTAATAGGTAATTTACTGAAAAATTATGCTTCAGTTCAGTAAGACCTGCTTGGTGATGCAGAAGTCTCCCAGCTGTGGAGGAGGTCTCTGCAGCAAGCTGAGGTTCTCTCCTACAAGTGTCTGCATAACCCATTGCTGTGTGACAGCTTACTAGAGAGTAAAGGGCTTCCTGCATCCCTTTAGATGAGTATGCATGCCACTAAAGGGTCTCTTCTGTGTACCAGTATATAGATCTGCATGTCTAATGGGATACAGGGAAGCCTCTGTAAATGTCTCCTGCTGTTGTATTTTATCTTTCTTTCTGATAACCCACCCGGAAGTGCATCTGATCAAATGAGGTGAGTAGCAGGACCAGGTGGCCCTTCCTATTGGCTTTCACCCTAGTCTGTCAATTTTACCACATGCTGATTTCTAGTTATTGACAGGTCCAGCCAGATCTTAAAAATACCCAACATTTTTTTCATTTTACCGAATGCTCTAATATTAGTGAATTGACATTTT
This sequence comes from Hyperolius riggenbachi, assembly GCF_040937935.1. Taxonomy (NCBI): domain Eukaryota; kingdom Metazoa; phylum Chordata; class Amphibia; order Anura; family Hyperoliidae; genus Hyperolius; species Hyperolius riggenbachi. The sequence continues at coordinate 277,112,958 of NC_090655.1, forward strand.
TTGAGGTATTCATCGCACAAGCCGGTAATTTACCTCACTAGTCTGTAATATTTACTTTTCAATGTGGTAACACTTAGTTAATTGAGCCCATAGTATTCAGTCAGTGTGTGTGTTTCCTTTAGATGGATCCAGTTACAGAAACCCACCAGAGAGACGTACAGGTCCTCTTTATTCTAGGGGTTGTCTACAGGAAGTTCCCACCACCCCCCACCATTATCAGGTAGGTGGAACTGAGTGTCATTAGAGACCCCAAACTATGTGACATTGTTTCCTGTGGTCTCTGCTGTTATCAGTGCTCACATTATAAAGTGCTTCTTATTTTGTGTGATTAGGGTGGAGAACTGATACATGTAAGTGCTGTGGTTAAAGAGGAAGAAGAGATGTATGTGAGGAGTGATCAGCAGTCTATGGAGGAGGGTGACATGATGGGGACAAGTAAAGAGGAAGAAGAGCCATATGTGAGGAGTGATCAGCAGTCTATAGAGGAGGGTGACATGATGGGGACAAGTAAAGAGGAAGAAGAGCCATATGTGAGGAGTAATCAGCAGTCTATGGAGGAGGGAGACATGATGAGGACAAGTAAAGAGGAAGAAGAAGAGGCGTATGTGAGGAGTGATCAGCAGTCTATGGAGGAGGGAGACATGATGAGGACAAGTAAAGAGGAAGAAGAAGAGGCATATGTGAGGAGTGATCAGCAGTCTATGGAGGAGAGGGATGTGATGAGGACATCTAAGGAGGAAGACATTATTGCTGAGATGGGAATTGGTGAGTGATAAACATTAGTAATGCAATTGCCTTATTACACTGACTAACAGATATGTCCCTGCTGGGCACAGTACAGATCATCTTCCTCTCAGTATGTGCGGTAATATTCCCACAATTACATTAATCTACCCCTTTGATACAATGTAAAGCAGTCAGTGTACAGCTTGTATAATGCTGTAAATTTGCTGTCCCACCAACATAACTCAACACACAGCCATTAATGTCTAAACCGCTGGCAACAAAAGTGAGGACACCCCTAAGTGACAAATGTCAAAATTCTACTCTATTAGACATTTCAGGGCCCAATCCAATTCACTTATTTCCTAAGTTTTCTCCTTGGTGATATTTTCATATCTTATCAATAAATTGCCTTTTAAGCCACCCGCGGGCAGCAAAAAAATCTTACTAAGATTACAAATGTGACAGTTTGGATGCTTGCTACTCGATCACACAAAACTAGCTGATCGGATTTGAATGAAATTTGTCCCACACATAGTACATCACCTGGAATAACATACAGGATACTTTTTATCCCCATAACCAAAAAGTGGGCGGAGACAAATACAAATTTCACTGGGAAAATGTAAACTGCAGCCATTCTTACACTGTTAATGGCAGGGTTCTCAAACTTTGCACAGTTGGTGACTGGGATTTATATTCAGAAAAGTGGGTGGAGCCTACAAAAGCCAGTCAAAATTCACCTGTTGATTTTGAAGGGGAATATTTAATTGCTGCCTTTCCTGCACTGTTAATGGCACAAGCCTCAAACCTGGTCCAGTTGGTCATTGGGTGACTGGGCTTCAAATTCAGAAAAGGGGTGGAGCCACAAACAGCCAATCAGATCTGTTTCGTTTTAATGCAAATTATTGATGCCAAAGACTGCAAAGCTCACAAACTTGGTCATTGAGTAATTGTGTGTGTTCGGGTTGGAAAAAGTGGGCGCAGTCAACACCAGCTAAATACATACCCGGGCAACACCGGGCCATCAGCTAGTTAAAAATCATTTTTCAGTACTTTTTAATTTGCAGAGTGTTGAGAAGTTATTTTAAGCAGAAGATGAAAAATGATGTCCTAGGAGAGAACTTAGAAGAGGAAGGGAATTGGTTCCGGCCCTTTCCCTCCCTGAGGTCATGTGACTAGTTAGTGTTACAAGGTCTCAGGTGTGAATGGGGAGCAGGTGTGGTACATTTGGTGTTATCGCTCTCACACTCCCTCATACTGGTCACTGGAAGCTCAGCATGGCTCCTCATGGCAGAGAACTCTCTGAGGAGCTGAAAAAAGAATTGTTGCTCCAGATAAAGATGGCCTAGGCTATAAGAAGATTGCCAACACTCTGACATTGAGCTGCAGCACGGTGGCCAAGACCATACAGAGGTTTCATAGGACAGGTTCCACTCAGAATAGGCCTCGCCATGGGTGACCAAGGAAGCTGAGTAAACATGCTCAGCATAACACAGAGAGGGAGGGAGAGAGAGAGACACCAAGGATGGATAGATAGATAGATAGATAGATAGATAGATAGATAGATAGATAGATAGATAGATACACACACACACACACACACACACACACACAAATTCAGACACACACAGACCTAGCCACACAGCCACAGCCTCCTTCTCATCTTTCCCTTGCTGTCCTACCCTGGCTTGCTGAAATCGTCCTGGCAGCAGAGGGTGGAGCTACATCCTCCTTGTGTGTGCTCCTCCCTTTCCTACCTACTGCATTTGAGAATAACTACAAAGGTGAAAACTTCAGGACTGGAGTGATAAGACAGCACTCTCACTGTGAAAGCTTATCACTACATGTTAATAAGGCAAGCTTCTTTAGTGAATTAACTCGATACAGATTGATGTGTGATGATGTTTCCACTTGCCTTATTATCACCAGAATGATCTTAATGAGTTGTGGCTATAGTAATGTTAGCTATTAGGGGAAGCTGGGGATGGGAAGGTTTAACAGTTATTTAAAAAGTAACCTTTATTTTAATTTAAAAGAAGCAGGGAGATTGGCCATTAGAGGATTGGCAACAGCAACATTCAAGGAGAACGGCCGCTATAGTGAAGTATCGCAGGAGCAATACATCACTACTGCGCGGCAAATCAAGGCAGTGTCCGTTGCTAAGTAACGCGCTATTCTGCCACTAGTGCGTGTAGCGTGCACAGAGGAAATATTCAATGCGCTTGTAACAGTAGTTTAGTCTCGCTGTTTGGCAGCGCTATAGTTAGTGAATCAACACCATTGTGTTTTATAGCATGTAATTAGTAACTGTTTGTACTACATTAGGAGCATACATACAAGTGGTTTATCCTTATTGCCGGTATTAAGTTGTCTCCCTTTGTTTGTCCTCTGTTTTCTCTTCTGGATCCTTTCTGATCAACCTTTTCTTTTTATCCCCATTAACCATTTCAGCCTCGCGGACGTGAGCTTCATGTCCGCAGCAGCAGCTGCTAGAGCCACAGGGAGGCGCTAGTCACGTCCCTGCAGGTTGGGTGGTCTGCAGGCTATCTCGCTGCTGCTGCTGCTAGCAGAGGGAATTGGCTGCAGGGGGCGTGCCAATCCGAGCATGTCCGCCGAGAATAAACACGGTTTTGTTCTTTTGTTTGTTCTTTACATACAGCTGCCGCGCTATCTCCCGCCGCTGATTTCCGCCGGTTTCCACCACCGGTCATTAAATTTATGAATGGAAACAATATTTACATTCATAATCTCCCGCCGCCACTTCCGATGGAAGCCTAGGTCACTTCCCCTAGTTACAATGTAATGATACATTGTATCCTATTAGCGTACAAAGTATTTTTCCTCAGCTGAGACATCTTGTGGCCAAATAGTAAATTACACCTACTGACTTTAGGGGGAAAAAAGAATAATATCTATGGCAAGAGAGCATATAATATTCAATATTGGGCTACAAATTAGTGATGGATGTAAAACAGAAAAAATGCACCTTTTTATTTCCAAATAAAATATTGTCACCATACATTGTACTAGGGATACAATTTTAACATTGCATTAGCCGGGTCAAATGGCCAAATAAAATGTGTGGATTTTAATTATGGTAGCGTGAATTATTTTAAAACTATAATGGCTGAAAACTGAAAAATAATGCATTTATTTATTTATTTTTTTATTATTCCCATCATAATACATTTAGAATAAAATAATTCTTAGCATAATGTACCACCCAAAGAATGCCTACTTGGTGGCAGAAAAAACAAGGTATAGATCAATTTGTTGTGATAAGCAGTGATAAAGTTATTGGGGAATGAATAGGAGGAGCGCTGACAGGTGAAAATTCCCCTCGTCCATGAGGTGAAAAATACCCGTGGACTGAAATGGTTAATCTAATATGGTACTTGTACTATGCTGTTTCATAACATCATTTCATCAGGCTGTTTCCTGTTTATTTGTATTACTGACTTTTTTCAATAAACTTATTGTTAAAACAAATAGTAACTGTAGAATTGAAGTGAGAGAGGAGAGAGTCAGGAATAGATACGGCACCTATTCTGCTGAACTTCTGAGACACAATCTCCTCCCCAGTTCTCCTTGAATGTTGCTGTTGCCCATCCTCTAATGGCCAATCTTCCTGTTTCTTTATAAATTAAAATAAAGATTAAGTTTTAAATAACTGTTAAACCTTCCTAACCCCGCCTTCCCCTAATCAGGCAGTCCTTGTTGTATATGTGGACGAGGTCAGCCAGATTCTCTGCTCTGCATGGCCTGACCTATATTCATCATGGAATATTATGTTAGTGGCTTGTATAATTAGCTGCTGCAGCAGGACTTGTAATTCCATTAGGAATAGCGGCCGTGTTGTTTGGCCTCGCTCTCCCTGATTTCCCCACACTGTAATCTTGGATTGCAGGTTACTATTACAGTAAAGCACTTTCTCCAACTAGAGCAGATATAGCCCCGCCCCCTTGTCATAGCCTCCGAAGAAGCGCTTGTGTGTGAAACTGCCGTCAGGCTCCCAGCAACCAGCACCCACCATTATCCACCCCCGCACCGGTACGTGTTTAGTCTCTTCTTATGGACTGTGAGGTGATGATGTAACACACAGCCTACTTGTCTGCACATTGCCAAATAAAGGAAGCTGTACAGCAGTGCCGACCATCCTCTTTCCTTTCATCCCTAATGATAATTGCTCCTCCCCTCAGAATTCTCTAACAGGAAGTGATGATGTTTCTCTATTTGCAGGGCGGAGTCCCGGCATCAGGAACCTCTCAGAGACTCGTCTTTCTGTATCCACAGACTGTACAACGGATGATGATGTCACTGGACAAGAGTCTCCTGCAGATATCCTGGTGACCCCAAATAGTCCTCCAGACTCCCCTCACCTGTCTAACCCTGAGGGGCCTCATACCCAGCACAGCTCTCCCCCTGCTGGAGGGTCTTATTCCTGTTCCAAGTGTGGGAAATGTTATACATGGAAATCACATCTTGTCATACATGAGAGATCTCACACTGGTGAGATGCCCTTTTCATGTGCTGAGTTTGGGAAATGTTTTGTTAACAAATCATACCTTGTCACACATGAGAGACTGCACATTGGTGAAAAGCCCTATTCATGTGCTGAGTGTGGGAAATGTTTTGTACGGAAATCATATCTTGTCCAACATGGGAGATCTCACACTGGTGAGAAGCCCTATTCATGTGCTGAGTGTGGGAAATGTTTTGCTCAGAAATCATATCTTGTCCAGCATGAGATATCTCACACTGGTGAGAAACCCTATTCATGTGCTGAATGTGGGAAATGTTTTGCTCAGAAATCAAATCTTGTCCAACATGGGAGATCTCATACTGGTGAGAAGCCCTATTCATGTGCTGAGTGTGGAAAATGTTTTGCACAGAAATCAGACCTTGTCAGGCATGAGAGATCTCACACTGGTGAGAAGCCCTATTCATGTGCTGAGTGTGGGAAATGTTTTTCTCGTAAAATCTATCTTGTCACACATGAGAGATTTCATAGTGGTAAGAAGCCTTATTCATGTGCTGAGTGTGAGAAAAGTTTTGGGAGTAAATCACATCTTGTTACACATGAGAGATCTCACACTGGTGAGAAGCCCTATTCATGTGCTGAGTGTGGGAAATGTTTTGCACAGAAATCATATCTTGTCAGGCATGAGAGATCTCACACTGGTGAGAAGCCCTATTCATGTACTGAGTGTGGGAAATGTTTTTCACAGAAATCAGATCTTGTCAGGCATGAGAGATCTCACACTGGTGATAAGCCCTATTCATGTGCTGAGTGTGGGAAATGTTTTGCTCAGAAATCAAATCTTGTCAGTCATGAGAGATCTCACACTGGTGATAAGCCATATTCATGTGCTGAGTGTGGGAAATGTTTTGTTCACAAATCATATCTTGTCCAACATGAGAGATCTCACACTGGTGAACAGCCCTATTCATGTGTTGAGTGTGGAAAATGTTTTGCACAGAAATCAAACCTTGTCAGGCATGAGAGATCTCACACTGGTGAGAAGCCCTATTCATGTGCTGAGTGTGGGAGATGTTTTTTGGATAAGTCACTGCTTATCAGACACTTGTGTTGAGCATGTAAAATGCATTGGCTACAAATATTCTGATGCGTTGTTTTTCTTTTTCTTTTTTTTTTTTTTTTACCATACTTACATAGAATGCTGAGCATTTTATCATGCTACTCAGTGCAATGGTTTATAACTGAAGTGACATGAGGAGAGAAATATGGGTACATATAGTACTGAGCCTCGTTAGAACTTGCTTTGTGTTTACTTTTTTATTTTCCAATGTAAGGGTTAATAAACCAGGTGCTTTATCTATACAAATGAGGCAGGATCTGCAGTCATATGCAGCCATGGCTCTCCTGGATAGTAAATAAAAGCCAAAACACTTTTATCTGACTGAACAAACACTCCTGATAACACAAGAGTGCTGAAATTATCATTATTTGTTTTTGCTGGGAGCCGAATAAACCAGATTTTAACATCAAAGTTCCTGGAAGAAATAAACACACTTCACATAGCGTAATTCCGTCTTCAAAGTTGCTCTCATAAATACAATGGGACAGAGTACACCCTTCCACATGTGCATACAAACAGCCCCCCTCCCCAACAGAAACGGGGCTCATCAGAAAGTCACCACCTCACAGACCAGGTGGATCTAGCGTGTTTGCAAATGTAAAAGCTGCCTCAGCATGAACCCTCTACTCGCCCACTTCTCTTCAGATAAAGCAGGCTTTGTAATCCAAGTACATGTATAAAAGTATAAGTAAAGGGCCATCGCGTAATGCTGCACATACACCAGCTCCTCACGCTAATATAAAATTGCACTTACACCTCCAAGTCACAGCGCACATATCAGGCAAAGATCAGCCTCCCATCCGGGCACTCGGGGGGTACGCGGCGTCCCTCTTCAGTACACTTCCCTCTGGCAGCTCCCGCTGTACAGTTCCTCTATGCCGGCCGGCCTTTCCCCGGGTGATTGACGTCACGCTGTGACTTGGAGGTGTAAGTGCAATCTTATATTAGCGTGAGGAGCTGGTGTATGTGCAGCATTACGCGATGGCCCTTTATTTATACTTTATACATGTACTTGGATTACAAAGCCTGCTTTATCTGAAGAGAAGGGGGCGAGTGGAGGGTTCATGCTGAGGCAGCTTTTACATGGGGGTGGGGAGGCTGTTTGTATGCACATGTGGAAGGGTGTACTCTAGAAATTCCTCATGGTGGAGCCTTTGTATTATGAGTGCAACTTTGAAGATGGAGTTACGCTGTGTGAAGTGTGTTTATTTTTTCTAGGAACTTTGATGTTGGTGAGCGCAGTGGAAAAATATTTACAGCGACTTCATCCCTCTGGGAACTTTTTGCTGCACCAACTTCCTAATCCACATTACTGTGAGAGACTCATTCTGTAACTATTTGTGGTGCAGTTTGCATTTTATTTGAATCAGATTTTAAATCACTTTGATTTTGCTGCTGTGCATAATTCAGAGTCAGGATACAACCCCTTAAAGTGAAAATAAGAATGTGAGACTCCAGGAAAGTTCTATATAACATTGTTATTTACCTGCTTTGAGCTGCAGATGTGGGGATATTAGAAGCTCCTATTCATCCAGACTGAACTGAGGACAGGAGATTTCCCTCTTCCTGTGTCTCTGTTTTACAGTCAACAGCCCAAGTTCACCAGGAACTGTCCACCGGCGAACAGTTTGGGCCATCTCTACCAGCGACCGGTACAAACTCCAAAGAGTAATTAGCGCTGTGGAAAAGATCATTGGATTATCTCTGCCACCTCTCAATCTCCACATGGTGAGAATGAGATCTAGTGCCACCAAGATTTCATGACCCCTCCCACCCAGGCAACTGCTTCTTTGCACTCCTCCCATCGGGCCGCCATTACAGGACCGTATCCTCTAGAACAAACATGTGTAGCAGCACCTTCAAAAGAACCCGAGGTGGGTTTGAAGAATGTTATCTGCATACAGAGGCTGGATTTGCCTATACAGCCCAGCCTCTGTTGCTATCCCAAACCCCCCTAAGGTCCCCCTGCACTCTGCAATCCCTCATAAATCACAGCCACGCTGCTGACACACAGCTTGTCAGAGCTGGCTGTGTTTATCTCTAAAGTGTCAGTCTGCTGCTCTCCCCGCCTCCTTCAGAACTCCGGTCCCCGCCTGCATCCCTTCCCTCCCCGCTGATTGGAGGGAAGGGACAGGGGCAGGGACCGGAGCTATGCAGGAGGTGGGGGAGCAGCCGAGACTGACACTACAGATGTAAACACAGCCTCACAGCACGGCTGTGATCTGTATCTGATTGCAGAGTGCAGGGGGACATTAGGGGGGTATGGAATAGCAACAGAGGCTGGGCTGTATAGGCAGATCCAGCCTCTGTATGCAGATAACATTCTTTAAACACACCTCGGGTTCTCTTTCAGGCTTTCCTCCTGCTGAACTCTATCCCTCCCCTGCTGAGCCTGCCCTCCTGCTGAACTCTATCCCTCCCCTGCTGAGCCTGCCCTCCTGCTGAACTCTATCCCTCTTCTGCTGAGCCTGCCCTCCTGCTTAACTCTATCCCTTCCCTTGCTGAGCCCGCCCTCCTGCTGAACTCTATCCCTCCCCTGCTGAGCCCGTCCGCCTGCTGAACTCTATCCCTCTTCTGCTGAGCCCGTCCGCCTGCTGAACTCTATCCCTCTTCTACTTAGCCTGCCCTCCTGCTGAACTCTATCCCTCCCCTGCTGAGCCTGCCCTCCTGCTGAACTCTATCCCTCCCCTGCTGAGCCTGCCCTCCTGCTGAACGCTATCTCTCCCCTGCTGAGCCTGCCCTCCTGCTGAACTCTATCCCTTCCCTTGCTGAGCCCGCCCTCCTGCTGAACTCTATCCCTTCCCTTGCTGAGCCTGCCCTCCTGCTGAACGCTATCTCTCCCCTGCTGAGCCTGCCGTCCTGCTGAACTCTATTCCTCCCCTGCTGAGCCTGCCCACCTGCTTAACTCTATCCCTTCCCTTGCTGAGCCCGCCCTCCTGCTGAACTCTATCCCTCCCCTGCTGAGTCCGCCCTCCTGTGGTAATCCTACCCTTCCAGTGTTCTCCCCAGGATTTTTTTCCAGCCGGGTGGGGCGGCACGCTACGGGGAAATTTGGTGGTGTGAAAAATTAAATGTGCACTAATTATTATTATTGTTTTTTTAAAGCTTAATATGACTTTTATTTAGAGAATCTGTATTGTTAAAATCGCACTAAAGTAAACATACCAGTGCGTTAGGAGACATCTCCTATTCCCCTCTGTCACAATTTCGCTGCACCCCGCCGCATTAAAAGTAGTCAAACAGTTTTAAAAAGTTTGTTTATAAACAAACAAAATGGCCACCAAAACAGGAAGTAGGTTGATGTACAGTATGTCCACACATAGAAAATACATCCATACACAAGCAGGCTGTATACAGCCTTCCTTTTGAATCTCAAGAGATCACTTGTGTGTTTACCCTCTGTCCCCCTGCAGCTCTCACACACTGAATACTAGTGACAGGCTGTGAGGCTGATCGTTTCTTCCTGTCTGTAATTCCTCAGTATGTGTCAGCCAGCTCCTTTCACAGCCTAATAGAGGAGGATTTTTATTCAGCTCTCTTTCACTGATAAGAGCAGAGAGGCTGCTGACTTATGTAAATAACACACACACTGGAGTGTGCAGAGGGGCCTGGAGAGGGGTGTGCATAACAGATCAGCACAGAAGAGTTGTCAGCCTTCCAGACAAGGCGACAAGTCCGACAGGGGAAAGATACATTGATTTATTACAGAGCGGGTGATAGTAGAAAGTGCTGCAGTAAGCCAGAGCACATTAGATTAGGTTTAGGAACTTGTAGGATGGTAGAAAACAGGATGACATTTTTGTTACAGAGTCTCTTTAAGATTTAACAGTTGTACCAGAATATTTGTATTACATTTATAGGACATCTGAAGCCAGAGGGATATGGGGGCTGCCATACTTAACCACTTGAGGATCACAATCTTTCTACCGCTTAAGGAACAGTGTAATCGCGGCGGACTGCATCGTCACCGCGGCTGCCTCTGGGCCCCTGCCCGTCCGGCGTCTAGGACGCCGGGGACGGAACTGACTTTTCCCTGTAAGGTCGCTGTCTCGCACGGGCGCGCGCATAGACAGGACCTTTATGCGAGGAGAGGGCTTGTCAGCTGACCTGCGGGTCAGCTGACATCAGAGGAGACTCACGGTGCCCCGGATTGGTTGGCTGCAGGGGGCGTGCCAGTGAGGTCTCCTCTGCTTCTTAAGCCTTCGGGCTTCAGTCCAGCGCTGTCTGCTGTGGTGAATAGTTGTTGTCAGTGCTCAGACCTTAGATTAGATCCCAGGTGTGATGCTAAGGATTTCACACCTAGATTAGGATATTGCTACAGTGCTTCTGTTATCTGTTAGATTAGATCCCAGGTTTGATGCCAAGGACTTCACACCTAGACTAGGATATTGTATTGTATGGATTTCTGTGTATGACTATTGGCTAACTACTCTGACTCTCATCCTGCTTTCTGATCCTGTGCTTCCGCCTATCAGTCTTCTAGTTGCTGAACCTCTGCTCGATTACCGATTACTCTCTTGTCTCACGATTCTGTACCGATACTTGCCTCTCTGTTGACGAACCTTGCTTGCCCGACCATTCTACTCACCAGTGGGCCCTCGCCACTGGTGAGGCGTTAGCTACACCAGCTCCTCTGGTGAAGCAGTTCTGCTAGGCTGCAGTGCAGCCTTAATTACTTGCCCCCTGGGTAATCTGTCATTGTAGTGTTATTGTGTATCCTAGGCTGCAGTACAGTCTGATTCACCCGTTCCACGGGTGGTCACTTGGCTGCAGTACGGCCTGAACCGTCCGCTCCTTGGGAGATTCAATCCCAGTTTCTGTATCCCCAGCTTGCTGGGGTTTGCACTTTATTATACGGACGGCCTGTGTATCTTAGTACCTCGATACAACAGACCTGAACTTAGATTACTAACAACAAAAAATATCTCTCTAACCTGAATCTAAAACATAACTTTTAATAAATTCCTAAAACTCGACACATATAATTGGCTGCAATACCATAAATTACACTTGCAAGTAATTGCTAGGCCTGCTTTGTCGGCATATGACTGGACAACCTGGATTGCCCAAGGCTCATAGCAATACTGATAATGATAAAATCACACACCCCCCACCATACAACCCGACATGTTTCACTTCTAACTGAAGCTTTCTCAAGGGAAAAGTGCTAAGAACGTGCAAATAGTGATAAGGTGCAATATTACATCGTAAAACAAGTATAAATGTTAGCCTATAGGCTTAAGTCATTGTAGCAACAAAGCGAGTATGATGGCTGACTCAGGCTTATATACCCTCTAAGGGGTTGTCCCTCCCCTGACCCACCCCAAGGTCACACCTTCCCCACAGGACCAGCTCCCTATTGGTTATCAGCCACATCACTCATGAAGCCCACCAATGCGAGCCTCACACATATAGTGCAATGTAACATAAAGTTACCCTTTATGGTAGGACCCTATTCCCCAAAATTAATAAATGTGTACCTCTCCTGTTATCCCATACGAGATAGTAAGCTGGGGGTGCCTATAGATAAACCGCCTCCATATGCGGTAGAAGACGCCAGGTTCCGCAAAAGGAGGCCTCTGATTGGTTGCCTGAACCTCTCAGACGTCATCCTCCTCCGGCCTATCAGGTGCAATGGCATCAGTAAAACCGACGCACAGGCACTTCCGCATAGCGCGGCGTGGAGCGCATACGTCATACTCCTCCGCCCATAGACCCAATACAATACGTCAGGGTCTGCGATAGGCCAGGCAGATGTTGTCATGGCAACCACTATCAACAGAAACTCGCCCGGAGAGCCTCCATCGCTCACAGCCCACCAATGCGCCACCTATAAGTTACAATGTCGTAAGAACCTATATGATACATCCCACCATAGCGCCACCTTATAAGTTACCATCGCGCCGAAAAGGGGACATAAACAGGGCAATACAGCGAAATATACACACATTGCCCCATGCCATATGGCCATCTCTACCCATAGCATCGTGGCACATCAGGGGGAGGAGGGGAAATTTAAAGGGATAATACCACAAATAGATAAACCATGGGAAACTCCTGTAAGGTAAAAAACCTGGCTGACATATATATAGTAAGCTGGTATAGATGTGGAAGGTAAGTATGGCTAAACAGAACATATATTATATTACATGGGAGGCCGACCAAAACGGGGGGGGGACCCCAAAAAGGGGGGGGGGGACAAAACTAAGGAGTTAGGATAAGACGAAATCACTAAAACCAAGATTGGTAACGTAAATAACCGATAAAATACCAATTATGGGGTGTGCATGCTCAGTACACAGGGGTGATCCTGAGTTGTCATTAACGACATAATTCATAGAAAGGGCGAAAAGGTGAAACCCTCATTGAGACCATCCGGGCTCAGGGTACCCAGTCTATATATCCATCTGGATTCAAGTTGTCTCAGCTTTTGATCCAGGTTACCCCCCCGGGGGCCCAGATGCCACTGCTGGATCACCCAGTATCTGAACGTATCTATATCGCCCCCATGTTTTTCATTAAAATGGCGGGCCACAGAGGTATTTCTTTTATGCTTTATGTCCCCCAGATGTTCAAGGATCCTTGTCTTTACTGCCCTTGTGGTTTCTCCGATGTACAATAGGGGACATGAACATTGGATTGCATAAATCACCCCCTCTGAATCGCAGTTATAGAAGTCAAATAAATCAAACTTCCGACCATTCTTTGGTGCAAAAAAATTGCTACATTTGAGAACTTGAGGGCAGGTTTTACACTTGCCACATCTGTGCATACCGTTAAGTCTGTGGTCCAGCCAAGTCTTTTTCTTAAATTTCTCTGCTTGATTTATGGACTTTGCGGGTAAGAACGAATGTACCAGAGCATCACCCAGATTTTTCCCCCTCCTATACGTAATCTGTGGTCTAGGGGGGATATATTTACTCAGATCTCTATCCAATTGAAGAATAGGCCAATGGGTATCAATAATCTTCTTGATTATAGGTGACTGTTTTGTGTATGTACTGATAATCCTCATCACATCAGAGTTTGAGTTGGATTTCTCCTTAGGACATAATAGTTCTGCTCTTTCTGTAGACCTCGCTTTCAATTCTGCATCCATCAGAACTTTTTGGGGATAACCCCGATCACTGAATCTTTTATGTAGGTTCTTACATTCTTTGTCAAATGCTATGGGGTCAGAGCAATTCCTCCGTGCCCGGAGAAACTGCCCCTTCGGAATCCCCCTTTTCAACGGGTCAGGGTGATGACTCTCCCATGCCAGCAGAGAATTCGTCGATGTAGATTTTCGAAAGATACTCGTATCAAGGCCCCCCTTATTGTTCTTCACAATATGCACATCCAAGAAATCAATAGAAGTAGAGCTAATCTCATGGGTGAAGAACATGCCTATATGGTTCTTGTTCAATTCACCCACAAAATCCAAGAACATGTCCCTGGGGCCGTCCCACAAGATGAATACGTCATCTATGAAACGGCCCCAGAATAAAATGTGTGATGCATACACCGCCAGGTCCTCACCAAAAACCGTCACATCCTCCCACCAGCCTAGGAAGAGGTTGGCATAAGAGGGGGCACACGCCGTCCCCATCGCACAACCCCTTTCCTGTAGAAAAAACTGGTTCTGGAAGAGAAAATAGTTGTGGGTAAGTATATATCTCAACAGATCCAAAAGGAATAATGAATGTTCCCTCACGTATATACTCCGAGACTTCAAGAAATAATCGACTGCATTGATCCCTAGATTGTGTTGAATATTATTGTACAGGGATTCTACATCCAGTGATGCCAGCCAGGTGTCTGCTGTGATTTTAATGTCATGTAGCTTATTAAGCAGATCCATTGTGTCTCTCAAATATGAGGGCAAGCTTTCCACAAATGGTCTGAGGAAAAAATCAATATATCTACTGGCATTTTCAGTCAAGCTGTTATTCCCTGCCACAATGGGTCTACCTGGTGGAGACAATAAATCCTTATGAACCTTAGGAAGTGCATAAAATACCGGGACGGTGGGATGTTTTGTATTGATACGTTCAAAATCCCCCTTATCAAGGACACCCTTGTCACGTGCATCCTTCAAAAAAGCCTCGAATTCAGCCTGGAATTTCATCGTCGGATTTTGCCTCAACTTTCGGTATTGTTTATCATCCATAAGGAGTCTGTTGCACATCTCTACATAGCTCACTCTAGTCATGACCACAATATTCCCACCTTTGTCAGATTTTTTAATTATAAGATCACTGTTACTTGACAGATCGTCCAGGGCTTTTTTCTCACTGGGACTGAGATTATTCATGGCATTTTTGTCCTTATTCCCTCTCTTTGCTAAATCCTCAAGTTCCCTAGTAACCACATCCACAAAGGTTTGTATGGATGAATATTGACTAATGGGCGGACAGAATTTGCTTTTTGCTTGTAAATTGCTAACTGGTATGCATTTACGTATCTCTCCCGATGTATTTTCTTCCAGGAGATCATTAAGATTAGCTAAAGCTTCTTCGTCTCTCCTAAATTCACTTCTACTCTGTGCACTCGGTGTATTCATAAATTTCTTAATTGCTAACTTCCTGGCAAATAAATTGATGTCCTTAACAGCCTCAAATAAATCAAACTGAGAAGATGGCACAAAAGAAAGGCCTTTTGATAGTACATTCAGTTCAGTTTCATTCAAGATATAGTCGGTTAAATTAATGATTTTCATCTTATCAGAGGTGACTATATCAGTCACCATTCCTCCTCCCTGTGTTTCCAATAACGGGGTTTGTACCCCCACTTTTCCCTGTTGCGTAGATCTCTCGGGGTGCCTATTGGTTTCGGTTTTTGGCTCCTTGGTCTCCCCCTCCCCTTGGGTTTTTTGGGGACCTTGTTTATTTCCCCTGATTCTGGTTCAGAGTTATGTTCACTATCTGACTCGGTGTTGATGTCAGTTTCTGTATCTGTTTGTCCAGAGGCTGGTTGCGGTGTAGGTTTTTTAGGGGTGCGACCCCAATCATATATTTTATTATATTTGAAATCTTTACAATCACGAGTGTATTTCTTGTGTTTTTTACTCTTAATTGATTCTTTATGATAGTGAACTTTATTCTGTAGTTTTTCCTCAAGGTCCTTATAGGCAGGATGCAATTTAAAGTTCAGAACCTTCCTATGTTCCTCTGCCAGTTTTTTATTTATTTTTTCCAGTTCCTTCAACTCATAGTCCCTTAAAAATGCCATCAATTCAAGACTTTGCTTTGTCTTTAATTTATTCCACCCATCCATAAATTCACTATTTTCTGTATGCTTATGAGGGGTAACCAAATTCCTAAGACCTCGCACCGTGATCTTTTCTTTAAGGTAAGTATTAAAACTCGTTATTTCCCACCAGCTCCTGTTATGTTCTTTGTAAACATTGAATATAGTTCTGAACGCATCATTGATTTCTGAATCTGGGGTGACAGTGACTGGGGGGGTGGCCTGATCAGGCTCCTCCAACGAAAAGACCTGTTTCGCTTCAGCAATTAAACTATCAACATCAGGGATAGTATCTAGAAAACCTGCCATCTTTTCTAGCGTAAAAAGATTCAGGGATATGGAGAAAAAGGTGTCAGGGCACCCACAAATTTAAATGATACAACAGACCTGAACTTAGATTACTAACAACAAAAAATATCTCTCTAACCTGAATCTAAAACATAACTTTTAATAAATTCCTAAAACTCGACACATATAATTGGCTGCAATACCATAAATTACACTTGCAAGTAATTGCTAGGCCTGCTTTGTCGGCATATGACTGGACAACCTGGATTGCCCAAGGCTCATAGCAATACTGATAATGATAAAATCACACACCCCCCACCATACAACCCGACATGTTTCACTTCTAACTGAAGCTTTCTCAAGGGAAAAGTGCTAAGAACGTGCAAATAGTGATAAGGTGCAATATTACATCGTAAAACAAGTATAAATGTTAGCCTATAGGCTTAAGTCATTGTAGCAACCAAGCGAGTATGATGGCTGACTCAGGCTTATATACCCTCTAAGGGGTTGTCCCTCCCCTGACCCACCCCAAGGTCACACCTTCCCCACAGGACCAGCTCCCTATTGGTTATCAGCCACATCACTCATGAAGCCCACCAATGCGAGCCTCACACATATAGTGCAATGTAACATAAAGTTACCCTTTATGGTAGGACCCTATTCCCCAAAATTAATAAATGTGTACCTCTCCTGTTATCCCATACGAGATAGTAAGCTGGGGGTGCCTATAGATAAACCGCCTCCATATGCGGTAGAAGACGCCAGGTTCCGCAAAAGGAGGCCTCTGATTGGTTGCCTGAACCTCTCAGACGTCATCCTCCTCCGGCCTATCAGGTGCAATGGCATCAGTAAAACCGACGCACAGGCACTTCCGCATAGCGCGGCGTGGAGCGCATACGTCATACTCCTCCGCCCATAGACCCAATACAATACGTCAGGGTCTGCGATAGGCCAGGCAGATGTTGTCATGGCAACCACTATCAACAGAAACTCGCCCGGAGAGCCTCCATCGCTCACAGCCCACCAATGCGCCACCTATAAGTTACAATGTCGTAAGAACCTATATGATACATCCCACCATAGCGCCACCTTATAAGTTACCATCGCGCCGAAAAGGGGACATAAACAGGGCAATACAGCGAAATATACACACATTGCCCCATGCCATATGGCCATCTCTACCCATAGCATCGTGGCACATCAGGGGGAGGAGGGGAAATTTAAAGGGATAATACCACAAATAGATAAACCATGGGAAACTCCTGTAAGGTAAAAAACCTGGCTGACATATATATAGTAAGCTGGTATAGATGTGGAAGGTAAGTATGGCTAAACAGAACATATATTATATTACATGGGAGGCCGACCAAAACGGGGGGGGGACCCCAAAAAGGGGGGGGGGGGGACAAAACTAAGGAGTTAGGATAAGACGAAATCACTAAAACCAAGATTGGTAACGTAAATAACCGATAAAATACCAATTATGGGGTGTGCATGCTCAGTACACAGGGGTGATCCTGAGTTGTCATTAACGACATAATTCATAGAAAGGGCGAAAAGGTGAAACCCTCATTGAGACCATCCGGGCTCAGGGTACCCAGTCTATATATCCATCTGGATTCAAGTTGTCTCAGCTTTTGATCCAGGTTACCCCCCCGGGGGCCCAGATGCCACTGCTGGATCACCCAGTATCTGAACGTATCTATATCGCCCCCATGTTTTTCATTAAAATGGCGGGCCACAGAGGTATTTCTTTTATGCTTTATGTCCCCCAGATGTTCAAGGATCCTTGTCTTTACTGCCCTTGTGGTTTCTCCGATGTACAATAGGGGACATGAACATTGGATTGCATAAATCACCCCCTCTGAATCGCAGTTATAGAAGTCAAATAAATCAAACTTCCGACCATTCTTTGGTGCAAAAAAATTGCTACATTTGAGAACTTGAGGGCAGGTTTTACACTTGCCACATCTGTGCATACCGTTAAGTCTGTGGTCCAGCCAAGTCTTTTTCTTAAATTCAATTTATTTGCCAGGAAGTTAGCAATTAAGAAATTTATGAATACACCGAGTGCACAGAGTAGAAGTGAATTTAGGAGAGACGAAGAAGCTTTAGCTAATCTTAATGATCTCCTGGAAGAAAATACATCGGGAGAGATACGTAAATGCATACCAGTTAGCAATTTACAAGCAAAAAGCAAATTCTGTCCGCCCATTAGTCAATATTCATCCATACAAACCTTTGTGGATGTGGTTACTAGGGAACTTGAGGATTTAGCAAAGAGAGGGAATAAGGACAAAAATGCCATGAATAATCTCAGTCCCAGTGAGAAAAAAGCCCTGGACGATCTGTCAAGTAACAGTGATCTTATAATTAAAAAATCTGACAAAGGTGGGAATATTGTGGTCATGACTAGAGTGAGCTATGTAGAGATGTGCAACAGACTCCTTATGGATGATAAACAATACCGAAAGTTGAGGCAAAATCCGACGATGAAATTCCAGGCTGAATTCGAGGCTTTTTTGAAGGATGCACGTGACAAGGGTGTCCTTGATAAGGGGGATTTTGAACGTATCAATACAAAACATCCCACCGTCCCGGTATTTTATGCACTTCCTAAGGTTCATAAGGATTTATTGTCTCCACCAGGTAGACCCATTGTGGCAGGGAATAACAGCTTGACTGAAAATGCCAGTAGATATATTGATTTTTTCCTCAGACCATTTGTGGAAAGCTTGCCCTCATATTTGAGAGACACAATGGATCTGCTTAATAAGCTACATGACATTAAAATCACAGCAGACACCTGGCTGGCATCACTGGATGTAGAATCCCTGTACAATAATATTCAACACAATCTAGGGATCAATGCAGTCGATTATTTCTTGAAGTCTCGGAGTATATACGTGAGGGAACATTCATTATTCCTTTTGGATCTGTTGAGATATATACTTACCCACAACTATTTTCTCTTCCAGAACCAGTTTTTTCTACAGGAAAGGGGTTGTGCGATGGGGACGGCGTGTGCCCCCTCTTATGCCAACCTCTTCCTAGGCTGGTGGGAGGATGTGACGGTTTTTGGTGAGGACCTGGCGGTGTATGCATCACACATTTTATTCTGGGGCCGTTTCATAGATGACGTATTCATCTTGTGGGACGGCCCCAGGGACATGTTCTTGGATTTTGTGGGTGAATTGAACAAGAACCATATAGGCATGTTCTTCACCCATGAGATTAGCTCTACTTCTATTGATTTCTTGGATGTGCATATTGTGAAGAACAATAAGGGGGGCCTTGATACGAGTATCTTTCGAAAATCTACATCGACGAATTCTCTGCTGGCATGGGAGAGTCATCACCCTGACCCGTTGAAAAGGGGGATTCCGAAGGGGCAGTTTCTCCGGGCACGGAGGAATTGCTCTGACCCCATAGCATTTGACAAAGAATGTAAGAACCTACATAAAAGATTCAGTGATCGGGGTTATCCCCAAAAAGTTCTGATGGATGCAGAATTGAAAGCGAGGTCTACAGAAAGAACAGAACTATTATGTCCTAAGGAGAAATCCAACTCAAACTCTGATGTGATGAGGATTATCAGTACATACACAAAACAGTCACCTATAATCAAGAAGATTATTGATACCCATTGGCCTATTCTTCAATTGGATAGAGATCTGAGTAAATATATCCCCCCTAGACCACAGATTACGTATAGGAGGGGGAAAAATCTGGGTGATGCTCTGGTACATTCGTTCTTACCCGCAAAGTCCATAAATCAAGCAGAGAAATTTAAGAAAAAGACTTGGCTGGACCACAGACTTAACGGTATGCACAGATGTGGCAAGTGTAAAACCTGCCCTCAAGTTCTCAAATGTAGCAATTTTTTTGCACCAAAGAATGGTCGGAAGTTTGATTTATTTGACTTCTATAACTGCGATTCAGAGGGGGTGATTTATGCAATCCAATGTTCATGTCCCCTATTGTACATCGGAGAAACCACAAGGGCAGTAAAGACAAGGATCCTTGAACATCTGGGGGACATAAAGCATAAAAGAAATACCTCTGTGGCCCGCCATTTTAATGAAAAACATGGGGGCGATATAGATACGTTCAGATACTGGGTGATCCAGCAGTGGCATCTGGGCCCCCGGGGGGGTAACCTGGATCAAAAGCTGAGACAACTTGAATCCAGATGGATATATAGACTGGGTACCCTGAGCCCGGATGGTCTCAATGAGGGTTTCACCTTTTCGCCCTTTCTATGAATTATGTCGTTAATGACAACTCAGGATCACCCCTGTGTACTGAGCATGCACACCCCATAATTGGTATTTTATCGGTTATTTACGTTACCAATCTTGGTTTTAGTGATTTCGTCTTATCCTAACTCCTTAGTTTTGTCCCCCCCCCCCCTTTTTGGGGTCCCCCCCCCGTTTTGGTCGGCCTCCCATGTAATATAATATATGTTCTGTTTAGCCATACTTACCTTCCACATCTATACCAGCTTACTATATATATGTCAGCCAGGTTTTTTACCTTACAGGAGTTTCCCATGGTTTATCTATTTGTGGTATTATCCCTTTAAATTTCCCCTCCTCCCCCTGATGTGCCACGATGCTATGGGTAGAGATGGCCATATGGCATGGGGCAATGTGTGTATATTTCGCTGTATTGCCCTGTTTATGTCCCCTTTTCGGCGCGATGGTAACTTATAAGGTGGCGCTATGGTGGGATGTATCATATAGGTTCTTACGACATTGTAACTTATAGGTGGCGCATTGGTGGGCTGTGAGCGATGGAGGCTCTCCGGGCGAGTTTCTGTTGATAGTGGTTGCCATGACAACATCTGCCTGGCCTATCGCAGACCCTGACGTATTGTATTGGGTCTATGGGCGGAGGAGTATGACGTATGCGCTCCACGCCGCGCTATGCGGAAGTGCCTGTGCGTCGGTTTTACTGATGCCATTGCACCTGATAGGCCGGAGGAGGATGACGTCTGAGAGGTTCAGGCAACCAATCAGAGGCCTCCTTTTGCGGAACCTGGCGTCTTCTACCGCATATGGAGGCGGTTTATCTATAGGCACCCCCAGCTTACTATCTCGTATGGGATAACAGGAGAGGTACACATTTATTAATTTTGGGGAATAGGGTCCTACCATAAAGGGTAACTTTATGTTACATTGCACTATATGTGTGAGGCTCGCATTGGTGGGCTTCATGAGTGATGTGGCTGATAACCAATAGGGAGCTGGTCCTGTGGGGAAGGTGTGACCTTGGGGTGGGTCAGGGGAGGGACAACCCCTTAGAGGGTATATAAGCCTGAGTCAGCCATCATACTCGCTTGGTTGCTACAATGACTTAAGCCTATAGGCTAACATTTATACTTGTTTTACGATGTAATATTGCACCTTATCACTATTTGCACGTTCTTAGCACTTTTCCCTTGAGAAAGCTTCAGTTAGAAGTGAAACATGTCGGGTTGTATGGTGGGGGGTGTGTGATTTTATCATTATCAGTATTGCTATGAGCCTTGGGCAATCCAGGTTGTCCAGTCATATGCCGACAAAGCAGGCCTAGCAATTACTTGCAAGTGTAATTTATGGTATTGCAGCCAATTATATGTGTCGAGTTTTAGGAATTTATTAAAAGTTATGTTTTAGATTCAGGTTAGAGAGATATTTTTTGTTGTTAGTAATCTAAGTTCAGGTCTGTTGTATCATTTAAATTTGTGGGTGCCCTGACACCTTTTTCTCCATATCCCTGAATCTTTTTACGCTAGAAAAGATGGCAGGTTTTCTAGATA
Organism: Hyperolius riggenbachi; assembly: GCF_040937935.1. Lineage (NCBI taxonomy): Eukaryota > Metazoa > Chordata > Amphibia > Anura > Hyperoliidae > Hyperolius > Hyperolius riggenbachi. The sequence goes on from NC_090655.1 coordinate 277,134,603, forward strand.
CTATCCCTGATGTTGATAGTTTAATTGCTGAAGCGAAACAGGTCTTTTCGTTGGAGGAGCCTGATCAGGCCACCCCCCCAGTCACTGTCACCCCAGATTCAGAAATCAATGATGCGTTCAGAACTATATTCAATGTTTACAAAGAACATAACAGGAGCTGGTGGGAAATAATGAGTTTTAATACTTACCTTAAAGAAAAGATCACGGTGCGAGGTCTTAGGAATTTGGTTACCCCTCATAAGCATACAGAAAATAGTGAATTTATGGATGGGTGGAATAAATTAAAGACAAAGCAAAGTCTTGAATTGATGGCATTTTTAAGGGACTATGAGTTGAAGGAACTGGAAAAAATAAATAAAAAACTGGCAGAGGAACATAGGAAGGTTCTGAACTTTAAATTGCATCCTGCCTATAAGGACCTTGAGGAAAAACTACAGAATAAAGTTCACTATCATAAAGAATCAATTAAGAGTAAAAAACACAAGAAATACACTCGTGATTGTAAAGATTTCAAATATAATAAAATATATGATTGGGGTCGCACCCCTAAAAAACCTACACCGCAACCAGCCTCTGGACAAACAGATACAGAAACTGACATCAACACCGAGTCAGATAGTGAACATAACTCTGAACCAGAATCAGGGGAAATAAACAAGGTCCCCAAAAAACCCAAGGGGAGGGGGAGACCAAGGAGCCAAAAACCGAAACCAATAGGCACCCCGAGAGATCTACGCAACAGGGAAAAGTGGGGGTACAAACCCCGTTATTGGAAACACAGGGAGGAGGAATGGTGACTGATATAGTCACCTCTGATAAGATGAAAATCATTAATTTAACCGACTATATCTTGAATGAAACTGAACTGAATGTACTATCAAAAGGCCTTTCTTTTGTGCCATCTTCTCAGTTTGATTTATTTGAGGCTGTTAAGGACATCAATTTATTTGCCAGGAAGTTAGCAATTAAGAAATTTATGAATACACCGAGTGCACAGAGTAGAAGTGAATTTAGGAGAGACGAAGAAGCTTTAGCTAATCTTAATGATCTCCTGGAAGAAAATACATCGGGAGAGATACGTAAATGCATACCAGTTAGCAATTTACAAGCAAAAAGCAAATTCTGTCCGCCCATTAGTCAATATTCATCCATACAAACCTTTGTGGATGTGGTTACTAGGGAACTTGAGGATTTAGCAAAGAGAGGGAATAAGGACAAAAATGCCATGAATAATCTCAGTCCCAGTGAGAAAAAAGCCCTGGACGATCTGTCAAGTAACAGTGATCTTATAATTAAAAAATCTGACAAAGGTGGGAATATTGTGGTCATGACTAGAGTGAGCTATGTAGAGATGTGCAACAGACTCCTTATGGATGATAAACAATACCGAAAGTTGAGGCAAAATCCGACGATGAAATTCCAGGCTGAATTCGAGGCTTTTTTGAAGGATGCACGTGACAAGGGTGTCCTTGATAAGGGGGATTTTGAACGTATCAATACAAAACATCCCACCGTCCCGGTATTTTATGCACTTCCTAAGGTTCATAAGGATTTATTGTCTCCACCAGGTAGACCCATTGTAGCAGGGAATAACAGCTTGACTGAAAATGCCAGTAGATATATTGATTTTTTCCTCAGACCATTTGTGGAAAGCTTGCCCTCATATTTGAGAGACACAATGGATCTGCTTAATAAGCTACATGACATTAAAATCACAGCAGACACCTGGCTGGCATCACTGGATGTAGAATCCCTGTACAATAATATTCAACACAATCTAGGGATCAATGCAGTCGATTATTTCTTGAAGTCTCGGAGTATATACGTGAGGGAACATTCATTATTCCTTTTGGATCTGTTGAGATATATACTTACCCACAACTATTTTCTCTTCCAGAACCAGTTTTTTCTACAGGAAAGGGGTTGTGCGATGGGGACGGCGTGTGCCCCCTCTTATGCCAACCTCTTCCTAGGCTGGTGGGAGGATGTGACGGTTTTTGGTGAGGACCTGGCGGTGTATGCATCACACATTTTATTCTGGGGCCGTTTCATAGATGACGTATTCATCTTGTGGGACGGCCCCAGGGACATGTTCTTGGATTTTGTGGGTGAATTGAACAAGAACCATATAGGCATGTTCTTCACCCATGAGATTAGCTCTACTTCTATTGATTTCTTGGATGTGCATATTGTGAAGAACAATAAGGGGGGCCTTGATACGAGTATCTTTCGAAAATCTACATCGACGAATTCTCTGCTGGCATGGGAGAGTCATCACCCTGACCCGTTGAAAAGGGGGATTCCGAAGGGGCAGTTTCTCCGGGCACGGAGGAATTGCTCTGACCCCATAGCATTTGACAAAGAATGTAAGAACCTACATAAAAGATTCAGTGATCGGGGTTATCCCCAAAAAGTTCTGATGGATGCAGAATTGAAAGCGAGGTCTACAGAAAGAACAGAACTATTATGTCCTAAGGAGAAATCCAACTCAAACTCTGATGTGATGAGGATTATCAGTACATACACAAAACAGTCACCTATAATCAAGAAGATTATTGATACCCATTGGCCTATTCTTCAATTGGATAGAGATCTGAGTAAATATATCCCCCCTAGACCACAGATTACGTATAGGAGGGGGAAAAATCTGGGTGATGCTCTGGTACATTCGTTCTTACCCGCAAAGTCCATAAATCAAGCAGAGAAATTTAAGAAAAAGACTTGGCTGGACCACAGACTTAACGGTATGCACAGATGTGGCAAGTGTAAAACCTGCCCTCAAGTTCTCAAATGTAGCAATTTTTTTGCACCAAAGAATGGTCGGAAGTTTGATTTATTTGACTTCTATAACTGCGATTCAGAGGGGGTGATTTATGCAATCCAATGTTCATGTCCCCTATTGTACATCGGAGAAACCACAAGGGCAGTAAAGACAAGGATCCTTGAACATCTGGGGGACATAAAGCATAAAAGAAATACCTCTGTGGCCCGCCATTTTAATGAAAAACATGGGGGCGATATAGATACGTTCAGATACTGGGTGATCCAGCAGTGGCATCTGGGCCCCCGGGGGGGTAACCTGGATCAAAAGCTGAGACAACTTGAATCCAGATGGATATATAGACTGGGTACCCTGAGCCCGGATGGTCTCAATGAGGGTTTCACCTTTTCGCCCTTTCTATGAATTATGTCGTTAATGACAACTCGGGATCACCCCTGTGTACTGAGCATGCACACCCCATAATTGGTATTTTATCGGTTATTTACGTTACCAATCTTGGTTTTAGTGATTTCGTCTTATCCTAACTCCTTAGTTTTGTCCCCCCCCCCTTTTTGGGGTCCCCCCCCCGTTTTGGTCGGCCTCCCATGTAATATAATATATGTTCTGTTTAGCCATACTTACCTTCCACATCTATACCAGCTTACTATATATATGTCAGCCAGGTTTTTTACCTTACAGGAGTTTCCCATGGTTTATCTATTTGTGGTATTATCCCTTTAAATTTCCCCTCCTCCCCCTGATGTGCCACGATGCTATGGGTAGAGATGGCCATATGGCATGGGGCAATGTGTGTATATTTCGCTGTATTGCCCTGTTTATGTCCCCTTTTCGGCGCGATGGTAACTTATAAGGTGGCGCTATGGTGGGATGTATCATATAGGTTCTTACGACATTGTAACTTATAGGTGGCGCATTGGTGGGCTGTGAGCGATGGAGGCTCTCCGGGCGAGTTTCTGTTGATAGTGGTTGCCATGACAACATCTGCCTGGCCTATCGCAGACCCTGACGTATTGTATTGGGTCTATGGGCGGAGGAGTATGACGTATGCGCTCCACGCCGCGCTATGCGGAAGTGCCTGTGCGTCGGTTTTACTGATGCCATTGCACCTGATAGGCCGGAGGAGGATGACGTCTGAGAGGTTCAGGCAACCAATCAGAGGCCTCCTTTTGCGGAACCTGGCGTCTTCTACCGCATATGGAGGCGGTTTATCTATAGGCACCCCCAGCTTACTATCTCGTATGGGATAACAGGAGAGGTACACATTTATTAATTTTGGGGAATAGGGTCCTACCATAAAGGGTAACTTTATGTTACATTGCACTATATGTGTGAGGCTCGCATTGGTGGGCTTCATGAGTGATGTGGCTGATAACCAATAGGGAGCTGGTCCTGTGGGGAAGGTGTGACCTTGGGGTGGGTCAGGGGAGGGACAACCCCTTAGAGGGTATATAAGCCTGAGTCAGCCATCATACTCGCTTGGTTGCTACAATGACTTAAGCCTATAGGCTAACATTTATACTTGTTTTACGATGTAATATTGCACCTTATCACTATTTGCACGTTCTTAGCACTTTTCCCTTGAGAAAGCTTCAGTTAGAAGTGAAACATGTCGGGTTGTATGGTGGGGGGTGTGTGATTTTATCATTATCAGTATTGCTATGAGCCTTGGGCAATCCAGGTTGTCCAGTCATATGCCGACAAAGCAGGCCTAGCAATTACTTGCAAGTGTAATTTATGGTATTGCAGCCAATTATATGTGTCGAGTTTTAGGAATTTATTAAAAGTTATGTTTTAGATTCAGGTTAGAGAGATATTTTTTGTTGTTAGTTATCTTAGTACCTCACCAGCATCTCTGGCGAGGTCTTGCCAAACTATACTGTTATCATATATGTTAGTATGTTCTCTGAGCCCCAGAGGTCGGGCCTATTTAGCAGTGCCGTGTAGCTAGTACCAGCCAGCACCTCTGTAGAGGTCTAGCCTTTATTAGTTTCAGCTAGTGCCAGTCTGCTTCTCTGTAGGGGCCTAGTCTGGGTGGTTTCTGAGGCTCATCAGCTCCACTGATGAGCACCTGTTATTTATTTATTATCCTCACCTGTTCCACTGGTGAGGTATAACTTAGTGATTGATAGTACCTTCTCAGCTTCTCTGGAAGGTTTAACCAAAGCTGTCTAAGTCACTTGGGTCACCTTTCAAGCTCCATTCGGAAAGGTTTGTGGTAGCTTCTTGCTTCCAGTTAAGCTAGTTCCTTGCCAGCTCCTCTGATAGGACTAGCCAGTCTATTTCTGTAGTCTACCTAGTAGACCTTTCTGGCTATCTGGTAAACATCTGTTATTATTTGTCTGGTTGGTTCTCGTCTCTCGCCAGTACCTCTGGCAGAGACCAGCTATACTATTTCTGTATTCTCTGTCTGTATCCTTCCCAGCCCCACTGGGGAGCCTCTTGTCTATTCTGCCTTGTTTGTGTCCAGAATGTACCTTACCAAACTCCTCTGGTAAGGTCTTGTAAAACCATTAAAGTTACGGTTGCACCAAACACTGCACACTCTGCTCTTGGTCTTGCTATACTGGTATTATTGGTGATTCTGCAGATCACACATAATCAGGTATAGCGTCTACATAGTTGGTGATTCCGCAGATCACCAAACAATCAGACATCTGAGTTGTGGCACTAAATCGTCACAACCAGGCACTTTTTTTCCATTCAGACCACTGCAGCTTTCACGGTTTATTGCTCGGTCATACAACCTACCACCTAAATGAATTTTACCTCCTTTTCTTGTCACTAATACAGCTTTCTTTTGGTGCTATTTGATTGCTGCTGCGAGTTTTAGTTTTTATTATATTCATCAAAAAAGACATGAATTTTGTCCAAAAAATGTTTTTTTTTAACTTTCTGTGCTGACATTTTTCAAATAAAGTAAAATTTCTGTATACATTTTTTGTCGTAATTTATTGTGCTACATGTCTTTGATAAAAAAAAAAACCTATACAGTGTATATTTATTAGTTTAGGTAAAAGTTATAGCATTTACAAACTGGTGCAAAAAGTGAATTTTCCCATTTTGAAGCATCTCTGACTTTTCTGACCACCTGTCATGTTTCATGAGGTGCTAAAATTCCAGGATAGTATAAATACCCCCCAAATGACCCCATTTTGGAAAAAAGACATCCCAAAGTATTCACTGAGAGGCATGGTGAGTTCATAGAATATTTTATTTTTTGTCACAAGTTAGCGGAGAATGACACTTTGTGACAAAAAAAAAAAAAGTTTCCATTTCTGCTAACGTGTGACCAAAAAAAAATGAAATCTGCCACGGACTCACCATGGCCCTCTCTGAATACCTTGAAGTGTCTACTTTCCAAAATGGGGTCATTTGTGGGGTGTGTTTACTGTCCTGGCATTTTGGGGGGTGCTAAATTGTAAGCCTAAAGGTGCTCATTGGACTTGGGCCCCTTAGCGCAGTTAGGCTGCAAAAAAGGGTCACACATGTGGTATCGCCATACTCAGGAGAAGTAGTATAATGTGTTTTGTGGTGTATTTTTACACATACCCAAGCTGGGTGGGAGAAATCTCTCTGTAAATGAGATTTTTTTTTTATTTGTTTTACACACAATTGTCCAATTACAGAGAGATTCCTCCCACCCAGCATGGGTATGTGTACAAATACACCCCAAAACACATTATACTACTTCTCCTGAGTGCAGCGATACCACGTGTGGCACTTTCTTGCACCCTAAGGGGCCCAAAGTCCACAAATGACCCCATTTTAGAAGTTAGCGGAAAATGACACTTTGTGAAAAAAATCAATTTCCGCTAACTTGTGACAAAAAATAAAATCTATGAACTCACCGTACTCCTAACAGAATACCTTGGGGTGTCTTCTTTCTAAAATGGGGTCATTTGTGGGGTTCCTATACTGCCCTGGCATTTTAGGGGCCCTAAACCGTGAGGAGTAGTCTTGTAAACAAATGTCTCAAAATGACCCTTGAAATCCTAAAGATACTCATTGGACTTTGGGCCCCTTAGCGCAGTTAGGGTGCAAAAAAGTGCCACACATGGTATCGCCGCACTCGGGAGAAGTAGTTTAATGTGTTTTGGGGTGTATTTTTACACATAACCATGCTGGGTGGGAGAAATATCTCTGTAAATGGACAATTGTGTGTAATAAAAAATCAAAAAAATTGTCATTTACAGAGATATTTCTCCCACCCAGCATGGGTATATGTAAAAATACACCACAAAACACATTATACTACTTCTCCTGAGTACGGCATACCACATGTGTGGCACTTTTTTGCAGCCTACCTGTGCTAAGGGGCCCAAAGTCCAATGAGCACCTTCAGGCTTTACAAGGGTGCTTACAATTTAGCACCCCCCCCCCCCACTTGCCAGGACAGTTAACAAACCCCACAAATGACCCCATTTTGGAAAGAATACACGCTAAGGTATTCCATGAGGGCCATGGTGAGTTCATAGAAAATTTTATTTTTTGTCACAAGTTAGCGGAAAATGACATTTTGTGAAAAATAAAACAAAACAACAATTTCTGCTAACTTGTCACAAAAAATAAAATATTCTATGAACTCACCATGCACCTCACGGAATACTTTGGGGTGTCCTCTTTCCAAAATGGCATCATTCGTGGGGTCTGTCCTGGCATTTTAGGGTCTCTGCAATCATTACATGTATGACCATTATTAGGAGTTTCTGCTATACTCCTTATATTGGGCATACGGGTAATGCACTCTGGGCTGAAAGGAAAAATGAATGTCAATCAATCAATCAATGTGGATGAAAAAATATCTGCCAAAAAAATGTGGAAAAAAAAAGGGGAAGGCGTCTGCCAGGACATAGGAGCTGCCACCCAAAAACGTCCATACCCACTCAGCTCGTATGCCCTGGCAAACCCGATTTATCTATTCACACCGATCGATGTGGATGAACAAATCATTGCCAGAGTTCTTTTTTGATACAAAGTGCTTGCCAAAGCATATGAACCCCAACACCGCTCCTCGGCCCATATGCCTCGGCAAACGTATCTTTTTGACTGCGGAGGAGAAATCTCGTCCTGCAGTGCTGCATGCAACGATTTTGTGTAACCTGCAGGGCTGTGGAGTCGGAGTCGTGGAGTCGGGCAATTTTGGGTGCCTGGAGTCGGAGTCGGGAAAAAATGCACCGACTCCGACTCTGACTCCTAATGAATTTGTAACTGTAATTAAAATAGAAAATATGATAAAATGTTCTATTTCTCAGATAATAGTCATTAAAAATAATGTATATATACAGTATACATACAGTAACAGCTGTGCTTCGTCCACAAAAATGAAATAAACCAATCAAAATTAGTTACTTGTGCTGCTTCAATAAAGCAGTCCCCGTATTTTTAAGGTCAGATATACATATCTGATTGTGACTGTATATATGATGTGTACACAGGAATCTCTTATATACTAAATAACATCTATGCTGTAAGAATAAAGCCTGATGTGTAGCTGTGTCACTAATAGAGATGGTCAATGAGATGGAAATAATTCTGCATTGATGCTGATTTATGCAAATGTATGCACTCCATTTGCTCATGAAATCAAATAATTTGATATGTTGTTAAAATTTGGTTTGGTGACTACAAATTAAAGGGTACCTGAGACGGATGAAAAGTAAAGTTTTATACATACCTGGGGCTTCCTCCAGCCCCCTTCAGGCTAATCAGTCCCTCGCTGTCCTCCACCACCCGCATCTTCTGCTATGAGTCCTGGTAATTCAGCCAGTCAGCGCTGTCCGGCCGCATGCTGCTTCCATAGCCAGGAACATTCTGCACCTGCGCAATAGTGCTGCACAGGTGTAGTATGCTCCTGGCGGCGGAGTGTGTGCATGCGCACTACGCCCGACTGTCTCAAGTACCTGGACTCATAGCAGAAGATCCAGGTGGTGGAGGAGGACAACGAGGGACTGATTGTCCTGAAGGCGGCTGGAGGAAGCCCCAGGTATGTATAAAACTTTAATTTCATCTGTCTCAGGTTTACTTTGTTACACAGTAGTATTATACTCTACATATGCACTCCCCACAGAGCTGCAGGGAATCCACTGAGAATGCTGTGCACATTGAACACAGATGTGTTGTCTGTCCCCCATAAACCTTGTTCAGATTGTGCATGAAGAATGTGTAATAGAGGAAGAATCTCCTCATTCCCCTGCAGAGTACCTGCATATCTTTCTTACATGTACCCACACTTACATTGCCTAGGGCCTGATAGATGTTCTTTGTTCCGGTTTGTACCTTTTACAAGTACTCTTACCAAGGACTAGTTTTAGTCTAAAGGGAATAAATATAGTGGTCTACATATCCTTCTCACTTCAGTTGTCTTGTAAAATTCCTAAGCGTTGGCAGTTAAGAGACGAATTTCATGTTACATACTTTTAATCAACAAAATTGTAATATGCAAATTAGAGGAGTCGGAGTCGAGGAGTCGGAGTCGGTGGAATCCTAAACTGAGGAGTCGGAGTCGGTGGATTTTTGGACCGACTCCACAGCCATGGTAACCTGACAGAAGCACAATGCTTCTGTCAGGATGCACCATCAGTGCTGCAGCTGATTGGTCGGTCGGTCTGGATAGAAAAAAACAAACCAAAAAGGAGGGGAAGGTGTTCGCCTGGACATAGGAGCTGCCGCCCCAAAAATCCAAACCCACCAGCTCGTATGCCCAGGCAAACCTGATTTATTCATCCACATCGATCGATGTGAATGGAGAAATCATTGCTTGAGTTCTTTTTTGATACGAAGTGCTTGCCAAAGCATATGAACCCCAACACCGCTCCTTGGCCCATATACCTCGGCAAACGTATCTTTTTGACTGCGGAGGAGAAATCTCTTCCTGCAGCGCTGCATGCACCGACTTGTGTGTAATCCGACAGACGCGCAATATTCTGTCAGGATTCACCATCAGTGCTGCAGCTGGTTAGTCATTCACTCGGTCCACCTGGAAGGTTAATGGATGGAAAAAGAGAAAAAAAAATACAAAAAAAACCCAGAAAACAAGCAAGCAGCGAAGCAATTACTTCATTAACATTAATGAACTTTGAACTTTTTTAATCAAAACCTTACCATTGGGGTTTTTTTTTGTTTTTTTGTAACTTACCTCCCGAGGACAAACCTCTCCTCCCCCATGGGACAATGTGCGAAGTGCAAATCGCACAGAGTTGTGGCGAAGTACATTACGCAATTTGTCCCAAGTGAAAGGAGAGGTTTCTGGCAGCCCTGTGTCTTACGATCTTTCGAAACCAGATGTTTGGTTTCACACTGCATATTGACATATCCAGTGGGTCGAGCCCGCCGCACCGTATCGTCCAAAACAGACCTTCAGGCAATACCACAAGAGTAGCATTCGGCCTAGTAATGAACTGCGTCACCATAGACTAACATGACTTCCGGGCCGATCGATATTGCCACAGAAGCCACGCAGTAACGTAGGCATGCACTAGCGTTAAGTCAAGCACTTCCGGCGTAAGGGGGGGACCGCAAAGTGTGACTTTCGCTAGGCATTTTGCCCTAACACATCGCAGCAGTGTGAAATAGCACTGAGAGACCCTTGTGTGCCTACCGCTGTGTCTGCAGTTCCCTACTCTCTAATAGTGTACCTGCTCATGGTACCTCTCAAAACACTCCCCTAGGCATAGGCCAGGCTGGTCAGGACAGGTGGGACAATAAACAGTAGTGTCACGCCTTATTCCAGCCCTGCTGCAGACACGACGTTTTCTTCGGGTGCGTTGAACTGGGGTATTCGGAATTGGATAGGTGTAATGCCTTCCATGCAGCCGGCTAGTTGCATCTTGGAGTTGGGCCACGGCACCTCCTGGATACAGGAGTTCCATAGTGATCTGTCTCTGAAATTGTAGAAACGATCCAGTTCTCCCAGCCTTACTGTAGAGAACAAAGCTGTTGTAAATTGCCAATAGAATGAGGTAAAAAGACACTTTTTTTTATACCAGCGTCTTGTTTTTCAGGCGACTAAATAGGGCGCTAACCTCTGGTCATTGAAGTCCACCCCTCCCATGTTAGTATTATACTCGTGGACAACAAGGGGTTTTTCAATGACCTCAGTTCGCCGTTGAATTTCAACTGTCATGTCTGCGTGAATGGTGGGCAGAAAGTAAACGTCCCTCTTGTCCTTCCATTTCACCGCGAGCAGGTCGTCGGCACACAAGGCGTCCCTCTGCCCCCGTTTAAGTCTGGTGGTAATGAACCGTTGAGGGAAGCCCTGGCGACTAGGCCGCGCGGTGCCACAGCATTGGATTTGTTCTATTTTTAAGCGCTGAAAGAGGGCCACTTGTGTAATAATTGTCCACATAAAGATGGTACCCCTTCTGGAACAAGGGTGACACCAAGTCCCACACAACCTTTCCACTGCTCCCCAGATAGTCAGGGCATCCGACCGGCTCCAATTTTGAGTCTTTTCCCTCATAGATCCTAAAATAAGATGTATAGCCTGTGGCCCTTTCACAGAGCTTATACAGTTTCACCCCATACCGGGCGCGCTTGCTTGGGATGTACTGTTTGATGCGTAGGCACCGGTAAAACATATGAGGGACTCGTCTACGCAGATTTGCTGTTCAGGGGTATAAGCATCTGCAAATCTGGATGACAGGTGGTCTATGAGGGGCCGAATTTTGTGGAGCAAAGCAGGGTGGTCACTTCCATGACAGGTTTCGTTGTCATTGAAGTGCAGGAAGCGCAGGATGTTCTCAAATCGTGTTCTGGACATGGCAGCAGAGTACAGGGGAACATGACATGCTGGGTCCATAGACCAATAAGACCGCAACACATTCTGCTTTAATAGTCCCGTGTGAAGGAGAAGGCCCAAAAAAATTTTAATTTCGGAAACTTGGACTGGTTTCCACCGAAAAGGCTGGGCAAGGAACTTTTCCGGATCGGCGGTTATGTATTGTGTGGCCTTACGGTTGGTCTCTGCCACGATTAAGTCTAAGAGATCCTGGGTGAAGAACAGATAGAAAAAGTCTAGGGCCGATCCTAGATTATCTGTCTCCACCTGGACTCCAGACTGGGCGGTGAAAGGGGGAAGTACGGGTGCGGCGGAATCAGGGGATTGCCAATTGGGATTTGCCAGCACCTCTGGTAAACTAGGGGCAGTACGGGCCCGTCTTCTTGGTGGCTGCGACTGGGATCTTACTGCACGTGCCACCGAATCAGTTTCAACTTCCATGCTGGTGCTCGCCACTTCACCAGGGTCTACGAAAGTACTGGTGCTAGGTACTGGAGATGTTGTGCTGCTGGTGCCTGCCCCACCATGAAATCTCAGACCAGCACTAACACCACTCTGCTGCCCTTGAGGCCGATCCTGCACCACCCAACAACATGGGGTGTGGTACGCCTGGCTCTAGCCGGGACCTCAACCTCGTCATTACTATCAGTGAGCCACTGCTCTCTACAGGTTCAAACTCTGACCCGGCAGATTCGTCGAATGAGGCGTCCCAATCGTCCTCATCCGAATCGGCCATGTACTTGTACGCCTCATCATCGGAATACCTCTTTCTTGCCATGGTGGACTGCTAAATTTAGGGGGTATTCCTCTGAGACTACCCAGAAAAAAAGAGCACCTACCTAGCAAAAGGGAGTATTTGAGAGGTAGAAAGCTGTGGTCACTGAGTTTTGATTAAAAAAAAATAAAAACTGATGTTTACAGTGCCACAGCTATTGTACAGTGTTTTTTACAGTGAAAAAAACATTTCTGTCACTGCGGTGGGGCGGGCTGAACGCAAGTGCAGGCGAACGATCAGGCCTGATCGGGCAAACACTGCGTTTTTTTGTGGATCCTAGTGACCCTAATATAGATCTGACTGCGATCAGTAATGATCACTTACAGATACTATATAGTACCAATGTTGATTAGCGACAGTGATGACGCTAATTAGTGACTGTGGTGCAGTGGGCTGAGTTTTAACTGACACTTACAAAGGGGCCTAGCTAACTGGCCTAACTGCTGACACTAGTGATACTAAAAAAGTGACAGTTTTCACTGATCACCGTTTTTACATCACTAGGATAGTGACAGGGGGGTGGTGGCGAGTGGGGAATAAGAGGCAATCAGAAACAATCAAAGGCAATCACAGGACAATCACAGGGCACTCAAATCACTGGACAATTACAGGCCAATCAAAGCCAATCACAGGGCAATCAAACCAATCACGGGACAATCAAAGCCGATCACGGGACAGTCACAGGCCAATCACAGGCCAATCACAGGGCAATCAAAGGGCAATCACAGGGCAATCAAAGCCAATCACGGGACAATCAAATACAATTACAGCACAATCAAATATGATGTCAGCACAATCAAGTACAATGTCAGCACAAATACAATGTCAGCACAATCAAATACAATGTCAGCACAATCAAATACAATGCACTGGGAAGGTGATTGGGGGGAGGGGGGGTCTGAGGGCGATCTGAGGGTGTGGGGGGTTGATTAGGTGCCTGCACGGGGCAGACTGGGTCCTGATCTGATGGGTGGCAGACACGGGGTGGCGATGGGAGATCAGAGAGGGATTACAGGGGAGAATAGATGTAAACAATGCACTGGGGAGGTTATCAGGAGGGGGGGTCTGAGGGTCTGGGTGGGTGACCAGGTGCCCCCAAGGGACAGTTTAGGGTCTGCTGTGATGGGTGGTGGTGACAAGGGGTGATAGACAGGTGATCAGTGGGTAAGGCAGCTGTATACAAATGTATACAGTATACAGGGGGGTGGTCTGGGAGGGGGGTCTGGGGGGGATCTGAGGGTAGGGGGGTGATCAGGGGACCCTAGGGGGCAGTTAGGGATTTAATCTAGGGGATAGCGTCGCTAGATAGTGACAGGGAGTGATTGATGGGTTTTTATGGGGGTGCTTGGGTGCAAACTATGGTGTGCTGGGGTGAGCAGGGGGGGTTCTGAGGGCTGGGGTGGGCGATTGGGGGGTCTGGGTGGGCTAAAATGTGTGTTTTTTTTTACTTATCTCCTAGGCTGCCGTCCTCTCTGATGGTCGCAGGACGAGTGACCATCAGCAGAGGAGGCAGCCAGTATAATACACTTTGTTACAATAACAAAGTGTATTAAATACGCTTTCCCATAGGCTGATCTCGCCTGTTTGAAACCCGCCGGCGCTGCTAATTGGCCGGCGGGTTACGGCGCAGAGTGGACGGGACCAGTTGCCGTCAGCAGATTGCGTCATTGCTGACGCGATCTCCGCCTAACCACGCCTGCCGCCGCCACCGCCGATGGGCGTATTGCAGTCGTTCAGGCCCAGTACTTGCCCAACGGCTGTGGGCGGTCGGCAAGTGTTTAACCACTTGCCGACCGCCCACAGCTGATGGGCGGCGGCAAAGTGGATGCCAAAAGGACCGCAATACGCCCAAGGGCGTTGCGTCCTTTTGGCATGCCGAGGGAGCAATTGCGTGATTGATGACGCACGCTTCCCCCGGCAACTGGCTCCGCCCACACGCCGCAACATCCCGCCGGCCATACGGAAGCGCCGGCGGGATGTTAACCCCGCGATCGCCGCTACAAAGTGCATAATACACTTTGTAATGTATACAAAGTGTATTATACAAGCTGCCTCCTGCCCTGGTGGTCCCAGTGTCCGAGGGACCACCAGGGCAGGCTGCAGCCACCCTAGTCTGCACCCAAACACATTGATCTGTCCCCCCGCCCCCTGATCGCTCACAGCACCCCTCAGACCCCCCCCTGCCCAGCCCCCAGACCACTGTTTGCACCCAATCACCCCCCTAATAACCCATCAATCACTCCCTGTCACTATCTGTCAACGCTATTTTTTTTAAGTCCCTAAACTGCCCCCTGGGGACTCCTGATCACCCCCCCCACCCCTCAGATTCTCCCCAGACCCCTTCCTGTGTACTGTATGCATCTATCCCCCCTGATCACCTGTCAATCACCCATCAATCATCCATCAATCACCCCCTGTCACTGCCACCCAACAATCAGCCCCTAACCTGCCCCTTGCGGGCAATCTGATCACCCACCCACACCAATAGATCGCCCGCAGATCCGACATCAGATCACCTCCCAAGTGCAGTGTTTACATCTGTTCTCTACCCTAAACACCCACTAATTACCCATCAATCACCATCAATCACACCCTATCACCACCTGTCACTGTTAACTATTAAATCAGACCCTAATCTGCCCCTTGTGGGCACCCAATCACCCACCCAGTGCATTACTTGCATCTATTCCCCCCACTAATCACACCTTGAGACACCCATCAATCACCCCCTGTCACCCCCTGTCACTGCCACCCATCAATCAGCCCCTAACCTGCCCTTGCGGGCAATCTGATCACCCACCCACACCATTAGATCGCCCGCAAACCCGCTCTCAGATTACCTCCCAAATGTATTGTTTACATCTGTTCTCTTCTCTAAACACCCACTAATTACCCATCAATCACCCATCAATCACCCATCAATCACCTGTCACTGTTACCTATCAGATCAGACCCTAATCTGCCCCTTGCGGGCACCCAATCACCCGCCCACACGCTCAGATTGCCCTCAGACCCCCCCTTATCAATTTGCCAGTGCATTAATTAATTAATTACATCTGTTCTTCCCTGTAATAACCCACTGATCACCTGTCAATCACCTGCCAATCACCTATCACCCATAAATCACCCCCTGTCACCCCCTGTCACTGCCACCCATCAATCAGCCCCTGTCACTGCCACCCATCAATCACCCCCTATCACTGCCACCCATCAATCAGCCCCTAACCTGCCCCTTGCAGGCAATCTGATCACCCACCCACACCATCCGATCGCCTGCAGACCCGCAGTCAGATCACCTCCCAAGTGCATTGCATCTGTTCTCTCCTCTAAACACCCACTAATTACCCATCAATCACCCCCTGTCACCACCTGTCACTGCTACCCATAAGATCAGACCCCTATCTGCCCCTAGGGCACCCAATCACCCGCCCACACCCTCAGACCCCAGCCCTGATCACCTCACCAGTGCATTACTTGCATCTATTCCCCCCACTAATCACCCCTTGAGACACCCATCAATCACCTCCTGTCACCCCCTAGCACACCTACCCATCAGATCAGGCCCTAATTTGCCCCGTGTGGGCTCCTGATCACTCGGCCAAACCCTCAGATCCCCCTCAGACCCCCTTCCGATCACCTCCCCAGTGCATTGATTGCATCTATTTTCCCCTCTAATCACCCCCTGAGACACCCATCAATCACCTCCTGTCACCCCTCTAGCACTCCTATCCATCAGATCAGGCCCAATACAACCTGTCATCTAAAAGGCCACCCTGCTTATGACCGGTTCCACAAAATTCGCCCCCTCATAGACCACCTGTCATCAAAATTTGCAGATGCTTATACCCCTGAACAGTCATTTTGAGACATTTGGTTTCCAGACTACTCACGGTTTTGGGCCCGTAAAATGCCAGGGCGGTATAGGAACCCCACAAGTGACCCCATTTTAGAAAAAAGACACCCCAAGGTTTTCTGTTAGGTGTATGACGAGTTCATAGAAGATTTTATTTTTTGTCAAAAGTTAGCGGAAATTGATTTTTTTTTTTTCACAAAGTGTCATTTTTCACTAACTTGTGACAAAAAATAAAATCTTCTATGAACTCGCCATACACCTAATGGAATACCTTGGGGTGTCTTCTTTCTAAAATGGGGTTACTTGTGGGGTTCCTATACTGCCCTGGCATTTTAGGGGCCCTAAACCGTGAGGAGTAGTCTAGAAAACAAATGCCTCAAAATAATAATAATAATGGCAGTATTTGTATAGCGCCTTTCTCCTGTCGGACTCAAAGCGCTTGCGAGGCAGCCACTAGAGCGCACTCAGTAGGCAGTAGCAGTGTTAAGGAGACTTGCCCAAGAAACTCCTTACTGAAATAGGTGCTGGCTTACTGAACAGGCAGAGCCGAGATTTGAACCCAGGTCTCCTGTGTCAGAGGCAGAGCCCTTAACCATTACACTATCCAGCCACTGACCTGTGAATAGGACGTTGGGCCCCTTAGCGCACCTAGGCTGCAAAAAAAGTGTCACACGTGGTATCGCCGTACTCAGGAGAAGTAGTATAATGTATTTTGGTGTGTATTTTCACTCATACCCATGCTGGGGGGGGGGGGGGGGGGAAATCTGTCTGTAAATGGACAATTGTGTGTAAAAAAAAAAAAAAAATTGTCACTTTTTTACACCCTAAGTGCGCTAAGGGGCCCAAAGTTCAATGAGTACCTATTTTTTGTCACAAGTTAGCGGAAAATGACACTTTGTGAAGAAAAACAATTAAAATCAATTTCCGCTAACTTGTGACAAAAAATAAAATCTTCTATGAACTCACCATACTCCTAACGGAATACCTTGGGGTGTCTTCTTTCTAAAATGGGGTAATTAGTGGGGTTCCTATACTGCCCTGGCATTTTAGGGGCCCTAAACCGTGAGGAGTAGTCTTGAAACAAAAATGACCTGTGAAATCCTAAAGGTACTCATTGGACTTTGGGCCCCTTAGCGCAGTTAGGGTGCAAAAAAGTGCCACACATGTGGTATTGCCGTACTCGGGATAAGTAGTATAATGTGTTTTGGGGTGTATTTTTACACATACCCATGCTGAGTGGGAGAAATCTCTCTGTAAATGGACAATTGTTTGTAAAACAAAACAAACAATTGTCATTTACAGAGATATTTCTCCCACCCAGCATGGGTATGTGTAAAAATACACCCCAAAACACATTATACTACTTCTCCTGAGTACGGCGGTACCACATGTGTGGCACTTTTTTGCACCCTAAGTGCGCTAAGGGGCCCAAAGTCCAATGAGTACCTTTAGGATTTCACAGGTCATTTTGCGACATTTGGTTTCAAGACTACTCCTCAAGGTTTAGGGCCCCTAAAATGCCAGGGCAGTATAGGAACCCCACAAATGACCCCATTCTAGAAAGAAGACACCCAAAGGTATTCCGTTAGGAGTATGGTAAGTTCATAGAAGATTTTATTTTTTATCACAAGTTAGCGGAAAATGACACTTTGTGAAAAAAAACAATTAAAATCAATTTCCGCTTACTTGTGACAAAAAATAAAATCTTCTATGAACTCACCATACTCCTAACGGAATACCTTGGGGTGTCTTCTTTCTAAAATGGGGTCACTTGTGGGGTTCCTATACTGCCCTGGCATTTTAGGGGCCCTAAACCGTGAGGAGTAGTCTTGAAACCAAATGTCGCAAAATGACCTGTGAAATCCTAAAGGTACTCATTGGACTTTGGGCCCCTTAGCGCAGTTAGGGTGCAAAAAAGTGCCACACATGTGGTATTGCCGTACTCAGGAGAAGTAGTATAATGTGTTTTGGGGTGTATTTTTACACATACCCATGCTGAGTGGGAGAAATATCTCTGTAAATGGACAATTGTGTGTAAAAAAAATAAAAAAAAGTCATTTACAGAGATATTTCTCCCACCCAGCATGGGTATGTGTAAAAATACACCTCAAAACACATTATACTACTTCTCCTGAGTACGGCGATACCATATGTGTGGCACTTTTTTGCAGCCTAACTGCGCTAAGGGGCCCAAAGTCCAATGAGCACCTTTAGGCTTTACAGGGGTGCTTACAATTTAGCACCCCCAAAATGCCAGGACAGTAAACACACCCCACAAATGACCCCATTTTGGAAAGTAGACCCTTCAAGGTATTCAGAAAGGAGCATTGTGAGTCCGTGGCAGATTTCATTTTTTTTTGTCGCAAGTTAGAAGAAATGGAAACTTTTTTTTTTTTTTTGTCACAAAGTGTCATTTTCCGCTAACTTGTGACAAAAAATTAAATCTTCTATGAACTCACCATGCCTCTCAGTGAATACTTTGGGATGTCTTCTTTCCAAAATGGGGTGATTTGGGGGGTATTTATACTATCCTGGAATTTTAGCACCTCATGAAACATGACAGGTGGTCAGAAAAGTCAGAGATGCTTGAAAATGGGAAAATTCACTTTTGGCACCATAGCTTGTAAACGCTATAACTTTTACCCAATCCAATAAATATACACTGAATGTTTTTTTTTTAATCAAAGACATGTAGCAGAATAACTTTCGTGCTCAAATGTATAGGACATTTTACTTTATTTGAAAAATGTCAGCACAGAAAGTTAAAAAAGTCATTTTTTTTGACAAAATTCATGTCTTTTTTGATGAATATAATAAAAACTAAAACTCGCAGCAGCAATCAAATAGCACCAAAAGAAAGCTGTATTAGTGACAAGAAAAGGAGGTAAAATTAATTTAGGTGGTAGGTTGTATGACCGAGCAATAAACCATGAAAGCTGCAGTGGTCTGAATGGAGAAAAAGGCTCTGGTCCTTAAAGAGGAGCTGTTAGGCATAGTGTCTCCGGAAAAAAAAACACATATATAAGTAGATAAATACTTGCTGTACTTACATAACATATGCATTGTGCTGTCCATGTTTTGCTTTGCAGCGAGTTATATATAGTAAATAAAGAGATTTCTATTCCTGGGAGGTTCTATTTTAGGATGACTGTGTGAAGCCAATCTTGATGTCATATCCTCCCTTACTGTTTGCCCTCCTCCTTCTGATTTAGTATGCATTAGCACTCCCTTTTCCCAGCCCTCAGACACTCCCACCAAGGTATGGCTTCTCATACATCATCAATGTGCAACTCTGCAGAGCTTGTTTATGTCTGAGGACAGGATGTCAAAAACTGCTAAAGAGGATGAGTGATTTTCCCAACTTACTGAAATCCTGTCTGCATGTACGTTTTTGCAGCAGTGACATAGCCTAAAGACTGCACTTGGTTTCATGCTTCGTTACACGTTACTTTTCATGCACACTGAATCCTCTTTAGAGGTGTGTGACAGCATGAGCAGTTACTGGCTAATGATAGACAGACCAAACGTCATGTCACAACTCCTCTGCACACTTATATTGTTGCAGTTTGTCATGGGCGTATCTGTGTAAAATAGCTCCTATGTCAACCACTATAATTGCGCCAGCCTCCAGCAGAGAGCTTCCTTCCATGCATTCTAAATGCTAGCTAGTAGCTACACACCATACAATTCTTATGCTGGGCATACACGACGCATTTTATATTATCAATCGAGCCGCTGATGGCTCGATTGATAATATTCAACCTGTCCGAGCACCGCGGCGGGTCGATACCGTGCTCGATCCCTGCGGGCGGACAATGCAGAAAACGAAGCGCTGATAAGGAAGTGCCTGCGGGGATGCTCGGGCATCGAGCCAGCGGCTCGATACCAGCGCATAAACGTGCCGTGTATGTCCAGCATTAGGCAGATTTACCAGCCAGATCGATTATTACCAACATGTTCTGATTTTCAATGTTTTTTTCATAGAAGTGAACACCATTTCATCAGAAAAATTGCTTTGAAAAACTTTTTTTTAGTTCAGATGGAACACATTGAAAATAATCGAACTAGCGGATAAATCTCCTAGACAAATGTATGGTGTGTACCTAGCCATGTACTGTCCTATGTCGAGCGGAGGAGAGGCAGGAGGCTGTATGTACTGTCCTATGGAGAGGGGTGGAGAGGCAGGAGGCTGCATGTACTGTCCTATGGAGAGGGGAGGAGAGGCAGGAGGCTGCATGTGCTGTCCTATGGAGAGGGGTGGAGAGGCAGGAGGCTGCATGTACTGTCCTATGGAGAGGGGTGGAGAGGCAGGGGGTGCATGTACTGTCCTATGGAGAGGGGTGGAGAGGCAGGGGGGTGCATGTACTGTCCTATGTTGAGCGGAGGATAGGCAGGAGGCTGCATGTACTGTCCTATGGAGAGGGGAGGAGAGGCAGTAGGTTGCATGTATTGTCCTATGGAGAGGGAAGGAGAGGCAGGTGACTGCATGTACTGTCCTATGGAGAGGGGTGGAGAGGCAGGAGGGTGCATGTACTGTCCTATGGAGAGGGGAGGAAAGGCAGGAGGCTGCATGTACTGTCCTATGGAGAGGGGTGGAGAGGCAGGGGGTGCATGTACTGTCCTATGGAGAGGGGAAGAGAGGCAGGAGGGTGCATGTACTGTCCTATGGAGGGGGGTGGAGAGGCAGGAGGGTGCATGTACTGTCCTATGGAGAGGGGAGGAAAGGCAGGAGGCTGCATGTACTGTCCTATGGAGAGGGGTGGAGAGGCAGGGGGGTGCATGTACTGTCCTATAGAGAGGGGGAGAGGCAGGAGGCTGCATGTACTGTCCTATAGAGAGGGGGAAAGGCAGGAGGCTGCATGTACTGTCCTATGGAGAGGGGAAGAGAGGCAGGAGGCTGCATGTACTGTCCTATAGAGAGGGGGAGAGGCAGGAGGCTGCATGTACTGTGCTATGGAGAGGGGAAGAGAGGCAGGAGGCTGCATGTACTGTCCTATGGAGAGGGGTTGAGAGGCAGGGGGGTGCATGTACTGTCCTATGGAGAGGGGAAGAGAGGCAGGAGGGTGAATGTACTGTCCTATGGAGAGGGGAAGAGAGGCAGGAGGGTGCATGTATTGTCCTATGGAGAGGGAAGGAGAGGCAGGAGGGTGCATGTACTGTCCTATGGAGAGGGGAGGAGAGGCAGTAGGGTGCATGTATTGTCCTATGGAGAGGGAAGGAGAGGCAGGAGGGTGCATGTACTGTACTATGGAGAGGGGGAGAGGCAGGAGGCTGCATTTACTGTCCTAAAGAGGGGAAGAGAGGAAGGAGGGTGCATGTACTGTCCTATGGAGAGGGGGAGAGGCAGGAGGGTGCATGTACTGTCCCATGGAGAGGGGAAGAGAGGCAGGAGGCTGCATGTACTGTCCTATGGGGGGGGCAGGAGACTGCATGTACTGTGCTATGGAGAGGGTAGGAGGCAGGGGGTTTCATGTATTGTCCTACGGAGAGGCAGGAGGCTACATCTACTGTCAGAGAGGAGGAGAGGCAGGAGGCTGCATGTACTGTCCTATGGTTGGCAATACAGAGACGTCCCTGTCACTGACGTCATCTGTAGTTGCTGAAGGAGTGCACAGGAGGCTGCTTGTGTCTGCGACCAGAAGCGCAGATCCCAGACCCGGAGGAGGGGAGACCCCATGCGGACGGACGGAAGACCGGCAGAGGGGAACCCCATCATTGCTTGCTGAGGCTGCTGAAAGAGGAAGGAGAAGAGCGACGTGTGGTAATGTATTATTATTATTTTTTATTACATGCACCACCGCTGCGCATCTCTGCACACTAATGGGGCAGACATATACCTATACTGGGTGAAGATCTATACTGGGGGCTGACCTATAGCTATACTGGGGGCAGATGCAGACCTATACCTATACTGGGGGCAGACCTATACCTATAAGTACCCCAGTATAGGTATAGATCGTACCCCAGCATAGGCATTGGTCTGCCCCCAGGATAAGCATAGGTCTGCCCCCAGGATAGGCATAGGTCTGCCCCCAGGATAGGCATAGGTATACAGCTGCCCCCAGTGTAGGTATACAGCTGCCCCCAGTGTAGGTATACAGCTGCCCCCAGTGTAGATATACAGCTCTGCCCCCAGTGTAGGTATACAGCTCTGCCCCCAGAGTAGGTATACAGCTCTGCCCCCAGAGTAGGTATACAGCTCTGCCCCCAGAGTAGGTATACAGCTCTGCCCCACGGAGTAGGTATACAGCTCTGCCCCAGGAGTAGGTATACAGCTCTGCCCCAGGAGTAGGTATACAGCTCTGCCCCCAGAGTAGGTATACAGCTCTGCCCCCAGAGTAGGTATACAGCTCTGCCCCAGTATAGATTTTTGCCCAGGTACAGGTCTATATCTGCCCCCAGTATAATACTTATAGGTCTGCCCCAAGCGTAGGTATACATCTGCCCCCTTAGTTTGCAGAGATGCGCAGCGGTGGTGCATGTAATAAAAAAAAAACAATACATTACCACACGTCACTCTTCTCCTTCTTTCAGCAGCCTCAGCTAGCAAGCAGCCTCCTGTGCACTAGTGTTGTCCGGATCATGAACGATTCGGATCTTTGATCCGAATCTATTTTATGAGTCGATCATCCGAATCATCAAAATGAGTGATTCGGATCGCAAAAGGGGCGGGGCCAGGAGCGACACGCCCCCTCTCAGCGGGCAGCGGGGTCCTGGAAGCAGAGCTGAGATGGATCGCTCTGTTGGAGGGGACTCAGGGGAGGCAGCCTTGCAGGGACAGCAGGTAGATGAGAGAGGGGACATGGGTGCCACTGCCAGATATGTGTAGAGCACACATACTGGCTGTAATATGCTGCTCATTATAGGCTGGCTGTTCCATTAGTTGTGCACAGTGATCACATTGGAAGCTTTTGGCTCAGCTCAGCACAGCTCAGTAACTTTGCAGGCACTGCACTCGCTCTAAACAGCTGCACTTATCTTATGGGAATGCTTTCCTTCACTGTGCGACATTTGCAGTCAAAGTGTACAGATGAGCATATGGGTGAAATATATGTAAAGCATATGATTGCAGCTTGTGGGTATTGTGTGCAAACATTTCTGCTCTCTGCTCGTCCCTCCTCCCTTCTCTGTTCACTCCCTGCCCTCTGTCCATCTTCTCCCCTTCTCTGTGTGTCCACCCCCCTCCCCTTCTCCTGTCCACAGCAGGGAAAGACCTGTCCTGCTAGTCATTTCACCCCCGAATGCTTCGGTAGTAAAATGATCCGAGATTCGGATCAAAGATCCGGATCTTTTCAATGATCCGATTCGAATCATCCGGATCATTGAAAAGATCCGAACTTCCCATCTCTACTGTGCACTCCTTCGGCAACTACAGATGACGTCTCTGTATTGCCAATCAAAGAGGAGCAGAGGCGTGGCTGAGGAAAATGTGAGGGGCAGAGGAAGCAGCCAATCAGGCTGCACTACAGCAGAAGGGGAGGAATATTCAATGAAGGGGAGGCACGGGGAGTAGTAGAGGGGAAAAAAAGCCGTCCAGCATTCACTATTACTTCTCTTGCGGCTCTGTGTACGAGTTGGGAGCTGGGGACAAGAGGATATATAAATCACACTAATTTAAAAGTGAGAATATATTTTCACTTTGCCAGTGCCTTTTTAGCATCTTTTTGGACTTTATTAAAGAGGGATATACAGAACTATTTTTTAAAATCATGCCCAACAGTTACTCTTTAAGGGGTAGAAAGACTGTGGTCCTCAAGTGGTTAAAGTGACACTTAAGCCGACAAAAAAAAATTGAGTTTTACTCACCTGGGGCTTCCCTCAGCACCCTGCAGCTGATCGGTGCCCTCACCGTGTCCCTCCGATCTTTCTGTCCCTGCCGGTGGCCACGTCCGGTTTCGCCGTCACCGGCCGTCAGGCTGGGAACGCGAGTGATTCTTTGTGTTCCCAGCTGCAATAGCAGCATGGGGACAATATTGTGGCTGGGAACGTGAAGAATCACTCGCTTTGCCAGCGTGACGGGCGGTGACGGCGAAACCGGAAGTGGCCACCGGCAGGGACAGGAAGATCGGAGGGACACGGCGAGGGCACCGATCAGCTGAAGGGGGCTGAGGGAAGCCCCAGGTGAGTAAAACTAATTTATTTTTTTGTCGGCTGAAGTTTCACTTTAATTCCTTTTAAACAATGGTTGTCCTGTTGATCCTCGGTCTCTAATACTTTAAGCCATAGAACCCGAACAAGCATGTAGATCAGATGTTTGACTGAAGTCTGATGGAATTTGTCAAGTTCTTGTTTCAGGTGTGTGATTCAGACACTACTGCGGCCAAATAGATCAGCTGGATAGCCAGACAACTAGTATTATTTAAAAGGAAATAAATATGGCAGCTACCATATCCCACTCACTTCAGTTGTCCTTTAGTAAGTATCCAATTCAGGATCCTGCAACCCTAACAAGAGTTTTAAATAACAATTATGACCAGTGGCTGTACTGTTGCAAAAAAAATGAAAAAAGTCCAGTATCATAGGAACACTAATTAACCATTTCCGCCGCCCGGCGGCTGCTCTCCTGCGCACCCGCACTTCGGCGTGCCCCCGTGCCCCCGCTGTGTCCCCCGGTAGCCCTGGGATCAGTGAAAGGGAACAAGGTTCCCGATCACCGATCCCTGTCCCCCGCAGAAAAACCGAAGCTCTCACCCGTGAGGCTTCAGTTCTTCTGCCTGGAAGAATTTCCGCATCCCCCTTGTACTTCCGCTTAGCGAGAAGTACAAGGAGTAGAAACAAAAACGAAGGTGGCCATCTTGTGGCCAAATAGTAAAACTACATCTACACATTTTTTACATTAATCTCTACACATTTTACAACATTAAAAATGCCCCGTTTATGTCCCACACCAAAATATTACCCAAATAAATTTTTTAATGAAAAAAAAAGAAAAAAATACAATAAAAAAAAAAAAAAAAAAAACATAAATAGTTACCTAAGGGTCTGAACTTTTTAAATATGCATTTGAAGGGGGTATACTACAAACATTTTTTAAATTATAAGCTTGTAAATAGTGATGGACGCAACAAGGAAACAATGCACCTTTATTTCCAAATAAAATATTGGCGCCATACATTGTGATAGGGACAACATTTAAATGGTATAATAACCGGGACATACGGGCAAATAAAATACATAGGTTTTAATTATGGTAGCATGGATTATTTTAAAGCTATAATGGCCAAAAAATGAGAAATAACAATTTTTTTCCATTTCTTTCTTATTAATCCTGTTAAAATGCATTTATAAATAAATAATTATTAGCAAAATGTACCACCCAAAGAAAGCCTAATTAGTGGTGGAAAAAACAAGATGTAGATCAATAAATTGTGATAAGTAGTGATAAAGTTATTAGCGAATGAATGGGAGGTGACAATTGCTCAGATGCATAAGGTGAAAAATCACGCGGGCTGAAATGGTTAAGAAAGGTAAAAAACAATTCTTTAAAGCCAACTTACAAATGCAGATGTCTCCACTTAAATGTGTATTCTTCTTTTCTTCCTAGTTGCAGTTTTCTGCAGCTTTCCCATAATCAAAGTCCCCAGGATCTGGGCCTTCCAAGGAGATCCGCATGAGATTATTTACTGTGCTTTCATTCTCAAGCATGTCTTGATTCTTTTCAGGGCAGAAAAGCCCCTTTCACATTCAGAGGGATCACTAGCCCAATATAAGCTCACTGGGATCACTAGCCCAATGTGAGCTCACTGGGATCACTAGCCCACCATCAGCTCACTGGGATCACTAGCCCAATGTGAGCTCACTGGGATCACTAGCCCAATGTGAGCTCACTGGGATCACTAGCCCAATGTGCGCTCACTGGGATCACTAGCCCAATATCTGCTCACTGAGATCACTAGCCCAATATCAGCTCTCTGGGATCACTAGCCCAATGTGCGCTCACTGGGATCACTAGCCCAATATCTGCTCACTGGGATCACTAGCCCAATATCTGCTCACTGGGATCACTAGCCCAATATGAGCTCACTGGGATCACTAGCCCAATGTGAGCTCACTGGGATCACTAGCCCAATATCAGCTCACTGGGATCACTAGCCCAATATGAGCTCACTGGGATCACTAGCCCAATGTGAGCTCACTGGGATCACTAGCCCAATATCAGCTCACTGGGATCACTAGCCCAATGTGAGCTCACTGGGATCACTAGCCCAATATCAGCTCACTGGGATCACTAGCCCAATGTGAGCTCACTGGGATCACTAGCCCAATATGAGCTCACTGGGATCACTAGCCCAATATGAGCTCACTGGGATCACTAGCCCAATGTGAGCTCACTGGGATCATTAGCCCAATATCAGCTCACTGGGATCACTAGCCCAATATAAGCTCACTGGGATCACTAGCCCAATGTGAGCTCACTGGGATCACTAGCCTAATATCAGCTCACTGGGATCACTAGCCCAATATAAGCTCACTGGGATCACTAGCCCAATGTGAGCTCACTGGGATCACTAGCCCACCATCAGCTCACTGGGATCACTAGCCCAATGTGAGCTCACTGGGGTCACTAGCCCAATGTGAGCTCACTGGGATCACTAGCCCAATGTGCGCTCACTGGGATCACTAGCCCAATATCTGCTCACTGAGATCACTAGCCCAATATCAGCTCTCTGGGATCACTAGCCCAATGTGCGCTCACTGGGATCACTAGCCCAATATCTGCTCACTGGGATCACTAGCCCAATATCTGCTCACTGGGATCACTAGCCCAATATGAGCTCACTGGGATCACTAGCCCAATGTGAGCTCACTGGGATCACTAGCCCAATATCAGCTCACTGGGATCACTAGCCCAATATGAGCTCACTGGGATCACTAGCCCAATGTGAGCTCACTGGGATCACTAGCCCAATATCAGCTCACTGGGATCACTAGCCCAATGTGAGCTCACTGGGATCACTAGCCCAATATGAGCTCACTGGGATCACTAGCCCAATATGAGCTCACTGGGATCACTAGCCTAATATCAGCTCACTTGGATCACTAGCCCAATATAAGCTCACTGGGATCACTAGCCCAATGTGAGCTCACTGGGATCACTAGCCCACCATCAGCTCACTGGGATAACTAGCCCAATGTGAGCTCACTGGGATCACTAGCCCACCATCAGCTCACTGGGATCACTAGCCCAATGTGAGCTCACTGGGATCACTAGCCCAATGTGAGCTCACTGGGATCACTAGCCCAATGTGCGCTCACTGGGATCACTAGCCCAATATCTGCTCACTGAGATCACTAGCCCAATATCAGCTCTCTGGGATCACTAGCCCAATGTGCGCTCACTGGGATCACTAGCCCAATATCTGCTCACTGGGATCACTAGCCCAATATCTGCTCACTGGGATCACTAGCCCAATATGAGCTCACTGGGATCACTAGCCCAATGTGAGCTCACTGGGATCACTAGCCCAATATCAGCTCACTGGGATCACTAGCCCAATATGAGCTCACTGGGATCACTAGCCCAATGTGAGCTCACTGGGATCACTAGCCCAATGTGAGCTCACTGGGATCACTAGCCCAATGTGAGCTCACTGGGATCACTAGCCCAATGTGAGCTCACTGGGATCACTAGCCCAATATGAGCTCACTGGGATCACTAGCCCAATATGAGCTCACTGGGATCACTAGCCCAATGTGAGCTCACTGGGATCACTAGCCCAATATCAGCTCACTGGGATCACTAGCCCAATATAAGCTCACTGGGATCACTAGCCCAATGTGAGCTCACTGGGATCACTAGCCTAATATCAGCTCACTGGGATCACTAGCCCAATATAAGCTCACTGGGATCACTAGCCCAATGTGAGCTCACTGGGATCACTAGCCCACCATCAGCTCACTGGGATCACTAGCCCAATGTGAGCTCACTGGGATCACTAGCCCAATGTGAGCTCACTGGGATCACTAGCCCAATGTGCGCTCACTGGGATCACTAGCCCAATATCTGCTCACTGAGATCACTAGCCCAATATCAGCTCTCTGGGATCACTAGCCCAATGTGCGCTCACTGGGATCACTAGCCCAATATCTGCTCACTGGGATCACTAGCCCAATATCTGCTCACTGGGATCACTAGCCCAATATGAGCTCACTGGGATCACTAGCCCAATGTGAGCTCACTGGGATCACTAGCCCAATATCAGCTCACTGGGATCACTAGCCCAATATGAGCTCACTGGGATCACTAGCCCAATGTGAGCTCACTGGGATCACTAGCCCAATATCAGCTCACTGGGATCACTAGCCCAATGTGAGCTCACTGGGATCACTAGCCCAATATCTGCTCACTGAGATCACTAGCCCAATATCAGCTCTCTGGGATCACTAGCCCAATGTGCGCTCACTGGGATCACTAGCCCAATATCTGCTCACTGGGATCACTAGCCCAATATCTGCTCACTGGGATCACTAGCCCAATATGAGCTCACTGGGATCACTAGCCCAATGTGAGCTCACTGGGATCACTAGCCCAATATCAGCTCACTGGGATCACTAGCCCAATATGAGCTCACTGGGATCACTAGCCCAATGTGAGCTCACTGGGATCACTAGCCCAATATCAGCTCACTGGGATCACTAGCCCAATGTGAGCTCACTGGGATCACTAGCCCAATATGAGCTCACTGGGATCACTAGCCCAATATGAGCTCACTGGGATCACTAGCCTAATATCAGCTCACTTGGATCACTAGCCCAATATAAGCTCACTGGGATCACTAGCCCAATGTGAGCTCACTGGGATCACTAGCCCACCATCAGCTCACTGGGATAACTAGCCCAATGTGAGCTCACTGGGATCACTAGCCCACCATCAGCTCACTGGGATCACTAGCCCAATGTGAGCTCACTGGGATCACTAGCCCAATGTGAGCTCACTGGGATCACTAGCCCAATGTGCGCTCACTGGGATCACTAGCCCAATATCTGCTCACTGAGATCACTAGCCCAATATCAGCTCTCTGGGATCACTAGCCCAATGTGCGCTCACTGGGATCACTAGCCCAATATCTGCTCACTGGGATCACTAGCCCAATATCTGCTCACTGGGATCACTAGCCCAATATGAGCTCACTGGGATCACTAGCCCAATGTGAGCTCACTGGGATCACTAGCCCAATATCAGCTCACTGGGATCACTAGCCCAATATGAGCTCACTGGGATCACTAGCCCAATGTGAGCTCACTGGGATCACTAGCCCAATGTGAGCTCACTGGGATCACTAGCCCAATATCAGCTCACTGGGATCACTAGCCCAATGTGAGCTCACTGGGATCACTAGCCCAATATGAGCTCACTGGGATCACTAGCCCAATATGAGCTCACTGGGATCACTAGCCCAATGTGAGCTCACTGGGATCACTAGCCCAATATCAGCTCACTGGGATCACTAGCCCAATATAAGCTCACTGGGATCACTAGCCCAATGTGAGCTCACTGGGATCACTAGCCTAATATCAGCTCACTGGGATCACTAGCCCAATATAAGCTCACTGGGATCACTAGCCCAATGTGAGCTCACTGGGATCACTAGCCCACCATCAGCTCACTGGGATCACTAGCCCAATGTGAGCTCACTGGGATCACTAGCCCAATGTGAGCTCACTGGGATCACTAGCCCAATGTGCGCTCACTGGGATCACTAGCCCAATATCTGCTCACTGAGATCACTAGCCCAATATCAGCTCTCTGGGATCACTAGCCCAATGTGCGCTCACTGGGATCACTAGCCCAATATCTGCTCACTGGGATCACTAGCCCAATATCTGCTCACTGGGATCACTAGCCCAATATGAGCTCACTGGGATCACTAGCCCAATGTGAGCTCACTGGGATCACTAGCCCAATATCAGCTCACTGGGATCACTAGCCCAATATGAGCTCACTGGGATCACTAGCCCAATGTGAGCTCACTGGGATCACTAGCCCAATATCAGCTCACTGGGATCACTAGCCCAATGTGAGCTCACTGGGATCACTAGCCCAATATCTGCTCACTGAGATCACTAGCCCAATATCAGCTCTCTGGGATCACTAGCCCAATGTGCGCTCACTGGGATCACTAGCCCAATATCTGCTCACTGGGATCACTAGCCCAATATCTGCTCACTGGGATCACTAGCCCAATATGAGCTCACTGGGATCACTAGCCCAATGTGAGCTCACTGGGATCACTAGCCCAATATCAGCTCACTGGGATCACTAGCCCAATATGAGCTCACTGGGATCACTAGCCCAATGTGAGCTCACTGGGATCACTAGCCCAATATCAGCTCACTGGGATCACTAGCCCAATGTGAGCTCACTGGGATCACTAGCCCAATATGAGCTCACTGGGATCACTAGCCTAATATCAGCTCACTTGGATCACTAGCCCAATATAAGCTCACTGGGATCACTAGCCCAATGTGAGCTCACTGGGATCACTAGCCCACCATCAGCTCACTGGGATCACTAGCCCAATGTGAGCTCACTGGGATCTCTAGCCCAATGTGCGCTTACTGGAATCACTAGCCCAATATGAGCTCACTTGGATCACTAGCCCAATATCTGCTCACTGGGATCACTAGCCCAATGTGAGCTCACTGGGATCACTAGCCCAATATCAGCTCACTGGGATCACTAGCCCAATATGAGCTCACTGGGATCACTAGCCCAATGTCAGCTCACTGGGATCACTAGCCCAATATCAGCTCACTGGGATCACTAGCCCAATGTGAGCTCACTGGGATCACTAGCCCAATATGAGCTCACTGGGATCACTAGCCCAATGTGAGCTCACTGGGATCACTAGCCTAATATCAGCTCACTTGGATCACTAGCCCAATGTGAGCTCACTGGGATCACTAGCCCAACATCAGCTCACTGGGATCACTAGCCCAATGTGAACTCACTGGGATCACTAGCCCAATGTGAACTCACTGGGATCACTAGCCCAACATCAGCTCACTGGGATCACTAGCCCAATATGAGCTCACTGGGATCACAAGCCCAATATGAGCTCACTGGGATCACTAGCCCAATATGAGCTCACTGGGATCACTAGCCCAATGTGAGCTCACTGGGATCACTAGCCCAATGTGCGCTCACTGGGATCACTAGCCCAATATCTGCTCACTGGGATCACTAGCCCAATATGAGCTCACTGGGATCACGAGCCCAATATGAGCTCACTGGGATCACCAGCCCACCATCAGCTCACTGGGATCACTAGCCCACCATCAGCTCACTGGGATCACTAGCCCACCACCAGCTCACTGGGATCACCAGCCCACCATCGGCTCACTGGGATCACTAGCCCAATATCAGCTCACTGGGATCACTAGCCCAATATCAGCTCACTGGGATCACTAGCCCAATATCAGCTCACTGGGATCACTGGCCCAATATGAGCTCACTGGGATCACTAGCCCAATATGAGCTCACTGGGATCACTAGCCCACCATCAGCTCACTGGGATCACTAGCCCAATATCAGCTCACTGGGATCACTAGCCCAATATCAGCTCACTGGGATCACTAGCCCAATATCAGCTCACTGGGATCACTAGCCCAATATCTGCTCACTGGGATCACTAGCCCAATATGAGCTCACTGGGATCACTGGCCCAACATCAGCTCACTGGGATCGCTAGCCCAATATGAGCTCTCTGGGATCACTAGCCCATTATGAGCTCTCTGGGATCACTAGCCCATCATGAGCTCACTAGGATCACTAGCCCAATATCCGCTCACTGGGATCACTAGCCCAATGTGAACTCACTGGGATCACTAGCCCAACATCAGCTCACTGGGATCACTAGCCCAATATGAGCTCACTGGGATCACAAGCCCAATATGAGCTCACTGGGATCACTAGCCCAATATGAGCTCACTGGGATCACTAGCCCAATGTGAGCTCACTGGGATCACTAGCCCAATGTGCGCTCACTGGGATCACTAGCCCAATATCTGCTCACTGGGATCACTAGCCCAATATGAGCTCACTGGGATCACCAGCCCACCATCAGCTCACTGGGATCACTAGCCCACCATCAGCTCACTGGGATCACTAGCCCACCATCAGCTCACTGGGATCACCAGCCCACCATCGGCTCACTGGGATCACTAGCCCAATATCAGCTCACTGGGATCACTAGCCCAATATCAGCTCACTGGGATCACTAGCCCAATATCAGCTCACTGGGATCACTGGCCCAACATCAGCTCACTGGGATCACTAGCCCAATATGAGCTCACTGGGATCACTAGCCCACCATCAGCTCACTGGGATCACTAGCCCAATATCAGCTCACTGGGATCACTAGCCCAATATCAGCTCACTGGGATCACTAGCCCAATATCAGCTCACTGGGATCACTAGCCCAATATCTGCTCACTGGGATCACTAGCCCAATATGAGCTCACTGGGATCACTGGCCCAACATCAGCTCACTGGGATCACTAGCCCAATGTGAGCTCTCTGGGATCACTAGCCCATTATGAGCTCTCTGGGATCACTAGCCCATTATGAGCTCACTAGGATCACTAGCCCAATATCCGCTCACTGGGATCACTAGCCCAATATCAGCTCTCTGGGATCACTGGCCCAATATCAGCTCACTGGGATTACTAGCCCAATATCTGCTCACTGGGATCACTAGCCCAATATCTGCTCACTGGGATCACTAGCCCAATATGAGCTCACTGGGATCACTAGCCCAATATCAGCTCTCTGGGATCACTAGCCCAATGTGAGCTTACTGGGTTCACTAGCCCACCATCAGCTCACTGGGATCACTAGCCCAATATGAGCTCACTGGGATCACTAGCCCAATATCAGCTCACTGGGATCACTAGCCCAATATGAGCTCACTGGGATCACTAGCCCAATATCAGCTCACTGGGATCACTAGCCCAATATCAGCTCACTGGGATCACTAGCCCAATATCAGCTCACTGGGATCACTAGCCCAACATCAGCTCACTGGGATCACTAGCCCAACATCAGCTCACTGGGATCACTAGCCCAATATCTGCTCACTGGGATCACTGGCCCAACATCAGCTCACTGGGATCACTAGCCCAATATCAGCTTACTGGGATCAATAGCCCAATATGAACTCACTGGGATCACTAGGCCAATATGAGCTCTCTGGGATCACTAGCCCAATGTGAGCCCACTGGGATCACTAGTCCAATATGAGCTCACTGGGATTACTAGCCCAATATCTGCTCACTGGGATCACTAGCACAATATCAGCTCACTGGGATCACTAGCCCAATATCAGCTCTCTGGGATCACTAGCCCAATGTGAGGTCACTGGGATCACTAGCCCACCATCAGCTCACTGGGATCACTAGCCCAATATGAGCTCACTGAGATCACTAGCCCACCATCAGCTCACTGGGATCACTAGCCCATTATGAGCTCTCTGGGATCACTAGCCCATTATGAGCTCACTAGGATCACTAGCCCAATATCCGCTCACTGGGATCACTAGCCCAATATCAGCTCTCTGGGATCACTGGCCCAATATCAGCTCACTGGGATTACTAGCCCAATATCTGCTCACTGGGATCACTAGCCCAATATCTGCTCACTGGGATCACTAGCCCAATATGAGCTCACTGGGATCACTAGCCCAATATCAGCTCTCTGGGATCACTAGCCCAATGTGAGCTTACTGGGTTCACTAGCCCACCATCAGCTCACTGGGATCACTAGCCCAATATGAGCTCACTGGGATCACTAGCCCAATATGAGCTCACTGGGATCACTAGCCCAATATCAGCTCACTGGGATCACTAGCCCAATATGAGCTCACTGGGATCACTAGCCCAATATCAGCTCACTGGGATCACTAGCCCAATATGAGCTCACTGGGGTCACAAGCCCAATATCAGCTCACTGGGATCACTAGCCCAATATCAGCTCACTGGGATCACTAGCCCAACATCAGCTCACTGGGATCACTAGCCCAACATCAGCTCACTGGGATCACTAGCCCAATATCTGCTCACTAGGATCACTGGCCCAACATCAGCTCACTGGGATCACTAGCCCAATATCAGCTTACTGGGATCAATTGCCCAATATGAACTCACTGGGATCACTAGGCCAATATGAGCTCTCTGGGATCACTAGCCCAATGTGAGCCCACTGGGATCACTAGTCCAATATGAGCTCACTGGGATTACTAGCCCAATATCTGCTCACTGGGATCACTAGCACAATATCAGCTCACTGGGATCACTAGCCCAATATCAGCTCTCTGGGATCACTAGCCCAATGTGAGGTCACTGGGATCACTAGCCCACCATCAGCTCACTGGGATCACTAGCCCAATATGAGCTCACTGAGATCACTAGCCCACCATCAGCTCACTGGGATCACTAGCCCAATATGAGCTCACTGGGATCACTAGCCCAATATGAGCTCACTGGGATCACTAGCCCAATATCAGCTCACTGGGATCACTAGCCCAATATCAGCTCACTGGGATCACTAGCCCAATATGAGCTCTCTGGGATCACTAGCCCAATGTGAGCTCACTGGGATCACTAGCCCAATATCAGCTCACTGGGATCACTAGCCCAATATCAGCTCTCTGGGATCACTTGCCCAATGTGTGCTCACTGGGATCACTAGCCCAAAGTGAGCTCACTGGGATCACTAGCCCACCATCAGCTCACTGGGATTACTAGCCCAATATCTGCTCACTGGGATCACTAGCCCAATATCTGCTCACTGGGATCACTAGCCCAATATCCGCTCACTGGGATCACTAGCCCAATATCAGCTCACTGGGATCACTAGCCCAATATCAGCTCTCTGGGATCACTAGCCCAATATGAGCTCACTGGGATCACCAGCCCACCATCAGCTCACTGGGATCACTAGCCCAATATGAGCTCACTGGGATCACTAGCCCAATATCTGCTCACTGGGATCACTAGCCCAACAGCTCACTGGGATCACTAGCCCAACATCAGCTCACTGGGATCACTAGCCCAATATCTGCTCACTGGGATCACTGGCCCAACATCAGCTCACTGGGATCACTAGCCCAATATCAGCTCACTGGGATCACTAGCCCAATATGAGCTCACTGGGATCACTAGCCCAATATGAGCTCTCTGGGATCACTAGCCCAATGTGAGCTCACTGGGATTACTAGCCCAATATCTGCTCACTGGGATCACTAGCCCAATATCAGCTCACTGGGATCACTAGCCCAATATGATCTCACTGGGATCACTAGTCCAATATGAGCTCACTGGGATCACTAGCCCAATATGAGCTCTCTGGGATCACTAGTCCAATATGAGCTCACTGGGATCACTAGCCCAATATCAGCTCACTGGGATCACTAGCCCAATATCAGCTCACTGGGATCACTAGCCCAATATCAGCTCTCTGGGATCACTAGCCCAATGTGAGCTCACTGGGATCACTAGCCCACCATCAGCTCACTGGGATCACTAGCCCAATATGAGCTCACTGGGATCACTAGCCCAATATGAGCTCACTGGGATCACTAGCCCAATATGAGCTCACTGGGATCACTAGCCCAATATCAGCTCTCTGGGATCACTAGCCCAATGTGAGCTCACTGGGATCACTAGCCCAATGTGAGCTCACTGGGATCACTAGCCCAATATCAGCTCACTGGGATCACCAGCCCACTATCAGCTCACTGGGGATCACTAGCCCACGATCAGCTCACTGGGATCACTAGCCCACCATCAGCTCACTGGGATCACTAGCCCACCATCAGCTCAGCTCACTGGGATCACTAGCCCACCATCAGCTCTCTGGGATCACTGGCCCAACATCAGCTCACTGGGATCACTAGCTCACCATCAGCCCACCATGGGATCACTAGCCCAATATCAGCCCACAATGGGATCACTAGCCCAACATCAGCTCACTGGGATCACTAGCCCAATGTGAGCTAATTTGGCTAAATTTGAAAACAATTCTTTGAGCTCTGAGGTCGTTGCCATTTTCAGTAAAATTTGTTTCGGATTAAAGTTTTTGCATGATGGACTTCTGATCATTTTTGATGCAACTGCCCATTCTTGCCTGATACTTTCATAATTTGCAATTGGAGGGCTACCATTTTTGGAGTAATGATCAAAAAGAATTTCAGCAGACTCAATTGAATCAGGAGTTTCTGTATTGAAGACTTTTGAAATGCTAGAAATAACTGGCATGTCAGGGAATCTTGCTTCTAGGTGCTTTACAACCGTGTCTGTGTATTTGTCATATACTGTAGTTTTGAATGACATTACATCACTCTGTGCATAAACAGATCACTAGCCCACCATCAGCTCACTGGGATCACTAGCCCACGATCAACTCACTGGGATCACTAGCCCACCATCAGCTCACTGGGATCACTAGCCCAATATCAGCTCACTGGGATCACTAGCCCACCATCAGCTCACTGGGATCACTAGCCCACCATCACCTCACTGGGATCACTAGCCCACCATCAGCTCACTGGGATCACCAGCCCACCATCAGCTCACTGGGATCACCAGCCCACCATCAGCTCACTGGGGATCACCAGCCCACCATCAGCTCACTGGGATCACCAGCCCACCATCAGCTCACTGGGATCACTAGCCCACCATCAGCTCACTGGGATCACTAGCCCACCATCAGCTCACTGGGATCACTAGCCCACCATCAGCTCACTGGGATCACCAGCCCACCATCAGCTCACTGGGATCACCAGCCCACCATCAGCTCACTGGGATCACCAGCCCACCATCAGCTCACTGGGATCACCAGCCCACCATCAGCTCACTGGGATCACCAGCCCACCATCAGCTCACTGGGATCACTAGCCCACCATCAGCTCACTGGGATCACTAGCCCACCATCAGCTCACTGGGATCACTAGCCCACCAATTGATCACTAGCCCAATATGAGCTCATTGGGATCACTAGCTCACCATCAGCCAACCATGGGATCACTAGCCCACCATCAGCTCACTGGGATCACCAGCCCACCATCCGCTCACTGGGATCACTAGCCCACCATCAGCTCTCTGGGATCACTGGCCCAACATCAGCTCACTGGGATCACTCGCTCAACATCAGTCCACCATGGGATCACTAGCCCAACATCAGCTCACTGGGATCACTAGCTCACCATCAGCCAACCATGGGATCACTAGCCCAACATCAGCTCACTGGGACCACTAGCCCACGATCAGCTCACTGGGATCACCAGCCCACCATCAGCTCACTGGGATCACTAGCCCACCATCAGCTCACTGGGATCACTAGCCCACCATCAGCTCTCTGGGATCACTGGCCCAACATCAGCTCACTGGGATCACTAGCTCACCATCAGCCCACCATGGGATCACTAGCCCAATATCAGCCCACAGTGGGATCACTAGCCCAACATCAGCTCACTGGGATCACTAGCCCAATGTGAGCTAATTTGGCTAAATTTGAAAACAATTCTTTGAGCTCTGAGGTCGTTGCCATTTTCAGTAAAATTTGTTTCGGATTAAAGTTTTTGCATGATGGACTTCTGATCATTTTTGATGCAACTGCCCATTCTTGCCTGATACTTTCATAATTTGCAATTGGAGGGCTACCATTTTTGGAGTAATGATCAAAAAGAATTTCAGCAGACTCAATTGAATCAGGAGTTTCTGTATTGAAGACTTTTGAAATGCTAGAAATAACTGGCATGTCAGGGAATCTTGCTTCTAGGTGCTTTACAGCCGTGTCTGTGTATTTGTCATATACTGTAGTTTTGAATGACATAACATCACTCTGTGCATAAACAATGTGGAGATCTGACCATTCTTCCGCCAGACAACGGTGAAGGCTTTAAAAGTGTCTCCCAGGAGTGTCTTTTAGCTCCATAATGGACAATTTTGTTGCAAGCAAAATTGGCTCAACTTCGGTAAGATTGACATCTTGCCTTTGCCAGGCCTTAGATAAATTAGACAATATTGGTAATGCGTCTGAAAGCATCATCAGAGAGGAAACAAAGCTGTATGTTTTCATAAATCTACTTAATCCTTTAGCTGTGTGTGATGTCATTTTGTTCAGTGGCCTCTCTTTCCAGCGCAGCAATGACACTGATCATACCCTGTCATGACTGTACTGCAGAGTCCTGAGACCGGTATCTAGTGTCACTGGCCATTTTCATGTTAATTTGGGGAATGTTTAGAATCCTTTGGATTTCCAATAAACCAGCCATCCTAACGGAAGACGTTTGAAAGAAATAGAACAGCTGCCTTAAGATGTCATTCAGTTTTGTTAAATAAGGTACAGCAGCTGCTGCTTGGGCACTTGCAAGGGCCAATCGGTGGTTTACGCAGTGGCAGTTAACCAAGAGTCCAGATGTTTTATCTGTCAGCAGTTTTGCCACGCCTTTCTGTTTCCAAATCATAACAGCCGCTCCATCTGAGCCTAGTCCAGCCAGATTAGCAGTTTTCAAGCCTAGAGTGTCCATCGTCTCACTCAATGTGTTAGTTATAGTTTCCGCTTTGCCGTCAATCATATTGCGGGTTGATAAAAAACTAACCCGGACCTCTTTAGTGATCTGGCAAACATATTTAATATAAATTATTAATTGTTTTACAACTGAGATGTCTGTGGTTTCATCACACAGAATACTGAAAAAAATCTTCAGCATGTATATTTTTCAGTATGTTAGACTCTATTTCTGATGCTAAGACATCCAGCAGCTCTTGCATTATTCTTTCAGAGGTGTAATGGGCATTTTTACCAATATTGAGATGTTGTAAAAAGGAACAATCCATTTCTTTACAATGTTCCAACAGCTTTTCAAATAACGTTGTATGTGGCAACTCATTTTTTGCCAACCAATACATGGATCTTAAAGCTCCAACAATGGCATCTCTTTGTAGGTTATTTAGCAGATACAGATCTTTCAATTTGACCAATTCCAGTTTGCTCTAGTACACGCTTTTGTAAAAGATCAGCAGAAGACTCAATGGGCTCAATTCACAAAGCGGTGCTAACCTAGTTAGAGACTTTAGGTGTGATAACCATTGCACCACGCTGGTGAAAAGCCAGTTTAGGCGTGATAAGTTTAGATAAGTTTAGATCGCGCGCAAAGTCCCGCACGCAAAGCAGCGCCATTATACTCTATGTGAAGTGCACCAGACTTTGCTAGCGCAAAACTTTTGATCAGCTGTGCACTGCGGTTCTAACCCACTTGGTGCTTAAACTTATCACGCCTAAACTTATCACACTTAAACTTATCACGCCTAAATTTATCACACTTAAACTTATCACGCCTAAACTTATCATGCCTCAACTTATCATGCCTAAACTTATCATGCCTAAACTTACCACGCCTAAACTTATCACGCCTAAACTGAGTTTAGGCATGATAATGGGCTTTTCACCAGCGTGCTAACTGTTAGTACCGCTTTGTGAATCAGGCCCATTGTGTGTTTTTCTTTTTTCATGGTCCTGTAAGCTTTCTTTTCGAATTCGTGTGCATGGCACATTTATCCAAGGTAACTCCTTCCTTGGGGGGGGTGTTTGTTTGCATATTTCATGCACAATGAGCACCACATACCATTTTCTTTGACCATGAGCCATTTAAAATCTTTAAACCATTGTTTGTTTATGCCAGATATACAGTGTTTAGATTTATCAATGGAAAGAGTTGGTGCTGAAGAGATTTCCTCTGATGGACCAGCCTCTGCAATGTCTTTGTCCAAGATTGCCACATCAGGACTTGACGCTGCACCTTCAGTAGTTTGCAGGGTCTCTTTTCTGAAGTCATTCAGTAGTGGTGTTTTTTGCACACCTTTTTTACTCATGTTGTGGAAACAAAAGAAGAATGGCAGATAGGTCACAAACCCCCTCAGCTATTCTCAATGTAAATGTGATAAGGATTGCGAATCCCCAATTCAACTGGGCACTCCAGATAGATAACTGATGAAGCCAATTTATGGGACAGTCTCAGCGAGATGGCGTCTACAGTATGTCCATAGGCACTTCCTGATGGTGGTTCTGTTCCGTAGCCAACCAGGGCGAGTTCCAGACATCCAAAGCAGAGTATGCTGAAAAAAAGACTGAACCTGTAACCTGAATGTAGAAAAAAAATACTTTTAGGCAGCTTTCACACTATGCAGCTACCTCTCTATAGGCAAGTTAGTATCTGACTTTAAAGTAAAAAAAACTGTCTGTGTAGTCCATGCCACTGTCACTTCTCATTCCGAACTTTCACCAAGGGACACACCATACCCTGCAACCTGTAGCTGACCCAAATCCCTTTGAGATGGACAACATCCACTGACATTATTAAGTGACCACAGCCAACACTCCACAATGCATGTCCACCTTGCCCCCATGATAGCTAGTAGTGTGGGGTGTCCATTGGTGTCAGTATACGATGAGAAGTGGTAGTGGCCAAAAAAGTCTCAGGTTTTATACTTACCTGGGGCTTCCTCCAGACCCCTTGAGGCTGCTACAAATCTCTAAAATGGCTTGACATCTATAAGCAGCTGGGACCTCTCACCTTCTTCTACTAGTCGAGAATTTGAGCAGTAATCTTAAGGTAGCCATAGATCAGGCTACCATTCGATTTGGTTGTTATAATCGAATAAAATGAAAATACGGTCTGCCAAGTGCATGCCCAATTAAGTATACAACCAATAGGTCACATGGATGCAAGATGTAGTGTAGATTTACTGTTTGTTACAGATGAAAGGGCTTGATTCTCAGTGTCCCAGGGGCATTAGTGAGATTTCCTGTGTAGACTAAGGCCCCGTTCACAAGAAAAGAAGGATGGCTGGGTCTCCACCTGGATTTAAGCAAATTGCAGTATTTATTGTACCATAGCACAAAACGAACACACGACATTTTGGCCTGCGGCCTTTATCAAGTGTTCACATCAGCAAACGCGGATGGCTATGTGTTCGGAACTCAATGCGTACAAACGCATGCCATCTGCATTTGTATGCGTTGCGTGGCTGATCCCATTCACCGTGAATGGGTCAGCCGCACGTTTTGTTGGAAAATGCACTGGAATGCATGCAGTGTGTGTGAACATCACAGTGCAGCCTATGCACTTTCTGATGTCGTGCGTGTCTGCCTCCCGCACGCGTTGCTGAAATCCCCGTGTGAACGAGGCCTACAGGTTACCTCTGTAGAATTTGCTTTATTTAATGAGACTTTAGGGTTGGTTCATCAAAGGAAAGCGTGCAAGCAACCTCCTGTTGGTCGCACTAATAAATCAGTGCAACTTAATTTGTTTCCCTACCCACTACGCACTCTAGTGTTAGCGTAGCGTGCGTAACTAAACAACGGCCGGTGCTTACAAAAACTGCACAGTAGTGATAGTTAACATATTAGTGGCCGAGCTAGGGCAGTATTGCAGTAGCAATACATCACTACCGCACGGCTTTGTAAGCTGCGGGCATTGCTCAGTTTCGCATGAACGCTACACTACACACGTAGTGTGCGGGGAAACCAAAAAGTTGCATTGATGTATTAGCGCGAGCAACAGGAGGTTGCTCG
The DNA here is from genome assembly GCF_040937935.1 of Hyperolius riggenbachi. Classification (NCBI taxonomy): domain Eukaryota; kingdom Metazoa; phylum Chordata; class Amphibia; order Anura; family Hyperoliidae; genus Hyperolius; species Hyperolius riggenbachi. The sequence continues at coordinate 277,176,365 of NC_090655.1, forward strand.
CGCTATAGCCTTTGATGAATCAACCCCTTGTCCTTTGTTTCATGCATGGCACTTTGTTTCATCTATTTACATTTTATTTATTTATTTTAAATCATTGCCCCCCCCCCCCCTCTCCTTCCATTGCCTTAATGTTATTTATTATGCATGATATTTACTGTGGGGGCTGAAGGGGTCAGTGGGTATTGCAGATAGTGTGCAGGAGCCATATATAATGATCATATATAGCCCCTGCACACTGTCTTCAATACCACCGACTGACACCCCCCGCCCCCACCGGTAATATCATGCAGCATATTAAATAACATTACGTTTTTACAGTCAGCCGCAACCACGTGCAGTCAGTCGCCCCAGCGTTTACTTACAGTTCAGTGTCCTAGACAGACAGCCAGTAATGCACTCCTGTGGGATGTCTGCTTTGCCTCACACTGTCTCCCCGCCTCTTACTGCCGCCGCACCAATCCGGGCACGAGCTCGCCGGGAAGCACGAGATCTCATGCATAGAGGAGCAGATTCTTTCAGTACAGCCTCTTGCTGACGCTCAGCCAATCAGTGTACAAGCTCGCCAGGAAGCATGAGAGCTTGTGCATAGAGCGGAGTAGATACAAGACAGCGCTACTGGCTTTTTTTTGTGAGAGAGCTCGTCGCGTCCTGACCTCCGGGCACAGGTGATGACAGCTGGTCCCCAGGCAGGCGGTAATTGATTTGACCTGGGCGGCCTGCCCACCTGTTTGATCCTGGGGAGAACACTGGCCTCAGACAGCGGAGACTCCCCTGCACCCGCTCTAGTCCTCCAACCACTGCAGGGGTGCCGCACCCTCCTAGCACTTCTGTAGCGCTACATCCCTCCCCTGCTGAGCCCGTCCTCCTGCTGAACTCTCTCCCTCCCCTGCTGAGCCCACCCTCCTGTTGAACGCTATCCCTCCCCTGCTGAGCCCACCCTCCTGCTGAATGCTATCCCTCGCCTGCTGAGCCCACCCTCCTGCTGAATGCTATCCCTCCCCTGCTGAGCCCGCCCTCCTGCTGAACTCTCTCCCTCCCCTGCTGAGCCCACCCTCCTGCTGAACTCTCTCCCTCCCCTGCTGAGCCCGCCCTCCTGCAGTAATCCTACCCCTCAGACAGTAGAGACTCCCCTGCGCCCGCTCCAGTCCTCCAAACACCGCAGGGGTGCAGCACCCTTCTATCAACTCTGTGGTGCAATATCGCCTGCCCAGGTGTATTATTACCCTCATGCTGTAAATGTTTTCCACCTACACTACTTGACTTTTGTTCTTGGTATTGTCTGTCAATGTCTGATTATCTGTTGCCAATGCTAAAGCAGCGCAGCTTAATGACAGGAGCGCAAGGTAAAAATCTCCAGCGCACTCTATGCTGCGGTGTAGCTAACTTACACACGCTCCATTAGCTTAACTGGAGCGCCACTGAACCCGCCCTGAGGCCCTGGCTGCACAGGATGAGATCCCAGCACTTTGATTGGCCCAATAGGCTATTTTTCACATGACAGGAAGCCTATTGGGCCAATTAAACAGTGAGTGCCCATTAACTTAATGGAGGGGGCTTAAGCTTAAAGAATAAACCACATAGTGATAGTAACAAAGGTGGAAATGGAGGAATTATACAAGTATGTCAGATAGTTCAAGTATTTAAACAATTTGTACACAGTGTTAATTATTTCATAGAAGATTCAGGGTTTAACTAGTTTATGGCAGATGGGAAAAAGCTGGTTTTCAGTCTGTTTGTGTGTATGCAGATTGATCCAAAAGTCTACATGATGGAAGGAGCTCATACAAGGCGTTTCCGGGGTGAGCGTTGTCCTTGATAATGACTTTGATCCTTCTCATACAGCGAGTCTTATACAGTTATCCAGAAGTCTCAGCATCCAGAAGGAAAAATTCTGACCTTGCAGGATACGTAAGTCTTGTTTTACAGTTCTTATGCAGTAATAAACCTCTGTTACATTAAGGTAAGTCTGTCTTTTGTCTTAATTTGTTTTAAATTACTGTATTTCAACATTAATACTCAGTTTCGTAAATAGTGTGGGGTATAGTACTGTTTTTCTGTTAGCTAGGCCTACTTTTGACATTGACCCTCAAGCAACCAGAAACTACACTTATCCGGCATTTGCCAATCCCCGTTGGTGCCGGATAATGGGGGTTTTACTGCACAAGAGTTCCAGTGATGGTAGTTCAGTGCTGATAATGACTTCTGCTGATTTTACAGCTGGCTGCAGGGCTTCTCTGGCAGTCTTGGTGCAGCTGTTGTACCAGGCCGGCATGCAGTTGGTCAGACCGCTTTCTATAGTGCATCTGTAGTAATTAACCAGCAGCTTCTGTAGAAGGTTAGCGCTCCTTAGCTTTCTCATAAAGTAGAGGCACTGTTGTGCTTTGCCAGTTACAGCTAAAGCATTGTCAGCCCAGGAGTGGACTATTGCACTGGCCACAGGGCATCTGGGTGTCACTGCAGTACATTGAGGCTCGGGTCTCTTCTGCTTTACACCTCAGTGGTAGCAGAGACTATAAAATTCAGGGGACATCTATGTGGACACCTGAACCTGCTCACTGCTACACGGTACTAATCTGGGATAAACCTGTAGCGTATGCTCGCAGACCTTCAGCATCTACCCCATATATACTCGAGTTAAAGCCTATGCCCAACTTATACCTAAAAACATGGGAAAAATTATTGACTCAGGTAGAAGCTGAAGGTATGTAGTCAAAGGGAACCTAAACTGAGAAGGATATGGATTTTTCCTTCTAAAATAATACCAGTTGCCTGACTCTCCTGCTGATCCTGTGTCTCTAATACTTTTAGCCACAGACCCTCAACAAGCATGCAGATCAGGTGCTCTGAGTGAAGTCAGACTGGATTAGCTGCATGCTTGTTTCAGGTGTGTGTTTCAGCCACTGCTGCAGCCAAAGAGATCAGCAGGACTTACAAGCAACTGGTATTGTTTAAAAGGTAACATCCTCCAACCCTGGTCTTTTGGTTTATTTTTTTTTTCTTTTACTTCTTTGCTATGGTTGACTTCATTTCTTTTTTTTATTGCTGTGTTATCGTAGTGTTGTAAGTCTTTATGCCTATATTCATATTTGTGGAGTAGAGAACCTACTGGCATAACAGGGTGGACTGCACAGTTTGTGCTGATCTATAGTTGTGATGGACTGCATGTCCCCTGTATGTTTTGCTTTCTTAGCGAAGGACTTTCATCCAGTTCTCTCCCACAAGGGTGCCTCTATTTTCTATATGTTATACATACATATTGTGTATGATTTTCCTGCATAAATTGTTGGTTGTTACGATAAAAAATGTCAGTTAAATATATCATATAGGAGACACACACAGTAAGCAATAATTGGTTAAAGTGAAGGTCCAAGCAGAAAAAAAACAAACTCCACTTACCTGGGGCTTCCTCCAGCCCCTGGCAGTCGTTCTGTGCCCTTGCCACAGCTCCAGTGGATCCCAGTCTTCCCTGCTGCAGAAGCCGACCTCGGGTCGGCTTCTTCTGCGCTCCACGGCGCGGGTCACGGGGTCTGGCCGACGTCATCAGGATTGTACTGCGCAGGCCAGACCACGTGACCCACGCCGTGGAGCGCAGAAGGAGCCGACGCAGAACCCAACCTGGCGAGGTCGGATTCTGCAGCAGGGAAGACCGGGAGCCACTGGAGCTGCGGCGAGGGCACAGAATGACTGCCAGGGGCTGGAGGAAGCCCCAGGTAAGTGGAGGTGTTTTTTTTTCTGCTTGGACCTTCACTTTAAACAATATTAGGTAAGTGCATAAATTTGGGCACCACAAAAAAGAAATGAGATCAATATTTAGTAGATTCTCCTTTTGCAGAAATTACAGCCTCTAAACGCTTCCTGTAGGTTCCAATGAGAGGACTGGTGCACACCAGAGCAGTTCTGAAGCATTTTTTAAAATGCTTGCAGGGGGAAAACCACTTGGCTAATGAAAGTATATTGGTAGGTGAACAGAGGCGCCAGAAGGATAAAAGTACATAAAATTTAAAAAAAAATTGCTGGGAGGAAGTGGTGGACTCGCCTCCGTTAAAGCAGACACCAAGGACTGTAAATATATAGATATACACATTTATTGAAAATACCCCAAAGATGCAACGCATTTCGTGGGCACAGCTTACTTCTTCAGGCAATAAGCAGGGGATAAACAACAGCAATTCAGTTTTAGCAAGCTATTTTTTAAATATGTTATGTACTTTTATCCTTCTGGCGCCTCTGTTCACCTACCAATATATTTGAGTCCACCCCAGGTGGAGGGGTGATCTACCCCCTTTCTTCCTATCTACAGAGAGCGACTTCTTAATCCTGAGTGAGGACAGGTCTAATCTCCTCACGTGCCTAATGAGTGGTTACCTAGGTGGTAACCCGTGTTTGTGAGTATTATCATTTCACTGTTTCATTTATCCAATCAATTTTGACATACTACACCATATTGGGCTCTCGATATCTCTTCAACTTTGGCTAATGAAAGTGAATGGGAGGGTGCACACCAGAGCGGTTCGTTTTTTCCTCAAACGCAAACTCGGGGGCTGCAGCATTTTTTAGATTTCTGAGGTCTTTCTGCCTCAATGTTACAGTATAGGAAAGTGGAAAACCGCTCTGAGAAACGCTAAATCAGAGCGGTTTGCCAGGCAGTTTTGTTACAGTAGCTGTTCAGTAACAGCTTTACTGTAACAATATTTGAAATGTGCTACACAAAAACGCTCCAAAAAATGCTAGGTATGTTTAGAAAACCTCTCTAAACATGCCTAAAATCACTCTGAAATCTGCTTGAAAATCCTTGTTTTGCAGATCTGCTAGAGGTTTTTGGTGGGCACTGGCCCAGAGTCTGGATTCTGGATGAAGGTATTTTGGACCATTACTCTTTACAAAACATCTCTAGTTCATTCAGGTTTGATGGCTTCCGAGCATGGGCAGCTCTCTTTAACTAATTATATTCAGGTCTGGGGACTGAGATGGCCATTCCAGAACATTGTACTTGTTCCTTTGCATGAATGCCTTAGTGGATTTTGAGCAGTGTTTAGGGTCATTGACTTATTGAAAGATCCAGCCCCGGCGCAGCTTCAGCTTTTTCACCAATTCCTGGACATTGTTCTCCAAAATCTGCTGATACTGAGTGGAATCCATGCGTCCCTCAACTTTGACAAGATTCCTAGCCCCTGCACTGGCCGCACTGGCCACACAGCCCCACATCATGATGGAACCACCACCATATTTTACTGTAAGTAGCAGGTGTTTTTCTTGGAATGCTGTGTTCTTTTTCCTCCATGCATAATACCCCTTGTTATGCCCAAATAACTCAATTTTAGTTTCTTCAGTCCACAGCACCTTATTCCAAAATTAAGCTGGCTTGTCCAAATGTGTTTTAACATACCTCAAGCGGCTCTGTTTTTGCTATGGGAGAGAAAAGGCTTCCTCTGCATCACTCTTGCATACAGCATCTCCTTGTGTAAAGTGCGCCGAATGGTTGAACGATGCACATTGACTCCATCTGCAGCAAGATGATGTTGTAGGTCTTTGGTGCTGGTCTGTGGGTTGACTCCGACTGTTCTTACCATTTGTCGCTTCTGTCTCTCCGAGATTTTTCTTGGTCTTCCACTTTGAGCCTTAACTTGAACTGAGCCTGTGGTCTTCCATTTCCTCAATATGTTCCTAACTGTGGAAAAAGACAGCTGAAATCTCTGAGACAGCTTTCTGTATCATTCCCCTGAACCATGATGATGAACAATCTTTGTCTTCAGGTCATTTGAGAGTGGTTTTGAGACCCCCATGTTGCTACTCTTCAGAGAAACTTAAAAGAGGAGGGAAACTTGCAATTTACTTCCTTAAATACTCTTTCTCATAATTGGATTCACCTGTGTATGTAGGTCAGGGGTCACTGAGCTTACCAAGCCAATTTGTGTTCCAATAATTAGTTCTAAAGGTTTTGGTATCAATAAAATGACAACAGTGCCCACATTTATGCACCTGCCTAATTTTATTTAAACAATTATTGGCATACTTTCTGTAAATCCAATAAACTTAATTTCACTTCTCAAATTTGACTGTATGTGTCTCCTATATGATATATTAACTGACATTTTTTATTATAACAACCAACGATTTATACAGGAAAATCATGATGATCAACACGGTTGCCCAAACGTTCGCATTCCACTGTAAATGTTAGTTTTTTTTTCCTCAAACTTCAGGCAGTAAATAGGAAGAGGAGTTGGTTGTTTAAATGTGTTTTTTAGAAGACCCCTGTCACCGGTTCTCTGCTGTGTCAACTAAAATCAAGTTTCACTTTTCCATGAGAATGCAGGTGTGCAAGTGATACGCATGTGCCACTGTTAAGCTTGGAGGTGTAATCTCCACAGTCAGCATACAACACATAAGCTGACGTGAAGGAGGTACACACACCAGCACAAGGGATCAGAATATCCCCAGTTTAGTGGAGGAGAGGACTGACTCCAATAGGAGATTGTGGCACACAGAGCCGGTGCAGATCCGAACAGCCACAAACAACACTTTCGTAATAACGTCTCAGCGCAAAGTAGCGCTGAGCGCATAAACCAGGACTGAGGAGATCAGAATAAGTAGACAGAATGAACGCTTGCTAGCTAGCGGCTACTTAGCGACAGCAAGCGTCCAAAACCAGACAGACTGGAATGAGGCAGCCAATGCGTTGCGGCGATGGCGTGCCTCACAAAGACAGGACAGGATAGTCAGAAAATAGCAGGATCGAGACAGATGAACGTAACACAGATAAATAGACAATAAGTATGTTTTCCTAGCGTATTACAATTACAGCTATCAATGAAACTCTTTGTAAGGTCTGACTAACATATGTATATATCGGCAATGAACCGATATATGACATAAGCAGGAACGCTGACTAGGACTGGAGTAATACAGGGAACAGGACTCAGAAGGATTCGCTATCTCTTCGCAGAGATGAACGCAATCCACAAACAGAACCAGGAACAGGATAACTAGCTCAGCACGGGTGTTCACGGTACGCGCAAACTACCAAAACGTGCTGGAAAACTGACTAACTGAACACAGGAAATAAACAGTTCGTGTACGTATATATCAGCGACACTGATATATTAACGTAACACGAATACAAGGAAAATAACAAAATGCGCAAGTATGCGTATATATTGGCGATGAACCAATATATGACACAAGACAAGCAAGTAGCAACTTCTAGAACAAGAGCGGAACTAGGAGGACTCGCTGACCCCTTCGCAGGAGTCAGCGCAGTCCACACGGACCAGGAACGAGGTGGGGCACGAGCAGAGTAACAGATACAATCTGAGACTATGATAGCCCATGAGGCATTGCAGGAAGCAGTTCTTTATACTGAGGTCATCCAATGGGAGCAGACCTGCAGATTCCCACACAAGTGAATGGTAATTAATCACAGGCTGATAGCAGGAAAAGGCAGACAATGATATGCAGCCTGCAGGAAAGGGACCGCCCCTCCACTGCAGCAGACAATGTTTGTTTACACAAAAGCATATTAAACTGTCATTAACTTCAGAGCGACTGCAGATGGAATCAGCAACTAGTTTAAGTGCAAACCAAACTATGCAAGCAAATGCATGTAATGACATTAGAACTGCTTGGTTTGCAATACCACTGCAGTCAGCAGTAAACGCTGCAGAAGCGATCATAACAGCCACGAATGCTGCTGAGCAGATGTGTGACATCAGCCTAGAAGTTTGGGCATCACAGAAAGCCAGGATAAAGGAGGCCGAGAGGTCTTGCTCTCTCTCTCTCTCTCCCCCCGGTGCACAAACATCCTAATTAATGCTGGATACACACGTTGAGATTTCCCGTTCGATTCCTGGGATCGAACGGATTGAATCGATTATTTCCAACCTGCTCGATTCGGATTTCGATAGTTTCTGCCGTCGATTTGCATGTTAAGTATGCCAAATCGATGGCAGAAACTATCGAAATTTGAATCGAGCATATTGGAAATAATCGATTTGATCCGTTCGATCCCGGGAATCGAACGGAAAATCTCAACGTGTGTATCCAGCATAAGGGAGAGTGTGTGAGCATGGAAAGGTGAAACATAAGAAATAAAAAACACTCATATGGACTGTCTAACCAAAGGTAGAACTTAAAGGTTAAATATAAATACGAACATAGGTAAGAATTCTACATACCAGTGGAGGAAATAATTATTTGACCCCTCACTGATTTTGTAAGTTTGTCCAATGACAAAGAAATGAAAAGTCTCAGAACAGTATCATTTCAATGGTAGGTTTATTTTAACAGTGGCAGATAGCACATCAAAAGGAAACTCGAAAAAATAACCTTAAATAAAAGATAGCAACTGATTTGCATTTCATTGAGTGAAATAAGTTTTTAAACCCCTACCAACCATTAAGAGTTCTGGCTCCCACAGAGTGGTTAGACACTTCTACTCAATTAGTCACCCTCATTAAGGACACCTGTCTTAACTAGTCACCTGTATAAAAGACACCTGTCCACAGAATCAATCAATCAAGCAGACTCCAAACTCTCCAACATGGGAAAGACCAAAGAGCTGTCCAAGGATGTCAGAGACAAAATTGTAGACCTGCACAAGGCTGGAATGGGCTACAAAACCATTAGCAAGAAGCTGGGAGAGAAGGTGACAACTGTTGGTGCGATTGTTCGAAAATGGAAGGAGCACAAAATGACCATCAATCGACCTCGCTCTGGGGCTCCACGCAAGTTCTCACCTCGTGGGGTGTCAATGGTTCTGAGAAAGGTGAAAAAGCATCCTAGAACTACACGGGAGGAGTTAGTGAATGACCTCAAATTAGCAGGGACCACAGTCACCAAGAAAACCATTGGAAACACATTACACCGCAATGGATTAAAATCCTGCAGGGCTCGCAAGGTCCCCCTGCTAAAGAAGGCACATGTGCAGGCCCATCTGAAGTTTGCCAATGAACACCTGAATGATTCTCTGAGTGACTGGGAGAAGGTGCTGTGGTCTGATGAGACCAAAATAGAGCTCTTTGGCATTAACTCAACTCGCTGTGTTTGGAGGAAGAAAAATGCTGCCTATGACCCCAAAACACCGTCCCCACCGTCAAGCATGGGGGTGGAAACATTTTGCTTTGGGGGTGTTTTTCTGCTAAGGGCACAGGACAACTTAATCGCATTAACGGGAAAATGGACGGAGCCATGTATCGTGAAATCCTGAACGACAACCGCCTTCCCTCTGCCAGGAAACTGAAAATGGGTCGTGGATGGGTGTTCCAGCACGACAATGACCCAAAACATACAGCAAAGGCAACAAAGGAGTGGCTCAAGAAGAAGCACATTAAGGTCATGGAGTGGCCTAGTCAGTCTTCGGACCTTAATCCAATAGAAAACCTATGGAGGGAGCTCAAGCTCAGAGTTGCACAGAGACAGCCTCGAAACCTTAGGGATTTAGAGATGATCTGCAAAGAGGAGTGGACCAACATTCTTCCTAAAATGTGTGCAAACTTGGTCATCAATTACAAAAAACGTTTGACCTCTGTGCTTGCAAACAAGGGTTTTTCCACTAAGTATTAAGTCTTTTATTGTTAAGAGGGTTCAAAAACTTATTTCACTTAATGAAATGCAAATCAGTTGCTATCTTTTATTTAAGGTTATTTTTTCGATTTTCCTTTTGATGTGCCACTGTTAAAATAAACCTACCATTGAAATGATACTGTTCTGAGACTTTTCATTTCTTTGTCATTGGACAAACTTACAAAATCAGTGAGGGGTCAAATAATTATTTCCTCCACCGTATGTCTTCTCGGGGGATTGTAAGAATCTGCAGGGTTCTTGTCATGTAAATCCCTCTGAAAACTATATTCAGAGTTTTCTCTTAAGATTTATTCTAGAGAAACATAATTCTGATCATTCTAGTGCATCATGCTTTGTGGAAGTCCATGGAACTTTATCTGCTCAAATCTACAGACAGCCCGGCACTGTCAGGGACCAGAAGTGTAAACAAATCACAGCATGAAAATTAACATACGTTTCCCAGAATCCGGAAAAACTCCAATTATGGCCCAGAGTTCCTGGACCTGTGTAGTAGGTATGCTGTTCATCACATTCTCATGGAAGCCAATAAAAGCTCCGGATGTGCTTGTTAGCTCTCACACACCCACAGCCCACCTATAGTGGCATGTGCTTACTTAACACTTGCTAAGCTGGATAGTTTTCTGTAGGTATTTAGAGCTTATGTATGTTCTGCTTATCTGTATTTTATAGACAGGTGAAGTAAGGAGCACCTTAGCATAGGTGGGTGTGCCGCGACCCCGTCCCAGTGTCTCTTGGGACCACAATGTCGAATCAATACAGATGGGTCGGCACCACCAAAGGTAAATAAAGCTCTTTTATTGGTAACAGCAGTAACAGACGCTGTTTCGGGCTGACAAGCCCTTTATCAAACTGCTCAATAGTGTAACAAACACCACCACCTAATATACACACCCACATAGTGGGTGGTGACATCGGCGGACCTGATGGGGAACTTAGACAAATCTATGTATAGTAGCACACTGACCACGTACTGTGTAGTCCAAGTACCGAGTGGAAACCTCACTGCGCGCAGTCTCAATGACGTCGGCCAATCAGAGCGGCTGGTGGCCGCCGGCCAATAGTGAGAGACCTCCAGCGCCGCCCAGTGTGACGTCACAATCATCATACGAGCGTCCACACTGAGCGTGATCACGGGCCACCTCAAGGTGTAGGAGGAGGCGTGCGGTGTCATGACAACACCGCACCGCCCCTATAAACACAGACGGGGAGCGTGCATAATAAAACAGCAAGAGCTGAAAAATTATTACATATACATCTGAAATTTCAAACATATTAAATTAAAACTTCCACCTCCCCAGCAAGCCCTCCGATGTCCTGGTAAAAACAATTAAAGAGCACCTGTAAAGATATAAAACAACATGTAAATAAAGATGATAGGCGACCACAACAGTAAGACATCCCTCCCTCACAAACAAAATCTGAGATCATATTCTTTATTAAGGCCACCTGGACCCATGGTACCCAGTCTCCTTATCCAATATGCCTCCTTACGTAGTAGTTCCTTATCGCGACTCCCACCCCTAAAGCTGACCGGTACCCCATCAATTACAGTGACTCTAAGCTGAGACACAGTATGTCGAGAGCTATGGAAGTGTTCCGCCACTGTTAAATTACATTGGGGATTCCGAATATTAGATTTATGTGATGATATGCGGTCCTTCAGACGCTGAGTCGTCTTGCCAATATATGAAAGACCGCATGGACACTTAAGCATATATACCACATACATTGACTCACAATTGTAAAGCCCATTGATCTGCATAGGAGCACAAAGGGAGGGGTGTGAAAACGTTTTGCCTCTGACGACATTGTTGCACATATGGCAACAAAGGCACGGGTACATTCCTCGTCGACCTTCATTCGTGTGCACAGGGGCACTCGCCGCAATTTTATTGCGAACGGTGGGAGCGCGTTTAAAGGACATGAGGGGTGGGTACCTGAACTCCGGTATGGCAGGCAACCCATCCCTCAAAATGTGCCAGTGTTTGCGGATGCTATGTGTAATAGCATCGCTGCAAACATTGTAGGTGGAGACAAAAGGCAATCTAACACCCATACCCCCCACACTCCGTTTTGTCCTAGGTCTGAAACATCGGTCAGGGTAACCTCGTGCCTTGAACTTATTAACCATCTCCTGTCCACGTGCCTCACGGGTAGATCCATCACTGACAATTCTGAAAACGCGTGAAAGTTGGCTATATGGAATGCTCTCCTTGGTGCCCATGGGGTGAAAGCTACCATAATGGAGCACTGAATTACGATCCGTGCTTTTCACATAGAGATCGGTCGTCACCCCAGAGTCACCAAGAGAGACCAAAACATCCAAAAATGGGACACTAGTCCTGTCAGCATGGATTGTGAGACGCACAAATGGGCAGGAGTTATGTAGCTGTGACACAAAGTCCTGCAGGCTACTCAGTGGCCCCCTCCATACGCAAAATATGTCATCTATAAAGCGAAGCCAGCACAATGCGTGCTGGTGAAAAAGTGAATTAGTATATACAAAGGCTTCTTCGTAGAGCCCCGTGTACAGATTTGCGTAGTAGGGGGCCACATTCGAACCGATAGCAGTGCCGCGTTTTTGCATATAAAAGGCACCTGCAAAAGAAAAATAATTAAATCTCAACACAATTTCCAACAATTTGATTGCAAACCTCCGCTGTTCTAATGTAAGGTCGGCATCCATCATAAGATACCAGTCAACAGCCTCTACACCCCCATCATGAGGGATGGAGGTGTAGAGGCTCTCCACATCCATGGTGACCAGGAACACATCACCATCAAAATCAAGCTTATTAAGTTTGTCCAGGAACATGGACGTATCCCGTAAATAAGAGGGAAGTGTCTGCACCAACGGTTGGAGAAGGCCATCGAGGAATTTGGCTACAGGGACAAAAATGGAACCTATCCCTGCCACTATCGGCCTCCCCGGAGGCCTCTCCAATCGCTTATGAATTTTGGGTAGTATATATAAATACGGAGTACTTGGAAACTCAACCCTGAGATACTTAAATAAGCCCTCATCTATCACACCAGAGTGCAATGCAGAATTTAATATGTCATCAATTTTGGATCTTATCAAGAGCACAGGATCATAACCAATCAGTTCATACACATCAGTGTCAGCCAATTGGCGTAACACTTCGGTCTCATACATTATGGTATCCATCACCACCACGGCTCCGCCCTTGTCTGCTGGGCGGACCGTGATGGCAGAGTTCTTTTGCAATGTTCCCAATGCTTCCCGTTGGACTGGGGTTAAATTACATTGTACCCTATAGGAACCACGATTAAAGTCCACTTCTAGTTGGTGAAGATCCTCCTGTACCTTGGTAATGTAAGACTCAATAATAGGATGACTGGGGGGCACAAAATCACTCCGATTTCTAAGTCCCAAGGTTTTCAATTCAAACCGTCCATCCACTGGTACTGTTCTACTGGCAAATGATGGTATAGTGGAGAAAAATTGTTTAAGTTTCAATGACCTAAAAAAGCGATAAAGTTCTTGATCAAGATTGAAAAAATTGGGAAAATTTGTGGGACAATAGGATAAACCTAATTCCAGGACCTCAGTTTCTTCCACAGTGAGGGGATATGAGGAGATGTTTACAACCAGAGACTTCCTTACTTCCGGGGTCTCAGTACCCTGGGGCTCACAGGCTGTCTGCCTCTCCCGGCGCCGCCTGCGCCTCCGTCCGCCCCTCCTGGTCCTCCTCCTGCTCCCACGTTTGGGGACGGATCCCTGGAGTCTGCACCAGACACATCAGACGCAGGGTCTGCCCCGGAACCTGCGCCAGGCACCCTGGGTTTACGTCCCCGTGGTGGCTTACCACCCCTGGGCCCTTGGCGTCTCGGGACCGGTTGTTTCTGCCAGGCGTAGACATAGCCTGAGTTGTAGTCAGTCGAGTCACGTACAAACTTCCCTCTTTTCTCACTTTGGACGGCTTTAGTGAATTCCTCCATCTTCTTAACAAGCATCTCAGTGTATTGTATGAATTCACTTGAATTCATATTGATTTTAATTTGAGAGGTCAGAAAATCAATCTTTGTATCGAGAACCGGAAGTTCCTTGTGTATACGAGCAATGGTAAGTAACATCACATCGAATGAAGCTTTGTTCCAGATGCACTCCCATGTTTTTGTAAAGGCCACATCATGTGGAAACATTATGGGGGCTATCTGAGATCTCATAGCTCGTGGTATTCTCCTTACTCTACAGTATTCTACAGTATTCTCCTAGGGTTTTAATCGTGGTTCCTATAGGGTACAATGTAATTTAACCCCAGTCCAACGGGAAGCATTAGGAACATTGCAAAAGAACTCTGCCATCACGGTCCGCCCAGCAGACAAGGGCGGAGCCGTGGTGGTGATGGATACCATAATGTATGAGACCGAAGTGTTACGCCAATTGGCTGACACTGATGTGTATGAACTGATTGGTTATGATCCTGTGCTCTTGATAAGATCCAAAATTGAAAATTCTGCATTGCACTCTGGTGTGATAGATGAGGGCTTATTTAAGTATCTCAGGGTTGAGTTTCCAAGTACTCCGTATTTATATATACTACCCAAAATTCATAAGCGATTGGAGAGGCCTCCGGGGAGGCCGATAGTGGCAGGGATAGGTTCCATTTTTGTCCCTGTAGCCAAATTCCTCGATGGCCTTCTCCAACCGTTGGTGCAGACACTTCCCTCTTATTTACGGGATACGTCCATGTTCCTGGACAAACTTAATAAGCTTGATTTTGATGGTGATGTGTTCCTGGTCACCATGGATGTGGAGAGCCTCTACACCTCCATCCCTCATGATGGGGGTGTAGAGGCTGTTGACTGGTATCTTATGATGGATGCCGACCTTACATTAGAACAGCGGAGGTTTGCAATCAAATTGTTGGAAATTGTGTTGAGATTTAATTATTTTTCTTTTGCAGGTGCCTTTTATATGCAACAACGCGGCACTGCTATGGGTTCGAATGTGGCCCCCTACTACGCAAATCTGTACATGGGGCTCTACGAAGAAGCCTTTGTATATACTAATTTACTTTTTCACCAGCACGCATTGTGCTGGCTTCGCTTTATAGATGACATATTTTGCGTATGGAGGGGGCCACTGAGTAGCCTGCAGGACTTTGTGTCACAGCTACATAACTCCTACCCATTTGTGCGTCTCACAATCCATGCTGACAGGACTAGTGTCCCATTTTTGGATGTTTTGGTCTCTCTTGGTGACTCTGGGGTGACGACCGATCTCTATGTGAAAAGCACGGATCGTAATTCAGTGCTCCATTATGGTAGCTTTCACCCCATGGGCACCAAGGAGAGCATTCCATATAGCCAACTTTCACGCGTTTGTAGAATTGTCAGCGATGGATCTACCCGTGAGGCACGTGGACAGGAGATGGTTAATAAGTTCAAGGCACGAGGTTACCCTGACCGATGTTTCAGACCTAGGACAAAACGGAGTGTGGGGGGTATGGGTGTTAGATTGCCTTTTGTCTCCACCTACAATGTTTGCAGCGATGCTATTACACATAGCATCCGCAAACACTGGCACATTTTGAGGGATGGGTTGCCTGCCATACCGGAGTTCAGGTACCCACCCCTCATGTCCTTTAAACGCGCTCCCACCGTTCGCAATAAAATTGCGGCGAGTGCCCCTGTGCACACGAATGAAGGTCGACGAGGAATGTACCCGTGCCTTTGTTGCCATATGTGCAACAATGTCATCAGAGGCAAAACGTTTTCACACCCCTCCCTTTGTGCTCCTATGTAGATCAATGGGCTTTACAATTGTGAGTCAACGTATGTGGTATATATGCTTAAGTGTCCATGCGGTCTTTCATATATTGGCAAGACGACTCAGCGTCTGAAGGACCGCATATCATCACATAAATCTAATATTCGGAATCCCCAATGTAATTTAACAGTGGCGGAACACTTCCATAGCTCTCGACATACTGTGTCTCAGCTTAGAGTCACTGTAATTGATGGGGTACCGGTCAGCTTTAGGGGTGGGAGTCGCGATAAGGAACTACTACGTAAGGAGGCATATTGGATAAGGAGACTGGGTACCATGGGTCCAGGTGGCCTTAATAAAGAATATGATCTCAGATTTTGTTTGTGAGGGAGGGATGTCTTACTGTTGTGGTCGCCTATCATCTTTATTTACATGTTGTTTTATATCTTTACAGGTGCTCTTTAATTGTTTTTACCAGGACATCGGAGGGCTTGCTGGGGAGGTGTAAGTTTTAATTTAATGTTTAAAATTTCAGATGTATATGTAATAATTTTTCAGCTCTTGCTGTTTTATTATGCATGCTCCCCGTCTGTGTTTATAGGGTCGGTGCGGTGTTGTCATGACACCGCATGCCTCCTCCTACACCTTGAGGTGGCCCGTGATCACGCTCAGTGTGGACGCTCGTATGATGATCGTGACGTCACACTGGGCGGCGCTGGAGGTCTCTCACTATTGGCCGGCGGCCACCAGCCACTCTGATTGGCCGACGTCATTGAGACTGCGCGCAGTGAGGTTTCCACTCGGTACTTGGACTACACAGTACGTGGTGAGTGTGCTACTATACATAGATTTGTCTAAGTTCCCCATCAGGTCCGCCGATGTCACCACCCACTATGTGGGTGTGTATATTAGGTGGTGGTGTTTGTTACACTATTGAGCAGTTTGATAAAGGGCTTGTCAGCCCGAAACAGCGTCTGTTACTGCTGTTACCAATAAAAGAGCTTTATTTATCTGTATTTTATGATTTGCTGGTTCTGTAACCAAGGCTGAGCAGTGCATTGTGGTCTGTGGAATAAATCTTTAATAGCCTCAGAGAGTCTCTGGTCTGTGTATACAGCTGCAGCTGTGTGAAGGTCCAGCTGATACAAGAGTAAGTGCAGTCTAATCAGATGATCACTGGTGCTGTGATTACCAAGGGCAACCACCTAATCAGTTTTTATCAACAGCAATATCTTCCCCCCTCTGAAAATGATGCTACAAAGACTACAATGGGAACATGAGGAAAGCGCAATGCTGTCAAAAGTACAATGAAAATCTTGAGAGCACACCAGAGATGATTTGCTCCTCCCATTATTCCACATCCGAGCTGTCACCCGTCCAGTCACCTGATTCCAGGACACTTTCCATAAGCTCAGTAATGGTGGAGGGAGGAGAGGACTTCCATGTCCCAGCTACCAGTCTGTCAGCTGCTGGGAGGAGGAGCTTCTGGGAGGAGGAGCTGCTGGGAGGAGGAGCGTGGCCAGAAGAGAATGGAGAGATATTAAGGGATTAACGTGAGATGCAAGTCTCAGTATAAAACTGTGATCCTAGCCTAATACAGGCTCTACACTGGCTCTACTGGCCGTGTTATATATGGAAGAGGCTCCCAGTCATTGCATCAATAATGGAGTGTCAATGTGGGCCTAGTACATGTGGGTGTAAGCATCACTAGCCACCCAATATTATAGACAGGTAATGTGTTTAGTATGGTTAGGGCCCCCTGCTTGCCCCTGTGTAATTAACAAATTTGGAAGGGCTGGGGTGTGCAGCTGGATAGCAGTACCAATATATTCATTAGTTTTCTACAAAATATGACTATGATTATTGTAGTGATTAGGTTGTGATCTCCTCTGAGGACAGTCAGTGACAGGACTATTTTCACTCTAATGTGCTGCAGAAGATGTCAGTGCTATATAAATACATAATGATAATATAGTAGGACATTAGACTGAGACTATACTAGGATTAGATTATGACCTCCTCTGAGGACAGTCAGTGACATGACTATGTGCTCTGTAATGTGCTGCAGAAATATGTCAGTGCTATATAAATATATAATAATAATAATATTGTGTCGTGCTCATCTTTGTAAGTACTCAGGGGTGTGAGTTCTTGTAGATGTATCTCTAGATGAGGCTGTTGTGTAGCAGTGATAATAGATTGTTTAGCTTGATGGGCAATCTGTAACTGAGGGGGTGTTCCAAGCACTACCCCATAGAGCAATATTAATCCATGCCATGCACTGCTGAGGATCAGCCGGTCTGTATTCATGTTGGATTACTGAGGCTCTGTAATATTTACAAGCTGACACATCATTGCATTCCAGTGGTTCTAGATGTGTGGCTAGCTTTCTGGAACAACAAAGGGGTAATTTGCATATTCAGCAGTGATGCATTGTGGGAGACATCATATGCTCACTCCACTCTGAATAATCTCAAATACCTTCTGTTTAAATAATGCAGATTTCTGTTTTGCTTAACATTGAGTCTATTTTTGTCCTTTTTATGCCCTTTACACCAGGGGCGCCTCTAGGGATAGGCAGTACAGGCCATTGCCTGGAGGGCCATTGGTCCTCGGAGGCACCATGTTGCTGGATTAATCCTTGCCCCCGAATTAAGCCCCGCCCCATGGGTGTTCTATTACTTGCTTCTGCTGCATCTACTTAGCATAAGTTGCAGGCAGCTGCCACCTCTGTGCCTTGTGCTTCCTTCTTTCCCTCTTTATGCACCCTTTTGTGCCTCATTCTGTCTCCTTGTGTCTCCTTAACCACTTAACAACCACCTAACGCCGATAGGCATCGGCGGGTCATTAGTGGTATAGCATGGAAGCCTTTCCATGCCAGTTCACGGAGGGTGTCTCCGTGAACAGTGTGCGAGCCACTGATCGCGGCTCGCACACGTAATGTAAACACGCAGGGAAGAAATCCCCGCTGTTTACATTATACGGCACTTCTGCGCAGCAGCGCCGTAAGGCAGATCGGCGATCCCCGGCCTCTGATTGGCCGGGGTTTGCCGGGATATGATAGGCTGAACCCTATCCTACAATGCGCTTACGGATATCCACCCTGCGCAGCCCATGAAGGGAAAGGGAGGTAAGGAGAGGGAGGGAGCGCAGAAAACGCTGCGGAGGGGGGCTTTAAAGAGCCCCCCCGCAAAGCGCAGCAAGCTGGCGGCGAACAGACCCTCCCCCCCAGCAGGACATTCCCCTAGTGGGGAAAAAAGGGGAGAAGTCTGATCACCCTGGCTAAATCCTGATCGGTGCTGCGGGCTGGAGGATGTTAAAGGAAAATTAACTTACACATGAGACGTCTCCAATTCGTGCCAATGAAAATGAAATCTTTATTTACTCAGCCGAGGACTTTCTCACAGCCAGCATATAGAACCCGCAGCTAACACAGCTCAGCTCAGCAGGAGAAAGTGGCTTTTTCCTGGTGTGCAGAGCCTTTTTAAACCCTAATTAATATGATAAAATATTCCTCCTTTCAGGCAGTTCTCTCTGGTAAGTGTCCAATCAACATCATATCAAGGTGATCCAGTCCTCCTTTCTTGGGCGGGGTTACTTGACTTCTCTCTGTCCTCCATGAAAGTGAAAGTCAGCTTTGGAGGAAGTCTTCTGAAATCAGTTCCTTGTTTCGTTTCACAAAGTCAGACCTGCCCTCAGAATCTGGTTCAAACTGCTTCTCAAAGAGTTGTTTCTTTGTGCCTAGTACAACATGACACGAGGGGGAAGGGAGGTCATTCTGGAAATCCACTGCAAAGGACATAATAAACTGTGCACAGTAAAATGGTTCAAAAACATATATAACATATATTCAGTGATATTGATATATTCAGTGATCTTTATTCAAAGTGTCATTCTAGCACACTGGTCTGATTATATGGATGTGGTTCTTATAGCCACGTGAGGATATAAAGGATATACATAAGATTAATGATAAATTCTTTCCACATTTCCCTCCTGTTTATAATTAATCTGTGGGTTGTGGCTTGATTATATATGAAAATATTTACATTCACATTTCTGTGCTCATGCTTGCTTAAGCCTCGGGTATCTGCAAATGTGTCTCCACTACAGGGATTGGAGGTTCAAGCAAACACAGCCTTCTATTCCCCTTTGCTGCAAATGGGTATGCACTACAGCAAGTCAGAGCATAGAAGTGAAATGATCAAAAAGAAAATCAGGCTCTGGCCGTGAGCTGGAATAATTGCCTCACACGTTGGCCTGGCCATCCCCCTCCAGCATACCATCATAATCTCCTCCCAAATCACCGTATGCTTCTTCATCATGCTGTGCTAAGGCTGCATACATAGTAGTACTCATATGCTTATCTATCAATCTTGCAAAAAATGTTCTCAGCATTGGGAAAATACAGCAGGCTAGCAGGAACAGAACCATAAGAACAGTTAGAAATGCGATACCAAAACTCTGAAAAAATGAAGTCCAGCTTCCAAACCAGTTCTGTAACCAGTCTGTTATTGGGTTTGAAACACCTGAGTTTCGTTTCAGCTCTTCAGATAGGTCTTTTAACTGCTGAAGAGCCACTGTCACTTTTCCATCAGGGGACGTATTATCAGGAATGTAGGTACAACATTGTTCCCCAAAAAATTCACATACACCTCCTTTTTCTGCCAACAACATATCTAATGCAATTCTATTCTGTAATGCTGTTAGTGATGTTGCTTTCAGTTGCTCTGCCAAACCTTCGATAGCATCTCTAGTATAATTAACAAATCTTTGCTGATTGTAGTAAATGTAATTAATCCAATCCACATTTTTGTTAACTGATGGCCATATGAAAATTGACTCAAACCCTGCAGCAATTTGATTTCTAGCCTTGAACTCATCTGGCACCCCTCTGGGGACCCCTATCGCATCAATATACACATATGGGTCCAAACTCCCTTTTGGTGCCTCCCTTTTACTCCGGTGTACCTTTTTATCCAGCAAAATTTTAAAAGACTCATAGGGCAATATAGTTACATGTTCTATCATCCAGACAGGGGCACACAACCCTTTCCATTCTGGTGGCAATGATGATTCTGCTTTGTTAGGTTCACAAGTCCACCAAGTATCTTCTAACTGCCATTTTGTTCCTAGGCTCAACCCTTTATCATTTGTTACCTCCACTATTTCTCCACAATACATAGTCATTGGATGGTTACTGGGGGCAGACCTATTATAGCACGTAAGATTGCTGGCTGTAGCAAATGCACGCTGCGGCGTGCCTGGTACCTTCATACGGGCTCTCTCTGTGGTACAGTTCCGTGGTTGGCTCACACTTATCATACTTTGTATCATACATTCTAACTCAGATCCACTCGCCACTACTGGTACCAGAGCAATCTGCGGTCTAGCCGCTGCACACACAATACAGTCAGACACATTCATTTGATTTGCAGTAAAAGTTCCCCCTGTATTCTACCTCCTTCAATAGATAGAGTAGTCTAGGGGGTAGCTGCTCTCCTTTCACTAGAACCTTGCTACTAGTCACGTCCATCCTGTTAACACTGTTCAATAGGGATGGGTCAGTAGTCTGTTTGTCTAGCCTGTCATTGCTGTTCAATAGAGGTCGTTCAGTGGTCTGTTTGGGTCGAGCAGTTATTGTCATTGTCATAATAACATAGGGATCTGTCCCTGGAATCGTAACCCCAAGTACATATGTGCCAGTATCTGTCGCCTCAGGTCTTTTTAATATTATCCAAACTTCATTTGCGACTTTCTGGATGCTTATTGTGTCATACAGGTTTATGTCTTTGGGATCTAACTTCGTACTCGATGTCTCCCACCCAGATGGATCAGTAGTCTTCCACACGTCTTTCCAACTCAATATGGGTAGTTTGTCTCTTGCTCCCAAGTAAAAGTTGTAGTTAGTTCCGTACTTATCCATAAATATTTCAGTGGCAGTAAACACAATGCTATACAGTGGAGGCTGAGCGGTGTACTACTATTCCCAGCAGCGACACAGAGCACAATGCTATACAGGGTGAGCGGTGTACTACTGTTCCCAGCAGAGACACAGAGTGGCAGTAAACACAATGCTATATAGTGTGGGTGAGCGGTGTACTACTGTTCCCAGCAGCGACACGACTGGGGGGACCCTGGCTAGCCTGGCTGGAGAGAGAACTACCCTGCCTGCCTACCCAAAGCTAAACCCACAGACAAATGGCGGAGAAATGACGTGGATCGGGTATTTATTTACCCGAACCACGTGACCCGTTCGGCCAATCAGAGCGAGTTCTGGTCCGAACCACGTGACACGTTCGGCCAATCACAGCGCTAGCCGAACGTTCGGGGAACGTTCGGCCATGCGCTCTTAGTTCGGCCATATGGCCGAACAGTTTGGCCGAACATCATCAGGTGTTCAGCCGAACTCGAACATCACCCGAACAGGGTGATGTTCTGCAGAACCCGAACAGTGGTGAACACTGTTCGCCCAACACTAGTATTGGGCCTGGGTAAGTGTTTGGTGCTTGCGGGTATGCCTCGGGTAATCTGCCAGTCACCCCTCCTCTGGAGCTATTCCTGTGTATTGAAAAAGAGGAGATCTGTTTGTTTCACAACTGCGGACAACATCTCACAACATCACAGTTTCTTCTTATTTCTTCCATGTGGTGTTATTCTAGCTTAGTCACCATCCCTCCTGTTGACACATGTAGAAAACCATGTGTCATCACTGCAAGTCAGTTAAACATCACATCAGTCAAGGGAAGGTTAGTAGGTCAGCAGTATACAGGGTGACCTAAAAATAAAGTCTTAGACTGCAAGTCAGCAGAGGGAGCTGTAGTTGTAGAGTGAGACTGCCAAATCGTTGCCACGGGAGATGAGGGGACTGGGAAGTTGCACACATGTGAATGGCCAGTGGTATGGGAGCCCGGAAAGCATCCATGCAATACAGAAACAACTCAGTGGGACGGGTGGGCTCCCCAGTTGCTGACACCTAACCCTGCTTACGCCATTAAGCCGCAAACGTATGCATGATGGGAAAGCATAGAGACTGTCAGTAAGAACAGTGGGGGACGGAATCCCATATGACAGGCTGGCGTAGGGAAAACGATAAAACACACAGCTTAAGCAAAGACGCAGAAAGAAGCTTATCTATTCTACGATGTTCTTCAGCTCACTACTGTAAGACCAGCTTAGTTGTTAGTGTATTCCCTCCTGTGCACATAGAACTGATCCGCAAAGATTTGTTAATTCCTCTGCGGAAAAGTCACCTCGCAAATGCGGACGGGGAAAAACATCCTCCGGTCAAGAGACAACAAAGAAAACAAAGGTGCAGGGGGGCCAGGGTGGTGCAGCTTTGGACAATGATACATAGGTGCCCAAGCAAACTGGCTGTGCAGCATAGGCGGGGCGGAGGGGGGGGGGGTTGGATGGATGGATCTGGTGGGATGGGGCTAGTGGGGGTGGGGTGTGGCTGGTGGCGGGCTCTTGGCAGAGAACTACAGTCATGCATCCCTCTGCACAGTTCGTTATTAGACAAAGCATTGTAGTCAAAATATTTCCATCAAAGTCATTTTACTTAACTTCTTCTAACATACCCATAAATTATAAAAAAAAATTTTTATCATGTGACCTCAAACAATCAATCAGTCGATGACAATGACCCATATTCCACAGTAATACAGCAATCAATTGTTCCCAGAAACAAAACAAAAAAAATCATCATATTTACTCTTATAGCTGAAAGTAATGTTTGCAGGGTTTCTTTTTTTTTTTTTTTTATATATCCCGCTTTCTGGGTTTCACAAAATATATATATTTCTTTCAAACAAACCTCTTATCTTGCTACATGCATTCTTTTAAATCACTCTGTTCTGCCTGTACACACATACACACGCACAATCCACCATCTAGCTGGGATCAGTAGTCCATGAGGCTTCTTGCCCCCTCCTCAGAAATGTGGGCGTAACCCATACTTTCACACAGATCCCAGGCAGAAACTTCACTCGAATTTCACAGAATTTAACATTACAAACACATTCCAAGTCACCGACATTCACAGACAGACAATTGCAGGCAGTAAGAATCGCTTTTAAATCTCCAATCATCAGGCAAAACATCAGACAAACAGATTATAAAACTTTTACAGACAGGCAAACAAACAGCAGCTCATAACTTGTACTGGTGGGGGAAATCTCTCCTGTAGCCCCCCTCCTCTCCCTCTGTTGGATACGGGTGGATACATATACCTCCCAGGGCTCTTGTGATTTAGATTTCAGAGCTTCTGAATTCCCAGCTTCACATCTCTTACACAATCCTTTTAATACCACACTGTAACATTCTATTTTGACATTCTTGTGTCCATCAATAAATTCACTTACACATTTGCCTCCTTACTAGGGTGACCTCAAGGTTGCAGTAATTTTCCACAACTGCGGTACCCTTACCCACACCTCGTCACTGTGGACCTCGAGCCCTCTGGGGGCTACCACCATTCACATAACAATTACTTTCATCCTTGTTGCAATCATAAACATATGCAGCAGCTTTCTTCCCTTTCTTCTTGATCACACATACAGGGTATCGGGTACATTCTAGAAAATCACTCGGTCCGCAAATTCTATGATCCACCACATACTGTGTGACACACTTGCATATCCCTTCAGTCAAAACTTCACGTATAACAATCTTAAATCGTTCATACAGGGAATCTGTTGCTTCGGCAGCAGGGGGAGCTATACCTCTATATTTACTGAAAACCTCCATCACTTTATCCAGTAGCTCATCTATGTCTAATCCGTTTACATTATCTTTCACCTCATATGTCTGGGAGGCCCCATCCACCTTTCGTGGGAGGGGCTTGGTTTGGTTTTGGGGAGGGTTCTGAGGAACCTGACATGCAGTACATGGTACCTCCTCCAAGTCTTTGTTCTCCGTTCCTGACCAATATGTTAAGACTTGGCCCCTCCTCGTATATGCCTCTAGTAGCCATCTTTGAGCCTCTAGTAAACCATATTGCTTTTCTAAAATCACATTACCCTGAGCATCACATTTAATTTGAGAAACAAGTTTTTTGCAATCCTCGATGCAGATGTCCTGAAAACTCATATTTATCCCTTCACAGGCTGCGATATTTCACCCAATTTTTACTTTTCCTGCGCATAACACATTCATCATTAGTAGCCATAATTTTGCTTGTACCTTGACCCATACTACTTTACTAGACCAGCATTGGAAAGGTTACACACAGAGCTTTAAAGTTCCATGGAGAGAACTGCTCCCCGCAGCCGAAGTTTAGATAGATACAAAGTAAACAGAATGTAACAAGTGACACTCTTTGGCTGTCCTCCAGCTCCTGCACAGTCAGAGAGAGTGAGTCACATTCCACACTTGTTACATTCTGTTTACTTAAATGTATCTATCTAAACTTTGGCTAAGGGGAGCAGTTCTCTCCACGGAACTTTAAAGCTCTGTATGTAACCCTTCCAATGCTAGTCTAGTAAAAAAAAATGCTGGTTGCATATAATATGCTGTAAAGTATGAGCAAAGTTGAAATGCAGGGTTATATTTCGCTTTAAGTCTCCCTGTGCCCCCTTTGCCTTTATTTGTCCCATTGTGCTACCTCTGCCCCCTGTTTCTTCTTCAGTCCCACTCTGCCTCTTTCTGTCCTCCTGTGCCTCTGTAACGATAGGTGTCAGCAACCAGAGAGAGAATCTGATTCTTGGCGATCTGCAGTATCCCCAAGAATACAGATATACCTGATTATTGAGGATCTGCAGAATCGCCAATAATCAAATATGTCTAACCTCTAGACACCTGAGAGTGTAAGTGTTTTGGTGCAACAGTAATCTTTGGACCACCGGGGTAGCAGGTGGTCCAATAAGTAGAGAGACTCTACTGCAGTCAAGGACACCAGGAGAGGGAGTCCCTGGCTGCTAAGAAGCAATGTTCCCTCTGCGGAGCAAGGGAAGCCTGCAGGAAGGCTGGACACCCTAAGGAGGGTGAAAGCCAGAAGGTCAGATAGGCCGGGTCGGCAACAGAGTATCAGATATGCAAAGTACCAAATCAGAGATCAGAAGAGTAGTCAGGAAAGCGACAGGTCATAACAGATATCCGAACAAGGCCTAGGCTGAGGTGTGAGGGCCATGATCTCAACACCCTGGAACTATGCTAGAGAATAACACAGATGATATACAGTATTCCTAGTCTGGGGTGTGAGGGCCGTGATCTCAACACCCTGGAACTATGCTAGAGAAGAACACAGATGATATACAGTATTCCTAGTCTGGGGTGTGAGGGCCGTGATCTCAACACCCTGGAACTATGCTAGAGAAGAACACAGATGATATACAGTATTCCTAGTCTGGGGTGTGAGGGCCGTGATCTCAACACCCTGGAACTATGCTAGAGAATAACACAGATGATAAACAGTAACTGGCTAAGTGTGGATTCCCAGGTCCTCCTGGTTCCACCACACTAAAGGATCTGACTAAGGTCTGAGTGCTAACACAGAAGCATTCACAACGCCAAACAACCAGCAACTGAACAGCAAGAGATATATATATAGTAAAGCGCCCCACAGCGCCGCCCAGCTCCCATAAACCAATCACAAGCTGAGCAGGAATCAGCTTACCGCTGTGATCAGCTAACCTTCCTCCTATTGAACAGTTGTATTTGAACAGCACCCCAGTAATCTTCAAGTCCGACATGCCAGACTAATGGAGATGGAGCACTTCTATCTCCCAAGTCACATCAACAGCTGTAGTCGGCACCATCTGTATAAGCTCTTTTATTGTCAGTTAAAAAGACACATGACAGTGTAACAGCAACGTTTCGGAGGACAACCTCCTTTCTCAAGCTCTATCCGTGTCTACAATACATACATTTTACACTTCCTTTTATAGTTACTCTGATGGAGAAATAGCCAATCACGCGTCCGCATCGCTCTATGGCGACCAATCCCCATCCACCTTAACCCGCGGACCTGATGGGGAACTTCTTACAACATCAAACGGACATGCGTACAGATGGACGCGTCATCCTATGCAACAGGGCGGAGATTCACGTGACCCGGAGCTGAGAACGCCAAGTCCGCCGACCAGTCATATTGAAGCAGCAGCTGACATCACCATCTGGTCACGCCTACCATAGCGGCGGACCAGATGGGAAACTGCTTCACATACGGCCAGAATGTGGCCTCCTGCTGGACTGACGTGTACAACCACGTGAGCGAAGATGTACACAGCTCACGTGTGTTGTCAGCGTAAACAGCAACCAGGGACGCTTTCTGCCCTGCTGCATAGTAACAGAGCACGCCATGATAAGCAGCCCGTGCAGTAAAAAGCGGCACTGTCAAAACATGGATAAGCAATACCAATATATATAAAGGGGCAGTAATAGGCAGTACCAATGCATATGAAGGGGCAATAATACATAACATTATCCAAATTGATCGTCACATATTGATCTTATACTCTACTTACTGCAAGGGACAAGGGTGATTGCTCAATTCTGATTCTTCTTGACTTGTCAGCAGCATTTGATACTGTGGATCATGAAATACTAATCCAGCGACTGAAGAATTACTGTGGCCTAAGGGTACTGTTCTTAGCTGGTTTCAGACCTTCCTATCTGGCAGGACACAGCAAGTATGTCTGGGCACACACTACTCTAATCCAGTGCCACTTGCCTATGGAGTTCCACAGGGTTCTGTACTATCACCATTACTCTTTGCAGTCTACATGCTCCCACTGGGCAAAATAATCCAGAACTATGGTTTAGGATACCATTGTTATGCAGATGACACACAACTGTATCTGTCCTTCAAGCCTGGCACCCAAGACCCATCAGCATCCATAAATGCGTGTCTAGTGGATTTACAAAATTGGATGAACACCAGCTGGCTGAGGCTGAACTCTGACAAAACAGAGGTGTTGGTGGTAGGTGGTCCACACATGATGGATAAAGTTCAAAACGCTCACCACCTCAAACTAGCAATTGGGGGAGATACTGTACAGTATAAAGACTCTGTGCGAAACCTTGGGGTGATCCTGGATGGAAATCTAAAACTCAGACAGCAGGTATCAGCTGTCGTCAAGTCTTCCTTCTTCCATCTAAGAAATATAGCGAAAATCAAACACCTTATCCCAGCTGAAGACCTACCTGCCCTGGTTCACGCATTTGTATCCTCCCGCCTAGACTACTGCAACGCCCTGTTAATCGGATCTACAGATAAGGTTCTGCGCCCCTTACAGCTAATACAGAATGCTGCAGCCAGACTCCTAGCCAATGCCCCCCGCAGCTCACACATCACCCCAGTACTGCAAACTCTTCACTGGTTGCCAGTAAAATGGAGAATCAATTTTAAGATCTGCCTGCTGACATTCAAGGCTCTACACCACATGGGACCCAAATACATAGCGGATCTATTGGAACTTTATGCCCCTCCACGCACCCTCCGCTCTGCCAACAAGATAAAGCTGGTTATTCCCAGGATACACTTAACATTTGGTGCTCGGGCCTTTTCCTGTGCAGCCCCTACTCTATGGAACTCACTTCCACAATCAGTACGAGAGGCTCCTTCTCTGGACAGCTTTAAAAAAAGGCTAAAAACTCACCTCTTTTCCCTAGCCTTTGAGACTGCATAATGCAGGGTCACAGCGCTTTGAGTCCCCAGGGAGAAAAGCGCTATATAAATATTATTGTTATTGTTATTGTTGTTATACACACCAATAGGACAACTATAAACTCCAACCTAGAATTCTATAGGAGTGGTGTCATATCATATTCTCTATTTAAACCCCTAGGGAATAAGGTATCCAATAAACGTATCCATTTAGATTCACAATACAGTAACTTTTTGAGTCTGTCACCCCCCCCCCCCCCGTCGCAGTGGTCTGATGTGCTCTAAGACTTGAAACCTTAGTTGATTAACTGAATGCTTTGCTTGCACAAAATGGGAAGGGACAGCTAGCTCTAATGCTGGTTTTCTGATAGTACTTTTATGTGCTGAAATCCTATCTTTTACTCTCTGTGTAGTCTGTCCAATGTACAACAGGCCACACGGGCATTTGAGGGCATAAACTACATATTTTGTATTGCAGTCATATTGACCCTTAATAAAAAATTTTTTACCACTATGGGGATGGGTGACATAACTGCCTTTAATGACACTATTACACTGTACACATCCCATACAGGGATATGTGCCATTGGGTCTGGTAGATCTGTAAACATTCTTTTTTATGGGACCTAAGTCTGCATGGACTAGTTTATCCTTTAATGTTGGTGCTCTCCTATAGGACATGAGTGGGACTGTTTGGAACTCATCAATTTGAGGGAAATTATCCCTCAAAAGATGCCAGTTTTTGCGTATAATCTTTGCTATATCTTCACTTACTACATTAAACTGACTAACAAATGGGATCCTCTTATTCTGTCCCCTCCTGCGATTCGTCCTGTCAATTTTGTCAACCTGTTGTCTCGCCTTATCCAATAGTGGTTGAGGATATTGTGTCTTTCTAAATTTAAGTTGCATCTCATCCAGCCTGTCCTGACATAGGTTATCATCATTAACTATACGTCTCACCCTTTGGAACTGGCTCCCTGGAATGGATAACTTAGTACCAGGGGGATGGAAACTATCAAAAGACAAAGTCGAATTCATGTCAGTCGGTTTGACATAAATATCCGTGGTCAATTTACCCTCGCTAAGCCTGACCAATACATCCAAAAAGCTAACTTCTCCCTCACTGTCATGGACAGTGCATAGGATGACGCGTCCATCTGTACGCATGTCCGTTTGATGTTGTAAGAAGTTCCCCATCAGGTCCGCGGGTTAAGGTGGACGGGGATTGGTCGCCATAGAGCGATGCGGACGCGTGATTGGCTATTTCTCCATCAGAGTAACTATAAAAGGAAGTGTAAAATGTATGTATTGTAGACACGGATAGAGCTTGAGAAAGGAGGTTGTCCTCCGAAACGTTGCTGTTACACTGTCATGGACCTTCCTCCTATTGGTATAAAGAGCCTGTCTTGCAGCACGCGCAGCTCTCCATCTGTGTGCACTACTAGGTCCAGACAATCCAGACGCATGTTGCTGCGGGGAAACCGCCGCACTGGACGCGGAATCCGCCGCCTTGCCGTCAGAACATGCGGCGGCCCCCACGCCATTCTACCCATGTGCACCATTAGTCCCAGATAAACCAGACGCATGCTGACGCGGACAAACCGCCGCATCAGATGCAGAATCAGCCATCTTGCTGTCAGAACACGCGGCGGCTTTTCCGCTATACATCACAGTACCCCCCCCCCCCCCCAAGGAGTGGACTCCGGACACTTTCCACCAGGCTTTCCAGGATGTAAATCATGGAACTCTTTTTTCAAATCCTCCGCATGCATGTGGCAATCTGGCACCCAAGATTGTGACATTATTAATCTTCTTGGCCACTGGAAATGGTCCTATAAATTTAGGACCTAGCTTGGGTGACAATTGTTTCAAGGCCAATTGACGAGTAGATAGCCACACCAGATCTCCTGGGGAGAATCTCCACTCTACAGACCGATGTTGATCTGCCTGCTTCTTCTGGGTTTGGAAAGCTTTCCCTAGGTTCCTCTTAACCATTCCCCAAATCTCTTTCAAGGCCCTCTGCCAGTCCTCCAGAGCTGGAAAAGGAGTTGATGCGACTGGCAAGGGAGCAAACTTAGGTGATCTACCTGACACCACTTTGAAAGGGGAATACCCAGAAGAAGAGCTTTTCAGATTGTTGTGCGCAAACTCTGCAAACGGCAAAAACTTTACCCAATCCGTTTGTGCATCAGCAACATAGCACCTGAGAAATTGTTCCAGAGATTGGTTAACTCTCTCAGTCTGGCCGTTGGTCTGAGGGTGGTAGCCTGATGAGAATGCGAGTTCCATGTCTAATTGATGGCAAAAGGCTCTCCAAAATTTTGAAACAAATTGGACTCCCCGATCTGACACTACATTCTCCGGAATGCCATGCAGCCGGAAGATGTGCTGGATGAAGAGAACAGCCAATTCCTGGGTCGAGGGGAGTCCTTTCAGAGGGACAAAGTGTGCCATCTTACTGAAACGATCTACTACCACCCAAATGACCGACTTGCCTTCAGACCGAGGGAGTTCACCCACAAAATCCATGGAAATATGAGTCCAGGGTTCATTGGGGACTGGCAAGGACTGTAACGTGCCCACGGGGGCCTGATGAGAGGGCTTACTCCTCGCGCAGATCGTGCACTCTCTTACAAATTCCTTACAATCAGATGCCAAACTAGGCCACCAGGCATATCTAGCCAGTAGATCCTGAGTTCTGGTGGCTCCAGGATGACCGGCATTCTTGTGAGAGTGAAAAAACTGCAGAATTTGTAAACGAAAGGACAGTGGAACAAACATGACCCCCTCTGGCTTCCCCTCTGGAACATCTTGTTGATAGGGACTCAAAGTGGTTGACCAATCTCTCCATTAAGTCTCAGTGGCTGCCAGGACTACCTTTGGAGGCAGGATAGTCTCAGGAGCAGCAGGTTGCACTGACTCGGGCTCAAAACACCTAGAGAGCGCATCGGCCTTGATAATCTTACTTCCGGGAGTATACGTGATTGTAAATCTAAATCTTTCAAAAAACAGGGACCACCGGGCCTGGCGGGGGCTAAGTCTCTTAGCCCCCTCGATATACTCCAAATTCTTGTGGTCTGTGTAAACCGTGATAATGTGTTCTGCACCCTCCAGCCAGTGTCGCCATTCCACAAAAGCTAATTTGATGGCCAAGAGCTCCCGGTTGCCGATGTCATAATTTTTCTCAGCAGGTGAAAATCTGCGAGAAAAGTAAGCACATGGATGCAGCTTGCCCTGCAATCCTGACCTCTGTGACAACACCGCTCCTACCTCCACCTCTGAGGCATCAACCTCCACGATGAAGGGAAAGGCGACGTCAACATGCCTCAGTATTGGGGCAGAACAGAACAGGTTCTTTAAAGTTGAGAAGGCCGTATGAGCCTCAGGTGACCAATGATGAGTAGCAGCCCCTTTCTTGGTGAGACTGGTGAGAGGAGAGATGATGGTAGAATACCCCTTAATAAACCTTCTGTGGTAATTGGCAAACCCCAGGAACCTCTGGAGTGCCTTCAGCCCCACAGGCTGCGGCCACTCCAGGACAGCAGAAACCTTCCCTGGGTCCATCGAGAGACCAGAAGTGGAGATGATGTAACCTAGAAAGGCTACTGACTCTACCTCAAAGAGGCATTTCTCAAGTTTGGCATACAGCTGATTCTGTCGTAACCTCTCTAACCTCTCTAATACCCATCTGACATGCTTGCGATGTTCAGACGAAAAGATTAATATATCGTCCAAGTAAACCAGAACAAACTTCCCCAACACTTCCCTGAACACCTCATTAATTAACTCCTGGAAGACGGCTGGCGCATTGCACAACCCGAAGGGCATCACCAGGTATTCGTAATGCCCATCGGGTGTGTTAAAGGCCGTCTTCCATTCGTCACCATCTCTGATGCGAACCGGGTTGTATGCACCTGAGATCTAGCTTGGAAAAAATCTTGGCGTTGGTCACCTGTGTGAATAAATCGTCAATCAATGGTAAAGGGTAGCGATTTTTCACAGTGATCTTATTCAGTCCTCTGTAATCAATACAGGGGTGGAGACCTCCGTCTTTTTTCTTCACAAAAAAAACCCCTGCCCCTGCTGGTGACCGAGAGGGACGTATGAACCCTTTCGCCAAGTTTTCCCTGATGTATTCCTGCATAGCTAGTTTCTCCGGCCCAGATAGGTTATAAAGGTGACACCTGGGCGGCATACAACCAGATCTCAGATCGATAGGACAATCAAAAGCACGATGAGGGGAAAGTTTGTCTGCTGACTTTGGGCAAAAGACATCAGCAAATTCTGCGTATTGTCTCGGTACACCTTCAACCTGAATGTTGGTATTACCCAGGGTTACTTTCGCTAAGCAATGATGATCACAGTGGGACGACCAGCTCGTTAGCTGACCTGTAACCCAGTCTATCTGAAGTGAGTGGATTTGTAACCAGGGCATGCCAAGAATGATGGTAGAGGTTGCCATATGCAAGACCAGAAATTGCAGACTCTCCCCATTTAATACCCCAACCTTGAGATGCACATTAGGAGTCTGGGACAAGGGGCATTTACTCTGCAGAGGAGAGTCATCTACCGCAGTGACCAAGATTGGTTGATTCAAGGGAAGCATGGGTATACCCAATTTCTTTGCAAACTCGTAATCGATAAAATTAGCTGCTGAACCAGAATCAAAAAAGGCTTCCGTAGAAGAAGTCTGACCCTCCCATGTGACCGAACAAGGGAGTAACAGACGATCATTATGTAGAGGTAAAGACTGCGCGCCCAGGGTATTACCTCTGACTACACCTAGGCGGCAGCGTTTCCCGACTTCTTGGGACAATTCCGCACTATATGACCCTTCTCTGCACAGTATAGACAAAGCTGCTCAGTTTTCCTACGATTCTTCTCTGAAAGAGTTAATTTGGAGTGACCAATTTGCATTGGCTCAGGTGGTGATGAGGCAGGTGGAGAAGTAGCATAAGAGACATATCTAACCCTGTCCCTACCACGGGTTTGCTTTTGGTATCGTAACCGACGATCAACACGTACTGCCAGAGAGATTGCTTCCTCAAGTGTTTTAGGTTCAGGGTATCCCAACATCAGTCCAGAAACTGCGTCTGATAACCCTGATAAAAAAACAATCTAGTAGTGCAAAATCCCCCCACCTAGCCGACACTGACCACTTCCTGAACTCAGGCACATAAACCTCCACTGAATCCTTGCCTTGACGCAAGGTCTTTAGTTTCCACTCAGAGGTAGAAGCAATGTCCGGGTCATCATAAATTATGGCCATGGACTTGAAGAATTCTTCAACTGACCTAAGTGCTTCATGCCCTGTTGGTAAATTATACACCCAGGTTTGAGCATCCCCTGAGAGTAAGGTCTTGATAAAAGTAATTCTCTGTGCCTCTGTCCCTGACAAATTAGGCCTAAGTTCAAAATATAACATCACATGATTCTTAAAATTCTGAAAGTCAGATCTATGGCCAGAAAACTTTTCAGTCTGTGGAGAAATTGCTCAGAAGATTCGGATTTTATAAGGGAGAGTGATAATTTGAAAGATCGTTTCCTGAAAAGAGGGTACCCCAAAAAAGTGGTGGAACGTGCTCAACAGAGAGCCATGAGTACAAATCGAGAGGATCTTCTAAAACCAAAACAACGTGAAACAGGTCAGTTGGTCCGATTATGTACAACTTATAATGACCATTGGCCTAACATTAAGAGAGTTCTAAACCTACACTGGTCTATTATTCGCAGCGATGCAGTGATAAGACAATATACTACGGAAAAGGCGGCTCTAACAGCTAAAAGGGCTCCCTCGTTAAGGGATCTGCTCTGTAGAAGTCACTACGAAAACAAAAATCGGAAACCACTACACAATCTGAAAGGAAACTTTGCTTGTGGATGCTGTAACATATGTGCACATATGCAAAAAACTAAACAGGTATGGAATGTGTTGTCAACTCGTTACTTCAAAATCGAACAATATATCAATTGTCAAAGTACAGGGGTATTCTATTTATTGGAATGCCCTTGTGGTCTCAAATATGTAGGTCAAACCAAAAATATGATAAAGCAGAGAATACAAAAACACTTCTCAACGATAAGGCTGTCTGCAAAGGATTTTGAAGAGGGTAAAACCCTTACACCAGTGGCTCTACATGCTCTACGTTATCATCAGAGTAGTACAAACAAATGGAAAGTGACTGGCTTACAAAAAATTCTACCTTCCCCACGTGGTGGGGACATTACTCATGCCCTTCTGAGGGCAGAGACTCGTTGGATATTTGAGTTGGGCACACAGGGCCCTGGGGGCCTGAATGAGGATTTCTCATTCAGTAGTTATCTACATTGAATTAAAGTCTTATTTAACAATATATAGGTCCTCTCTGCATTCATGTTTTTGGGAGCCCCCGTGTGGCACTATTTTGGGTGTTGGTTATGGCTACACTTCACTTATGACTTAGTGGTGGAAGGTAAGCAACCAAAACAGCAATCTTTCCTTTTTATATACATATACATTTATTGCTTGGCTGAAGGTGAGCGGCCTAGCTTGTTTATCACAATGTCACTCACTTGTTATTTTGAATGCTGGCATGCACTTATATTGACTTCTTCATGTTGGGGTACATATGTGGTTGTAATTGTACCTAACCGGATATTTCCTCTTAGGAATGGGTAGGTATAGAGACATGTGTGTAGCAGTATCAACACACTTGATCTCAGACTTTATCTATACAGTAGTGTGCACTACTTCTCATTCTGATGGTTCCTCGTGGTTTCCCCATAATTTCAGGATGTTCTTTGGTGAGCAGCTATCCACTACTTATACCTTCTCTGGGTGGTTTCTTTTCACCCACCCTCTGTTTCTATAATGGTATATTTAATTGGATGTTTCATCCCTGTACCCTCCACCTTACTCTAAGGTATGTGGTTGGGGTTATTTTCTGGTCTTTCACACGGGTCTCTCCTGTGGTGTGTGTGTGGGGGACAAATATTTGTTTCATTTCACAAGAATAACATATGTGCATTTTCTTGTAGGTATCTATGTTGAAAGTTGCTCCCTATACTTTTGTCTAGGTGGCTGTGATTTTAACTTTTGTCCACTAGGTGTCCTCAGTGGACTGACATACCATTTGTTATCTGTAAATGTTCTTGTCCAATACGCTTCCTATTCACTTGTGTACATAATCCTTTTGCTCCTATTCCGTTTTCCTCCATCTTTTCTTAGGCAATCCTAAGCAGTGCGGACTCCTCTTCTATATATTTTTGGTTTGCTGGTTTCAAACTGTTTTTCACTTTTAATCGAATTTCCGCGGGCCCTCCCATGCACATGCGCCCTCCCCTCACATTCTTTCTATACGGAGGCTTTGTTTATCGGGACTGCGTGTTAGGCGTCGGGTTACTATGCCAACCCGACGCCTTGTACGCTATGACGCGGCTGCGTCTTGTCCAGGGGGCGTGTTGAAATTCCTGGGAGTTGCCGGACGGGGCTTAAAAGCGTCTCTTACGCATTCAGATTCTGCCTCTCTCTGAAGCGGGTTGAGCCCGCGTGATGCATTAAGGCGGTGGCGGTGTTCCTTGGCGTCCTCCTCTCCTACACGTAGGTTATTCTCCACTCTCTTTTCTTGAATTGCTGTACATTGGTTTCCCCCCGGGCTTGCTCTGCTGCTTGTCATATACATTATATCTGGGTTTGTTATTGTAGTCCCAGTCTAATTCATTTATTTAGGTTTTGCACAGTGCACTTTATATGGGGTTTATTTTTCTTACGGAATTTACTAAGGATTCCCTGTATACCTAACATATAGTCACCTACTTGATATATATACATATAATTTTTTGAGTGTGAGGACTTTAATATTGCCTGTATTGAATATAACTATTGCAGAATTATTGTTTGACCTTGGACACCGTTGCTATCACCCTTTGGTGATTTTTAATATTGTTTTTATTGTGTTTGTAATTCATCAAATAAAGAAACTTTGTATTTTGGATGTAATTGGAGTGGCTTGGTGCTTTATGTTGGGTACCTTTTTCTCCTTGTTGCTTATCACTTCTAGGTCCAGACAATCCAGACGCATGTTGCTGCGGGGAAACCGCCGCACTGGACGCAGAATCCGCCGCCTTGCCGTCAGAATATGTGGCGGCCCCCACGCCATTCTACCCATGTGCACCATTCGTTCTAGATAAACCAAACGCATGTTGACACGGACAAACCGCCGCATCAGACGCGGAATCAGCCGCCTTGCTGTCAGAACACGCAGCGGCTTTTCCGCTATTCATCACAGCCTCCTTCTCTCTCCCTGTGTGCCTTCTTTCTTACATGTATTTTCTGGTGAAACACTGCCGCAATAAGTGTAATTTCTGGTGAAATGCTGCCGCATTACAATTATTTTCTGGTGAAACATTGCCACATTATGGTTATTTCCTGGTGAAATGCTGCCGCATTACGATTATCTTCATGGGGGGGCGCCACAGGTTTTCTCGCCTGGAGTGACAAAATGGCTAGAGGTGCCCCTGCTTTACACACTCCTAGGAGTTCTGGTTCACCATGAGCTTTATAGGCAATCTGCAACTCTTAGTGAAGGAGATCTCACAAACAGAGGCTGCAGTTAGTCTATTTACCACAAGATGGCGATCACACACACAGGAAATGATGTAGGGCAGGAAGAAGAGAAGTTGCAGGAAGTGGAGAGGTAATTGTGTGATTCTTGTTATAGACTAGCACATACATATATGGCTGCTGGGCATTGTACAGGATGTATTGCAGTGGGGAGATCAGTGCAGACATGGGCAAGTATGAGGATAGTAATAGTATGAATGAGCATAGAGATTGTATGCAGCAATCACTGTATATAGGAGAGATGGTGAATAGCCATGTCCCCCAGCATTGCCATTATCCTCCAGTATGTAATGTCCCC
This sequence comes from Hyperolius riggenbachi, assembly GCF_040937935.1. Classification (NCBI taxonomy): domain Eukaryota; kingdom Metazoa; phylum Chordata; class Amphibia; order Anura; family Hyperoliidae; genus Hyperolius; species Hyperolius riggenbachi. The sequence continues at coordinate 277,213,194 of NC_090655.1, forward strand.
CACCCCAGTAATGCCATTTCTCCCCCAGTATAGCCATGCCCCCCCTGTGTCCCCCAGCATTGCCATTATCCTCCAGTATGTAATGTCCCCACCCCAGTAATGCCATTTTTTTCCCAGTATAGCCATGCCCCCCTGTGTCCCCCAGTATTGCTATTATCCTCCAGTGTATAATGTCCCCTACCCCAGTAATGCAATTTCTCTCCCAGTATAGCCATGTCCCCCTGTGTCCCCCAGCATTATCATTATCCTCCAGTATGTAATGTCCCCCACCCCAGTAATGCAATTTCTCTCCCAGTATAGCCATGTCCCCCGTTGTCCTCCAGCATTATCATTATCCTCTAGTATGTAATGTCCCCTACCCCAGTAAAACCAATTCTTTCCCAGTATAGCCATGTCCTCCCTTTGTCCCCCAGTATTGCTATTATCCTCCAGTATGTAATGTCCCCTACCCCAGTAATGCCATTTCTTTCCCAGTATAGCCATGTCCTCCCTGTGTCCCCCAGTATTGCTATTATCTGCCAGTATGTAATTTCCCCTCACCCCAGTAATGCCATTTCTCCCCCAGTATAGCCATCCCCACACTGTAGTATTGCTCCCTTCCCCACCTGCTGTCCTCCAGCTCCTGCACAGTCAGAGAGAGTGAGTCACATTCCACACTTGTTACATTCTGTTTACTTAAATGTATCTATCTAAACTTTGGCTAAGGGGAGCAGTTCTCTCCACGGAACTTTAAAGCTCTGTATGTAACCCTTCCAATGCTGGTCTAGTAAAAAAAATGCTGGTTGCATATAATATGCTGTAAATAATGTTTTAGAGCAAAGTTAAAATGCAGGGTTATATTCCGCTTTAAGTCTCCCTGTGCCCCCTTTGCCTTTATTTGTCCCCTTGTGCTACCTCTGCCCCCTGTTTCTTCTTCAGTCCCACTCTGCCTCTTTCTGTCCTCCTGTGCCTCCTTCTCTCTCCCTGTGTGCCTTCTTTCTTACATGTATTTTCTGGTGAAACACTGCCGCAATAAGTGTAATTTCTGGTGAAATGCTGCCGCATTACAATTATTTTCTGGTGAAACATTGCCACATTATAGTTATTTCCTGGTGAAATGCTACCGCATTACGATTATCTTCATGGGGGGGTGCCACAGGTTTTCTCGCCTGGAGTGACAAAATGGCTAGAGGTGCCCCTGCTTTACACACTCCTAGGAGTTCTGGTTCACCATGAGCTTTATAGGCAATCTGCAACTCTTAGTGAAGGAGATCCCACAAACAGAGGCTGCAGTTAGTCTATTCACCACAAGATGGCGATCACACACACAGGAAATGATGTAACAGCAGGAAGAAGAGAAGTTGCAGGAAGTGGAGAAGAGACGTTGTTGGAAGAGGTAATTGTGTGATTCTTGTTATATACTAGCACATATATGGCTGCTGGGCATTGTACAGGATGTATTGCAGTGGGGAGATCAGTGCAGACATGGGCAAGTATGAGGATAGTAATAGTATGAATGAGCAAAGAGATTGTATGCAGCAATAACTGTATATAGGAGAGATGGTGAATAGCCATGTCCCCCAGCATTGCCATTATCCTCCAGTATGTAATATCCCCCACCCCAGTAATGCCATTTCTCCCCCAGTATAGCCATGTCCCCCCTGTGTCCCCAGCATTGCCATTATTCTCCAGTATATAATGTCCCCCACCCCAGTAATGTTATTTCTTTCCCAGTATAGCCATGCCCCCCTGTGTCCCCCAGCATTGCCATTATCCTCCAGTATGTAATGTCCCCCACCCCAGTAATGCCATTTCTCCCCAGTACAGCCATGTCCTCCCTGTGTCCCCCAGCATTGCCATTATCCTCCAGTATGTAATGTCCCCCACCCCAGTAATGCCATTTCTCCCCCAGTATAGCCATGTCCCCCTGTGTCCCCCAGCATTGCCATTATCCTCCAGTATGTAATGTCCCCCACCCCAGTAATGCCATTTCTCCCCTAGTATAGCCATGTCCTCCTGTGTCCCCCAGCATTGCCATTATCCTCCAGTATGTAATGTCCCCCCACCCCAGTAATGCCATTTCTCCCCAATACAGCCATGTCCTCCCTTTGTCCCCCAGCATTGCCATTATCCTCCAGTATGTAATGTCCCCCCACCCCAGTAATGCCATTTCTCCCCAGTACAGCCACGTCCTCCCTGTGTCCCCCAGCATTGCCATTATCCTCCAGTATGCAATGTCCCCCCACCCCAGTAATGCCATTTCTCCCCAGTACAGCCATGTCCTCCCTGTGTCCCCCAGCATTGCCATTATCCTCCAGTATGTAATGTCCCCTACCCCAGTAATGCCATTTCTCCCCCAGTATAGCCATGTCTCCCTGTGTCCCCCAGCATTGCCATTATCCTCCAGTATGTAATGTCCCCCACCCCAGTAATGCCATTTCTCCCCCAGTATAGCCATGTCCCCCTGTGTCCCCCAGCATTGTCGTCATCCTCCAGTAAGTAATGTCCCCCACCCCAGTAATGCCATTTCTCCCCCAGTATAGCCATGTCCTCCCTGTGTGCCCCAGCATTGCCATTATCCTCCAGTATATAATGTCCCCACCCAATTAATGTCATTTCTTTCCCAGTACAGCCATGCCCACACTCCAGTATTGCTCCCTTCACCCACATCCATGCAGAGTAATAACAGGAAGGATTACATTGGTTTATAGCTGGCTGTCACAGTGTGCTCCAGTCCTCTGCTCCCATTAGCCTCAGTCTCTGCCTCTCCTCATCCATCTACCACTACCAGCACTGCTGTAACATCACAGGAATGGTAACAGTGGGAGTTGGATGTGAGGAGACAAGGCAGAGGGAGGACAGGACTGCAGCATGCTGTGAGTATAGTGCACAGGTAGCTATAAACCAACTTATTATGCTTTCCTGCAATACTCTGCATGGCACCACCACCCACAAGTGACAGCAATAGGGAGATCATCTGTCTGCTGGCTGGAGAGATGAGGAGAATTCTGGGAGGACACAGGACATCACTCTTATCTCTATTAATAAAACACACCTGATCAGAGAGGTGAGGAGGATTCTGGGAGATCATGTGACATTAATGTTGGTCTTTTCATACAGCGTCCTGTGAAGTCAAGTGATCATGAGACCATCGCAGTGGCCCCACCTCACTTCCTGATATTTGAGGGACACAACAAGAAAAAGATTCTGGAAATCACCAGGAAAATGATTGAGCTGCTGACATGAGAGGTGAGAAGTGCTGGCAATTATGTCCAGTAACAGCAAGGGGGGGGGGGGGGGGGTCTGGGCGCTGATTGTGTCATTGTGTGTGTCGGGTTCCTATGAGATGTCAGGATGTCACGTCTGTTTCTCCATGCAGGAGTGGCAGTATATAGACGGACACAAGGACCTCTACAAGAACACCATGATGGAGAATCATCATGCCGGTAATTTACCTCACTAGTCTGTAATATTTACTTTTCAATGTGATAACACTTAGTTAATTGAGCCCATAGTATTCAGTCATTGTGTGTGTTTCCTACAGATAGATCCAGTAATGGAAACCCACCAGAGAGATGTACAGGTCCTCTTTATTCCTGGGATTGTCTAAAGGAAGTTCCCACCACCCCCGGCCATCATCAGGTAGGTGGAACTGAGTGTCATTAGAGACCCCAAACTATGTGACATTGTTTCCTGTTGTCTCTGCTGTTATCTGTGCTCACATTATAAAGTGCTTCTTATTTTGTGTGATTAGGGTGGAGAACTGATACATGTAAGTGCTGTGGTTAAAGAGGAAGAAGAAGAGACGTATGTGAGGAGTGATCAGCAGTCTATGGAGGAGGGTGACATGATGAGGACAAGTAAAGAGGAAGAAGAGATGTATGTGAGGAGTGATCAGCGGTCTATGGAAGAGGATGACATGATGGGGACAAATAAAGAGGAAGAAGAAGAGACATATGTGAGGAGTGATCAGCAGTCTGTGGAGGAGGGTGACATGATGAGGATAAAGAACGAGGAAGAAGAAGAGACGTGTGTGAGGAGTGATCAGCAGTCTGTGGAGGAGGGTGACATGATGAGGATAAAGAAAGAGGAAGAAGACACATATGTGAGGAGTGATCAGCAGTCTGTGGAGGAGGGTGACATGAGGATAAAGAAAGAGGAAGAAGAAGAGACGTATGTGAGGAGTGATCAGCAGTCTATGGAGGAGGGTGACATGATGAGGATAAAGAAAGAGGAAGAAGACACATATGTGAGGAGTGATCAGCAGTCTATGGAGGAGGGTGGCATGATGAGGATAAAGAAAGAGGAAGAAGACACATATGTGAGGAGTGATCAGCAGTCTATGGAGGAGGGTGACATGATGAGGACAAGTAAAGAGGAAGAAGAGATGTATGTGAGGAATGATCAGCAGTCTATGGAGGAGGGGGACGTGATGAGAGCATCAAAGGAGGAAGACATTATTGCAGAGATGGGAATTGGTGAGTGATAAATAAATAGATATTCAATAGCCTTATTAAACTGAGTAACAAATATGTCCCTGCTGGGCACAGTATAGATCATCTTCCTCTCAGTATGTGTGGTAATATTCCCACAGTTTCATGAATCTACCCCTTTGATACAATGTAAAGCAGTCAGTGTACAGCTTGTATAATGGTGTAAATTTGCTGTCCCACCAACATAACTCAACACACAGCCATTAATGTCTAAACCGCTGGCAACAAAAATGAGGACACCCCTAAGTGACAAATGTCAAAATTCTACTCAATTAGACATTTCAGGGCCCAATCCAATTCACTTATTTCCTAAGTTTTCTCCTTGGTGATATTTTCATATCTTATCAATAAATGGCCTTTTAAGCCACCTGCAGGCAACAAAAAAAAATTATAAATGTGACAGTTTGGATGTTTGTTACTCAGTCACACAAAACTGGCTGATCGGATTTGAATGAAATTTGTCCCACACATAGTACATTACCTGGAATAACATATAGGATACTTTTTATCCCCATAACCAAAAAAGTGGGCGGAGACGAATACAAATTTCACTGGGAAAATGTAAACTGCAGCCATTCTTACACTGTTAATAACAGGGTTCTCAAACTTTGCACAGTTGGTCACTGGGTCACCGGAATTAATATTCAGAAAAGTGGGTGGAGCCTACAAAAGCCAATCAAAATTCACTTATTGATTTTCAAGGGGAATATTTAATTGCTGCCAGTCGCACAATATTAATGGCACAAGCCTCAAACCGGGTCCAGTTGGTCATTGGGTGACTGGGGTTCAAATTCAGAAAAGGGGTGGAGCCACAAAAAGCCAATCGGATTTGTTTCATTTCAATACAAATTATTAATGCCAAAGACAGCAAAGCTGTGGGTGCAGTCAACATGAACCAAATACATACCCGGGCAACACCAGGCAATCAGCTAGTTAAAAATAATTTTACATTATGTTTTCATTTGCAGAGTGTTGAAAAGTTATTTTAAGCAGAAGATGAAAAATGATGTCCTAGGAGAGAACTTAGAAGAGGAAGGGAATTGGTTCCGGCCCTTTCCCTCCCTGAGGTCATGTGACTGGTTAGTGTTACAAGGTCTCAGGTGTGAATGGGGAGCAGGTGTGGTACATTTGGTGTTATCGCTCTCACACTCCCTCATACTGGTCGCTGGAAGCTCAGCATGGCTCCTCATGGCAGAGAACTCTCTGAGGAGCTGAAAAAAGAATTGCTGCTCCACATAGAGATGGCCTAGGCTATAAGAATATTGCCAAGACTCTCACACTGAGCTGCAGCATGGTGGCCAAGACTATACAGAGGTTTAATAGGAAAATTTCCACTCCCAATAGGCCTCGCCATGGGCGACCAAGGAAGCTGAGTAAACATGCTCATTGTCATAGACAGAGAGGGAGGGAGAAAAAGGAAGACCAAGCATATGTTGATAAAACACACACACACACACACACACACACACACACACACACACACACACACACACACACACACAAATTCAGACACACACAGCCTCTCTCTCTCCGTCCCTTGCTGTCCTACCAAGCCTTGCTGTAATCATTCAGGCAGAAGGGGGTGGAGCTACATCTTTGCTGTGTGTGCTCCTCCCCTCCCTACCTACTGCATGTGAGAATAACTACAAAGGTGAAAACATAAGGACTGGAGTGATAAGACAGCACTCTCACTGTGAAAGCTTATCACTACATGTTAATAAGGCAAGCCTCTTTAGTGAATTAACACCTAAAATATAGATCGATGTGTGGTGATGTTGCCACTTGCCTTATTATCACCAGAATGATCTTAATGAGTTGTGGCCATTGGAGTTGATTCACTAGCTATAGCGCTGTTAGCTATTAGGGGAAGCCGGGGTTAGGAAGGTTTAAAAGTTATTTAAAAAGTAACCTTTATTTTAATGTAAAAGAAGCAGGGAGATTGGCCATTAGAGGATGGGCAACAGCGACATTCAAGGAGAACTGGGGAGGAGATTGTGTCTCAGAAGTTCAGCAGAATAGGTGCCATATCTATTCCTGACTCTCTCCTCTTTTACTTCAATTCAACAGTTACTATTTACATGCTATAAAACACAATTGGGTTAATTTACTAACTATAGTGCTGCCAAACAGCGCAACTAAACTACTGTTATGCTAATAGAGCAGCGCAACTTATTTCCTCTGTGCACGTTACATAACTGCCGCTTTAGTGAAGGATCATGGGAGCAATACATCACTACCGCGCGGCAAGTCAAGGCAGCGGCCGTTGCTAAGTAACGCACGCTATGCTGCCACTAGCGCGTGTAGCGTGCACAGAGGAAATATTAAGTGAACTGTTAAACCTTCCTAACCCCAGCTTCCCCTAATCAGGCAGTCCTTGTTGTATATGTGGACGAGGTCAGCCAGATTCTCTGCTCTGCATGGCCTGACCTATATTCATCATGGGATATTATGTTAGTGGCTTGTATAATTAGCTGCTGCAGCAGGACTTGTAATTCCATTAGGAATAGCGGCCGTGTTGTTTGGCCTCGCTCTCCCTGACCTCCCCACACTGTAATCTTGGATTGCAGGTTACTATTACAGTAAAGCACTTTCTCCAACTAGAGCAGATATAGCCCCGCCCCCTTGTCATAGCCTCTGAAGAAGCGCTTGTGTGTGAAACTGCCGTCAGGCTCCCAGCAACCAGCACCCACCATTATCCACCCCCGCAGCGGTACGTGTTTAGTCTCTTCTTATGGACTGTGAAGTGATGATGTAACACACAGCCTACTTGTCTGCACATTGCCAAATAAAGGAAGTTGTACAGCAGTGCCGACCATCCTCTTTCCTTTCATCCCTAATGATAATTGTTCCTCCCCTCAGAATTCTCTAACAGGAAGTGATGATGTTTCTCTATTTGCAGGGCGGAGTCCCGGCATCAGGAACCTCTCAGAGTCTCGTCTTTCTGTATCCACAGACTGTACAACGGATGATGATATCACTGGACAAGAGTCTCCTGCAGATATCCTGGTGACCCCAAATATTCCCCCAGACTCCCCTCACCTGTCTAACCCTGAGGGGCCTCATACCCAGCACAGCTCTCCCCCTGCTGGAGGGTCTTATTCCTGTTCCACGTGTGGGAAATGTTATGCATGGAAATCAAGTCTTGTCAGACATGAGAGATCTCACACTGGTGAGAAGCCCTATTCATGTGCTGAGTGTGGGAAATGTTTTGTGGTGAAATCAGAGCTTGTCAGACATGAGAGAACTCACACTGGTGAGAAGCCCTATTCATGTGCTGAGTGTGGGAAATGTTTTGTACGTAAATCACATATTGTCGCACATGAGAGATCTCATACTGGTGAGAAGCCCTATCCATGTGCTGAGTGTGGGAAATGTTTTGGTCATAAATCAAGTCTTGACAATCATGAGAGATCTCACACTGGTGATAAGCCTTATTCATGTGCTGAGTGTGGGAAATGTTTTGTTGATAAATCAAAGCTTGTTGCACATGAGAAATCTCACACAGGTGAGAAGCCCTATTCATGTGCTGAGTGTGGGAAATTTTTTGTGAGTAAATCATATCTTGTTACACATGAGAGATATCATACTGGTGAGAAACCCTATTCATGTGCTGAGTGTGGGAAATGTTTTACTCTGAAACCAAGTCTTGTCAAACATGAGAGATCTCACACTGGTGAGAAGCCCTATTCATGTGCTGAGTGTGGGAAATGTTTTACTCAGAAATCAAGTCTTGTCAGACATGAGAGATCTCACACTGGTGAGAAGCCCTATTCATGTGCTGAGTGTGGGAAATGTTTTGGTCGCAAATCAAGTCTTGACAGTCATGAGAGATGTCACACTGGTGAGAAGCCCTATTCATGTGCTGAGTGTGGGAAATGTTTTTGGCATAAGTCACAGCTTATCAGACACTTGTGTTGAGTGTGGAAAATGTATTGGCTACAAATGCTCTGATGCACGTTATTTGTTGTTGTTTTTTTACCATATTTATACAGAATGCTGAGGATCTTTTCATGCTACTCAGTGCATTGGTTTATAAAGTGTTAAAGTCCCTGAACTGAAGTGACATGATGAGATAAATATGGGTACATATAGTACTGAGCCTCGTTAGAACTTGCTTTGTGTTATTTTCTAATGTAAGGCTTATGAACCAGGTGCTTTATCTATACAAATGAGGCAGGATCTGCAGTCATATGCAGCCATGGCTCTCCTGGAGAGAAAATAAAAGCCAAAACACTTTTATCTGGCTGAACAAACACTCCTGTTAACACAAGAGTGCTGAAATTATCATTATTTGTTTTTGCTGGGAGCTGAATAAACCAGATTTTAACCTCCCTGGTGGTGCATTTCTGTCTGGAGTTATGAGTCAAAAGCGGTACATTTTTTTTTTCAAGTATTTTAGGCCTCCAATTCTTAAGTCATAACTCACCAAAATATGTCAGAATAAAAACCTGCTAGACATTCTGCATATAAATAAAAGACTAGAACACAAATTTGTTGAATCAATTAAATTGATTAATAAATGTAAAAAATTGTGAAACTGTACAAATAAGGCAGGCAGAGAGTCGTCCAAATCCAGGCATGGGGGTGGTGCAGGCAGCAGGCAGAGAGTAGTCAAAGTCCAGGCATGGGGGTGGTGCAGGCAGCAGGCAGAGAGTAGTCATATTCCAGGCATGGGGGTGGTGCAGGCAGCAGGCAGAGAATAGTGAAAATCCAGGCAGGGGTCGGTGCAGGCGGCAGGCAGAGGTCGGTGCAGACAGAGAGTAGTCAAAATTCAGGCAGGGGGTGGTGCAGGCAGCAGGCAGAGAGTAGTGAAAATCCAGGCAGGGGTCAGTGCAGGCGGCAGGCAGAGAGTAGTCAAAATCCAGGCAGGGGTCGGTGGAGGCGGCAGGCAGAGGTCGGTGCAGGCAGAGAGTAGTAAAAATTCAGGCAGGGGGTGGTGCAGGCAGCAGGCAGAGAGTAGTGAAAATCCAGGCAGAGGTCGGTGCAGGCAGCAGGCAGAGAGTAGTCATAATCCAGGCAGAGATCGGTGCAGGCGGCAGGCAGAGAGTAGTCATAATCCAGGCAGAGGTCGGTGCAGGCAGCAGGCAGAGAGTAGTCATAATCCAGGCAGAGATCGGTGCAGGCGGCAGGCAGAGAGTAGTCATAATCCAGGCAGAGGTCGGTGCAGGAGGCAGGCAGAGAGTAGTCAAAATCCAGGCGGTGCAGGAAGCAGTATATACATATACACACACTATATAACAACAACAACAACAACAAATAACATTTGTAAAGAGCTTTTCTCCCATAGGACTCAAAGCGCATAAACATGGCTCAGACCATCGTGGTACAGAGGAAGAATTTTATAAGTCTGGAAATGCCAGGCTGAACAGGTAGCTTTTCAGTCTGGATTTGAATAGCTCCAGGGATGGTGCTGCCTTTACTGGGTGTGGTAGGGAGTTCCAAAGAGTAGGGGCAGCATGACAGAAAACTCTGTCTCCAGATCTTTTGAGGTGCACTCTGGGAGTGACCAAGTTTATAGAACTTGCTGATCTGAGGTTGTGAGAGGTGTGGTGCAGCTTCAGCAAGTCCTTCGTGTATCCAGGGCCCAGATTGTGCAGGGATTTGAATGTCAGCAGTCCAATCTTGAAGAGTATTCTCCATTCTACTGGTAGCCAGTGCAGTGAGCGAAGGATCGGTGTAATGTGACAGTGGCGAGGCTGGTTTGTTAGCAATCTGGCAGCAGCATTCTGCACTAATTGCAGGCGATGCAGATCCTTTTTGGGGAGGCCAGCATAAAGGGCATTGCAGTAGTCCAGCCGTGATGTGATGAAGGCGTGAACTAGGGTTGGAAGATCCTCTGGGGGAATCAGATGTTTAATCTTTGCAATGTTCTTCAGATGAAAGAAGGAAGATTTAACTACAGAAGAAATTTGGTTTCTGAAACTCAGTTCCCCATTGATTAGTACGCCAAGGCCGCGCACAAGGTTGGAGCTGTTTATGTCTGAATTCCCAATCCTGATTGGTGTTGCTTTAGGATAGAGCTGTTTTGATGGCGCGCGCTGGCTTTGGACAAAAAGGACCTCAGTTTTGTCAGCATTCAGTTTCAACCAGTTATCATTCATCCATGCCTGTAGCTCAGCTAAGCAAGAGTTTATTTTTGGAGGAGGGTCTATTTCACCAGGTTTGAAGGACAGGTATAGCTGTGTGTCATCGGCGTAGCAGTGGTACGTTAGGCCATGTCGTTGGATAAGTGTACCGAGTGGCAACATGTAGATTGCAAACAGCAGAGGGGATAGAATTGATTCTTGTCGCACTCCGAATTTTAGAGGTGCAGGTTTGGACATTATAGGTCCTAGGGATACTCTCTGTGTTCTGTCAGTCAGGAATGATCTGAACCACTGGAGGGACTGATCCACTGATGCCACAGTACTGCTGCAGTCTGTTAAGCAGGATTTCACAGTCAACTGTATCAAAAGCCGCTGAGAGATCCAACAGGATTAGGATGGAGCATTCCCCTCTGTCCCTTGCCATGAGCAGATCGTTGCAGACTTGGATGAGGGCTGTTTCACAGCTGTGGTGTTTCTTAAAGCCAGATTGTAGAGGGTCCAGGATGTTGTTTACTGACAGCTTGGTTTCAAGTTGCAGATAGACAGCCTTTTCAATAACTTTACCTAAGAAGGGGAGGTTGGAGACAGGTCTGTAGCTGCTCATAGCATCTGGATCCTGCTTGCAGAGAGCCATTTACTATTTTGTGAAATGCTGGACCAAGCAGGTCAGGGCATTTCAGCATATGTTTAGTTGGTCCAGAGTCCAGGTCGCAGGTTGTCTGGCGGAGGATGTCTGAGATCTCTTCCTCACTAATACTTTGGAAGTCATTCCTCCAGGGTGTTAGGTTGTTTTTGCAACCATTTCCAGGAGTTGAATAAGTCTTAGGTGCTGTGGACTGAATGAGAGACCGAATAGAGGATGCTTTGTCAGCAAAGTAGCAAGCAAATTTCTCGCATAGCTCCTTTGAGGGAGTTATAGTGGGCTTTAGGCAGGATGGGTTACATAGTCTATCAACTGTGCGGAATAGTTGGGCTGGACTGTTGGCGGCCTTTGCAATCTCCTGTGATAGGTAGGAGGATTTTTTCTTGGTGATCGCATTTTGGTAGCTTTCTAGGTGAGAGACAAGGATGTGTTTATCTTTTGAATTCTGAGATTTTCGCCACTTCCTTTCTAGTCTGCGCACTTCTTCTTTCTTTAGGTCCTTTAGTGAGCTGTCAAACCACCGTGCATGGTGAAGTGGTGTAGACCACTTAATGCTAACTGGAGCAAGGGCGTCATAGGCAGATGACACCGCATGGTTATACATCAGGACCATGGAGTGATTGGTTAATGCGTTGAAGTTGAGGATGTTCTGAACGTCCTGGGGTGAGACATCTTTCAGAGAACGGTATTTTGAGAGTTTTTTTCCCTCTGTGTTTTATCGCTGGTGCTGTCAGAGAGAAGTGGATGGTGTGGTGGTCTGACCATACCACTGTGTTTATATCCATGTGTGATATTAAAAGTCCGGAATGAAATATAAGATCCAGAGCGTGCCCTTTTTTGTGGGTGGGGAGGTTGACAACCTGAGAGAAACCCAGTTCACTCATTATGAGAAGTAGTTCACTTCCTAGGCGGGAGTCGTGATCATCCACCCATGCATTAAAATCTCCCAGGATGATCCATCTAGGGTGTTCCACTGTAAGGCAGGATAAGAGTTCAGATATTTCCTTAAGAAATGCTGGGCCATTTTCTGGGGGGGGGGCGGTATATGAGCAATATGTTGATGTTTATTTCGGATGAGAGTTGGGCTGCAAGACATTTGAAGGTTTCAGTGGGGCCTATGGCCAGGAGCCTTATGTTCAAGGAGGATCTGAAGCATATGGCAACCCTCCCACCCTTTGCGGACTTGTCTCTCACAGTGCAAGACTGAATAATTGGTCGGCACAGTTGCTTTAAGAGTTGGGCCTGCATGTTTCCCAAGCCAGGTCTCTGTCAAGGTCAAATCAGAGAGCTATATTAGGTCATGTATAGTTGCAGTCTTATTATTTATCGATCTGGCATTGCAGAGTGTGGCTGTGATTGAGCTTTCCTGGGGACAGCTATGTTTTTTAGACTTCACTGTCAAACTTGTTACCCTTTGCCTGGTGTAGCTTCCCTGGTGTTTATTTTTGGATCCACTGCCTCTCTGCCCCCTTCTGATTTTCCTGAGTATCCCAAAGGATTTTAAGAGGAGAGCTAGTGAGGTGTTCATTTGTAATTGTTCCTTGGGAGGGCAGGCAGAGAGAAGGTCCTTTGATGAGTATTTGTATGTTGACATTAGAGACAATAGACTTGTTTAGATAGCTTTTACTTCTGGAATCATGCTGAGATCAAAGGGGGTCTGTGTAAAATGCTTTCATTCCTACACAGAGTTGGATCATAGATTTATTTTAAGTAAAGTTCCTTGTTTTAGAGTTAGATGATAAATGATAAAATAAATGTGGAAAATAGTCACTGTCTTGGATAATGGATCAAGGATTACTCACAGGGTGGGGTGAGGGCAATCCCAGAGAGGTTGTGAAAGGAGTAGTCTATTCTAAGGCCAGGCCACGGCCTAGTCAGATTTCAGATGCTTCAGATTACTTATGTTCCTCGCGCCAGGACAATAAAGGGTTAACAAAATACACTCACACACAAGATGTGAGCACACATTATGCTGCCTTATGATGATTATCCTTGTCTTTATATGCTACAGAATACAGGGTTTGCTCATGCGCAGTATATCACCATAATTACAGAAAGTCATGTGATTTACAAGAAATAACACAGTTCAATGATCACAGGGAAAATATGATATTTATTACCATACAGGTGTCCCATATTGGGGACACATTGGGGATTTGCCCAGAAAGGAGAATTTGACTATTCTTGGTTTCAAACAGCCAGCCTTTCCTGCACAGATGTGTGGCTGACTGTTCTAAAGACTCTCTAATATCAAACTGATTAGATACATGTATACTTGTACAGTGGAAAAACTATTTGCCCCCTTCCTGATTTCTTATTCTTTTGCATGTTTGTCACACTTAAATGTTTCTGCTCATCAAAAACCGTTAACTATTAGTCAAAGATAACATAATTGAACACAAAATGCAGTTTTAAATGATGGTTTTTATTATTTAGTGAGTAAAAAAACTCAAAACCTACATGGCCCTGTGTGAAAAAGGAATTGCCCCCTGAACCTAATAACTGGTTGGGCCACCCTTAGCAGCAATAACTGCAATCAAGCGTTTGCGATAACTTGCAACGAGTCTTTACAGCGCTCTGGAGGAATTTTGGCCCACTCATCTTTGCAGAATTGTTGTAATTCAGCTTTATTTGAGGGTTTTCTTGCATGAACCGCCTTTTTAAGGTCATGCCACACCATCTCAATAGGATTCAGGTCAGGACTTTGACTAGGCCACTCCAAAGTCTTCATTTTGTTTTTCTTCAGCCATTCAGAGGTGGATTTGCTGGTGTGTTTTGGGTCATTGTCCTGCTGCAGCACCCAAGATGGCTTCAGCTTGAGTTGACGAACAGATGGCAGGATATTCTCCTTCAGGATTTTTTGGTAGACAGTAGAATTCATGGTTCCATCTATCACAGCAAGCCTTCCAGGTCCTGAAGCAGCAAAACAACCCCAGACCATCACACTACCACCACCATATTTTACTGTTGGTATGATGTTCTTTTGCTGAAATGCTTTGTTACTTCTACGCCAGATGTAACGGGACACGCACTTTCCAAAAAGTTCAACTTTTGTCTCGTCGGTCCACAAGGTATTTTCCCAAAAGTCTTGGCAATCATTGAGATGTTTTTTAGCAAAATTGAGACGAGCCTTAAGTTCTTTTTGCTTAAAAGTGGTTTTCGCCTTGGATATCTGCCATGCAGGCCGTTTTTGTCCAGTCTCTTTCTTATGGTGGAATCGTGAACACTGACCTTAATTGAGGCAAGTGAGGCCTGCAGTTCTTTAGATGTTGTCCTGGGGTCTTTTGTGGCCTCTCGGATGAGTTTTCTCTGCACTCTTGGGGTAATTTTGGTTGGCCGGCCACTCCTGGGAAGGTTCATCACTGTTCCATGTTTTTGCCATTTGTGGATAATGGCTCTCACTGTGGTTTGCTGGAGTCCCAAAGCTTTAGAAATGGCTTTATAACCTTTACCAGACTGATAGATCTCAATTACAGTACTTTTGTTCTCATTTGTTCCTGAATGTCTTTGGATCTTGGCATGATGTCTAGCTTTTGAGGTGCTTTTGGTCTACTTCTCTGTGTCAGATAGCTCCTGTTTAAGTGATTTCTTGATTGAAACAGGTGTGTCAGTAATCAGGCCTGGGGGTGACTACAGAAATTGAACTCAGGTGTGATAAACCACAGTTAAGTTATTTTTTAACAAGGGGGGCAATCACTTTTTCACACAGGGCCATGTAGATTTTGAGTTTTTTTTCTCACTAAATAATAAAAACCATCATTTAAAACTGCATTTTGTGTTCAATTATGTTATCTTTGACTAATAGTTAACGGTTTTTCATGAGCAGAAACATTTAAGTGTGACAAACATGCAAAAGAATAAGAAATCAGGAAGGAGGCAAATAGCTTTTCACACCACTGTATATGAAATTGATCTATATACTAATATATACATATATATACTTATATACCTACACATCCTTTCAGTCCCCCCTTTGGTCATTTCTTCCAAAGGAAGAAGATGACCATACTAAAGCCAATACCTAAAACAGGCAGAACTAGCATCACAGTGGGCAAAATTTTGGTTGAAGTCTCCTAATGGTCAAAACATGAATAGCTATTTGGTAAATTACTTCTAGCAAAGCAAATGATTAACTAACCTGTACCTTATACAACCAATTAAACAATTTTGGCCAATCCAATGGTCAAACAAATCAGAAAAGAACCAAATCAGAAATTAATCAGGAAAAAACCCAATAATTACTTTTCCTGATGCATATCAGAACTAAGAACAATTATCTTTCCTGATGTAATCTAGCAAAAATCTTATGCGGACTGCATGTGTGAGTGCACTCATGTGTTTAACTTAGCCTGCGGCAGGAATATTTCTCTTAGATCAATATGAGGAGCTTTCTTATCTCAGCACTTACTTTAAGAGAAACTTCCATCTGTTCTATTTTAGAAAAGGCTTGCCTAAATACTAGGCCTCAGATAGGCCAAGGTCAAAAACCCTTATGATAGCAACTAACTCCTGCATAAGGTGGCTATGCAACAAGATATGAGATTTGGGAGAGGGTGCTCTTAACTCTACAATTTAGTTTACAAACTGATTGTGAGGCATGGCAGACTTCTCACCTTCCATCAGCCACAGTACTCCAAGCTATCTCTGTAGTCTTTACTCTAAGTTACACATTCCTGTTAAAACAGGAGGTGGAAAGATAACACCAACCCAACTACAATCATGCTTAATGCTAAGAGTACAGAGGCTGAGATCAGGAAAAAACCAAGAACCATCATCAGATCTCTCTAAATAAGAAAACATAGCTACAGGCCTTAGTATAAGACATATTTATGAAAGGGACTACACAGATCACAGCAGGAGACTAGGGAATAAGGCTACATGAGACCATCAACATCTCTGACCTTCCAATTATCCCATATTAAATATACCAATCCAGTTGCCCAGGGCAACTAAGGTGCTGTGAAATTGTAGTCCATTACACCAATCATACTGACCAAAGCTTGTTATGCTTGCTCAGACAAACAGATAAACAAACTCTGATTTAGTAGGGGAAGGGAATGTTAGCTAATCGACTTTTTACCACAATAATGGTAAGTATCTATCCAGAAACACTACAAAACAAAGCAGAAAAAGATGTAACTAATAGCAACCGCTGCCATAGTTCCTCTTGCAAGGTCAAGACTAACAGGACAACTGTAATGATGGCTACCTTCAGATGTAACCATACTATCTGTACACTCAGCAACTATTCACAATCAGGATAAAAAAAAACACAATAGCAACATGGACCCTAGCAAAACTTAGCAAAACAATTATGGACAAATTGAATCTACTAAAGACCAAGGTATCAAAAGAGAGGAGACTTTTTCCCTGAAAATTGGCCACTGAGATCAGGCCTGCTGAATTATGTGTGTATCAATTGCTGTCTGATAAATATACAATTTTATAGTTATTTGAGTTGAAAAAAAGATTTGTGTACATGAAGTATAACCAGAGGACAAAGTACAACACCAGCCCATTTCACTGCTGATCCAGAGGAAGGCGAAAACCCTTACAAGGCATAGTCTTATTGGCCCCAGAAAGGGAAAGATTCCTTCCCGACTCCAGAATGGCAATCAGAAAAAATCCCTGGATCAACTGCACTTGGTGTTATTTAGTAATTGATAATTACATACTTCAGAAGAGATCTTAATTTTTGACCTTACCCAAAAATTGCTCTATATATACTACTTATAAAAATATCAGCTCATTACAAATCAACCCATTATCTCACTGACAAACACCCAGAATCCCAATCTTTACCTAAGGGATGATATAATAGAAATAAAGGCTTTTACTATTTAGAAAGCATTAACCCATAATGTGACTTACAATTAACTCCCAATGTATAATATCCTTAATACCGTAGCCCACCCCTCATAGTGGCTGACTCAATTATCGATCTAAGATCGGTATTGAAAATATCCAATCCTTGATCAGACAAGTGAACCCTATCAGAGCGGAATAAGTTAGGCCGAGAACCCTCAAACTTATTGTGCCAGTAAGAAAAAACCTGTGTAGCTGGCAGGGATCTAGATAATGCCCTATTAATGAATGTCTTAATTACCCTTAATCTATCCTGGGGAAAAATCCACACCCGTCTGGGAATGATTTCAGAAAAGATCAGTACACATTGGGGGATAATCTCATGAATGAGCATGCAACAAAAAAATTGTCCTTAGATAAGCCAAAGTTTTCCCCATAGTCAATATTAATATTTTCTATGAGCCCAATACATATAACAGTGGCCCACAATCCATACAATCTTCCTGGATCTAAGATCCAGATCTTGTTCCATTCTTCAATAGATGACACAAACAACTTTTGAAACTTCTATCAGGGGATGTGTCTTAGTACACTGTCACTGTCCACCTGATGAAAAAGTCTCTTTTTCCAATCACTCGGGACTTAGTCGACCTGCTTCACCCAATCTGTCAGTGGATCCAGTAGGAAATCCCTCTGTAAAGATAGCCTCAAGATAGCCTCTGGTCAGACTCCCTCTAGATGGGTCTCTCTGGTCAGACTCCCTCTGGATGGGTCTCTCTGGTCAGACTCCCTCTGGATGGGTCTCTCTGGTCAGACTCCCTCTGGATGGGTCTCTCTGGTCAGACTCCCTCTGGATGGATCCCTCTGGACAGGCTCCCTCTGGATGGGTCTCTCTGGTCAGACTCCCTCTGGATGGGTCTCTCTGGACAGGCTCCCTCTGGATGGATCCCTCTGGACAGGCTCCCTCTGGAGGGGTCTCTCTGGACAGGCTGCCTCTGGATGGATCCCTCTGGACAGGCTCCCTCTGGATGGATCCCTCTGGACAGGCTCCCTCTGGATGGGTCTCTCTGGACAGGCTCCCTCTGGATGGGTCTCTCTGGACAGGCTCCCTCTGGATGGGTCCCTCTGGACAAGCTCCCTCTGGATGGATCCCTCTGGACAGGCTCCCTCTGGATGGGTCTCTCTGGACAGGCTCCCTCTGGATGGGTCTCTCTGGACAGGCTCCCTCTGGATGGATCCCTCTGGACAGGCTCCCTCTGGATGGGTCTCTCTGGACAGGCTCCCTCTGGATGGATCCCTCTGGACAGGCTCCCTCTGGACAGGCTCCCTCTGGATGGATCCCTCTGGACAGGCTCCCTCTGGATGGATCCCTCTGTACAGGCTCCCTCTGGATGGATCCCTCTGGACAGGCTCCCTCTGGATGGATCCCTCTGGACAGGCTCCCTCTGGATGGATCCCTCTGGACAGGCTCCCTCTGGATGGATCCCTCTGGACAGGCTCCCTCTGGATGGATCCCTCTGGTCAGACTCCCTCTGGATGGATCCCTCTGGATGGATCCCTCTGGACAGGTAGTCAGCTTTTATCCTCCTCAGGATAGGTGCCTGGCAAGTTGTTTCTGTGAAAGAAGGAAAAGAAAAAGTGCGAGCAACATTTTCTTTCACTTTTTGCAACAATCTTATTTCTTAGTACTGTCTCTTATTTCTTAATACTTAGTATTAATCCTCTCTTCCATGAACTTCAGAACATACATGGTGGATCTTCTATGATCCCAGCGGATCTCTCGCAATACTCTGTTCGCATGACCTCGCTATACCCGTGCGAGTATGTGATTCCATACATGGCAGAGAGGACACATTCCCAACGGATTTTTGTTTTCATTCTTCCATTACACTCTTATTCCACCATACCTGACATTCCACAATCATACTACAAACCCTAGGTAGTAATGTATTTATAGAGCTTGGGTGGCCCTAGTACAATATCCAACCCCTTCTTACTACCACTACATGGAATGACATGACACAGACCGGTAAGCCTGGGCAGGGCTGGACATGTGTATAGACAACAAACTAACATGACAGTTCCCATGTTCCGCTTTCCCCCCTTTGACCATACATTAAAGTTATTGTAATGTCTGGTCAGAGTTAACAAAAGGCTATAAGGGATAATATGAGGGAGAAACATGAGCAGGGTCCCAGCACTAACATGAGCAGGGTCCCAGTACAGTGGAGCAGTGGCCAGCAGTGCACTATCTCCCTGTAATATAGGGTTGGGTCCCCTTTCAGATTTACAGCCATAGACATACATAGACACAAAACATAGAACATTTATAGTGTCCTTTTCCTCATAGTGGGCTCAAGGTGCTAAAGCTGTGCTTGTCCCTGAGACACACTCTATAGGCAGGAACAGCACTAGAGAGACTAGCCCAAGGTCTCCTCACTAAACAAACAGGCACTGGTCTACTGAACAAGCAGAGCTGAAATTAAAATCCTGTCAGAGATAAAGCTTCTAATCAGCACACTATAACATTAGACAGTCTTTCTGGAGGCTGACTTTTTCTTTCTTTAAAACAGTGAAAAATCTACAGTATAATTGTCATAACATCAAATAATTCTGCACTTTTATTGTTGCCAAAAGAAGTTTAAGTAAACTAAAATAAAAACTATTTTTCTAAGGATAAAAATGTTCTTATTTTCCTATGTTGAGTGTAAGGACTTCGGGCTTAAAAAAAAACATATATTCTTAAACTAAGTGAAAACAGGAAATGAAAGCAAAAGTGACTTAGAGTAATATCTTTAGCCCTAAATGGCTTCCTGTAAGCATATGCAGTTTTTGCATACACAAACAGATACTGTGATGATGACCTCAGTGTTTTTATGCAAATCTTGGTGACAGATCAAGATTGCTTCATAGTTTTACAAAACTAAGATCAGATACAATACGATACCTCCGTAACAGTGATACTTAGAAACATTTGAATCATAATGTCGGCATTTGTGTTTTGTTTTAACAATGTGGCTTGGAGGAGCATTTTTTTTCTCTGTGTGGCGCAGAGAGAGAGACTTATTTATGATGACTTAATTTTTGTACTGGCGGACCAGACCAGCAAGACATGGAGGATTTTATCAGAGGCTTACAGGATGAGGCAGCATTTCAACAAAAAGTAGCTGTGCGTTTTTATAAAATATCTGTTAGGAGTTTTAATTAAAATATTCCCTAACAACATATGAGCAAAACTTCACTTCAACATGTCTACGAATGATTGTAGTAAACCACTGAGTATAATATATGACTTCATATGTCTCTGAAATATAATGTTATTTCATTAGTCCATAGAAATTCTGTTCAAGTGAACACTACCAACTATTAATTTAAAAAATGTGATAAAACTTTAACTCTAATCACACATATTATGGGTCTAAGTGACAATTGTTATCATATCCATGAGGGTATTAGGTTGTAAGACTAAAAACCTCAAAGAACTTTCTTTACACTATAAGCTATAAACTAGGAAAACACGGTGGCGTAGCAGCCAGTGCTCTCGCCTTGCAATGTGACTCAAATCCCTGCCTGGTCAACATCTGCAAGGAGTCCGCATGTTCTCCTCGTGTCTGCACGGGTTTCCCCCGGGCACTCCGGTTTCCTCCCATATCTCAAAAAATACAGACAAGTCAACCGGCTCCCCCCAAATTGGCCCCAAACTATGATACATGATTTTACTATACTGCCTATGAAAAAAAAAATGTCTGAACCTCTTCTGGACATTATATATAAAAATCCCAAAAATCTATTCTGAAGTACAGGAAACTTTACTCACCTATATATAGACCTGGGTGACAATCGGCATCAATTAATTAATCTAATTTAAATTAAGGACACTAGGTTGTGGAGAAAAAAACCCTTCTGATTAAAGACAAACTTTCTATAAACATTTCTGGATGCTATTTAGTCCAAAAAAATAGGGACAAACCTATTATTTCATTATTTACTAACCTCTAACACCTAACTAAGAGAAGAAAAACTAAGATGCAACTTGCATCTAAAATTTACCAAAAAACATATAGATTATTCACTGTTTCAAATAATCTCCATAGGACAAACTACTACAAAACTTACCTAAATAACCACGCTTCTATAATACACATTTTTGGAAAGAATAAAAAATACTAATTCTTCTTAATTAGCCTTCAGAATTCTAAAAAAAAAAAAACTCATAAAAATTCCTTTCCACTTCTATACTCAAAACTATATTCCCATCTATCTATACACATATATATATATACACATATGTATGTATGTATATAACAAAGTCAGAAAAAAACCCCAAGGGTAAAAAGGACTGCGCTCCACAGCACTAATATTACTATATATGTATGTAACACAAATGTCACCAATGTAGGGGATCCGCAGACTTTCTCCGAGTACACACACTCTCCAATATCGATCAAATCCAAATAGCAAAGCCGCGATCACAATCCAGATCTCTCAAGTGTAGCATAGGATTTCCCTGTAAAGAATCCGCATATAGTGTAGTATGGCCTATTATACACCACCCGGTGATACACTTCACACAGTTGTGTCAGCAATAGCCTCCACCCAGATAGAGAGGAAACACAGGGGGATGCCCTTGCCCCCCTCGTGAGTGCACTCACCAAATGATTTCTTGTCTCTAAACATATAAGCCCTCCAGCCTGGGCAGCGACAGTACAGGACCTTTAAATATAAAAAGCGGACCTCCGCATAGCATAAAACCACTTAACATTTATTAAAAGTCTGCATAAAAACATGCGTACCGGATGCTCAGTTATATAAGCGCTTCTCTGTGTGTGCAGGCACCGCCGCGGTCGGATCTCCGTTACACGCCACAGTCCCCGCTTAGTTTACTTCCTTCCTGCGTCCTGCGTGACTCCTAAGCTCCGCCCTACGCGTTTCGTCATTCGACTCATCAGGGGCATGGAGTCACGCACATTAGGACGCTATTTAATGCCTCAAACGGAACCTCCCTCCATTATTCCCATAGAAACCCAACTCCACCCCCTCATGCATATTAATGCATCCCACCCCTATCATACAGCCCGCAACGGGTATCCCCGCCACAGTGCCAACACTTACATAATATTTACATATCCATCCCTTTCATCCTCCCATATCCCCCCTCAGAAACCCCTCCCCTCTCCAGCCCCACTGCCTCTTCAACGTGCCCTCATCTAATAACACCTCATAGTAGCATTGTGCAATTTCATGTTATAATCATATACCCCCCATCTTTACACCATACACAATATTTATATGCCCATTTAACAACTATGATTGCGTTCATCCTAGCATGTCATGTGAATTAACATCCACCTTTTTGTCATAATAAGCAACTCTACATATTTGTGACCCAACAACACCATCTAGTGGCTTTAAATGGAATTAACATCCACCTTTTACATCCTAGTGACATTGTACTTATTTATGATCCAACAGCACCATCTAATGGCTTTAGTTGGAATGTGCTTTTCAAAACCCTCGTACCCTCTTTTTTTAAAACTATTTGCCATATTTCAACATTCTTACTTTTATATTATTATTCTCCATATATCCAACATTATTATTGTATTGTGATTGCACTCTATCCCATATAGCATCAATATTAAACATTAAACCCCCCTCGTGACATTTATTACCCACCCTCATGTATGTCAACTGATTAAAAAATACACACACCTAAACATATCTCTCAGAACTTCATTAACTATAATATAAATCACATAACCACCTATGAATTGTGACTCCACCCCATGCTTGACCCCACTCATCTAGAGGCATCTAATACATAATTTTTATGGGCTATAATCAATTATTACTGATAAAGCAGTTGATGTCTAATTCCACATTTAGCCCATATGGATAGGAAGATTGCATCTTAAGAATCCATTCAGTTTCCTTTTTGGATAATAATTGCAGCCTGTTACACCCCCTCCAGTTGGGTACCAATTTTTCAATAGCCTTAAATTTCATCTGCGAGGGGTCACATTTGTGTTTTTTTGCGAAATGGGCAGATAGGCTATGATTTTTGTATCCCTTCTTCACATTGTATACATGCTCATGCATACGCTCTTTCAGTGTTCTAGTTGTTCTCTTAATATATTGTAGATTACATGAACACTGTATGAGGTACACTACATGATGACTGCTACAGGTTATGCATTGTTTTATCCTATATTTTATATTAGAGAAATCTACTGTTGAATTAAAATTCTTTACTACTTTTGGTTTGACCTCTCTGCATGCATAACATTCCCCACACGGGAAAAACCCTTCACTCTGCCAAGGAATGTGTCTCTGGACTGGGGGATCCACACGACTAGGAACAAGTTTGTCCCTTAGATTGGGCGCCTTTCTATAAATAAATTTGGGTTTTTCTGGAAGAGCCCTCTGCAGGGTAGCATCCTGCATTAGGACCCCCCAATTTCTACCTATACTTTTTTCCAGCTGTTTATGTTGTAGATTAAAAGTGGTAATGAAGGGTATCACATCCTTAATGGCCTCACTACCTCTACCAACTCCATGTACCAACCCCTCCCTATCCATTTCAGACACCTCCCACTCCACCCTAGCTATATCCTCCCTTGAGTAACCCTTATCCAAAAATCTCTTAGTGAGGATAGGGGCCTGTTCCCAGTATTCCTGGATGGACGTACAGTTTCTTCTAAGTCTTAAATACTGACCTTTTGGTATCGCCTTAAGCCATGCTCTATGATGGCAGCTCTCAACTGGAACATAGCCATTCCTGTCAGTTTTCTTAAAAAAGCATTTACTGACTAGCTTGGATTCCCTCTTATAGATTTCTAGATCCAGGAACTGTATCCTGTCTTCATCCATTTGGGCCTCTATCTTGATATTGGGATACAGATCATTGCACTCTTCAATAAATGCACAAGCTGAGTCCAAATCCCCATCCCACACTATAATGAGGTCATCAATGAACCTATGCCAATACTGGATTTTTTCAGGTTCCAATGCTATGGCCAGCTCCTCCCACTCAGCCATATATATGTTGGCCAGGGATGGCGCATAGGCCGCGCCCATGGCGCATCCTTTTACCTGATTAAAATATTCCCCCCCATGCCAGAAGTAATTCCTTGATAGAGCAAATTTTAAAAGTTCCATTAAAAAAGAAATTTGTTCGCTCCGGAGGTCCGACCACCTTTCCAATGCTCTTTGAACTGCCCCAATTCCCCCCCTGTGGGTTATATTCGTATATAATGAAGACACATCAGCTGTAATCAACAACGACTCCCCCACCCCTTCCATGTTTTCTATCAACTGCAGCATATGCTTAGTATCTTTCAGCACCCTCAGGAGCCTACAAACAATCGGTTGCAGAAATTGGTCAATGTATTGGCCCACCCTCTGTGTAATAGAGCCAATGCCATTGACGATAGGCCTCCCAGGGGGTGCTTCCATGCTCTTATGTATCTTGGGAATTTGATATATTATAGGTACCCTTGGGGCTTTAGGCAGCAAAAATTGAAATTCTCTATCATTAATCAATCCTTTCTCAAGGCCTTTTTTCAATATTCCTATTAACTCACTTTTATATTGTCCAGTGGGATTAGACTCGATTTTTTTATATGTAGTTTCATCCTGAATGAGCCTATCCAGCTCTTTAGAGTACTGATCTTTATTTAAGACAACAACCCCCCCCCCCCCCCCTTGTCAGCTGGCCATATCACCACCCCCTTTTCCTTAATTAGTTGGCATATCTCCTCCGAGTGGTCCCTCTTTTTTGATATTTACCCTTGGGGTTTTTTTCTGACTTTGTTATCTACACATATAGAAGGCTGCTGCAAACATGGATCCGTTTGAGTTCTGTAAGCACAGAGATATTGATTTAGACATGATCTTCAAGGATGAACTTCCTATACAAATGAGCCTGGAACAGGACTTTAAGGGCTTACAAAATGTGATGGGGAAAGAACTTCAGACTTGGTGGGATATAGCATCTCTGGAGAGATATAAGAAAAAAGAAATTATACCCAAAAGGTTAAGATGGGACATTTTTCCAAATGATGGGGAGGAGAATGAGGATAATGATGAGGAATGGTTTGAATTTGTGGAATCATGTGGTTTGGGGATGGTGGATATTATGATTAAGAGGAAAACTAGAAGGTTGCAACGATTGGGGGATGAGGTGGAAGATATAAAAAGCAGATTAGAAGTAGTAAAACATACAGAGGAATATCAACAGAGAGCCAGCAAACTGCAGGAGTTCCTGAAGGGTAGTGAGAAAGAAATTATTGCAGATAAGCAGAAACACTATGTAAAGGATATACAGGCATATAAAAATCAGGAAGCATATAGATGGCAAAAAGTGGGGACAAAAAAAGAGGAAACACCTCAGGGGGGAAGTGATAATGGGGCCCATGGGGAGCAACAGAATGAAAGGGGAAATAATGTTCCCAATAAACCCCCTAAGCCACCACAGGTCCCCTATTACCCGAAACAACCAGTTAATAATCCCTCACAACCCAAATACCCGATAAATGGGGGAGTAACATCATACTCACCAAGAGGAAGGGGTTTTTATGAGGGAGGGAGACCTATGGGTAATACATACTATGGAGCGGTACCTAGGCCACCCCCTGGAATGCCGTACAGAGGGAGGGGGTATGGAGGTAGAGGGGGACAGTGGGGACCAAACCAGCAGATTTTTGAGCAAGAGTACAGAATCCCCACATACAATAGATTTGGACCCCTGGAAAATCAGGGGTTGGGAGAAAATTCACCTTTTTTCAGAGGCCACGATACAGGCAGGACGAATGGCAGGGGGCCCACTACATCTCCCCAAAGAATATAAGAAAAAGAGAACTAGAAGAGGAAATAGAGGGGGAAGGAGACTTCAAGAAAAAAAGAGGGCAGTAGGGGAAGGAGTGTTTAATCTTAGTGGAGTGGAATTATCAAAGGATGAAATGTCCCTGCTAGACAAGGGCTTGAAATATGCGCCAAAAAATAATATAAACAAGTTTGGGGCTTTTGTAGATGTCCAAAAATTTGTAAGGAAGATTAACTTGAAAAGATACTTTCTTGACAAAGAGGGTCCAGTATCAAAAGCCAATCAGGGGGGAATTTATAGGCACACCAACCTAAGGAATAATTCTACATTCAACCCATGTAACAGTGCAAGCCAACAGGCCATTGATGTATTTAAAAACCTAGTAGTTAAAGATATAAGGCAAATGAAAATATCAAAAAAGAGGGACCACTCAGAGGAGATATGCCAACTAATTAAGGAAAAGGGGGTGGTGATACGGCCAGCTGACAAGGGGGGGGGGGGGGTTGTTGTCTTAAATAAAGATCAGTACTCTAAAGAGCTGGATAGGCTCATTCAGGATGAAACTACATATAAAAAAATCGAGTCTAATCCCACTGGACAATATAAAAGTGAATTAATAGGAATATTGAAAAAAGGCCTTGAGAAAGGATTGATTAATGATAGAGAATTTCAATTTTTGCTGCCTAAAGCCCCAAGGGTACCTATAATATATCAAATTCCCAAGATACATAAGAGCATGGAAGCACCCCCTGGGAGGCCTATCGTCAATGGCATTGGCTCTATTACACAGAGGGTGGGCCAATACATTGACCAATTTCTGCAACCGATTGTTTGTAGGCTCCCGAGGGTGCTGAAAGATACTAAGCATATGCTGCAGTTGATAGAAAACATGGAAGGGGTGGGGGAGTCGTTGTTGATTACAGCTGATGTGTCTTCATTATATACGAATATAACCCACAGGGGGGGAATTGGGGCAGTTCAAAGAGCATTGGAAAGGTGGTCGGACCTCCGGAGCGAACAAATTTCTTTTTTAATGGAACTTTTAAAATTTGCTCTATCAAGGAATTACTTCTGGCATGGGGGGGAATATTTTAATCAGGTAAAAGGATGCGCCATGGGCGCGGCCTATGCGCCATCCCTGGCCAACATATATATGGCTGAGTGGGAGGAGCTGGCCATAGCATTGGAACCTGAAAAAATCCAGTATTGGCATAGGTTCATTGATGACCTCATTATAGTGTGGGATGGGGATTTGGACTCAGCTTGTGCATTTATTGAAGAGTGCAATGATCTGTATCCCAATATCAAGATAGAGGCCCAAATGGATGAAGACAGGATACAGTTCCTGGATCTAGAAATCTATAAGAGGGAATCCAAGCTAGTCAGTAAATGCTTTTTTAAGAAAACTGACAGGAATGGCTATGTTCCAGTTGAGAGCTGCCATCATAGAGCATGGCTTAAGGCGATACCAAAAGGTCAGTATTTAAGACTTAGAAGAAACTGTACGTCCATCCAGGAATACTGGGAACAGGCCCCTATCCTCACTAAGAGATTTTTGGATAAGGGTTACTCAAGGGAGGATATAGCTAGGGTGGAGTGGGAGGTGTCTGAAATGGATAGGGAGGGGTTGGTACATGGAGTTGGTAGAGGTAGTGAGGCCATTAAGGATGTCATACCCTTCATTACCACTTTTAATCTACAACATAAACAGCTGGAAAAAAGTATAGGTAGAAATTGGGGGGTCCTAATGCAGGATGCTACCCTGCAGAGGGCTCTTCCAGAAAAACCCAAATTTATTTATAGAAAGGCGCCCAATCTAAGGGACAAACTTGTTCCTAGTCGTGTGGATCCCCCAGTCCAGAGACACATTCCTTGGCAGAGTGAAGGGTTTTTCCCGTGTGGGGAATGTTATGCATGCAGAGAGGTCAAACCAAAAGTAGTAAAGAATTTTAATTCAACAGTAGATTTCTCTAATATAAAATATAGGATAAAACAATGCATAACCTGTAGCAGTCATCATGTAGTGTACCTCATACAGTGTTCATGTAATCTACAATATATTAAGAGAACAACTAGAACACTGAAAGAGCGTATGCATGAGCATGTATACAATGTGAAGAAGGGATACAAAAATCATAGCCTATCTGCCCATTTCGCAAAAAAACACAAATGTGACCCCTCGCAGATGAAATTTACGGCTATTGAAAAATTGGTACCCAACTGGAGGGGGTGTAACAGGCTGCAATTATTATCCAAAAAGGAAACTGAATGGATTCTTAAGATGCAATCTTCCTATCCATATGGGCTAAATGTGGAATTAGACATCAACTGCTTTATCAGTAATAATTGATTATAGCCCATAAAAATTATGTATTAGATGCCTCTAGATGAGTGGGGTCAAGCATGGGGTGGAGTCACAATTCATAGGTGGTTATGTGATTTATATTATAGTTAATGAAGTTCTGAGAGATATGTTTAGGTGTGTGTATTTTTTAATCAGTTGACATACATGAGGGTGGGTAATAAATGTCACGAGGGGGGTTTAATGTTTAATATTGATGCTATATGGGATAGAGTGCAATCACAATACAATAATAATGTTGGATATATGGAGAATAATAATATAAAAGTAAGAATGTTGAAATATGGCAAATAGTTTTAAAAAAAGAGGGTACGAGGGTTTTGAAAAGCACATTCCAACTAAAGCCATTAGATGGTGCTGTTGGATCATAAATAAGTACAATGTCACTAGGATGTAAAAGGTGGATGTTAATTCCATTTAAAGCCACTAGATGGTGTTGTTGGGTCACAAATATGTAGAGTTGCTTATTATGACAAAAAGGTGGATGTTAATTCACATGACATGCTAGGATGAACGCAATCATAGTTGTTAAATGGGCATATAAATATTGTGTATGGTGTAAAGATGGGGGGTATATGATTATAACATGAAATTGCACAATGCTACTATGAGGTGTTATTAGATGAGGGCACGTTGAAGAGGCAGTGGGGCTGGAGAGGGGAGGGGTTTCTGAGGGGGGATATGGGAGGATGAAAGGGATGGATATGTAAATATTATGTAAGTGTTGGCACTGTGGCGGGGATACCCGTTGCGGGCTGTATGATAGGGGTGGGATGCATTAATATGCATGAGGGGGTGGAGTTGGGTTTCTATGGGAATAATGGAGGGAGGTTCCGTTTGAGGCATTAAATAGCGTCCTAATGTGCGTGACTCCATGCCCCTGATGAGTCGAATGACGAAACGCGTAGGGCGGAGCTTAGGAGTCACGCAGGACGCAGGAAGGAAGTAAACTAAGCGGGGACTGTGGCGTGTAACGGAGATCCGACCGCGGCGGTGCCTGCACACACAGAGAAGCGCTTATATAACTGAGCATCCGGTACGCATGTTTTTATGCAGACTTTTAATAAATGTTAAGTGGTTTTATGCTATGCGGAGGTCCGCTTTTTATATTTAAAGGTCCTGTACTGTCGCTGCCCAGGCTGGAGGGCTTATATGTTTAGAGACAAGAAATCATTTGGTGAGTGCACTCACGAGGGGGGCAAGGGCATCCCCCTGTGTTTCCTCTCTATCTGGGTGGAGGCTATTGCTGACACAACTGTGTGAAGTGTATCACCGGGTGGTGTATAATAGGCCATACTACACTATATGCGGATTCTTTACAGGGAAATCCTATGCTACACTTGAGAGATCTGGATTGTGATCGCGGCTTTGCTATTTGGATTTGATATGTGTGTGTGTGTGTGTGTGTGTGTGTGTGTGTGTGTGTGTGTGTGTGTATGTGTATATATATATATATATATATATATATATATATATATATATATATATATATATATATATATATTCTACACACATACATTGAATTTAATTTATATGATGATAGATTTTAAAACGCACATTTTTTTTTCCTCTGCTTTAGCAGTCAGACATGACAAAGTATTACTTCCTCTTTTCTCCCTGACTACTTCAAACAGATGCTGTGACATGATTTCACCAGAGAGAGAGGAAAAAAAACATACTTTTAAAAACTGGCATTAACCCTTTCAAGACTATGGACCTAGCATTCCTATTCCTAAACTCAGAAATGACCATTATATCAGTTATACACTTCTGCATAAAGAAACTACTACTACTACCAGAATATTCTTACTTTCCTATTTCTTTTCTGACTATCAAGAATACATCTGTATGTATGCAGAAATCATTACTAACAGAGAAAAAGAGAAAAAATACTATTATTTCATAAGGCAAATACCGTATACCTGACATCACTACATACATACAGACATATATGTTCTTAATTCATCTAATGTTTAATGTTACACATTTTTCCTTTCTAGATACCAAAAGTACCAAACATTCTTCTAATAAGGAGGGAGAAAATCTATGATTTTATGAGACAGATAGGCTCACAATTTCAACATCACTTCACACATACTTTCACACCTCACATATCACACTCCTTTAGATATTCTCCACACACAAATTGTCCCAAAGTATATCTAACTTTTCCCCAATAGAACTCTCAATTTACACACAACACATATGAATACATTATAACACATATTATTCTATATCCTTATGAACATTAACTAAGTTTGCAATAATTATTTACATTACTCTATTTCTGAGATTTCCCTTACAAACAGTCCTATACAAAATGACACCGACATCATTTATTCAGATCATTTTTGACGGTTGATCTAAAAAAAATTTCAGTATAATCAGATATTCTTCAAAGTGGCATCTGAAAACCAGTTTGTACGTACATAGAATTTATACTGGCGATTTTGGCAAGTGACCGTTCTTATCTGAATTTCAAGAGTGTCTTTAATATTAATTTTACTAATAATTTCTCTCAAAAATACAGTAAGGATCTATAACAATTTATCATTGCTGGCACAACCCACACCCAGATAACATACATAAAAACACACTGTTAGTCAAGATTAACACACAAGAACTATTCATCCTCCCCCCCCCCCCCCCCCCGAGGGAATGGCAGCCTAAAACCCGTTTCTTCTGTCCAATATACTATATTATTTTCTGCCCAAGGACGAACAAAATACTTTTTTTCCAGATATTCTGGCAACAAAAGGTACATAAGTTTCATCTATATTAGTGATAGGGATAGGAAACATTTTGTCAATACTTTGACCCATTGATCTAATTTCTATTTTATACTGTAATTTCTTGGCCCTCTATTAAATGTATGTGTCAAATACAAATATAAGATATTGCCGTACTAATAGACAATTCTTATCTAGATAAATTATAATTTATGTATTTTTCAAATTTATCAACACAATTTTTATCAACAACTAATATTTATCAGTAATTTTATAATTCTCATCTCATGAGAACAAACATTGTCTAGGGATTCTTCCTTTTTACAACCTAGCTAAACCCAAACTATTTCTTAGAATTTAATAACTTTTTTCCTTTAACATTACTAATAAAACAGATTTATTATTTACAAAACAAACACACAGACAGATAATCTAAAACATCTGAAATTTATCTGACATTATAAAAACCTTACAAAAATAAACTATAATAAACTCATTCAAAACCTAAGAAGAACTACAAGTACTCAAAATCCATACCATATGGCGCCCTGTTCATTACCAAAATGAACACTATTTTTCTTTCCAAAAGAAAATATTTATTGAAGTTGATCAGACTTCAAATTTATTAGATTTTTCCAA
Source organism: Hyperolius riggenbachi (assembly GCF_040937935.1). Taxonomy (NCBI): domain Eukaryota; kingdom Metazoa; phylum Chordata; class Amphibia; order Anura; family Hyperoliidae; genus Hyperolius; species Hyperolius riggenbachi. The sequence goes on from NC_090655.1 coordinate 277,244,754, forward strand.
AAAAAATCTATATTTCTCTTAGACCTACTAAGAGAAGCCCGATAGACTTACCAAAAGTTTTTTTTGTTTTTTTTTTATAAACTAAGGCCTTCTAAAAACCTTATAACCTATATAATTAAAATTATACTATCAAAATTTTAGACCCCAAGTCTGGATACCATAATATCATCTAAACCGGGTCACCTGGCTTGACACCCACGACAATTCACATAAGCAATATAAAGTCCTAAAAAAAAAGACATAAATATTACTTACGTGAACTGAAGAAGTGAAGCGTTCAAGCAATCCTGGACGATGCCTCCAGCTGAAAGGAGTAGTCTATTCGAAGGCCAGGCCACGGCCTAGTCAGATTTCAGATGCTTCAGATTACTTATGTTCCTGGCGCCAGGACATAAAAGGGTTAACAAAATACACACACACACAAGATGTGAGCACACATTATGCTGCCTTATGATGATTATCCTTGTCCTTATATGCTACAGAATACAGGGTTTGCTCATGCGCAGTATATCACCATAATTACAGAAAGTCATGTGATTTACAAGAAATAACACAGTTCAATGATCACGGGGAAAGCATGATATTTATGACCATACAGGTGTCCACATTGGGGATTTGCCCAGAAAGGAGAATTTGACTATTCTTGGTTTCAAACAGCCAGCCTTTCCTGCACAGATGTGTGGCTGACTGTTCTAAAGACTCTCTAATAGCAAACTGATTAGATACATGTATACTTGTATATAAAATTGATCTATATACTAATATATACCTACACATCCTTTCAGGTTGAAGGTCTTGTTTCAGGTCAGCTGTTAGAAGGCTTGGTGTGTTCAGCAATGGTAGGCTTCATGGAGGATTTCAATCCAGTTTAAATCTCTGCCATCCGAAGTAATCCGATTGTTCTTGTTGGTTGTAGTTGTAGCCATAGTTGTGGTGGGTGGAATTCCTCTATATTTTGTTTCCAGTTTCAGCACAAATAGGTTTAAAGGTGTAGAAATCTGAGAAAAGGTCCGGAGCACCTTAAGAGAGCTGCAGCCCGGCTGGGCACGCTCAGTTGGACACACACACACACATATATATATATACAGGATCTTCTCAAAAAATTAGCATATTGTGATAAAGTTCATTATTTTCTGTAATGTACTGATAAACATTAGACTTTCATATATTTTAGATTCAATACACACAACTGAAGTAGTTCAAGCTTTTTATTGTTTTAATACTGATGATTTTGGCATACAGCTCATGAAAACCCCAAATTCCTATCTCAAAAAATTAGCATATTTCATCCGACCAATAAAAGAAAAGTGTTTTTAAAATAAAGAAAGTCAACCTTCAAATAATTATGTTCAGTTATGCACTCAATACTTGGTCGGGAATCCTTTTGCAGAAATGACTGCTTCAATGCGGCGTGGCATGGAGGCAATCAGCCTGTGGCACTGCTCAGGTGTTATGGAGGCCCAGGAAGCTTCGATAGTGGCCTTAAGCTCATCCAGAGTGTTGGGTCTTGCGTCTCTCAACTTTCTCTTCACAATATCCCACAGATTCAGAGTATTGCATAGGTCATACCTTGTCCCTAAGAGATTGCACGCAATTAACTCAGACAGATCAGCTTCATGCTTTAGAGGTTGTACCAACACAGGTTCAATCTATCATACATGGTGGTCCTGTCCCATTGTGGCTAAGTTATGGAGGAAAGTGATAGGCAAAATCAACTCAACTCTCTCACTTCACCTACGAATTGACCCAGCTATACAACCTAAAAAGCTGCCCCACTCCCAGCACAAACTCATACAGTTTATCATGAATGCCACCAAAACCTACATTGCTTCGCAGTGGTTTAAGCAGACCCTGTCTTTCCAATGTATACTTACCCACATTCACACCACCATGATAAACGAAAAGATCAAAGCCAATCTCTGGGACAGGACTCTCCACTTTGAAAAAATCTGGCATCCTTGGATTCAGCTGGCCTCACCCCCTGGGGTCCAGAGAGCTTTACAAACGTTATAACCGCTTCCACTCCTGAGCAGTACCCTATCGATAAAAAGTTTTCTGAGTCCCTGCATGAGCAGTGTAATTTTCCCTTGTTAAATTTATTGGTTTTGCTAAGTCTTGGTATACATATCACATAGTTATCAATTCCAGACCCCTCAGCTACATGGGCTGAGATTCCGACTAGCTAACTCTAATGTTAGATGATTTCACCAGCCTTTTGTTGCTACGCCTTGTTGTTAAACACCGCTATGACATCATGTTGTAATAGATACTATGTGCCATTTGGAGTCTCCCAGCCCATCCCTCACTATGACTATTTCTCCCTTTCCATGTCTGGAAACTGTTATTTCTGCTACTGCTATTCTCAACTATGTGTAACGTGATTATGACATTCTTTACTATTCTATGGTTCTATATGTCTCCTTATGACTTTGTTGCTACTTAATAAAAAAAGTTTTTGAAACTAAAACTACTCAAACAAAATCCACATGGTTAGAAGGTTAGTGGCTGATACAGTCTTATAGGCCAATACTGTAGTTCTGGGATAAGCTTTATCATATATATGTTAGTTGTTTTTCTCTAACTTCAGGCAATAAATATGAAGAGGAGCTGGTTGTTTAAATGTGTTTTTTAGAAGACCCCTGTCACCGATTCTCTGCTGTGTCAATAAAAATCAAGTTTCCCTTTTCCATGAGAATGCAAGTGTGCAAGTGATACGCATGTGACACGAATGCTGCTGAGCAGATGGGTGACATCAGCCTAGAAGTTAGGGCATCACAGAAAGCCAGGATAATGGAGGCAGAGAGGTCTTTTGCTCTCTCTCTCTCTCCCGGTGCACAAACATCCTAATTAAGGGAGAGTGTGTGAGCATGGAAAGGTGACACATAACAAGGAAAACACACTCATATGGACTGTCTAACCAAAGGTAGAGTTTAAAGGTTAAATATAAATACAAACATAGCTAAGAATTTTACATATGTCTTCTCAGGGGGGATTGTAAGAGTCTGCAGGGTTCTTGCCATGTAAATCCCTCAGGAAACATTATTCAGAGTTCTCCCTTAAAGGACACCTGAGGTGAAAACAAATTAATGAAATAAACAATTGTATCTATCTTCCTTCTCCTAAAAATGACTTTTTAATATATTCGACACACACAAGCAATAGAACACAGCAATACATGCATCCAGCTACATTTAAGTGGTCAGCAGGTGCTCGTCAGCCAATCAGGATGCACTGTCATACACCCTTTACCTGCCATACCACATCTAGCAGCCATTAGCATTCAGGCCGGGAGCCGTCCGGGGGGGCTATGAGCGGCGGGGACCCGGCGGAACGGCACGGAGGGCGCGGACGGCGTCCTCCGTGTCCTACAAAGTTACACAGGTATATAACTTTTTTAATGTTTTTTTTAAACATTTGGCCTCGGAAGTCCTTTAACCACTTCACCACTGAGGGGTGTTACCCCCTGACCACCAGAGCAATTTTCACCTTTCAGCGCTCCTTCCACTCATTCGTCTATAACTTTATTATTACTTATCGCAATGAAATGAACTATATCTTATTTTTTTCCGCTACCAATTAGGCTTTCTTTAGGTGGGACATTATGCCAATAATTATTTTATTCTAAATGTGTTTTAATGGGAAAATAGGAAAAATGTGGGAAAAAAATTAATTATTTTTCAGTTTTCGGCCATTATAGTTTTTAAATAATGCATGCTACTGTAATTAAAACCCATGAAATGTATTTGCCCTTTTGTCCCAGTTATAAAACCATTTAAATTATGTCCCTATCACAATGTTTGGCGCCAATATTTTATTTGGAAATAAAGGTGCATTTTTTTCAGTTTTGCGTCCATCACTAATTACAAGCCCATAGTTTATAAAGTAACAGTGTTGTACCCTCCTGACATAAATATTTAAAAAGTTCAGTCCCTAAGGTAACTATTTATGTATTTTTTTTTATTGTACATTTTTTAATTTTTTTTTTAATTTACAAAAAAAAAAAAAAAAATTGGGAGTGTCGGAGGTAATGAGTTAATTTTTTTTGTAAAAGTAATTTATTTGTATGTGAAAAATGTGTAGGGTGTAGTTTTACTATTTGGCCACAAGATGGCCACAGTAACTTTTTGTTTTAATGCGACCTCCAAGCGTCCTTCCAGAAGCTTGGAGGAAGTACTTGGAGGCTGGGTAAGTGTGTATCTTTTCACAATGATCGCGCTACTCATCGGAGAGCAGCGGATCATTGCGGGGCTTAGATCAACGAACGGTAATGGATTTTCCCATTCATTGATCTCCGGGCGAGCGGGCGGCGGCGTGTTTACGAGCGGGAGCGCGGAAAGTACGGATTTCTCCGTCCCTGGGGGTTAAAGGATGGAAAAAGGGACGGAGAAATCCGTACGGGCGGGGGTAAAGTGGTTAAATGTATCTATCTAAACTTTGGCTAAGGGGAGCAGTTCTCTCCACGGAACTTTAAAGGGAACCAGAGAGGATGAACTATACATACCTGGGGCTTCCTCCAGCCCCATACGCACGGATCGCTCCCACGCCGCCGTCCTCCGCTGCCTGGATCCACCGCCACCGAGTCCCGTCATTGCCGCAAGTCGGCCGGCGGACACGGCCAATTCTCCGCATCACAGGGTGCTCTCCCCATACAGATATGCATGTGGCTGCTTACTGCGCAGCCGCATGCGTACATGTATGGAGGGAGCCCCTGTGATGCGGACAATTGGCCGCGTCCGCCGGAAGTGACGGGCCCGGTACCGGTGGATCCAGGAAGCTGAGGACGGCGGCGTGGGAGCGATTCAGGCTTATGGGGCTGGAAGAAACCCGAGGTATGTATAAAATCTTTGCCTTTTTTCACCCCTCGTTCCTCTCTGGTTCCCTTTAAAGCTCTGTATGTAACCCTTCCACTGCTGGTCTAGTAAAAAAAATGCTGGTTGCATATAATATGCTATAAATAACGTTTTAGAGCAAAGTTGAAATGCAGGGTTATATTATGCTTTAAGTCTCCCTGTGCCCCCTTTGCCTTTATTTGTCCCCTTGTGCTACCTCTGCCCCCTGTTTCTTCTTCAGTCCCACTCTGCCTCTTTCTGTCCTCCTGTGCCTCCTTCTCTCTCTCTGTGTGCCTTCTTTCTTACATGTATTTTCTGGTGAAACACTGCCGCAATAAGTGTAATTTCTGGTGAAATGCTGCCGCATTACAATTATTTTCTTGTGAAACATTGCCACATTATGGTTATTTCCTGGTGAAATGCTGCCGCATTACAATTATCTTCATGGGAGGAAGGGGGGGGGGGCGCCATAGGTTTTCTCGCCTGGAGTGACAAAATGCCCCTGCTTTACACAGTCCTAGGAGTTCTGGTTCACCATGAGCTTTATAGGCAATCTGCAACTCTAAGTGAAGGAGATCCCACAAACAGAGGCTGCAGTTAGTCTATTCACCACAAGATGGCGATCACACACACAGGAAGTGATGTCAGATAGGAAAAAGAGAAGTTGCAGGAAGTGGAGAGGGTACGTTGTTGGAAGAGGTAATTGTGTGATTCTTGTTATATACTAGCAAATATATGGCTGCTGGGCATTGTACAGGATGTATTGCAGTGGGGAGATCAGTGCAGACATGGGCAAGTATGAGGATAGTAATAGTATGAATGAGCATAGAGATTGTATGCAGCAATAACTGTATATAGTAGAGATGGTGAATAGCCATGTCCCCCAGCATTGCCATTATCCTCCAGTATGTAATGTCCCCCACCCCAGTAATGCCATTTCTTTCCCAGTATAGCCATGCCCAACACCCCCCCCCCCCCCAGCATTGCCATTATCCTCCAGTATGTAATGTCCCCCACCCCAGTAAAACCAATTATTTCCCAGTATAGCCATGTCCCCCCTGTGTCCCAAGCATTGCCATTATCCTCCAGTATGTAATGTCCCCTACCCCAGTAATGCCATTTCTTTCCCAGTATAGACATGTCCCCCTCTGTCCCCAGCATTGCCATTATCCTCCAGTATGTAATGTCCCCCACCCCAGCAATGCCATTTCTCCCCCAGTATAGCCATGTCCTCCCTGTGTCCCCAGCATTGCCATTATCCTCCAGTATGTAATGTCCCCCACCCCAGTAATGCCATTTCTTTCCCAGTATAGCCGTGTTCCCCTGTGTCCTCCAGCATTGTAATTATCCTCCAGTATGTAATGTCCCCCCCACCCCAGTAATGTCATTTCTTTCCCATTATAGCCATGTCCCCCCTGTGTCCCCCAGCATTGCCATTATCCTCCAGTATGTAATGTCCCCCACCCCAGTAATGCCATTTCTCCCCCAGTATAGCCATGCCCACACTGCAGTATTGCTCCATTCCCCCACCTCCATGCAGAGGAGTAACAGGAAGGATTACATTGGTTTATAGCTAGCTGTCACAGTGTGCTCCAGTCCTCTGCTCCCATTAGCCTCAGTCTCTGCCTCTCCTCATATCCTCATCCATCTACCACTACCAGCACTGCTGTAACATCACAGGAATGGTAACAGTGGGAGGTGGATGTGAGGAGACAAGGCCGAGGGAGGAAAGGACTGCAGCACGCTGTGAGTATAGTGCACAGGTAGCTATAAACCAGCTTATTATGCTTTCCTGCAATACTCTGCATGGCCCTACCACCCACAAGTGACAGCAATGGGGAGATCGTCTGTCTGCTGGCTGGAGAGGTGAGGAGAATTCTGGGAGGTCACAGGACATCACTCTTATCTCTATTAATAAAATACACCTGATCAGAGAGGTGAGGAGGATTCTGGGAGATCATGTGACATTAATGTTGGTCTTTTCATACAGCGTCCTGTGAAGTCAAGTGATCATGAGACCATCGCAGTGGCCCCACCTCACTTCCTGATATTTGAGGGACACAACAAGAAGAAGATTCTGGAAATCACCAGGAAAATGATTGAGCTGCTGACATGAGAGGTGAGCTGTGCTGGCAATTATGTCCAGTAACAGCAAGGGGGGGTGTCTGGGCGGTGATTGTGTCATTGTGTGTGTCGGGTTCCTATGAGATGTCAGGATGTCACGTCTGTTTCTCCATGCAGGAGTGGCAGTATATAGACGGACACCAGGACCTCTACAAGGACACCATGATGGAGAATCAGCCGCCCCTCACATCACCGGGTAAGAGGAGATTCTTTATTTCTTGTAATGGAGGATGCAGTGCTTGGGGTCCTCCTAGATCCCCCTCATCTGAGAAACACAAACAGACAGTAACCTCAATTCAGTAAGGGCTGATTGGCAAAAAAAAAAAAAAGGTTGGGGAAATAACGCATTCTGTATTGGTATTGTAGACTTTGTTTTCCAAGTGCACCAAGACTGTCACACATGCAGTAATATGTAGTTTACTGAGAAATGTTGCTTCAGTTCAGTAAGACCTGCTCGGTAATGCAGAAGTCTCACAGCTATGAAGGAGGTCTCTGCAGCAAGCTGAGGTTCTCTCCTACAAGTGTCTGCATAACCCATTCCTGTGTGACAGCTTACTAGAGAGTAAAGGGCTTCCTGCATCCCTTTAGATGTGTATGCATGCCACTAAAGGGCCTCTTCTGTGTACCAGTATATAGATCTGCATGTCTAAAGGGATACAGGGAAGCCTCTTTAAAGTGAATGTTTACCAGTAAAAAAAAGAAAAAGTCAGATACTCGCCTAAGGAGAGGGAAGGCTCGGTCCTAATGAGCCTTCCCTCTCCTCTCCCGGTGCCCGGTCCCGCGCAGGATCCCCCGTGGCAGTATTCGACCAGTTTGGTCAAATACTGCCACTTCCGCATGCCTTCGGGAGCTTTCGGAAGCCTTCGGGGGCACTCAGGCTCCCGATGATGCGACCGCTCCATACTACGCATGCGCGAGCGCCCTCTATGACGCGCTCGCGCGTACGTAGTATGGAGCGGCCCGTCTTCGGAAGCCCGAGTGTTCCCGAAGACCTCCGAAGTCCCTGCGGCGGCGGCGGACACGAACGGGGGAGCCAGCGCAGCACCGAGGGCACCGGGAGAGGAGAGGGAAGGCTCATTAGGACCGAGCCTTCCCTCTCCTTAGGTGAGTATCTAACTTTTTCTTTTTTTTACCGGTACCCATTGGCTTTAAACGTCTCCTGATGTTGTATTTTGTTTATCTTTTTGATGTCGCACCCGGCAGTGCATCTGATCAAATGAGGTGAGTAGCAGGACCAGGTGGCTCTTCCTATTGGCTTTCTCCTTAGTCTGTCAATTTTACTACATGCTGATTTCTAGTTATTGACAGGTCCAGCAAGATCTTAAAATGCCCAACATTTTATTTGTTTTACCAAATGCTTTAATCTTAGTGAATTGACTTTTTGTGAGGTATTCACTGCATAAGCCGGTAATTTACCTCACTAGTCTGTAATATATACTTTTCAATGTGGTAACTCTTAGTTAATTGAGCCCATAGTATTCAGTCATGGTGTGTGTTTCCTACAGATAAATCCAGTAATGGAAACCCACCAGAGAGGTGTACAGGTCCTCTTTATTCCTGGGATTGTCTAAAGGAAGTTCCCACCACCCCCCGCCATTATCAGGTAGGTGGAACTGAGTGTCAGTAGAGACCCCAAACTATGTGACATTGTTTCCTGTTGTCTCTGCTGTTATCTGTGGTCACATTATAAAGTGCTTCTTATTTTGTGTAATTAGGGTGGAGAACTGATACATGTAAGTGCTGTGGTTAAAGAGGAAGAAGAAGAGACGTATGTGAGGAGTGATCAGCAGTCTATGGAGGAGGGTGACATGATGGGGACAAAGAAAGAAGAAGAGACATATGTGAGGAGTGATCAGCAGTCTATGGCGGAGGGTGACATGATGAGGACAAGTAAAGAGGAAGAAGAGACGTATGTGAGGAGTGATCAGCGGTCTATGGAGGAGGATGACATGATGGGGACAAATAAAGAGGAAGAAGAAGAGACATATGTGAGGAGTGATCAGCAGTCTGTGGAGGAGGGTGACATGATGAGGATAAAGAAAGAGGAAGAAGACACATATGTGAGGAGTGATCAGCAGTCTGTGGAGAAGGGTGATATGATGAGGATAAAGAAAGAGGAAGAAGAAGAGACGTGTGTGAGGAGTGATCAGCAGTCTGTGGAGGAGGGTGACATGAGAATAAAGAAAGAGGAAGAAGAAGAGACGTATGTGAGGAGTGATCAGCAGTCTATGGAGGAGGGTGACATGATGAGGATAAAGAAAGAGGAAGAAGACACATATGTGAGGAGTGATCAGCTGTGTATGGAGGAGGGTGACATGATGAGGATAAAGAAAGAGGAAGAAGAGACATATGTGAGGAGTGATCAGCAGTCTATGGAGGAGGGTGGCATGATGAGGACAAGTAAAGAGGAAGAAGAGACGTATGTGAGGAGTGATCAGCAGTCTATGGAGGAGGGTGACATGATGAGAGCATCTAAGGAGGAAGACATTATTGCAGAGATGAGAATTGGTGAGTAATAAACATTAGATATGCAATAGCCTTACTAAACTGAGTAACAGATATGTCCCTGCTGGGCACAGTATAGATCATCTTCCTCTCAGTATGTGTGGTAACATCAGCACAATTACATGAATCTACCCCTTTGATACAATGTAAAGCAGTCAGTGTACAGCTTGTATAATGCTGTAAATTTGCTGTCCCACCAACATAACTCAACACACAGCCATTAATGTCTAATCCGCTGGCAACAAAAATGAGGACACCCCTAAGTGACAAATGTCAAAATTCTACTCAATTAGACAATTCAGGGCCCAATCCAATTCACTTATTTCCTAAGTTTTCTCCTTGGTGATATTTTCATATCTTATCAATAAATGGCCTTTTAAGCCACCAGCAGGCAACAAAAAAAGATTATAAATGTGACAGTTTGTATGTTTGTTACTCGGTCACACAAAACTGGCTGATCGGATTTGAATGAAATTTGTCCCACACATAGTACATCACCTGGAATAACATATAGGATACTTTTTATCCCCATAACCAAAAAAGTGGGCGGAGACAAATACAAATTTCACTGGGAAAATGTAAATTGCAGCCATTCTTACACTGCTAATGGCAGGCTTCCCAAACTTTGCACAGTTGGTCACTGGGTCACCGGAATTAATATTCAGAAAAGTGGGTGGAGCCTACAAAAGCCAATCAAAATTCACTTATTGATTTTCAAGGGGAATATTTAATTGCTGCCAGTCGCACAATATTAATGGCACAAGCCTCAAACCGGGTCCAGTTGGTCATTGGGTGACTGGGGTTCAAATTCAGAAAAGGGGTGGAGCCACAAACAGCCAATCAGATTTGTTTCATTTCAATACAAATTATTAATGCCAAAGACCGCAAAGCTCACAAACTTGGTCATTGAGTAATTGTGTGTTAGGGTAAGAGAAAGTGGGTGCAGTCAACATGAACCAAATACATACCCGGGCAACACCGGGCCATCAGCTAGTTAAAAATAATTTTACATTATGTCTTCATTTGCAGAGTGAGAAGTTATTTTAAACAGAACATGAAAAATGATGTCCTAGGAGAGAACTTAGAAGAGGAAGGGAATTGGTTCAGGCCCTTTCCCTCCCTGAGGTCATGTGACTGATTAGTCACGTTATTTTAGGATGAAATACAGGCGCTGCTCCAATTAGGGGTATATATCACCAGCTGCTCAGGAGGAAACCACATCCACAATAGGTGTCACAAACTGTACAAGAGACTCCACAGCGCTAGGCAATACCACGGTATCTGCAGTTTCACCACAGTGCAGATATTCAGACAGTGACCATCACCAAACAAGAATTCATCAAAGAGGTCACTAACTGTCGTTTAAAACATCACAGTTTAATAAAATTCAACAGTAATAGCACATATACAATAGCTTACTTTAAGGGTCCTTTTGACAGGGACCCTCGAAAAAAACAAGCAAATAGTGTATACCAATACACAACATAAGGATTCTCACGGAAACGATAAGTCTGCCCAGTCTCCAGTTCCCAGAGACTGGGCAGACTTATCGTTTCCGTGAGAATCCTTATGTTGTGTATTGGTATACACTATTTGCTTGTTTTTTTCGAGGGTCCCTGTCAAAAGGACCCTTAAAGTAAGCTATTGTATATGTGCTATTACTGTTGAATTTTATTAAACTGTGATGTTTTAAACGACAGTTAGTGACCTCTTTGATGAATTCTTGTTTGGTGATGGTCACTGTCTGAATATCTGCACTGTGGTGAAACTGCAGATACCGTGGTATTGCCTAGCGCTGTGGAGTCTCTTGTACAATGTGACTGATTAGTGTTACAAGGTCTCAGGTGTGAATGGGGAGCAGGTGTGGTACATTTGGTGTTATCGCTCTCACCCTCCCTCATACTGGTCACTGGAAGCTCAGCATGGCTCCTCATGGCAGAGAACTCTCTGAGGAGCTGAAAAAAGAATTGCTGCTCCACATAGAGATGGCCTAGGCCAGCTGTGCCCAACCTACGGCCCGCGGGCCATTTGTGGCCCGCGAGGCCAGTTTCTGTGGCCCGCGCGGCGATGTCCTGCGGAGGGGTAGGCTGGGGGAGACTGAGGAGGCTGCCCGCGGAGGGGTAGAGGATCGGGTGATATTGCGTAGTAAAGTATCGGCGTAGTCCCGCGCATACACGCTGGTATTCAGCCCCGAGTAGCGCTGGGATAGTTAGAAAGCCTCGCTCATTGGTTAGTGCAGGAACCTTCCTCCAATAGGAATTAGGCTGATTCCTATTGGAGGAAGGTTCCTGCACTAACCAATGAGCGAGGTTTTCTAACTATCCCAGTGCTACCCGTGGCTGAATACAAGCACATTCTCAAGTATGTGCGGGACTACGCCGATACTTTACTACGCAATACCACCCGATCCTCTCCTCCTCGGGCAGCCTCCTCAGCCCCACACAGACAGGGCAGCCTCCTCAGCCCCACACAGACAGGGCAGCCCCACACAGACAGGGCAGCCTCCTCAGCCCCACACAGACAGGGTAGCCTCCTCATCCCCACACAGACAGGGCAGCCCACTCAGCCCCACACAGACAGGTCAACCCCACACAGACAGGGCAGCCTCCTCAGCCCCACACAGACAGGGCAGCCTCCTCAGCCCCACACAGACAGGGCAGCCTCCTCAGCCCCACACAGACAGGGCAACCCACTCAGCCCCACACAGACAGGGCAGCCCCCTCAGCCCCACACAGACAGGGCAGCCTCCTCAGCCCCACACAGAAAGGGCAGCCTCCTGAGCCCCACACAGAAAGGGCAGCCTCCTCAGCCCCACACAGACAGGGCAGCCTCCTCAGCCCCACACAGACAGGGCAGCCTCCTCAGCCCCACACAGACAGGGCAGCCTCCTCAGCCTCACACAGACAGGGCAGCACACTCAGCCTCACACAGACAGGGCAGCCCACTCAGCCCCACACAGACAGGGCAGCCCACTCAGCCCCACACAGACAGGGCAGCCTCCTCAGCCCCAAACAGACAGGGCAGCCCCCTCAGCCCCACACAGACAGGGCAGCCTCCTCAGCCTCACACAGACAGGGCAGCCCACTCAGCCCCACACAGACCGGGCAGCCCACTCAGCCCCACACAGACAGGGCAGCCCACTCAGCCCCACACAGACAGGGCAGCCCCCTCAGCCCCACACAGACAGGGCAGCCTCCTCAGCCCCACACAGACAGGGCAGCCTCCTCAGCCCCACACAAACAGGGCAGCCCCCTCAGCCCCACACAGACAGGGCAGCCCCCTCAGCCCCACACAGAGCTGACAGCCCCCTCAGCCCCACACAGAGCAGACAGCCCCCTCAGCCCCACACAGACAGGGCAGCCTCCTCAGCCTCACACAGAGCAGACAGCCCCCTCAGCCCCACACAGACAGGGCAGCCCCCTCAGCCCCACACAGACAGGGCAGCCCCCTCAGCCCCACACAGAGCTGACAGCCCCCTCAGCCCCACACAGAGCAGACAGCCTTCTCAGCCCCACACAGACAGGGCAGCCTCCTCAGCCTCACACAGAGCAGACAGCCCCCTCAGCCCCACACAGACAGGGCAGCCCCCTCAGCCCCACACAGACAGGGCAGCCCCCTCAGCCCCACACAGACAGGGCATCCTCCTCAGCCCCACACAGACAGGGCAGCCCCCTCAGCCCCACACAGACAGGGCAGCCCCCTCAGCCCCACACAGACAGGGCAGCCCCCTCAGCCCCACACAGACAGGGCAGCCTCCTCAGCCCCACACAGACAGGGCAGCCTCCTCAGCCCCACACAGAGCTGACAGCCCCCTCAGCCCCACACAGAGCTGACAGCCCCCTCAGCCCCACACAGAGCTGACAGCCCCCTCAGCTCCACACAGAGCAGACAGTCCCCTCAGCCCCACACAGAGCTGACAGCCCCCTCAGCTCCACACAGACAGGGCAGCCCCCTCAGCCCCACACAGACAGGGCAGCCTCCTCAGCCCCACACAGAGCTGACAGCCCCCTCAGCCCCACACAGACAGGGCAGCCTCCTCAGCCTCACACAGACAGGGCAGCCCACTCAGCCCCACACAGACAGGGCAGCCTCCTCAGCCCCACACAGACAGGGCAGCCCCCTCAGCCCCACACAGACAGGGCAGCCCCCTCAGCCCCACACAGACAGGGCAGCCTCCTCAGCCTCACACAGACAGGGCAGCCCACTCAGCCCCACACAGACCGGGCAGCCCACTCAGCCCCACACAGACAGGGCAGCCCACTCAGCCCCACACAGACAGGGCAGCCCCCTCAGCCCCACACAGACAGGGCAGCCTCCTCAGCCCCACACAGACAGGGCAGCCTCCTCAGCCCCACACAAACAGGGCAGCCCCCTCAGCCCCACACAGACAGGGCAGCCCCCTCAGCCCCACACAGAGCTGACAGCCCCCTCAGCCCCACACAGAGCAGACAGCCCCCTCAGCCCCACACAGACAGGGCAGCCTCCTCAGCCTCACACAGAGCAGACAGCCCCCTCAGCCCCACACAGACAGGGCAGCCCCCTCAGCCCCACACAGACAGGGCAGCCCCCTCAGCCCCACACAGAGCTGACAGCCCCCTCAGCCCCACACAGAGCAGACAGCCTTCTCAGCCCCACACAGACAGGGCAGCCTCCTCAGCCTCACACAGAGCAGACAGCCCCCTCAGCCCTAAACAGACAGGGCAGCCCCCTCAGCCCCACACAGACAGGGCAGCCCCCTCAGCCCCACACAGACAGGGCAGCCTCCTCAGCCCCACACAGACAGGGCAGCCCCCTCAGCCCCACACAGACAGGGCAGCCCCCTCAGCCCCACACAGACAGGGCAGCCCCCTCAGCCCCACACAGACAGGGCAGCCTCCTCAGCCCCACACAGACAGGGCAGCCTCCTCAGCCCCACACAGAGCTGACAGCCCCCTCAGCCCCACACAGAGCTGACAGCCCCCTCAGCCCCACACAGACAGGGCAGCCTCCTCAGCCCCACACAGACAGGGCAGCCTCCTCAGCCCCACACAGAGCTGACAGCCCCCTCAGCCCCACACAGAGCTGACAGCCCCCTCAGCTCCACACAGAGCAGACAGTCCCCTCAGCCCCACACAGAGCTGACAGCCCCCTCAGCTCCACACAGACAGGGCAGCCCCCTCAGCCCCACACAGACAGGGCAGCCTCCTCAGCCCCACACAGAGCTGACAGCCCCCTCAGCCCCACACAGACAGGGCAGCCTCCTCAGCCTCACACAGACAGGGCAGCCCACTCAGCCCCACACAGACAGGGCAGCCTCCTCAGCCCCACACAGACAGGGCAGCCCCCTCAGCCCCACACAGACAGGGCAGCCTCCTCAGCCCCACACAGACAGGGCAGCCTCCTCAGCCCCACACAGACAGGGCAGCCTCCTCAGCCCCACACAGAGCGGGCAGCCCACTCAGCCCCACACAGACAGGGCAGCCTCCTCAGCCCCACACAGAGCTGACAGCCCCCTCAGCCCCACACAGAGCTGACAGCCCCCTCAGCCCCACACAGAGCAGACAGCCTCCTCAGCCCCACACAGACAGGGCAGCCTCCTCAGCCCCACACAGAGCGGGCAGCCCCACACAGAAACTGGCTCAAGTTCTCGCATCACAGATGATCATCTTCATTCTGTATTAAGAATAAATGTTACAAATTTGGAGCCAAATATCCAGAAATTGGTTTCTGAAAAACAACTGCAAACTTCTCATTAAGAAAATGTGCATCAAATGGTGAGTACAACAATTCTTATATTGTCATTTTCTTTCCATTTCCAACACCATGTTACTAGAAAAACGTTTAAAGTTTTACATCGAAAATTTGTATGCATGTGTTCCGGCCCTCGAGATTTTTCTTGATTTAAAGTTCGGCCCTCGGGCCAAAAAAGGTTGGGCACCACTGGCCTAGGCTATAAGAATATTGACAACACTCTCACACTGAGCTGCAGCATGGTGGCCAAGACTATACAGAGGTTTAATAGGAAAATTTCCACTCCCAATAGGCCTCGCCATGGGCGACCAAGGAAGCTGAGTAAACATGCTCATTGTCATACACAGAGAGGGAGGGAGAAAAAGGAAGACCAAGCATATGTTGATAAACACACACACACACACACACACACACACACACACACACACACACACACACACACACACACACACACACACACACACACACACACACACACACACACAGAAATTCAGACACACACAGCCTCTCTCTCTCCCTCCCTTGCTGTCCTACCAAGCCTTGCTGTAATCATTCAGGCAGAAGGGGGTGGAGCTACATCTTTGCTGTGTGGGCTTCTCCCCTTCCTACCTACTGCATGTGAGAATAACTACAAAGGTGAAAACGTAAGGACTGGAGTGATAAGACAGAACTCTCACTGTGAAAGCTTATCACTACATGTTAATAAGGCAAGCTTCTCTAGTGAATTAACACTTAAAATACAGATCGATGTGTGGTGATGTTGCCACTTGCCTTATTATCACCAGGATGATCTTAATGAGTTGTGGCCATTGGAGTTGATTCACTAACGATAGCGCTGTTAGCTATTAGGGGAAACTGGGGTTAGGAAGGTTTAAAAGCTATTTAAAAAGTAACCTTTATTTTAATTTAAAAGAAACAGGGAGATTGACCATTAGAGGATGGTCAACAGCGACATTCAAGGAGAACTGGGGAGGAGATTGTGTCTCAGAAGTTCAGCAGAATAGGTGCCGTATCTATTCCTGACTCTCTCCTCTTTCAGTTCAATTCAACAGTTACTAATTACATGCTATAAAACACAATGGGGTTGCTTCACTAACTATAGCACTGCCAAACAGCGCGACTAAACTACTGTTACGCTAATAGAGCAGCGCAACTTATTTCCTCTGTGCACGTTACATAACTGCCGCTTTAGTGAAGGATCATGGGAGCAATACATCACTACCGCGCGGCAAATCAAGGCAGTGGCGGTTGCTAAGTAACGCACGCTACGCTGCCACTAGCACATGTAGCGTGTACAGAGGAAATATTAAGCTAACTGTTAAACCTCCCTAACCCCAGCTTCCCCTAATCAGGCAGTCCTTGTTGTATATGTGGAAGAGGTCAGCCAGATTCTCTGCTCTGCATGGCCTGACCTATATTCATCATGGGATATTATGTTAGTGGCTTGTATAATTAGCTGCTGCAGCAGGACTTGTAATTCCATTAGGAATAGCGGCCGTGTTGTTTGGCCTCGCTCTCCCTGACCTCCCCACACTGTAATCTTGGATTGCAGGTTACTATTACAGTAAAGCACTTTCTCCAACTAGAGCAGATATAGCCCCGCCCCCTTGTCATAGCCTCCGAAGAAGCGCCTGTGTGTGAAACTGCCGTCAGGCTCCCAGCAACCAGTACCCACCATTATCCACCCCCGCACCGGTACGTGTTTAGTCTCTTCTTATGGACTGTGAGGTGATGATGTAACACACAGCCTACTTGTCTGCACATTGCCAAATAAAGGAAGTTGTACAGCAGTGCCGACCATCCTCTTTCCTTTCATCTCTAATGATAATTGTTCCTCCCCTCAGTATTCTCTAACAGGAAGTGATGATGTTTCTCTATTTGCAGGGCGGAGTCCCGACATCAGGAACCTCTCAGAGACTCGTCTCTCTCTATCCACAGACTGTACAACGGATGATGATGTCACTGGACAAGAGTCTCCTGCAGATATCCTGGTGACCCCAAATAGTCCTCCAGACTCCCCTCACCTGTCTAACCCTGAGGGGCCTCCTACCCAGCACAGCTCTCCCCCTGCTGGAGGGTCTCATTCCTGTTCCACATGTGGAAAATCTTATAAGTGGAAATCAAATCTTGTCAGACATGAGAGATTTCACACTGGTGAGAAGCCCTATTCATGTGCTGAGTGTGGGAAATGTTTTGTGGTGAAATCAGATCTTGTCAGACATGAGGGATCTCACACTGGTGAGAAGCCCTATTCATGTACTGAGTGTGGGAAATGTTTTGTACGTAAATCACATCTTGTCACACATGAGAGATCTCATACTGGTGAGAAGCCCTTTCCATGTGCTGAGTGTGGGAAATGTTTTGGCCATAAATCAAGTCTTGACAATCATGAGAGATCTCACACTGGTGATAAGCCCTATTCATGTGCTGAGTGTGGGAAATGTTTTGTTGATAAATCAAAGCTTGTTACACATGAGAAATCTCACACAGGTGAGAAGCCCTATTCATGTGCTGAGTGTGGGAAATGTTTTGTGAGTAAATCATATCTTGTTACACATGAGAGATATCATACTGGTGAGAAGCCCTATTCATGTGCTGAGTGTGGGAAATGTTTTACTCAGAAACCAAGTCTTGTCAAACATGAGAGATCTCACACTGGTGAGAAGCCCTATTCATGTGCTAAATGTGGGAAATGTTTTACTCAGAAATCAAGTCTTGTCAGACATGAGAGATGGCACACTGGTGGGAAGCCCTATTCATGTGCTGAGTGTGGGAAATGTTTTTGGCATAAGTCACAGCTTATCAGACACGTGTGTTGAGTGTGGAAAATGTATTGGCTACAAATGTTCTGATGCACGTTATTTGTTTTTTTCTTTTTTTTTTTTTACCATATTTATACAGAATGCTGAGGATCTTTTCATGCTACTCAGTGCATTGGTTTATAAAGTGTTAAAGTCCCTGAACTGAAATGACATGATGAGATAAATATGGGTACATATAGTACTGAGCCTAGTTAGAACTTGCTTTGTGTTATTTTCTAATGTAAGGCTTATGAACCAGGTGTTTTATCTATACAAATGAGGCAGGATCTGTAGTCATATGCAAACATGGCTCTCCTGAAGAGAAAATAAAAGCCAAAGCACTTTTATCTGGCTGAACAAACACTCCTGTTAACACAAGAGTGCTGAAATTATCATTATTTGTTTTTGCTGGGAGCTGAATAAACCAGTTTTTAACCTCCCTGGCAGTACATTTCTCTCTGGAGTTATGAGTCAAAAGCGGTACATTTTTTTTTCAAGTATTTTAGGCCTCCAATACTTATGTCATAACTCACCAAAATATGTCAGAATAATAGCCTGGTAGACATTCTGCATATAAATTAAAGACTAGAACACAAATTTGTTGAATTAATTAAATTGATGAATAAATGTAACAAATTGTGAAACTGTACAAATAAGGCAGGCAGAGAGTAGTCATATCCAGGCAGGGGTCAGTGCAGACGGCAGGCAGAGAATAGTGAAAATCCAGGCGGTGCAGGAAGCAGTATATACATATACACAAACTATATACAGTGGAGGAAATAATTATTTGACCCCCTCACTGATTTTGTAAGTTTGTCCAATGACAAAGAAATGAAAAGTCTCAGAACAGTATAATTTCAATGGTAGGTTTATTTTAACAGTGGCAGATAGCACATCAAAAGGAAAATCGAAAAAATAACCTTAAATAAAAGATAGCAACTGATTTGCATTTCATTGAGTGAAATAAGTTTTTGAACCCCTACCAACCATTAAGAGTTCTGGCTCCCGCAGAGTGGTTAGACACTTCTACTCAATTAGTCACCCTCATTAAGGACACCTGTCTTAACTAGTCACCTGTATAAAAGACACCTGTCCACAGAATCAATCAATCAAGCAGACTCCAAACTCTCCAACATGGGAAAGACCAAAGAGCTGTCCAAGGATGTCAGAGACAAAATTGTAAACCTGCACAAGGCTTGAATGGGCTACAAAACCATTAGCAAGAAGCTGGGAGAGAAGGTGACAACTGTTGGTGCGATTGTTTGACAATGGAAGGAGCACAAAATGACCATCAATTGACCTCGCTCTGGGGCTCCACGCAAGATCTCACCTCGTGGGGTGTCAATGGTTCTGAGAAAGGTGAAAAAGCATCCTAGAACTACACGGGAGGAGTTGGTGAATGACCTCAAATTAGCAGGAACCACAGTCACCAAGAAAACCATTGGAAACACATTACACCGCAATGGATTAAAATCCTGCAGGGCTCGCAAGGTCCCCCTGCTAAAGAAGGCACATGTGCAGGCCCATCTGAAGTTTGCCAATGAACACCTGAATGATTCTCTGAGTGACTGGGAGGAGGTACTGTGGTCTGATGAGACCAAAATAGAGCTCTTTGGCATTAAAGAGGAACTGTAACGACAAAACGGCCCCTGGGGGGTACTCACCTCGGGTGGGGGAAGCCTCAGGATCCTAATGAGGCTTCCCACGCCATCCTGCGTCCCTCAGGGGTCTCGCTGTAGCCCTCCGTACAGCCGTGACGCAATATTTACCTTCCTGGCTCCTGCGCAGGCGCTCTGATGGCTGTCGGCGCCGAAGTAGGCGGAAATACCCGATCGCCGTCGGGTCTGCTCTACTGCGCAGGCGCAAGTTTCCGGCGCCTGCGCAGTAGAGCGGACCCGACGGAAATCGGGTATTTCCGTCTATTTCCGTGCCGAAAGTCGCCACAGCGCCCCCGCTGGAGCCAGCAAAGGTAAATATTGAAGCTACAGTCGGCTCTGTCGCCGGCTGTTCGGAGGGCTGCAGCGAGACCCCCGTGGGACAGAGTACGGCGTGGGAAGCCTCATTAGGATCCGGAGGCTTCCCCCACCCGAGGTGAGTACCCCCCAGGGGAGGTTTTTGTTGTTACAGAGTCTCTTTAACTCAACTCGCTGTGTTTGGAGGAAGAAAAATGCTGCCTATGACCCCCAAAACACCGTCCCCACCGTCAAGCATGGGGGTGGAAACATTTTGCTTTGGGTGTGTTTTTCTGCTAAGGGCACAGGACAACTTAATCGCATTAACGGGAAAATGGACGGAGCCATGTATCGTGAAATCCTGAACGACAACCTCCTTCCCTCTGCCAGGAAACTGAAAATGGGTCGTGGATGGGTATTCCAGCACGACAATGACCCAAAACATACAGCAAAGGCAACAAAGGAGTGGCTCAAAAAGAAGCACATTAAGGTCATGGAGTGGCCTAGTCAGTCTCCGGACCTTAATCCAATAGAAAACCTATGGAGGGAGCTCAAGCTCAGAGTTGCACAGAGACAGCCTCGAAACCTTAGGGATTTAGAGATGATCTGCAAAGAGGAGTGGACCAACATTCCTCCTAAAATGTGTGCAAACTTGGTCATCAATTACAAGAAACGTTTGACCTCTGTGCTTGCAAACAAGGGTTTTTCCACTAAGTATTAAGTCTTTTATTGTTAGAGGGTTCAAAAACTTATTTCACTCAATGAAATGCAAATCAGTTGCTATCTTTTATTTAAGGTTATTTTTTCAATTTTCCTTTTGATGTGCTATCTGCCACTGTTAAAATAAACCTACCATTGAAATGATACTGTTCTGAGACTTTTCATTTCTTTGTCATTGGACAAACTTACAAAATCAGTGAGGGGGTCAAATAATTATTTCCTCCACTGTAACAACAACAACAACAACAAATAACATTTGTAAAGTGCTTTTCTCCCATAGGACTCAAAGCGCATAAGCATGGCTCAGACCATCGTGGTACAGGGGAAGAATTTTATAAGTCTGGAAATGCCAGGCTGAACAGGTGGCTTTTCAGTCTGGATTTGAATAGCTCCAGGGATGGTGCTGTCTTTAGCAGCAGCATTCTGCAGTAATTGCAGGCGACGCAGGTCCTTTTTTGGGAGGCCAGCATAAAGGGCATTGCAGTAGTCCAGCCGTGATGTGATGAAGGCGTGAACTAGGGTTGGAAGATCCTCTGGGGGAATCAGATGTTTCATCTGAAGAACATTGCAAAGATTAAAGTAGGAAGATTTGACTACAGAAGAATTTTGGTTTCTGAAACTCAATTCCCCATTGATTAGTACGCCAAGGCTGCGCACAAGGTTGGAGCTGTTTATGTCTGAATTCCCAATCCTGATTGGTGTTGCTTTAGGATAGAGCTGTTTTAATGGCGAGCGTTGGCTTTGGACAAAAAGGACCTCAGTTTTGTCAGCATTCAGTTTCAACCAGTTATCATTCATCCATGCCTGTAGCTCAGCTAAGCAAGAGTTTATTTTTGGAGGAGGGTCTGTTTCACCAGGTTTGAAGGACAGGTATAGCTGTGTGTCATCGGCGTAGCAGTGGTACGTCAGGCCATGTCGTTGGATAAGTGTACCGAGAGGCAACATGTAGATTGCAAACAGCAGAGGGGATAGGATTGATCCTTGTGGCACTCCGAATTGTAGAGGTGCAGGTTTGGACATTATAGGTTATAGGGATCCTCTCTGTGTTCTGTCAGTCAGGAATGATCTGAACCACTGGAGGACTGATCCACTGATGCCACAGTACTGTTGCAGTCTGTTAAGCAGGATTTCATGGTCAACTGTATCAAAAGCCGCTGAGAGATCCAACAGGATTAGGATGGAGCATTCCCCTCGGTCCCTTGCCATGAGCAGATCGTTGCAGACTTGGATGAGGGCCGTTTTGTCAAGGCTGAAGACAGGGCCAAGTAGAAGTTTGGGTAATGGAGCTCAAGACTCCAAGTACACGTTGGCTTTGGATACCCAAATTAGTAGGCCGAAGCCTATGACCCTTTACCCTTCAGTGGAAGAAGTGACACGACACCAGTGGATAGCTTGAAATCACTTCCTTGTTTAATGAATTCCGGTCAAAGCTTTTATTCAGTAGAAACAGCAAGGTAATGTAAAAATTATCCAATCATAGCAAAGCAAGTAAGAACCAATCACAGCCTGGGGGTTTAACTTTCACTGACCAATCATAGTGAGGGATGTATGTACTACTTCAGCCAATCATGGCAGAGGATGTATATGAGATGTATATGGGGGAAATCCAACTCATCTCACCAGGGGGAGCTCGTTCCTAAAATATGGTAGTGGAAACAAGTTAGCTCAGGACAAGCCTTATCTGGGTGACACTGTCCCAGAGACCCCCGTGTCCTCGGTCATCTATCTAAGTTAAATATGCTAAGCAAAGAAGTGGCTTAGTTACACAGTAAAAAGCAAATAGAGTCAAGAGACTTTCGACTTGTTTTTTTACAAAGAAAATCAATACTTGCTGACACAGTAATTTAGCAGAAAAATAGCTTTGCTGAACAGTTCTGAATTCTAAGAGAACCTGTCATTCTAATAGTTATTGGGCCTACAAGGGCTTATATTAAAAAAACTCACATTCCCCTCTTTGATCATATATGATCACACAAATTAATACAATTACATAAATAATTACAAAATAAATTATTTTAACAATATTCCAAAAAACTTAATCTTGCCTAGCCAAGTAGATGGAAGCTGATGCCCAGCTCAAGGCCCCCAGAGGAGCTGTTAACCCCTTACTGGACATAGACCCTACTTTTACCCTTGTGGCAGTCCCCAGGACATTCAAGCCTCTAGGTTCCATCTACTGTCCCTATCTGAAAAGAAAAATGTTAAACACAAAAGTATGTATACATATGTTTTCCTTAAACTAAAGAGTTTTCATAGCCCGAGGTGGATGATTCAGAATTTAAATGAGACCTCCTCCTCTGGACCAGGTAAATGCGCGTAGTGTTTGAAGATTGAGTACACCTGCTAATGAAACACATAATGAGTCTATAGATAAAGTAAATGAAAAAGATAGCAACAAGAAACATTATTAGATAAACAGCAATCTGTTTAAAGAACCTGCCAATTGAACCAAACCAATCTCCAAAACTAAATCCTTTAAAAGGATTCCACCCTTCGTGATCTATCTCCCTAGCTTGGTGTTGCAGCTCCTGTACCTTCTGCAGGTGATTATAGACAATATCGCCTGTGTCATCAATCCAAGTACAGCAGTCCGATCCGATGATTGCGCACATTCCGCCCTGTAACGCTAGTAAGTAATCCAGCGCCAACTTCTCCTGTAACGCTAACTTCCTTACTTGAGATATTTCAACTGTATTGGCTGTAATGGCAGCTATGGTTTCATTAAACATCTTATCAATTATACCAGAGTAATTATTTAGTCTTATCATCACCTCAGAACCCCATCCTGTCCATTGTGGGAAAATGGCCCAAGCTAAATCACCTAAGGTGAACAAGTTTCTTTTGTACAAATAGTTATGTGGTAACAAATATTTTTTTTGCAGTGACTGCATTTTCATCTACTACTGCAATGGCTGGGGCTAGGGTAGCTATGGTGCATTGGCCATGGCTTCCTCTTGGTAACCAGGCGTAGGCCCAGCGTCCACACACAAAGTAGTAGGGAGGTTGCAGTGTAATTATTCCTTGTGAGAACATCTTTTTGGAAACATTAGAATGTGCTCCTGCTCCTATCATGGCAAGCTCTAACCTCAGCAAGTTCCAACACTCTGGAATGTGGGTAGCACCAGGGATTGTAAGATTGCACAAAGTCTTATTAATACCTTTATCTGAGGGAAAGTTCATAGGACCATTTGGATGCTCTAAAAGCATAAGTAAAGCAACACCTAATGACCAAGCATCATCTTTTATATCATCCTTTGTTACATTTTTCCAGAGCATGGACAAATTGAAAGGGACATTGTCACAATAGGATATGGGCAGTTTACCTAGGGATACTTGTGGCCATTCATAAGTTCTATTTATGTTTATGCAGATGGCTGGCTTGGAGTTGGGCATTACTTGCAGAACTGGGGTTCTCCAAGCAACTCTATCTCTATTTGCAGTGAGATTATTTCCAATAAGATTTTGGTGGTTTAACACATCTCTTGTTATGGGAATAGCAATGAGAGGTAACCCTTTGAATATTTAGGCTGCATACCACATACCCAGCATTTTGTCCTATTTTCAGCTTCAGCTACTCTTTTCTGTAATGTCATATACAGATTTGGTTCCTCCCAGAATTTGTGCTGAGCCTGTGACACATAGACAAAACACACAAACAACACAGCATGGATAATGAATAGCCTACACATTGTCACTTTTTGTGACTTTCTTGCAATGACTGACATGAATCCAAGTGGTAAATCCTTCAAATTTTACCGCTGTAGCTGTCACCAGCAGAACTTGGTATGGCCCGTGGTATCTGGCTTCTAGAGACCTTCTGGTAAATTTTCTGACAACCACAAAATTTCCGGGCTCAATCTTATGCGACTCAGCAGAAGTCGTCTGTGGAATAGAAATAAATGTTTGTTCTGGGCACCTTGCCAAAAAGAATTTCATAAGGACTTAAACCAAGTCTATGTTTCATGGGAGTGGTCCTGATACTATAGAGGACCACAGGGAGACACTCTGTCCAGGGCTTACCAGTTTCCTCACACATTTTTCCTAATTTGTTTTTAATAGTACCATTTAACCTTTCAACTTTCCCACTGCTTTGTGGATGGTAGGGGGTGTGGAAAGCTTGTTTGATACCCATGGCTTGCATGACTTCTTGTACTACCTGTCCAGTAAAGTGGGAACCTTGATCACTGTCAATTACCTCTGGTAATGAGTACCTGCATATCACCTCAGACAACGGCTTCTTAGCAACTGTTTTTGCATTTGCCTTGGCCACAGGCCAGCATTCGGGCCAACCTGAAAAGAGATCAACACATACCAAAGCATATTCATAAGTTCCCACCTTAGGTAGCTGAATGAAGTCAATTTGTAGCCTCTGGAAGGGGTACTCAGGCCGAGGCAAGTGTCTCTGTCTAACTCTAACCATTTGTCCAACATTATGACGCATGCAGATCTCACAATTGGCTGAGACTCGGGCAGCAACAGGGCTGAACCCAGGAGCTATCCAGTACTTACCCACCAAAGCAACCATGCCATTCTTACCTATATGCGTAGGTCCATGCAGCAGAGTAGCCATCATTGGATACAGTGATCTCGGCAGACAGTATAAAGTTCCAGCCCTCCACACTCCATCTTCTTCTTGCTGAGCCCCCTTACTTGTCCATGCTGCTTTTTGTGTGGCGGCCTCCTGCATTTGAAGTACTTTTAAAATCTCCACATCTATGGGCACAGCCTGTTTGTCTGTCATGGGGTACAGGGCGACTGTTATTACGGGAGTGAGGGCAGTGGTCTTAGCGGCTTGGTCTGCTAAACGATTTCCTTTGGCTTCCTTAGTTTGTTCCTTAGTGTGAGCTTGTACTTTTAGTATGGCTACTCTGGCAGGCAACTGAAGAGCTTTGAATAACTCAGTTACAAGTTCAGCATGTTTAATTGGGGTACCTGCAGCCGTCATAAAGTTTTTGGACCTCCATATTGGACCGTAGTCATGTGATATGGCAAATCCATATCTGCTGTCTGTGTAGACATTGGCAGTCTTACCAGCGGCCAGAGTACATGCATCAATGAGGGCATGTAATTCAGCTTCTTGAGCTGATTTGTGGGGAGGCAGAGATTTTTGGACAAGGGCCTCTTCTAATGTGACAACAGCATAACCTGTGTGTGCTTTACCATCTATGTAGTACCTGGAACCATCAACAAAGAACTCAAAATCAGGGTTTTGTATGGGGGTGTCCTGGATGTTGTCCAGCCCCTTTGTTTCAGCTTGCATTAACTCTAAACAGTCATGTTCTTCTGAACGTTCAGTTTCTTCATCTGGTAGTAATGTAGCTGGATTTAGAACACTACACCTTTTTAATTTTAAATTTTCAGGAGTGAGTAGAGCAACTTCATATTTTGTTAACCTTGCTACAGACAAATGTTTAGTCTGTACTTTGTTCAGAATTTCAAATACACTGTGCGGAGTCAGCAATGTGAGACTGTGTCCTAAAACCAGATCTGCAGATTTGGTCAGCATAAGGGCACAGGCTGCTACATTCCTGACACACCCAGGAGACCTTTGTATCACTGTGTCAAGTTTGGCTGAAAAATATCCTACAGGCCTCTGCCTCGAGCCATGCAACTGAGTGAGGACTCCCATAGCATGTCCATTGCTCTCATGGCAGAAAAGAAAAAATTCCTTCCTATAATCGGGAAGGCCGAGCACCGGAGCAGTGGAAATGGCCTGTTTCAGCACCTCAAAGGAAGCCTTACCCTCCTCAGTGATAACAAATGGCTCCTTTGATGTGGATTCATAAAGCGGAGCCATCAATTGTGATGCTCCTGGAATCCAATCCCTGCAGTAACTTATCAAACCCAGGAAAGTTCTCAGTTTTCTTACAGAAGTGGGCAAGGGGTAATTTTTGACATTTGATACTCTGTCTGCAGTTAAATGTTTTGCACCTTGTGAGATACAGTGACCCAAAAATGTTACCTTTGTTTGACAGTACTGCAATTTGTCTTTTGACACTTTACCTGTTTTTGCCAAATAGCACAGCAGACTGACTGTCTCTTTCCTGCAAATCACTTCAGAATCGCAGTAAAGAAGCAAATCATCACAGTATTGAAGAAGCTGAGTGTTGTCATGGTCACCCCTCCATCCCTCAAGTACCTGATGCAGAGCTTGGTTGTACAGAGAAGGACTACTTACACCACCTTGGGGCAAAACTGTCCAACAGTAAGGCTTCCCATCAAAAGTGAAACTAAACAGTTTCCAGCTTTCTGGGTGGAGCCTAACGGAAAAAAAGGCGTTCGCAAGATCGACGACCGTAAAATGGGTGGAGCTTGGAGGTATTTGACCCAAAATGGTGTAAGGATTTGGGACAATTGGTACATCTGCATCTATGATCTTATTTACAGCCCTTAGATCATGTATGAAGCGGTATGTTTTAGACTTGGCCGTTTTCCCAACTTCCTTCTTCAGTATAGGGTACAGAGGTGTAGAGGAGGGAGATGACATTAACACCAAAACACCAGCTTTTACATACTCAGCAATTTGTGACCTGATGCCATCTTTTTGTTCAGGACTAAGTGGATACTGATGTACTCGTGGCAGTACAGCATCAGGTTTCAATTTAATTATGACAGGAGGGACATCAAGTTGTCCAACATCATATTTGCCTTTTGCCCATAAGTGGGAGGGAACTTTTTCCAACTCAGGGGCAAAGGGTGCTTGCTCTGGTAGCGGTTCTGGAAAGTGAATGAGAGCAGACATCAAATTTAACACTTGTGGATCTAGCGGACTGGTTACCCGTATACCTTCTGGTCCATAATCAATGTTGGCCTGTATTAAACTCAAAATATCAGCACCTAGCAAATTTTCTGGAGTAGTGTCAGAAACCATAACAGATGTTACAATGTCAACCTGGTCTCCCACCCTCATTGGTATAACCTTTGTTTGTTTTAACTTGATCTGTTTTCCCCCCACCCCTATCCCAACACCTTCCTTTGTGGTAAGTAAATGTGGGGGAACCTCTGATGCCTTTAAGATTGACTTACTGGCCCCTGTATCCACCAGGCAATCAAATTGAGAGTATGGAGCTTCACGTAACCATAGTTTTACAATTGCATCTTTGGAATTTGCTCTACCAGTGGTCACTGAGTAAGTGGATACAGATTGGCCGAATCCCTATTCATCACCTTCTTGACCAGCAAAAGAAGGGTTAACATGTTCAGTATTTCCTGGTATGACCTCCATACACGCCCATGACATATGGCCTTTCCTTCCGCATCTGAAACAATCTCTCTCATTCATAGGGATGTAATTGCCTCCACTGCCTCCCCTTCCTCTGCCTCTTCCAGTGTATCTACCTCTGGGGCCACCCCTTCTGCATCCGGTCTCCTCCTGTACCACCATAACTCTCTGAGGCTTGTCCTTCTTTTTAAACTTTTCATCTAAACCTCCCATGATGGGTAGCAGAAGCTTTTCTTTCAGATTCTTAGCCTCAGGCCTGCTGATGAGCAGGGCTTCTCTGTACTCTTTCCTTAACCCATTGAGGTAAGCGGTTCTCAATTGAGAATCGTCCCTCTCGTTCTCTCCTACGTAGCCTGCATCTAAAAAGGCAGTTTTCAATCTATGCCAGAATGCAACAGCAGTTTCATCTGACTCTTGGGTTAGTCCTGAAGCATAATTCCAGGACTTTTCTACTTTTCCCTTCAACCACTCATCTTGTAGATGGGTGATGAATCTTCCTCCTTCTGCTGAGTTCTTGTCCCCAGTAACTGTATGTGAAGCTATGATGGGATCCACCACAACTCCATGTCCCACCTTCAGCATCTCCTCTAAATCTAGCATCGTGGCCCCATAAGTCCTCTGTATGGCTGCAAGGCGTCTACAAAATCCAGCGGGATTCTGTATGGGGTTGGGAATGCTACTGGCCAAGGTCAATTGCTCTGACCTGGACCACGGTTGATTCCATTCAATTTGGAATCTGGGAGTCTGGGTCGCACCTGCTTGCTTTGCAATCCTTTGAGTCCTGACAGGGTAAAAAGGATTAACAACTGGATACAGTTTATCAATCTGTTTGACTGCCAGAGGGGCAGTTGGAGGATTTACGTAGGGGGAGGCACATCCTGCAACATTTTCTCATATGCATAATGTACATGCTCAACTTCCTCATCAATCTCATCATCACTTTCTTCATCACTCTCAGTCAGATGTTCCAATTTTGATTCAATATTTGCATCCCGTTGCTTCCTGAAATAGGCAAGAGCCTTTTTCCAGACATAATACCATTTTTTGTACTCAATGGATCCTTGAGTTGCTGCACCTATCTGATTAGCTTTTAAGTCCCTTTCTTCTCTACTCATCTTCTTATGCTGCTCAAGCCAATGTGCAATTTTCCCACTCAAATTTGGATAAACACTAATTAACTCATTTAAGGTTTTCTGTATTTTTGTAACTCTGTTGCTCTGCCTCCTTTGTGGTATCTGCTTTGTACTTACCTTACTCCCGACATCTTCTGAAGTGAGAGAAGAGACACTAGCTGCTGCAGCACCTGCTTCAGTGGGTGCAGTAACCTGAGGAGCAGCAGCTGCTGCTCCCTCAGCTACACTTGGAGCGGCTAACCTGCTTCTAGCCTGTTCTAACTACTGAATTACAGCAAGTGTCCCACTGCTGGTGACACCTGGATCCTCTCTGTCATCGATGATCGATTCATCGGGCCACCCTGCGGGCAACCTACGTTTGCTGGCATACCTGTAATTGCCTGCATAAAAACACTCTACCATATCTGATGACTTACGCTTGCTCTCAGCCAGCCAGGTGTTGGCCTGAGCTGATAACCCATTCTTTTCTAGCCATGACTTGTTCTTTGCTATAAAATCTTCCCAAAAATCTGCGTCTAACCTTCCCTTTTCTGGCAGTTTACCACTTTTACACATTTCTTTATACTGAACCGTTGCCCAAGTGCCATGGTTTCTCACCATCCAATCTATAGCTGTCTCACCAGGAACAGGGGGTGGACTGGAGTCAGTGGTTGACTGACCCACAGTCAGACGGGATACCAAGCTTCCCATCTTTTACCTATACCTATTTTTAAAAGTGCACTTTATAGGGATGGACTGCAGCCTCTTACCACAAAAATACCCCCTGTGCAGCTATTTAAACTCTCTTGGCACTTTTCAACAATGCAATTCAATATGATTTCAGACTTTCATATATACTATACCCTTCTTTTTATTTCTCAGTCATATCTGTACAAATCTTTCTACCAAAAAGACCAAAAAGAGGTGAGATATAATTCTTGGGCCCGTAAAGGAATACTTAAGGCAAAAAAAAAAAATGACATTTACTCACCTGGGGCATCCCTCAGCCCACCGAAGCTGGATGGTGCCCTCGCAGCCCCGCTCCGATCGTCCTGTCCCCGCCGGCGGCTACTTCCGGTTCGGCAACAGCCGCCGACAGGCTGGGAACGCGGCTGATTTTCCGCGTTCCCAGCCGCTGCTATCACCCTCTATGCTGCTATAGCGTATATATAGACGCTATAGCAGCATAGAGGGTGATAGCAGCGGCTGGGAACGCGGAAAATCAGCCGCGTTCCCAGCCTGTCGGCGGCTGTCGCCGAACCGGAAGTAGCCGCCGGCGGGGACAGGACGATCGGAGCCGGGCTGCGAGGGCACCATCCAGCTTCGGGGGGCTGAGGGATGCCCCAGGTGAGTAAATGTCATTTTTTTTTTTGCCTTAAGTATTCCTTTAAGAATCAATGTCTCCCCTTTGCTGTAATGTTTAAAATTACAGCTGATTATTAACCTATACAGACAGACTGAGAGTTCTACACAATCAAAGGGCAGCCTAGAGAATGAATTAATCAAGACACTGGACTTCAGTATCTTATACTATCCATATCAGTTTATACATGTTAGTCTGAAATAACATTTTCCAATCTATACTTTTACACTTTCTGTTTTATCTTTTTGACAATTGAAACTGAGTTTCAGTTAATGATTAACACTCTTCAAGCAGACAACGGCAGATGAGCAAACAGTGATTTCTCTCTAGCAAATACAGAAACTAGACAGTAATATTTTTAACCCTCTAGTTCCTCCTAGAAAACTCAATTAAAAACAGCACAGCTACTATCAAGAAAGATGACATGATGGTAACATCTGGAGGTACGCAAACATTGTCAGACAAATTTATCAGATATCCCAAATACAATGCCAGATTACACAGAAACAAACACCATAAGCAATACAGATA
This sequence comes from Hyperolius riggenbachi, assembly GCF_040937935.1. Classification (NCBI taxonomy): domain Eukaryota; kingdom Metazoa; phylum Chordata; class Amphibia; order Anura; family Hyperoliidae; genus Hyperolius; species Hyperolius riggenbachi. Next base: position 277,275,643 of record NC_090655.1, read on the forward strand.
CATGCATACACAGTACATTCATACACAAAATGCACAGATAATCCGAAGCCAAGGTTTCTGAAGCACTGATATACACACTCAGGGGTCAAGCCGGGAGCCTGTGGGAAGAGAGAGATACAAGGTGCTTACCACTAGTGCAGTTGACACAGATGTCTCTGTAGGTCGTCCCACATCTCCAGGCCAGGGTCCCTCAGTGGATATCAGATGTTCAGTCCCTGTTCGGGCACCAAAAACTGTCAAGGCTGAAGACAGGGCCAAGTAGAAGTTTGGGTAATGGAGCTCAAGACTCCAAGTACACGTTGGCTTTGGATACCCAAATTAGTAGGCCGAAGCCTATGACCCTTTACCCTTCAGTGGAAGAAGTGACACGACACCTGTGGATAGCTTAAAATCACTTCCTTGTTTAATGAATTCCGGTCAAAGCTTTTATTCAGTAGAAACAGCAAGGTAATGTAAAAATTATCCAATCATAGCAAAGCAAGTAAGAACCAATCACAGCCTGGGGGTTTAACTTTCCCTGACCAATCATAGTGAGGGATGTATGTACTACTTCAGCCAATCATGGCAGAGGATGTATATGAGATGTATATGGGGGAAATCCAACTCATCTCACCAGGGGGAGCTCGTTCCTAAAATATGGTAGTGGAAAACAAGTTAGCTCAGGACAAGCCTTATCTGGGTGACACTGTCCCAGAGACCCCCGTGTCCTCGGTCATCTATCTAAGTTAAATATGCTAAGCAAAGAAGTGGCTTAGTTACACAGTAAAAAGCAAATAGAGTCAAGAGACTTTCGACTTGTTTTTTACAAAGAAAATCAATACTTGCTGACACAGTAAATTAGCAGAGAAATAGCTTTTCTGAACAGTTCTGAATTCTAAGAGAACCTGTCATTCTAATAGTTATTGGGCCTACAAGGGCTTATATTAAAAAACCTCACAGTCACTTGCCTAACTTTTGGGAGGAAACTCTGGCTCGCTGTCTCACTGTTATAGTATAGTTGTCTCCGCCTATGTGATGTCAAGGCCACACCCATTTTACGCCACAGAGCGTGCTGCACTGACGTAACACACCCCCATCCCAGGTTAGGCCCAGAAAAATCTGGTCACTGTATATTACATCACGGGGTGTGAATATCCAGTACGTCTATAATGTAAAGTGCACCGTGCAATAGCAGCAATAAAGAATGAAAGTAAAGTGCTCACGTGTAATAGAAGAGATGAGGGGACACCAACCACAAAGCCTTAAAGGACAACTGTAGTGAGAGTGATATGGAGGCTGCCACATTTATTTCAATGTAAGCAATACCAGTTGCCTGGCAGTCCTGCTGGTCCTCTGCCTCTAATACTTTTAACCATAGCTCCTGAAAAAGCATGCAGCAGATCAGGTGTTTCTGACATTATTGTCACATCTGATAAGATTAGCTGCATGCTTGTTTCTGGTGTTTTATTCATACACTACTGCAGCCAAATAGACCAGCAAGGCTGCCAGGCAACTGGTATTGCTTAAAAGGAAATAAATATGGTAGCCTCCATATCCCTCTCAGTACAGTTGTCCTTTAAGGCTTTGTGGTTGGTGTCCCCCTCATCTCTTCTATTACACGTGAGCACTTTCCTTGTCATTCTGTATTGCTGCTATTGCACGGTGCACGTTACATTATAGACATTTATCTCCACCATTATTGCTATTTACCCCTTCTGGGGCGGCTTGTGACACTTGTTCACCTGATTTGCTGGTTTCTTTTTGCTGGAATTTCTCTCTTTCATCTTTTGATTTGTCATTTTGTTGAGCAATATTGATGTATTATTTTTCATTGATATATATCACGTGTGATTTGTTTGCATTGCATATTTAACTCTTCGGATGAGGAGAACCTGTGATTTTGTATTTTGATTATTGATTTAGGACACCACTCATTTCACATGTCGCTGATTTTTCATTGCTCATAATTGGGTTGGATTTTAATAAAGATTTATTAAAGATAAAGATATTTTGGATTTAGTGCTCCGGTCAGTGTGGAGCTATACAGGGTACTTTCTCTTGTGTTGTGCTATTTGTGTTACCCCAGCACACTCTCTATCCTATTTATGTAAATGAATGATGTAACCTATATGGTGCTGGTCCGATCCTTCTGTTTCCTATATCCAGTACACTATCCAGCCGCTGCTCCTAGTGCAGATTTCATTTAATGTGGACCTGAACTCTTGCACAGGAGCGGGAGGCCTACATAGGCCTTCATTTCGGGCACGTTGGTGGGGTGCCTTTTTCTGGTGGGGTGGTCAGCTAAAAATTGTAGAGCAAATAAATTAGTTTGCTCTACTAAATGCTCCCACATTGTCTCTGTCATAAAAAGCTGAAAAATGTCAATTGGTGCCTGATTGACAATGGGCACTGACACACCAGCGGTGGCTGTGAAGGGTGGGATGTTGGGCGCAGCATAATTAGGGGGTTCCCAGGTGCCATTTAACCACTTGCCGACCGCCCACAGCCGATGGGCGGCGGCAAAGGGGACCCCGAAAGGACCGCAATACGCCCATCAGCATTGCGTCCTTTCGGCATGCCGGGGGAGCGATCGCGTCACTGGTGACGCGCGCTTCTCCCGGCAACTGGCTCCGCCCACCCGCGGCAACATTCCGCCGGCCATACGGAAGCGCCGGCGGGATGTTAACCCCGATCTGCCGCATACAAAGCGTATAATACGCTTTGTATTGTATACAAAGCGTATTATACAGGCTGCCTCCTGCCCTGGTGGTCCCAGTGTCCGAGGGACCACCAGGGCAGGCTGCAGCCACCCTAGTCTGCACCCAAGCACACTGATCTCCCCCCCCCTTCCCTCTGATCACCCACAGCACCCCTCAGACCCCCCCTGCCCACCCCCCAGACCACTGTTTGCACCCAATCACCCCCCTAATCACCCATCAATCACTCCCTGTCACTATCTGTCAACGCTATTTTTTTAAAATTCCCTGCCCCTTGGGGACTCCTGATCACCCCCCCCCCCCACCCCTCAGATTCTCCCCAGACCCCCCTCCCCCTGTGTACTGTATGCATCTATCCCCCCTGATCACCTGTCAATCACCCATCAATCACCCCCTGTCACTGCCACCCATCAATCAGCCCCTAACCTGCCCCTTGCGGGCAATCTGATCACCCACCCACACCATCAGATCGCACTCAGACCCGCCGTCAGATCACCACCCAAGTGCATTGTTTACATCTGTTCTCTCCTCTAAACACTCACTAATTACCCATCAATCACCCATCAATCACACCCTATCATCACCTGTCACTGTTACCCATCAGATTAGACCCTAATCTGCCCCTTGCGGGCACCCAATCAACCGCCCACACGCTCAGATTGCCCTCAACCCCCCCCCCCTCATCAATTCGCCAGTGCATTATTTACATCTGTTCTTTCCTGTAATACCCACTGATCACCTGTCAATCACCCCCTGTCCCTGTCACCACCTGTCACTGCCACCCATCAATCAGCCCCTAACCTGCCCCTTGCGGGCAATCTGATCACCCATCCACACCATCAGATCGCTCACAGACCCGCCGTCAGATCACCTCCCAAGTGCATTGTTTACATCTGTGCTCTCCTCTAAACACCCACTAATTACCCATCAATCACCCATCAATCACCACCTGTCACTGCTACCCATCAGATTAGACCCCTATCTGCCCCTAGGGCACCCAATCACCCGCCCACACCCTCAGAATGCCCTCAGACCCCAGCCCTGATCACCTCGCCAGTGCATTGCTTGCATCTATTCCCCCCTCTAATCACACCTTGAGACACCCATTAATCACCTCCTGTCACCACCTGTCACCCCCTAGCACACCTACCCATCAGATCAGGCCCTAATTTGCCCCGTGTGGGCTCCTGATCACTCTGCCAAACCCTTAGATCCCCCTCAGACCCCCTTCCGATCACCTCCCCAGTGCATTGATTGCATCTATTTTCCCCTCTAACCACCCCCTGAGACACCCATCAATCACCTCCTGTCACCCCCCTAGCACTCCTATCCATCAGATCAGGCCCAATACAACCTGTCATATAAAAGGCCAGCCTGCTTAGGACCGGTTCCACAAAATTCGCCCCCTCATAGACCACCTGCCATCAAAATTTGCAGATGCTTATACCTTTGAACAGTCATTTTGAGACATTTGGTTTCCAGACTACTCACGGTTTTGGGCCCGTAAAATGCCAGGGCAGTATAGGAACCCCACAAGTGACCCCATTTTAGAAAAAAGACACCCCAAGGTATTCTGTTAGGTGTATGATGAGTTCATAGAAGATTTTATTTTTTGTCAAAAGTTAGTGAAAAATTACACTTTGTGAAAAAATCCTTAAGGTACTCATTGGACTTTGGGCCCCTTAGCGCAGTTAGGGTGCAAAAAAGTGCCACACATGTGGTATCGCCGTACTCAGGAGAAGTAGTATAATGTGTTTTGGAGTGTATTTTTACACATACCCATGCTGAGTGGGAGAAATATCTCTGTAAATGGACAATTGTGTGTAAAAAAAATCAAAAAATTGTCATTTACAGAGATATTTCTCCCGCCCAGCGTGGGCATGTGTAAAAATACACCCCAAAACACATTATACTACTTCTCCTGAGTACGGCAATACCACATGTGTGGCACTTTTTTGCAGCCTAACTGCGCTAAGGGGCCCAAAGTCCAATGAGCACCTTCAGGCTTTACAGGGGTGCTTACAATTAGGCACCCCCCCCCAAAATGCCAGGACAGTAAACACACCCCACAAATGACCCCATTTTGGAAAGTAGACACTTCAAGGTATTCAGAGAGGAGCATAGTGAGTCCGTGGCAGATTTCATTTTTTTTTGTCGCAAGTTAGAGGAAATGGAAACATTTTTTTTTTTTTTTGTCACAAAGTGTCATTTTCTGCTAACTTGTGACAAAAAATAAAATCTTCTATGAACTCACCATGCCTCTCAGTGAATACTTTGGGATGTCTTCTTTCCAGAATGGGGTCATTTGGGGGGTATTTATACTATCCTGGAATTTTAGCACCTCATGAAACATGACAGGTGGTCAGAAAAGTCAGAGATGCTTCAAAATGGGAAAATTCACTTTTGGCACCATAGTTTTTAAACGCTATAACTTTTACCTAAACCAATAAATATACACTGAATGGATTTTTTTTATCAAAGACATGTAGCAGAATAAATTTGGACAAAAATGTATACAGAAATTTTACTTTATTTGAAAAATGTCAGCACAGAAAGTAAAAAAAAATCATTTTTTTGATGAATATAATAAAAAGTAAAACTCGCAGCAGCAATCAAATAGCACCAAAAGAAAGCTGTATTAGTGACAAGAAAAGGAGGGAAAATTCATTTAGATGGTAGGTTGTATGACTGAGCAATAAACCGTGAAAGCTGCAGTGGTCTGAATGTAAAAAAAGTGCCTGGTCCTTAAGGGGTAGAAAGACTGTGGTCCTCAAGTGGTTAATATATGAAGCGGTACCTCCTGCCTGCGAGGTACCTGTGGCTGCCTACCCTGTCTGTGCCTAGCTCCCCCTGGCGCACTGCTGCTAGCAGCAGCAGGGTTGCCCATGGAGCCCCCTGCTGTGGACAGTCCTGATGGTCCCTCATAAGCGGACTCAGGACTCGGGTCCCTCCTCAAGCGGCGTGATGGCGGCCCTTCGGACTCTGAAGATTCAGATCCTGAACCAGAGCCGGATGGAGGGAGCCAATCACTACCTGACTCATCCTCGCTGCTGCTCTGCTGGAGGATGGCGGCTGCCTCCACCACAGAATAGAGCATCCTCGCCGTTATAAAAAGGGATAGATGAAATATAAAGAGATGGAAAAAAATTTTTTATTTTTTTTTAAAGTGACAGGTTTTTTTTTTGTTTTTGTTTTTTTTTTTTTGAGGGGGAGGGGGGAGGACAGTAGAGTGTAGATAGAAACAGATAGGAAGAAATAGATCACAATAGATCAGTGATCAATAGATCAGTAGGGAACAAATGGCCAAGGAGAGGGAGAATCAGGGATTCTGGGCAATTATGGGGTTAAAAATTCAGGGGTGGAGGGCAAATTTTATTAAAAGATAGTCCTAGCAGTTTATCTGTCAGTCTGTCTCTCAGCTCCTGTCACCACAGAACAGTGATTGATCTGTGTGACAGGAGCTGAGAGACAGAGAGAGGGAAACCTTTTATTTGTAAACATTATTAAGAATTCACATTGTTACTGGATGTAACTATGAGAATTCTTTACTTCCTTCACTCTGATTGGCTCAGAGGAGCGCTGGCTCCTCTTCACCATGCAGATCGGCTTGTAAGCCGCCGGGTGCGAGCGCGGTGCACGCGACCATGCGCGCGCACACACAGAAGTACGCCAGGATGGACATTCCCGTCCAGATAGTCTTAAACCGCCGCTGCCTGGACAAGCTTGCTCGTCCAGATAGGCTGAAGCGGATAGTGCATCTGTATTAATTAACCAGCAGCTTCTGTGGAAGGTTAGCGCTCCTTAGCTTTCTCATAAAGTAGAGGCACTGTTGTGCTTTGCCAGTTACAGCTAAAGCATTGGCAGCCCAGGAGTGGACTATTGCACTGGCCACAGGGTATCTGGTTGTCACTGCAGTACATTGAGGCTCGGGTCTCTTCTGCTTTACACCTCAGTGGTAGCAGAGGCTATAAAATTCAGGGGACATCTATGTGGACACCATTACACTGCAACGCACCTGCTGCATTGTGAACATCGCATAGGTGGTGCATTGCAGTGTGGCAAACCTCGGCTGTTATGCTACAAAGACCCACTGTGACCAGAGCCTTACTGTATACTGTAAGCAGATCTATACATGTAATGGTATGTGTGCCATATTCTGCACACTCACTTGCTTCAATTCAGCAGACAATGCACAGAAATGCATGTATAGTTGTGGCTGTGCGAGGAAAGATCCCCCCCTCCCCATCCAGAGCGGAGCAGTATGCATGGCAGACCTCTGTGTACCCCCCATGTGCGGAGTGATGTTGGCGCATCTTGTGTTGTTAGCCATGACATATATTGGTGGCAATGGAAGACCTCTGTGTGTCCCCCTCCCCCGTGCATAATGTGCTGTACCAGATACTGATGTGATTGTGACACCCCTGAGTCTACCAGCCACTGCAATATATGTATTTAGGCTGAGCAATAATGGCTGCGTGTCCCCCGCTATGTGCACTGTGTCCTGTATTGCGTGCAGCTGATTACAGTAATGCCCACTAGATAAAGGCTTACCACCATGCTGCCGCCCACCAGAACAGAATGTAAGGCAGACAGATCCTCTGTGTCCCTGCACCCTGAGTGTCCCCGGCATAAGCAGAGTGCTGTGTGTCCCCCGCTATGTGCACTGTGTCCCGTATTGTGTGCAGCTGATTACAGTAATGCCCATCCTGCCGCCTACCATTTGTGAACTCTTTATTATGAAAGGCCTAGCAGGCTAGCTTATTTTTATCATTTAGCTGAGAGACTGACCACCTTCCACAGTGATCCTAACATCCAAGAGAGGTGATCTGCATTTATTCTTGGTGACTTTATTGGCTATAAGCAAGGGCAGGGCTCTCTCACCCTTTTATGTCTTGGAATGTATTATACATTTTATTCATTATGTAACAATTGTCACTGTAATTACCAGGTCTGTATTTTGTATTGATTCTGTATTTTGTTACCAATTCTGCATTGTATATATTGGTGTTGTACACCATTTGTCTGTATTATTATGTACCCCATGTTTGTGTTTCTTACTTTACTTAATAAAGCAATAATAATAGACAAGACTGCACTTCTTTAAAGTTGTTAGACAAACATAACACTAAACTGGAGGTGATATTCCACCATGATCAAGGAGCTCTATAAGAGGTGGAACACAAATACTATCAGGTGAGTTCCAGTCTGACCTGGTGGGAAAGGTTTCCATGTTCCAGGGATCCTCAGACTGGGCCTCTGCGGCTTACAACTTCTATTCTGCACCCCCTGATGGTCATGATGGAGATTACACTCATATGCATCATTACACAGGTGAGTTTGTGTTTAAAGCTACTCAGACAAATCCACATGGTTAGAAGGTTAGTGGCCGATACACAGTCTTATAGGCCAATAGTTCTGGGATAAGCTATAGCATATAAAGGTCAGTTTTTTTTTCCTGAAACTTCAGGCAGTAAATATGAAAAGGATTGTAGTAATGTAGTAAAGCGCTCAACACCTATAAGTGATTAATTCAATAAATATATAAACAGTATAAAATGCAATAAACAGCAGCATAGGACCACTTTTCATAAAACTCGTACAGTCCAGCATAAAAAGTCCACTGCTTTGACCCTTATCCAGACAGGAAAATAGTATAAAATCTGCTCACCAGATCCTATTGCTGATTGGTTATGATCAGCAGAAAAGCTCAATATCAAAACGAATCCTCACGATCCTTAGCACTTTTTCCTAGTATTAGCTCAAAACAAACAGAGAGATGCACATAGCGTAATCCTGCTTCTTACTGATGACGCTCCTTCCCTTCACTAGTGAAACAGTCACTGTGCTCACACTGTGTAATAACACTCCTTAGTGTGTAAATAGGAAAGCTTTCACGCTCACCAGATGCATTTGCTGACCCAGCAACAGACCAGCATTCATACACTTTGTATCTATGCAGTCTTCAGCCTTATTTCTCCTGTGTGCGATGCAGCTTCCTTAAAAAGTCAAAGTACAGGTAACCATAGCGTGATACAGTTTCATAACTAAAAGAGTTGTACAGTAGGGCACTCACATTTAATAAAAGATAATGCGCATATAAAAAGTCCATAGGAGGTCCTCACCGCCGCTGCTCAGAGATCACCTTCTCCAACACACCTGAGGCTCTGCCGAGATTACAGTCATATGCATCATTACACAGGTGAGTTTGTGTTTAAAACTACTCAAACAAAATCCACATGGTTAGAAGGTTAGTGGCCGATACACAGTCTTATAGGGCAATAGTTCTGGGATAAGCTATAGTATATAAATGTTAGTTGTTTTTCTCAAACTTCAAGGGAAACTGAAGTAAGAGGTATATGGAGGCTGCCATATTTATTTCCTTTTAATCAATACCAGTTGCCTGGCAGCCCTGCTGGTCTATTGTTCTGCAGTAGTATCTGAATAACACCAGAAACAAGCATGCAGCTAGTCTTGTCAGATCTGACTTTAAAGTCTGAAACACCTGATCTGCTGCATGCTTGTTCAGGGGCTATGGCTAATAGTATTAGAGGCAGAGGATCAGCAGGGCTGCCAGGCAACTGGTATTGCTTAAGAGGAAATAAACATGGCAGCCTCCATATACCTCTCTCTCCAGTTCCCCTTTAAGGTATTAAATACAAAGAGGAGCTGGTTGTTTAAATGTTTTTAGAAGACCCCTGTCACCGGTTCTCTGCTGTGTCAATTAAAATCAAGTTTCACTTTTCCATGAAAAGGCAAGTAACATGCATGTGACACGAATGCTGCTGAGCAGATGGGTGACATCAGCCTAGAAGTTAGGGCATCACAGAAAGCCAGGATAAAGGAGGCCGAGAGGTCTTGTGCTCTCTCTCTCTCTCTCTCTCTCTCTCTCTCTCTCCCCCGGTGCACAAACCCCTAATTAAGGGAGAGTGTGTGAGCATGGAAAGGTGAAACATAACAAGGAAAAAACACTCATATTAGACTGTCTAACCAAAGGTATAGCTGAAAAGTTAAATATACAGTGGGTTGCAAAAGTATTCGGCCCACTTGAAGTTTTCCATATTTTGTCATATTACTGCCACAAACATGAATCAATTTTATTGGAATTCCACATGAAAGACCAACACAAAGTGGTGTACACATGAGAAGAACAAAAATCATACATGATTCCAAACATTTTTTACAAATAAATAACTGCAAAGTGGTATGTGCATAATTATTCGGCCCCCTTTGATCTGAGTGAAGTCAGTTGCCTATAGACATTGCCTGATGAGTGCTAATGACTAAATAGAGTGCACCTGTGTGTAATCTAATGTCAGTACAAATACAGCTGCTCTGTGAGGGCCTCAGAGGTTGTCTAAGAGAATATTGGGAGCAACAACACCGTGAAGTCCAAAGAACACACAAGACAGGTCCAAGACAGGTCAGGGATCAAGTTATTGAGAAATTTAAAGCAGACTTAGGCTACAAAAAGATTTCCAAAGCCTTGAACATCCCAAGGAGCACTGTTCAAGCGATCATTCAGAAATGGAAGGAGTATGGCACAACTGTACACCTACCAAGACAAGGCCATCCACCTAAACTCACAGGCCGAACAAGGAGAGCGCTGATCAGAAATGCAGTCAAGAGGCCCATGGTGACTCTGGACGAGCTGCAGAGATCTACAGCTCAGGTGGGAGACTCTGTCCATAGGACAACTATTAGTCATGCACTGTACAAAGTTGGCCTTTATGAAAGAGTGGCAAGAAGAAAGGCATTGTTTACAGAAGGCATAAGAAGTCCCGTTTGGAGTTTGCAACAAGCCATGTGGGGGACACAGCAACCATGTGGAAGAAGGTGCTCTGGTCAGATGAGACCAAAATGGAACTTTTTGGCCAAAATGCAAAACGCTATGTGTGGCAGAAAACTAACACTGCACATCACTCTGAACACACCATCCCCACTGTCAAATATGGTGGTGGCAGCATCATGCTCGGGGGGTGCATCTCTTCAGCAGGGACAGGGAAGCTGGTCAGAGTTGATGGGAAGATGGATGGAGCCAAATACAGGGCAAACTTGGAAGAAAACCTCTTGGAGACTTCAAAAGACTTGAGACTGGGGTGGAGGTTCATCTTCCAGCAGGACAATGACCGTAAACATAAAGCCAGGGCAACAATGGAATGGTTTAAAACAAAACATATCTATATGTTAGAATGGCCCAAAGTCCAGATCTAAATCCAATCGAGAATCTGTGGCAAGATCTGAAAACTGCTGTTCACAAACGCTGTCCATCTAATCTGACTGAGCTGGAGCTGTTTTGCAAAGAAGAATGGGCAAGGATTTCAGTCTCTAGATGTGCAAAGCTGGTAGAGACATACCCTAAAAGACTGGCAGCTGTAATTGCAGCAAAAGGTGGTTCTACAAAGTATTGACTCAGGGGGCTGAATAATTACGCACACCCCACTTTGCAGTTATTTATTTGTAAAAAATGTTTGGAATGATGTATGATTTTCGTTCCACTTCTCACATGTACACCACTTTGTATTGGTCTTTCAGGTGCAATTCCAATAAAATTGATTCATGTTTGTGGCAGTAATGTGACAAAATGTGGAAAACTTCAAGGGGGCCGAATACTTTTGCAACCCACTGTAAATACAAACATCGGTAAGAATGCTGCATATGTCTTCTCGGGATGGGGGGGGGGGATATTCCACAGCTTTATTTTATATTTAAACCTACTCTGTACGTTTTTACTGTTTTATTATTTTTGCTCAGTGTCACATTCATTGAAGTATGCCAGAGCTAAAATCTATGAACTATTGAGCCTTTTTATCTCTTTCCTGCTCTCAGAAGCCATTTTCTGCTAGGAATTTTTTTTATAAGTGTAATTTCTTATCAGTGAGGGTCACACTGTAGTCTGACCCAGTTCTGACTCAGACAGGAACTGCCACTTACATACCTGAAAAAAATGAACACAGCCTAGTTATTTGTGTGCTTGGCACTGTACATAAACATGGCTATCTCAGCATGTCCCATGTCACCTCGGGTATCTTTTAAGATTTATTCTAGAGAAACATAATTCTGATCATTCTAGTAGTACATCATGCTTTGTGGACGTCCATTGAGCTTTATCTTCTCTAATGTACAGACAGCCCGGCACCGTCCAACACTAGGAGTGTAAACAAATCACAACATGAAAATCAACTTAAGTTTCCCAGAATCCGGAAGAGCTCCAATTATGGCCCAGAGTTCCTGCACCTGTGTAGTAGGTATGCTGCCCATCACATTCTCATGGAAGCCAATAAAAGCTCCTGATGTGATTGTCGGCTCTCACACACCCACAGCCCACCTATAGTGGGAGGTGCTTACATATCACTTGTTATGCTGGAGAGTTTTCTGTATATAAGATGTAGCTGTAATTTATAGGTAGGGGAGAATGGTATTCGCTTGACATAGCAATTTAGAGCTGATGTACGTTCTGCTGCTTTTGTAACCAAGGCTGAGCAGTGCATTGTGACCTAGGCAATACATCTCTAATGGCCTCAGAGTGTCTCTGGTCTGTGTATACAGCTGCAGCTGTGTGATGGTCCAGCTGATACATGAGTAAGTGCAGTCTCATCAGATGATCGCTAGAGATGTAGCGAACGGTTCGCCAGCAATCGGTGATTCGCGTTCGCCATGCAAAGGCGAACTTTTGCGGAAGTTCGATTCACCCCATAATGCTCTATGGAGCAGAACTTTGACCCTCTACATCACAGTCAGCAGGCACATTGTTACCAATCAGACTGCACTCACGCCTGGTCCTTGTGCCGTTTTACTCACTCGTCTGCCTACACCAATTAGTTAAGGGACAGCTGCTACACACACTCTGCTAGGGAGAGTTTAATTAGGCTGTTGTATATCACCCTCCTACCCTTCTACCTACTCCCTCCTACCGGAGGGAGGAGGGTCTCATCTGCCAGGGAATTATAGTATTTCAAAAGCCAGCTTATATACCGTAGCTGAGAATTGAAACCAGGTCTCACTGTGTGGTGGGCAAGTACCTTAACCGCTGTACCACCAACACTACTAACTGAAGCTAGCCTTGCATGTACCATTTCTGCTCAATCCAAGAGAAACATTATGTTGCTTAAAGGGAACCTTAACTGAGAGTGATATGGATGTTTCCTGTTAAACAATACCAGTTGCCTGGCAGTCCAGCTGATCTCTGTGGCTGCAATAGTGGCTGAATAACACCCTGAAACAAGCATGCAGCTAATCCAGTCTGACTTCAGTCAGAGCACCTGATCTGCATGCTTGTTCAGGGGCTGTGGCTAAAAGTGTTAGAGACACAGGATCAGCAGGCAATTCAGGCAACTGGTATTATTTTAAAAGGAAAAATCCATATCCTTCTCAGTTTAGGTTCCCTTTAAGGATTTGTAGCATAAAAGCCAACTCACATTGGTTGGGAATTGAACCCAGGTCTCACTGTGTGGTGGGCAAGTACTTTAACCGCTGTACCACCAACACTACTAACTGAAGCTAGCCTAGCATGTACCATTTCTGCTCAATCCAAGAGAAAAAGTTAGACAAGACAAATAACATTTATATCACGCTTTTCTCCTGGCGGACTCAAAGCACCAGAGCTGCAGCCACTAGGGCACATTCTATAGGTAGTAGCAATGTTAGGAAGACTTGCCTAAGGTCTCCTACTGAATAGGTGCTGGCTTACTGAACAGACAGAGCCGAGATTCAAACCCTGGTCTCCTGTGTCAGAGGCAGAGCCCTTAACCATTACACCATCCAGCCACTGCTTAAGGATTTGTAGCCAGGCATGGCATTGCCTTTTGTGTTCAACAGTTGTCCAAAGAGAACCCCAGATAGCCAGGTAGATTCATCTCTCTCTCTCTCTCTCTTGTATTTTTTTAGCATAAATGGATTGAGCATAAATGGTACATGCTAGGCTGGCTTCAGCATGTAGTGTTGGTGGTACAGTGCTTGGCTATCTGGGGTTCTCTTTGGACAACTGTTGAACACAAAAAGCAAGGCCATGCCTGGCTACAAATCCTTAAGCAGTGGCTGGAAGGTGTAATGGTTAAGGGCTCTGCCTCTGACACAGGAGACCAGGGTTCGAATCTTGGCTCTGTCTGTTCAGTAAGCCAGCACCTATTCAGTAGGAGACCTTAGGCAAGTCTTCCTAACACTGCTACTGCCTATAGAGTGTGCCCTAGTGGCTGCAGCTCTGGTGCTTTGAGTCTGCCAGTGATATCAATGTTATTTGTCTTGTCTAATTTTTCTCTAGGATTGAGCATAAATGGTACATGCTAGGCTAGCTTCAGTTAGTAGTGTTGGTGGTACAGCGGTTAAGGTACTTGCCCACCACACAGTGAGACCTGGGTTCAATTCCCAGTCACGGTATGTAAGCTGGCTTTTAAAATACTAGAATTCCCTGGCAGATGAGACCCTCCTCCCTCCGGGAGTAAGGGAAGAGTAGGCCTGTAATTGAAAATTGACCTTAAAATAGGGGTTTATGTGAAATCTAGATTTTTGCCTGAAACTTTTGATGTGTATTTCATTCAATCATGTCTGCCTCCAGGTATTAGACCCCTTGAAACATGTTTTCAATCATTTTTCCGGCCGGTAGAATTTTTTCTATTTTTTAAAGTTCACCTCCCCATTGAAGTCTATTGCGGTTTGCGAACTTTTTCGTGAACCGAACCTTTCGGGAAGGTTCGCAAACAGGGTTAGCGAACCAAAAATCGGAGGTTCATGGCATCACTATCGCTGGTGCCGTGATTACCAAGGGCAACCACCTAATCAGTTTTTATTATCTGCGGTATCCCCCTCCCTCTGAAAAACATACTACAAAGACTACAATGGGAACATGAGACAATGACTGACTATGATAGGGGTTGGATTGTTATTAGAGATGTCATGCACATCACATTTTTCCGCAAATGTTTACGAATGGGAATCTGGAGAACAGCCATAGACTAAAATGGGCAGGTGAATTTTAAAACCTGCAAAGACTGTTTCTAGCCACAAAAGTGATGGAGAAGTGGCTTAAAGGGGTCTCACACCTGGACTGTGGCATGCCGGAGGGGGATCCATGCGAAAAGTCCCACCAAAATTTACAGAGTTGATGCAAAGTCGTGTTTTAATCCCTAAAGGGCAGAAATTACATTGTGCACAGCTCTGGGTGTCAGTGGGCTGTGGAGTGTCACACACAGAGAAATGCAAAAGTGCTATCAGAATACAGTGAGATAATAATGCACTGAAGTGGTTCTGTGTGTGCAATGACAACTGAGGCAACAACAATAGCAGTTTTGTGCACACAGCTCTGGGTGTCAGTGGGCTGTGGGGTGTCGCACACAAAAAAACACACGAGAGCGATGTGCTAGCCCTGAAATGGACTGTTTGGGGTGCTTTTCACAGCAAGTGAGGAACAAGAACCCAGGCCTAACTAATGCTTTCCCTACCTATCTGCAGCAAGTCTGACCCTGCTCTCACTAAAAGTCAGCAGCCAGCAGAGAATTAATTCAATATGGCCACCGAACTGCTTTTTGATAGGGGGTGGGGGGTCCAGGAGGGGGTGCTAGCTGATTGGCTGCTATGTGTCTGCTGACTGTGAGGTGAGGGGTCAAAGTTTAGCTCATGATGATATATAGGGGGCTTGTCAGAATGCCAAATGTTTGCTGTTCGCCACGAATGCGAACAGCGTAAGTTTGCAGAATACTGTTCGCCAGCCATCTCTAATTGTTATCTCCTCTGAGGACTGAGGAATAGTTGGTGACGTGACTATATACATATGTACATAAATAAATATATTATGTACTGCAGAAGATGTCAGCACTGTGTAAATGCACAATAATGAGCAGAATGATATTGTACACACACAGCACACTGTGCTCACACTACTGAAGTAGTGAAAGTGCATTGGGATCAAAAGTACAATGAAAATCTTGAGAGCACACCAGCGATGATTTGCTCCTCCCTTTATTCTACATCTGAGCTGTCACCTGTCCAGTCACCTTATTCCAGGATACCTTCCATAAGCTCAGTAATGGTGGAGGGAGGAGGGGACTTCCATGTCCCATCTACCAGTCTGTCAGCTGCTGGGAGAAGGAGCTGCTGGGAAAAGGAGCACGGCCAGAAGAGAATGGAGAGCTATGGAGGGATTAACATGAGATGAGTCCCTGTATAAAACTGTGATCCTAGACGAATACAGGCTTTATACTGGCTCCACTGGCCGTGTTACAGTATTTACAGATGAGGCTCCCAGTCATTGCCCCAATAATGGAGTGCTGATGTGGGCCTAGTACATGTGGGTGTAAGCATCGTTAGACATCCATTATTATAGCCAGGTAATGTGTTTATTATGGTTAGGGCCCCCTGCTGGCCCCTGTGTAATTAACACATCTGGAAGGGCTGGGGTGTGCAACCTGGATAGCAGTCCCAATATGTTTGTTGGTGTTTTATTCAGAGTATGACTATGGTAGAATTAGGTTATGATCTTTTTTGTGGACAGTCAGTGACATGACAATGTACCCTGTAAAGTGCTGCAGAAGATGTCAGTGCTATATAAATATATAATAATAATATAATATGGTAGGACATTAGACTATGACTATGGTAGGATTAGATTGTGAGCTCCTCTGAGGAAAGTCAATGACATGACTATGTACTCTTTAATGTGCTGCAGAAGATGTCAGTGCTATATAAATACATAATAATAATATGGAAGGACATTGGACTATGAGTATAAAAGAGATTAGAGTGTGAGCTCCTCTGAGTACAGTCAGTGGCTGTCATTACTGTGCCATACCCGGTATAACTTCTTTGACCTGCCAGGTAAAATAGCGCTTCAGGATTGTTCAGGAAGCCTTCAGAAATACTCACATTTCCGAGTACTGCCAAAGACTAGCATATCCGTAAGCCCAGAATCATGCGCTCATCTTAGCATGTGCTCAGGGGTGTGAGTTCTTGGAGATGTATCTGTAGATGAGGCTGTTGTGTAGCAACTGAAAATAATGATGATGATGATGATAGATTGTTTAGCTTGATGGGCAATCTGTAACTGAGGGGGCGTTCCAAGAACTACCCCATAGAGCAATATTAATCCAAGCCATGCACTGAGAAATGTAAGAGTGAACAGAGGCACCAGCAGGATAAAATGTTCTAAAAGGCTTAAAATCCCTCATGAGGTGGTGGTGGACTCGCCTACCCGAAGCAGACAAGATACCGTCAGTTTTATGACAACAGGTTTATTAATATACAGAGGCGCTATTCGTGACCTTGAGACTATACTGTGTACTCCTATCTGTGTATTGCCTGAGGCAGCTGGAACATACCTGTGAAACGCCTTGCACTGTTTGTTTTGGAGTAAATTAATAAACGTGTTGTCATAAAACTGACGGTATCTGGACTGCTTCAGGAAGGCGAGTCCACCACCACCTCTTGAGGGATTTTAAGGCTTTTAGAACCTTTTATCCTGCTGGTACCTCTGTTCACTCTTACATTACCAATATCCACCCCTGGTGGAGGGGTTGATCCCCATTTTTTCCTTATCTACAGAGAGCGACTTTTAATCCTGAGTGAGGACAGGTCTAATCTCCTCACCTGCCTATACAGTGGTTACGGCGGTAACCCACGTTTGTGAGTATATACAGTATATACTTTTCATTTCCAACTCCTTGTTTTGCATACTACACTATATTGGGCTCTCGGTATTTCTTTTGTCTTTATCATGCACTGAGGAGGATCAGCCAGTCTGTATTCATGTTGGATTATTGAGGCTCTGTAATATTAACAAGATGACACATCATTGAATTCCAGCAGTTCTGGAGGTGTGGCTAACTTTCAGGGACAACAAAGGAAGGTTTGCATATTCAGCAGTGATGCATTGTGGGAGACATCATTTGCTCACTCTACTCTGAATAATCTCAAATATTTTCTGTGAAGGCAAATTTCTGTATTGCTTAACATTGAGTCCATTTTGGTTCTTTTTATGCCCCTTACACACGCCTAGGAGTTCTGGTTCACCATGAGCTTTTTTGGCAATCTGCAACTCATAGTAAAGGAGATCCCACAAACAGTGGCTGCAGTTAGTCTATTCACCACAAGATGGCGACACTGACAGGAAATGATGTAAGACAGGAAAAAGAGAAGTTACAGGAAGTGGAGAGGACACGTTGTTGGAAGAGGTAATTGTGTGATTCTTGTTATATACTAGCACATATATGGCTGCTGGGCATTGTACAGGATGTATTGCAGTGGGGAGATCAGTGCAGACATGGGCAAGTATGAGGATAGTAATAGTATGAATGAGCATAGAGATTGTATGCAGCAATCATATCTCCCAACTGTCCCTCTGTCGTCCTCATGTGTCCCTCTTTCAGGACTTTATCCCTCTTTCTATGTAAATATATGTATTTCTCTACTAAAACTGTGTTTGATTGACTGTGCTGTGGAAAGTAGGTGTGGCCACCTGGCATCAACCTTGCCTCCCCAGCGTGCTTCCCCATCAGCCCTGCTCTCTGTCCAGTCGGCACAGCTGCCCATCGCATCAGCGCTGCCCTCCCTCCAATCGGTGTGGCCAACCCCACCCAGCCTAACTGCAGGAGGGAGGCAGGAATTTTGAATAGCCAATCCATACAGGTGAGCCCTTACTGATGTGTACTGCATCCACTGGCTGGTAAGGGCCTTTTTCCACTAGCCTGCGATTTGCGATTTGCTTCTGATCGCAAATCGCAAGGTACATTAAACTAATGGAAACTGCAGCAGCAATTTCCATTAGTGCGATCCGATTGCGATGCGATTTTGGTCAAAGCGCAATCGCTGTCCTGCCGCGTTTTGTATGCGATTGAGCTGGACTATAATGAGTATAGTAGCTCAATCGCAATTGCGATCGCGATCGGAATCGCGATCGCAATCGCGATCGCATTTCATAGTGGAAAAGAGCCCTTAGAGTGGCATATAAGCTTCACAGCAGCCCGTGTCACCAGCACTGTCCCTCGGTGCCCCCTTCCCCATGTGTGTGCCCCTCTCTCCCCCAGCCCTGTCCCTCAACATGTCCCCCCTCCTCCCACTCCCCAGCACCAACTCGTGTAACCCCCTCCCCCACCACAGTGTGTGTGTGTCCTTCCCTACCCCAGCACTGTCCCTCAATGTGTATGTGTCTCCCTCTTCTCTTCAGTCTGGTGACCCCTCCCCCCTCCAGCATTGTCCTCAGTGTGTTCCCCTGCTGCTCCTCTCGACCCCCCCCCCCCCCCCCCATGAACCTTCTGGTGTGTGTAAATTTCACCTTCCTCCCCACCCAGTCAGTGTGATCCTCATCCCCAATTCGTTTTACCCTCCTCTCTACCTACAGTCTCCCTCCTCCCCTTCCAGTCAGTGTCACCCTCCTTCCCTCCAGTCAATGTGCAGTACTCCATGTGTGGGTGGTAACATTTACTGAATTTTAACGTGTGGGGGGTAACTTTTGCCTCATTTACCATTTGCTGCATTTCATGTGCATTTTCAGTATGGGATGTCCTCCACCCCAGTAATGCCATTTCTCCCCCAGTATAGCCATGTCCTCCGGTGTCCCCCAGCATTGCCATTATCCTCCAGTATGTAATGTCCTCCACCCCAGTAATGACATTTATCCCCCAGTATAGCCATGTCCTCCGGTGTCCCCCAGCATTGCCATTATCCTCCAGTATGTAATGTCCCCCACCCCAGTAATGCCATTTCTTCCCCAGTATAGCCATGTCCTCCCTGTGTCCCCCAGCATTGCCATTACCCTCCAGTATGTAATGTCCCCACCCCAGTAATGCCATTTCTCCCCCAGTATAGCCATGTCCCCCTGTGTCCCCCAGCATTGCCATTATCCCCCAGTATGTAATGTCCCCCATCCCAGTAATGCAATTTCTCCCCCAGTATAGCCATGTCCCCCCCTGCGTCCCCCAGCATTGCCATTATCCTCCAGTATGTAATGTCCCCCACCCCAGTAATGCCATTTCTTTCCCAGTATAGCCATGTCCTCCTGTGTCCCCCAGCATTGCCATTATCCTCCAGTATGTAATGTCCCCCACCCCAGTAATGCCATTTCTTTCCCAGTATAGGCATGTCCTCCCTGTGTCCCCAGCATTGCCATTATTCTCCAGTATGTAATGTCCCCACCCCAGTAATGCCATTTCTCCCCCAGTATATCCATGTCCCCCTGTGTCCCCCAGCATTGCCATTACCCTCCAGTATGTAATATCCCCCACCCCAGTAATGCCATTTCTCCCCCATTATAGCCATGTCCCCCTGTGTCCCCCAGCATTGCCATTATCCTCCAGTATGTAATGTCCCCCACCCCAGTAATGCCATTTCTCCTCATTATAGCCATGTCCCCCCTGTGTCCCCCAGCATTGCCATTATCCTCCAGTATGTAATGTCACCCACCCCAGTAATGCCATTTCTCCCCCAGTATAGCCGTGTCCCCCAGCATTGCCATTACCCTCCAGTATGTAATGTCCCCACCCCAGTAATGCCATTTCTCCCCCAGTATAGCCATGTCCCCCTGTGTCCCCCAGCATTACCATTATCCTCCAGTATGTAATGTCCCCCATCCCAGTAATGCCATTTCTCCCCCAGTATAGCCATGTCCCCCCTGTGTCGCCCAGCATTGCCATTATCCTCCAGTATGTAATGTCCCCCACCCCAGTAATGCCATTTCTTTCCCAGTATAGCCATGTCCTCCCTGTGTCCCCCAGCATTGCCACTATCCTCCAGTATGTAATGTCCCCCACCCCAGTAATGTCATTTCTCCCCCAGTATAGCCATGTTCCCCCCTGTGTCCCCCAGCATTGCCATTATCCTCCAGTATGTAATGCCCCCCACCCCAGTAATGCCATTTCTCCCCTAGTATAGCCATGCCCACAATCCAGTATTGCTCCTTTCCCCACCTCCATGCAGAGTAGTAAAAGGAAGGATTACATTGGTTTATAGCTAGCTGTCACAGTGTGCTCCAGTCCTCTGCTCCCATTAGCCTCAGTCTCTGCCTCTCCTCATATCCTCATCCATCTACCACTACCAGCACTGCTGTAACATCACAGGAATGGTAACAGTGGGAGGGGGATGTGAGGAGAGAAGGCCAGCTGGAGAGGAGGCAGAGGGAGGACAGGACTGCAGCACGCTGTGAGTATAGTGCACAGGTAGCTATAAACCAGCTTATTATGCTTTCCTGCAATACTCTGCATGGCCCCACCACCCACAAGTGACAGCAATGGGGAGTGCAGGGGGAGGGGCATCCTGTATCGGTAGTTTCACCACTGACAGCCGTATAACCTAGATTATTCCTCCCTTATATATCTAAAGGCAGCAGCATCCTGTATGGATCACATGAACAAATCACTGAGGATGGATAAGGACCAGAGTCACATGACCGAGAGGATATTCAACCTCACTCTGGAGATCATCTATCTGCTGACTGGAGAGGTGAGGAGAATTCTGGGAGGTAGCATGACATCACTCTTATTTCTATTCATAAAACACACCTGACCAGAGAGGTGAGGGGGATTCTGGGAGATTATGTGACATTAATGTTGGTCTTTCCATACAGAGTTTTCCTCCAGTGAAGTCTGGTGATCATGTGACCATCACGGTGCCCCCACTTCACTCCCTGATATCTGAGGGACACAATAAGAAGAAGATTATGGAAATCACCAGGAAGATGATGGAGCTGCTGACAGGAGAGGTGAGGTGTGCTGGAAATTATGGGATATTATCCAGTAACAGCAAGGGAGGTGTCTGGGCGGTGACTGTATTATTGTGTGTGTCAGGTTCCTGTGAGATGTCAGGATGTCACCATCTATTTCTCCATGCAGGAGTGGCAGTATATAGAAGGACACCAGGACCTCTACAAGGACACCATGATGGAGAATCAGCCGCCCCTCACATCACCGGGTAAGAGGAGATTCTTAATTTTTTGTAATGGAGAAAGCAGTGCTTGGGGTCCTCCTAGATCCCCTCATCAGATAAACACAAACAGACAATTCACTAAGGGCTGAAAAAAAAGAGGTTGGGGAAATCACACATTCTGTATTGTAGACTTTGTTTTCCAAGTGCACCAAGATTGTCACACATTCGGTAGTAGTGAACGGAAGCGACATTGTTCAGTAAATTACCTAAGACCTGCTCGGTAATGCAGAAGTCTCCCAGCTGTGGAGGAGGTCTCTGCAGCAAGCTGAGGTTCTATCCTACAAGTGTCTGCATAACCCATTCCTGTGTGACAGCTTACTAGAGAGTAAAGGGCTTCCTGCATCCCTTTAGATGTGTATGCATGCCACTAAAGACTAAAGGGCCTCTTCCATGTACAAGTATATAGATCTGCATGTCTAAAGGGATACAGGAAAGCCTCTTTAAACGTCTCCTGCTATTGTATTTTGTTTATCTTTCTGGTGTCCCACCCGGAAGTGCATCTGATCAAATGAGGTGAGTAGCAGGACCAGGTGGCTCTTCCTATTGGCTTTTTCCCTAGTCTGTCAATTTTACTACATGCTGATTTCTAGTTATTGACAGGTCCAGCCAGATCTTAAAAAAAACATTTTATTTGTTTTACCGAATGCTCTAATCTTAGTGAATTGATGTTTTTTTGAGGTATTCACCGCACAAGCCGGTAATTTACCTCACTAGTCTGTAATATGTGCTTTTCAATGTGGTAACACTTAGTTAATTGAGCCCATAGTATTCAGTAAGTGTGTGTGTTTCCTACAGATGGATCCAGTAATGGAAACCCACCAGAGAGATATACAGGCCCTCTTTATTCCTGGGATTGTCTACAGGAAGATCCCACCACCCCCCACCATTATCAGGTAGGTGGAACTGAGTGTCATTAGAGACCCCAAACTATGTGGCATTGTTTCCTGTTGTCTCTGCTGTTATCTGTGTTCACATTATAAAGTGCTTCTTATTTTGTGTTATTAGGGTGGAAAACTGATACATGTAAGTGCTGTGGTTAAAGAGGAAGGAGAAGAGACATATGTGAGGAGTGATCAGCAGTCTATGGAGGAGGGGGACATGATGGGGATAAAGAAAGAGGAAGAAGAAGAGACATATGTGAGGAGTGATCAGCAGTCTATGGAAGAGGGTGACATGATGGGGATAAAGAAAGAGGAAGAAGAAGAGGCGTATGTGAGGAGTGATCAGCAGACTATGGAGGAGGGGGACATGATGAGAGCATCTAAGGAGGAAGACATTATTGCAGAGATGAGAATTGGTGAGTAATAAACATTAGTAATTCAATAGCCTTATTAAACTGAGTAACAGATATGTCCCTGCTGGGCACAGTATAGATCATCTTCCTCTCAGTATGTGGGGTAATATTACCAGAGTTTCATGAATCTGCCCCTTTGATACAATGTAAAGCAGTCAGTGTACAGCTTGTATAACGGTGTAAATTTGCTGTCCCACCAACATAACTCAACACACAGCCATTAATGTCTAAACTGCTGGCAACAAAAGTGAGGACACCCCTAAGTGACAAATGTCAAAATTCTACTCAATTAGACATTTCAGGGCCCAATCCAATTCACTTACTTCCTAAGTTTTCTCCTTGGTGATATTTTCATATCTTATCAATAAATGGCCTTTTAAGCCACCCGCAAGCAACAAAAAATCTTACTAAGATTATAAATGTGAAAGTTTGAATGTTTGTTACTCAATCACACAAAACTGGCTGATCGGATTTGAATGAAATTTGTCCCTTACACATAGTACATCACCTGGAATAACATATAGGATACTTTTTATCCCCATAACCAAAAAGTGGGCGGAGACAAATACAAATTTCACTAGGAAAATGTAAACTGCAGTCATTCTTACACTGTTTATAACAGGGTTCTCAAACTTTGCACAGTTGGTCACTGGGTGACTGGGGTTTATATTCAGAAAAGTGGGTGGAGCCTACAAAAGCCAATCAAAATTCACCTGTTGATTTTTATGGTGAATATTTAATTGCTGCCATTCCTGCACTGTTAATGGTACAAGTCTCAAACCTGGTCCAGTTGGTCATTGGGTGACTGGGGTTCAAATTCAGAAAAGTGGTGGAGCCACAAAAAGACCACTCAGATGTTTCATTTCAATGCACATTATTAATGCGAAAGACTGCAAAGCTCACAAACTAGGTCATTGAGTAATTGTGTGTTAGGGTTAGAAAAAGTGGGCGGAGTCAACACCAGCCAAATACATACCCGGGCAACACCGGGCCATCAGCTAGTTAAAAATCATTTTTCAGTACTTTTTAATTTGCAGAGTGTTGAGAAGTTATTTTAAGCAGAAGATGAAAAATGATGTCCTAGGAGAGAACTTAGAAGAGGAAGGGAATTGGTTCAGGCCCTTTCCCTCCCTGAGGTCATGTGACTGGTTAGTGTTACAAGGTCTCAGGTGTGAATGGGCAGCAGTTGTGGTACATTTGGTGTTATCGCTCTCACACTCCCTCATACTGGTCACTGGAAGCTCAGCATGGCTCCTCATGGCAGAACTCTCTGAGGAGCTAAAAAATAAATTGTTGCTCCACATAAAGATGGCCTAGGCTATAAGAAGATTGCCAACACTCCAAGCCAAGACCATACAGAGGTTTAATATAGGACAGGTTCCACTCAGAATAGGCCTCGCCATGGGTGACCAAAGAAGCGGAGTAAACATGCTCAGCATAACACAGAGAGGGAGGGAGAGAGAGACAGAGAGACACCAAGCATATAGATACACACACACACACACACACACACACACACACACACACACACACACACACACACACACACACACACACACACACACACACACACACTACACACTACACACACTACACACACACTACACACACACTACACACATACACACACCCTACACACATACACACACCCTACACACATACACACACCCTACACACATACACACACCCTACACACATACACACACCCTACACACATACACACACCCTACACACATACACACACCCTACACACACACACTACACACATACACACACACACAAATTCAGACACACACTGACCTAGCCACACAGCCTCTTTCTCTACCCCCCCCCCCCCTTGCTTTCCTACCCTGGCTTACTGAAATCGTCCTGGCAGCAGAGGGTGGAGCTGCATCCTCCTTGTGTGCTTTCCTCCCCTCCCTACCTACTGCATGTGAGAATAACTACAAAGGTGAAAACTTCAGGACTGGAGTGATAAGACAGCACTCTCACTGTGAACGCTTATCACTACATGTTAATAAGGCAAGCTTCTTTAGTGAATTAACTCGATACATATTGATGTGTGATGATGTTTCCACTTGCCTTATTATCACCAGAATGATCTTAATGAGTTGTGGCTATAGTAATGTTAGCTATTAGGGGAAGCCGGGGTTAGGAAGGTTTAACAGTTATTTAAAAAGTAACCTTTATTTTAATGTAAAAGAAGCAGGGAGATTGGCCATTAGAGGATTGGCAACAGCAACATTCAAGGAGAACGGCCGCTATAGTGAAGTATCGCAGGAGCAATACATCACTACTGCGCGGCAAATCAAGGCAGTGGCTGTTGCTAAGTAACGCACGCTATGCTGCCACTAGCGCGTATAGCGTGCACAGAGGAAATATTCAATGCGCTTGTAACAGTAGTTTAGTCTCACTGTTTGGCAGCGCTATAGTTAGTGAATCAACCCCATTGTGTTTTATAGCATGTAAATAGTAACTGTTTGTACTACATTAGGAGCATACATACAAGTGGTTTATCCTTATTGCCGGTATTAAGTTGTCTCCCTTTGTTTGTCCTCTATGTTTTCTCTTCGGGATCCTTTCTGATCAACCTTTTCTTTTTATCCCCATTAACCATTTCAGGTGAGCCTAACATCCGCAGCGGCAGCTGCTACAGCCGCAGGGACGCGCTAGTCACGTCCCTGCAGGTTGGGTGGTCTGCAGGCGATTGTGCAGCTGCTGCCGCCCAGGGGATTGGCTGCAGGGGGCGTGCCAATCCGAGCATGTCCCCTGAGAATAAACACTGTTTGTTCTATTGTTTATTCTTTACATACAGCTGCCGCGCTATCTCCCGCCGCTGATTTCCGCTGCCGATCGTTACATTTATGAATGGAAACAATATTTCCATTCATAATCTCGCCGCCGCCACTCTGATCAGAGACTTCCGATGGAAGCCTACGTCACTTCCCCTAGTTACAATGTAATGATACATTGTATCCTATTAGCGTACAAAGTATGCTGATAGGAATTTTGCTCAGCAGAGACATCTTGTGGCTAAATAGTAAATTACACCTACTGACTTTAGGGGAAAAAAAAGAATAATATATATGGCAAGAGAGCATATATTAATTGGGCTAAAAAATAGTGATGGATGTAAAACAGAAAAAAAATGCACCTTTTATTTCCAAATAAAATATTGTCACCATACATTGTACTAGGGATAAAATTTTAACATTGCAATAGCCGGGTCAAATGGCCAAATAAAATGTGTGGATTTTAGTTATGGTAGCGTGAATTATTTTAAAACTATAATGGCTGAAAACTGAAAAACAATGCATTTTTCCTTTTTTTATTATTCCCATCATAATGCATTTAGAATAAAATAATTCTTAGCATAATGTACCACCCAAAGAAAGCCTAATTGGTGGCAGAAAAAAACAAGGTAGAGATCATTTTGTTGTGATAAGCAGTGATAAAGTTATTGGAGAATGAATAGGAGGAGCGCTGACAGGTGAAAATTCCTCTTGTCCAGCTGGGCTGAAATGGTTAATCTAATATGGTACTTGTACTATGCTGTTTCATAACATCATTTCATCAGGCTGTTTCCTGTTTATTTGTATTACTGACTTTTTTCAATAAACTGTTATTGTTAAATCAAATAGTAACTGTTGAATTGAAGTGAGAGAGGAGAGAGTCAGGAATAGATACGGCACCTATTCTGCTGAATTTTTGAGACACAATCTCCTCCCCAGTTCTCCTTGAATGTCGCTGTTGCCAATCCTCTAATGGCCAATCTCCCTTTTTCTTTATACATTAAAATAAAGATTAAGTTTTAACCACTTGAGGACCGTGGGATTTACCCCCCTTAAGGACCAGGCACTTTTTTTCCATCCAGACCACTGCAGCTTTCACGGTTTATTGCTCGCTCATACAACCTACCACCTAAACGAATTTTGGCTCCTTTTCTTGTCACTAATAAAGCTTTCTTTTGGTGCTATTTGATTGCTGCTGCGATTTTTACTTTTTATTATATTCATCAAAAAAGACATGAATTTTGTCAAAAAAAAAGATTTTTTTTAACTTTCTGTGCTGACATTTTTCAAATAAAGTAAAATTTCTGTATACATGCAGGGCGAAAAATGTGGACAAAAATGTTTTTGATTTAAAAAAAACCCATTCAGCCTATATTTATTGGTTTGGGTAAAAGTTATAGCGTTTACAAACTATGGTGCAAAAAGTGAATTTTCCCATTTTCAAGCATCTCTGCCTTTTCTGAGCACCTGACATGTTTCATGAGGGGCTAGAATTCCAGGATAGTATAAATACCCCCCAAATGACCCCATTTTGGAAAGACGACATCCCAAAGTATTCACTGAGAGGCATAGTGAGTTCATAGAAGATATTATTTTTTGTCACAAGTAAGCGGAAAATGACACTTTGTGACAAAAAAAAAAAGTTTCCATTTCATCTAACTTGCGACAAAAAGAAAATGAAATCTGCCACGGACTCACCATGCCCCTCTCTGAATACCTTGAAGTGTCTACTTTCCAAAATGGGGTCATTTGTGGGGTGTGTTCACGGTCCTGACATTTTGGGGGGTGCTAAATTGTAAGCACCCCTGTAAAGCCTAATGGTGCTCATTGGACTTTGGGCCCCTTAGTGCACTTGGGGTGTAAAAAAGTGCCACACATGTGGTACCGCCGTACCCAAGACAAATGATATAATGTGTTTTGGGGTGTATTTTTACACATACCCATGCTGGGTGGGAGAAATATTTCTGTAAATGACAATTGTTTGATTTTTTTTTTTACACACAATTGTCCATTTACAGAGAGATTTCTCCCACCCAGCATGGGTATGTGTAAAAATACACCCCAAAACACATTATACTACTTTTTCTGAGTACGGCGGTACCACATGTGTGACACTTTTTTGCAGCCTAGGTGCGCTAAGGGGCCCAACGTCCTATTCACAGGTCATTTTGAGGCATTTGTTTTGTAGACTACTCCTCACGGTTTAGGGCCCCTAAAATGCCAGGGCAGTATAGGAACCCCACAAGTGACCCCATTTTAGAAAGAAGACACCAGAAGGTATTCCGTTAGGTGTATGGCGAGTTCATAGAAGATTTTATTTTTTGTCACAAGTTAGTGAAAAATGACACTTTGTGAAAAAAAACAATAAAAATCAATTTCCGCCAACTTTTGACAAAAAATAAAATCTTCTATGAACTCGTCATACACCTAACAGAATACATTGGAGTGTCTTTTTTCTAAAATGGGGTCACTTTGTGGGGTTCCTATACCGCCCTGGCATTTTACGGGTGTGGGCGGGTGATTGAGTGCCCTAGGGGCAGATAGGGGTCTAATCTGATAGGTAGCAGTGACCGGGGGTGATTGATGGGTAATTAATGGGTGTTTAGGGTAGAGAACAGATGTAAACACTGCACTTGGGAGGTGATCTGACGTTGGATCTGCGATCTATTGGTGTGGGTGGGTGATCAGATTGCCCGCAAGGGGCAGGTTAGGGGCTGATTGATGGGTGGCAGTGACAAGGGGTGATTGACAGGTGATTGACAGGTGATCAGGGGGATAGATGCATACAGTACACAGGGGGGGGGGTCTGGGGAGAATCTGAGGGGTGGGGGGGTGATCGGCAGGGGGCAGGGGGGGGGGATAAAAAAAAATAGCGTTGACAGATAGTGACAGGGAGTGATTGATGGGTGATTAGGGGGGTGATTGGGTGCAAACTGGGGGGTGGGCAGGGGGGAGGTCTGAGGGGTGCTGTGGGCGATCTGGTGCAGGGGGGGTGGGAAATCAGTGTGCTTGGGTGCGACATAGGGTGGCTGCAGCCTGCCCTGGTGGTCCCTCGGACATTGGGTCCACCAGGGCAGGAGGCAGCCTGTATAATACACTTTGTAAAGATTGCAAAGTGTATTATACACTTTGTATGCGGCGATCCGGGTGCTAGTAACCCGCTGGCGCTTCAACGGCCGGCGGGTTACAGCGCGAGGTGGGCGGAGCCAATCCCCGGCGGCCGATCGCGTCACGAATGACGCAATCGAGCCGCCCATGCCCGTAAAAGGACCGCCGCCATTTGTCAATACGGCGGTCCTTGCGGGGTCCACTTCCTGGCCGCCAATTGTCTATACGGCAGTCGGGAAGTGGTTAAATAACTTTTAAACCTTCCTAACCCCAGCTTCCCCTAATCAGGCAGCCCTTGTTGTATATGTGGACGAGGTCAGCCAGATTCTCTGCTCTGCATGGCCTGACCTATATTCATCATGGGATATTATGTTAGTGGCTTGTATAATCAGCTGCTGCAGCAGGACTTGTAATTCCATTAGGAATAGCAGCCGTGTTGTTTGGCCTCGCTCTCCCTGACCTCCCCACACTGTAATCTTGGATTGCAGGTTACTATTACAGTAACGCACTTTCTCCAACTAGAGCAGATATAGCCCCGCCCCCTTGTCATAGCCTCTGAAGAAGCGCTTGTGTGTGAAACTGCCGTCAGGCTCCCAGCAACCAGCACCCACCATTATCCACCCCCGCACCGGTACGTGTTTAGTCTCTTCTTATGGACTGTGAGGTGATGATGTAACACACAGCCTACTTGTCTGCACATTGCCAAATAAAGGAAGTTGTACAGCAGTGCCGACCATCCTCTTTCCTTTCATCTCTAATGATAATTGTTCCTCCCCTCAGAATTCTCTAACAGGAAGTGATGATGTTTCTCTATTTGCAGGGCGGAGTCCCGGCATCAGGAACCTCTCAGAGACTCGTCTCTCTGTATCCACAGACTGTACAACGGATGGTGATGTCACTGGACAAGAGTCTCCTGCAGATATCCTGGTGACCCCAAATAGTCCTCCAGACTCCCCTCACCTGTCTAACCCTGAGGGGGGGCCTCATACCCAGCACAGCTATCCTCCTGCTGGAGGGTCTCATTCCTGTTCCACGTGTGGGAAATGTTATACATTGAAATCACAACTTGTCTGCCATGAGAAATCTCACACTGGTGAGAAACCCTATTCATGTGCTGAGTGTGGGAAATGTTTTGCATGGAAATCAGACCTTGTCCAACATTGGAGATCTCACACTGGTGAGAAGCCCTATCCATGTGCTGAGTGTGGGAAATGTTTTGCACAGATATCAGACCTTGTCAGGCATGAGAGATCTCACACTGGTGAGAAGCCCTATTCATGTGCTGAGTGTGGGAAATCTTTTGCTCATAAATTCAGTCTTGTCACACATGAGAGATTTCATAGTGGTAAGAAGCCGTATTCATGTTCTGAGTGTGGGAAATGTTTTGTGAGTAAATCACATCTTGTTACACATGAGAGATCTCACACTGGTGAGAAGCCCTATTCATGTGCTGAGTGTGGGAAATGTTTTGCACAGAAATCAGTCCTTGTCCAACATGGGAGATCTCACACTGGTGAGAAGCCCTATTCATGTGCTGAGTGTGGGAAATGTTTTGCACGGAAATCAGAACTTGTCAGGCATGAGAGATTTCACACTGGTGAGAAGCCCTTTTCATGTGCTGAGTGTGGGAAATGTTTTGCACAGAAATCAGACCTTGTTAGGCATGAGAGATCTCACACTGGTGAGAAGCCCTATTCATGAGCTGAGTGTGGGAAATGTTTTGCTCAGAAATCAGACCTTGTCCAACATGGGAGATCTCACACTGGTGAATAACCCTATTCATGTGCTGAGTGTGGGAAATGGTTTTTGGATAAGTCACTGCTTATCAGACACTTGTGTTGAGTACGGAAAATGCATTGGCTACAAATATTCTTGCTGCATTGTATTTTTTTTTTCTTCCCTTTTTTACCATATTTACATAGAATGCTGAGCATTTTATCAGGCTACTCAGTGCATTGGTTTATAACTGAAGTGACATGATGAGAGAAATATGGGTACATATAGTACTGAGCCTAGTTAGAACTTGCTTTGTGTTCAGTTTTTCATTTCCAATGTAAGGATTAATAAACCCTTACAAAGTCACAGCGCACATATCAGGCAAAGATCAGCCTCCCATCCGGGCACTCGGGGGGTACGCGGCGTCCTGCTTCAGTACTTTTCCCTCTGGCAGCTCCCGCTGTACAGTTCCTCTATGCCGGCCGGCCTTTCCCCTGGTGATTGACGCCACGCTGTGACTTGGAGGTGTAAGTGCAATTTTATATTAGCGTGAGGAGCTGGTGTATGTGCAGCATTACGCGATGGTCCTTTATACTTTATACATGTACTTGGATTACAAAGCCTGCTTTATCTGAAGGGAAGTGGGCGAGTGGAGGGTTCATGCTGAGGCAGCTTTTACATTTGCAAACACGCTAGATCCACCTGGTCTGTGAGGTGGTGACTAACTGGTGAGCCCCGTCTCTGTTGGGGGGGGGGGGCTGTTTGTATGCACATGTGGAAGGGTGTACTCTAGAAATCCCTCATGGTGGAGCCTTTGTATTATGAGTGCAACTTTGAGGATGGAGTTACGCTGTGTGAAGTGTGATTATTTTTTCCAGGAACTTTGATGTTGGTGAGCGCAGCGGAAAAATATTTACAGCGACTTCATCCCTCTGGGAACTTTTTGCTGCAGCAACTTCCTAATCCACATAACTGTGAGAGACTCATTCTGTAACTATTTGTGGCGCAGTTTGAATTTTATTTGAATCAGATTTGAAATTACACTGATTTCACTGCTGTGCAAAATTCAGAGTCAGGATACAACCCCTAAAAGTGAAAATAAGAATGTGAGACTCCAGGAAAGTTCTATATAACATTGTTATTTACCTGCTGTGAGCTGCAGATGTGGGGATATTAGAAGCTCCCATTCATCCAGACTGAACTGAGGACAGGAGATTTCCCTCTCTCTGTGTCTCTGTTTTACAGTCAACAGCCCAAGTTCACCAGGAACTGTCCACCGGCGAACAGTTTGGGCCATCTCTACCAGCGACAGGTACAAACTCCAAAGAGTGATTATCGCTGTGGAAAAGATCATTGGATCATCCCTACCACCTCCCGATCTCCACATGGGGAGAATGAGGTTTAGCGCCACCAACATCTCGTGTGACCCCTCCCACCCAGGCAACTGCTTCTTTGACCTCTTCCCATTGGGCCGCCATTATTGGACCATCTCCTTTCAAACAAACACGGATAGGAGCAGGCTGTCCTCCTGCTGAACTCTATCCCTCCCCTGCTGAGCCTGCCCCCCTGCTGAACTCTATCCCTCCCCTGCTGAGCCCGCCCTCCTGCTGAACTCTATCCCTACCCCTGCTGAGCCCGCCCTCCTGCTGAACTCTATCCCTCCCCTGCTGAGCCCGCGCTCCTGCTGAACGCTATCCCTCCCCTGCTGAGCCTGCCCTCCTGCTGAACTCTATCCCTCCCCTGGTGTGCCCGCCCTACTGCTATAATCCTACCCCTCAGACAGCAGAGACTCCCCGCCACCCGCTCTGGTCCTCCAAACACCGCAGGGGTGCAGCACCCTCCTTGCACCTCTGTAGCGCAATATCGCCTGCCCAGGTATTATTACACTCATGCTGTAAATGTTTTCCACCTACACTACTTGACTTTTGTTCTTGGTTTTGTCTGCCAATGTCTGATTATCTGTTGCCAATGATAAAGCAGCGCAGCTTAATGACAGGAGCAAGAGGTAAAAATCTCCAGCGCACTCTATGCTGCGGTATTGCTAACTTATGCGTGCTCCATTAGCTTAACGGGTGCCACTGAACCTGCCCTGAGCCCCTGGCTTCACAGGATGAGATCCCAGAACTTTAATTGACCCAATAGGCTGCTTGTCATGTGACAGGAAGCCTATTTGGCCAATTAAACAGAAGCGCCCATTAAAGGGAACCAGAGAGGAACGGAGGGTTGAAAAAAGAAAATGATTTTATACATACCTGGGGCTTCTTCTAGCTCCATAAGCCTGAATCGCTCCCACGCCGCCGTCCTCAGCTTCCTGGATCCGCCGGTACCGGGCCCGTCACTTCCGGCGGACGCGGCCAATTGTCCGCATCACAGGGGCTCCCTCCATACATGTACGCATGCGGCAGCGCAGTAAGCAGCCACATGCGTATCTGTATGGAGAGAGAGAGCACCCTGTAATGCGGAGAATTGGCCGCGTCCGCCGGCCGACTTGCCGACTCGCGGCAATGACGGGACCCGGTGGCGGCGGATCCAGGCAGCGGAGGACGGCGGCGTGGGAGCGATCCGTGCGTATGGGGCTGGAGGAAGCCCCAGGTATGTATATTGAATCCTCTCTGGTTCCCTTTAACTTAATAGAGCGCGCTTAAGCTTAAAGAATAAACCACATAGTGATAGTAACAAAGGTGGAAATGGAGGAATTATACAAGTATGCCAGGTATTTTAAGTATTTACACAATTTGTACACAGTGTTAATTATTTCAGAGAAGATTCAGAGTTTATCAAGTTTATGGCAGATGGGAAAAAGCTGGTTTTCAGTCTGTTTGTGTGTATGCAGATTGATCTAAACGTCTACCTGATGGAAGGAGCTCATACAAGGCGTTTCCGGGGTGAGCGTTGTCCTTGATAATGTTTTTGGTCAATTGGCCCTTCTCATACAGCGAGTCTTATACAGTTATTCAGGAGTCTCAGCATCCAGAAGGAAAAATCCTGACCTTGCAGGTTTTACAGTTCTTATGCAGTAATAAAGCTCTGTTACATTAAGTTAAGTCTGTATTTTGTCTTCATTTGCTTTAAATTACTGTATTTCAACATTAGTACAGAGTTTGGTATATAGTGTGGGGTATAGTACTGTTTTTTTTTTTGTTAGCTAGGCCTATTTTTGACATTGACTCTCAAGCAACCAGAATCTACACTTATCCGGCATTTGGCAATCCCCGTCGGTGCCGGATAATGGGGGTTTTACTGCACAAGAGTTCCAGTGATGGTAGTTCAGTGCCGATAATGACTCCTGCTGTCTTTACAGCTTGCTGTAGGGCTTCTCTGGCAGCCTTGGTGCAGCTGGTGTACCAGGCCGGCATGCAGTTGGTCAGACCGCTTTCTATAGGGCATCTGTAGTAATTAACCAGCAGCTTCTGTGGAAGGTTAGCGCTCCTTAGCTTTCTCATAAAGTAGAGGCACTGTTGTGCTTTGCCAGTTACAGCTAAAGCATTGTCAGCCCAGGAGTGGACTATTGCACTGGCCACAGGGCATCTGGGTGTCACTGCAGTACATTGAGGCTCGGGTCTCTTCTGCTTTACACCTCAGTGGTAGCAGAGACTATAAAATTCAGGGGACATCTATGTGGACACCTGAACCTGCTCACTGCTACACGGTACTAATCTGGGATAAACCTGTAGCGTATGCTCGCAGACCTTCAGCATCTACCCCATATATACTTGAGTTAAAGCCTATGCCCAACTTACACCTAAAAAATGTGAAAAATGATTGACTCAGGTAGAAGCTGAAGGTATGTAGTCAAAGTGAACCTAAACTGAGAAGGATATGGATTTTTCCTTTTAAAATAATACCAGTTGCCTGGCTTTCCTGCTAAACCTGTGTCTCTAATACTTTTAGCCACAGCCCCTGAACAAGCATGCAGATCAGGTGCTCTGACTGAAGCAGACTGGATTAGCTGCATGCTTGTTCCAGGTCTGTGATTCAGCCACTGCTGCAGCCAAAGAGATCAACAGGACTGACAAGCAACTGGTATTGTTTACTCCAACCCTGGTCTTTTGGTTTATTTTTGTTTATTTTGTTTCTTTTATTTCTTTGCTATGGTTGATTTTGTTTCTTTTTTTTATTGCTGTTTTATCGTAGTGTTGTAAGTCTTTATGCCTATATTCTTATTTGTGGAGTAGGGAACCTTCTGGCATAACAGGGTGGACTGCACAGTTTGTGCTGATCTATAGTTGTGATGGACTGCATGTCCCTTGTAGGTTTTGCTTTCTTAGCGAAGGACTTTCATCCAGTTCTCTCCCACAAGGGTGCCTCTATTTTCTATATGTTATACATTGTTTTATGATGTATGATATCTTTTTTGCTTTCAGTAAAAAGATGATTGATAAAAAAGGAAACCTCCATATCCCTCTCAGTTAAGCTTTAGAGTTTACCAGAGCTCGTTTCAGTAAAAAGATTTATACATATCTGGGGCTTCCTCCAGCCCCATATGCTCTGATAGCTCCCACGCCGCCATCCTCAGTCTTCTGCAGCGCCGGTACCGGGTCCCCACACTTCTGTCACTCGGAGCCAGTCTGACATAAGAGAAGTGCGCCCTCTACGTATCTCTCCTGCAGCTGTTGGAGAGATACACAAAGAGCGCACTTCTCCTGCATAGACTGGAGCAGTTGACGGAAGTGCGGGGACCCGGTAATCTCCTGAACCAGATGAGGGGCCTATTGGCTGTCACCTCGGTCAGGTTGGGATCGTTCCGCAGGACATGCAGGACTATTGCCTTGATATGTTCCAAGATTGGGACCAGGAATACCTGGAACACTCCTTAAAGAGACTCTGTAACAAAAATTTCATCCTTTTTTTTTTCTACCATCCTACAAGTTCCTAAACATATTCTAATGTGCTCTGGCTTACTGCAGCACTTTCTACTATCAGCGTCTCAGTAATCAGCTTATCTTTCCCCTGTCGGATTTGTTGTCCTGTGTCTGGAAGGCTGCCAACTCTTCAGTGTTGTTGATCTGCTATGCACGCCCCACCTCCAGGCCCCCTCAATGCACACTCCCGTGTGTGTTATTTAGATTATGCAGCTTCTCTGCTCTCTTATCTTTTACAAGCTGAATAAATCGTCCTCTGTTAGGCTGTGAAAGGAGCTAGCTGGGCTTTCACATACTGAGGAATTACAGACATGGGCAGAGCTGTCTGCAGGAGGAAACAATCAGCCTGACACTCTTCAGTGGATGAGAGCTGCAGGGGGAAAGAAACACACAAACGATCTCTTGAGATTCAAAAGGAAGGGTGTATACAGCCTGCTTGTGTATGGATGTATTTTCTATGTGTGGATATACTGTACATCAACCTACTTCCTGTTTTGGTGGCCATTTTGTTTGTTTATAAACAAACTTTTTTTAAACTGTTTTTGACTACTTTTAATGCGGCGGGGAGCGGCGAAATTGTGACAGAGGGGAATAGGAGATGTCCCCTAACGCACTGGTATGTTTATTTTTGTGCGATTTTAACAATACAGACTCTCTTTAAGGTTACAAGCGATTGTGCTTAAACGCACAGAGCTCGAGTACCACAATACAGTTGCAGAAATAGCGAGTAAGAAACAAGAACTCTTGAAATTGGCCAATACTGAACAACTGCAGAAATTGGAAACAAAAATCGAGAATCGTTTAGTATCCATCCAGGACCACATTAAAGAAAGGAAACTGAGAAAATTTAAAAGAGATCAATAAGATTTCAAAAAGGGTAAGGTGTGTGATTGGGGTCAACCACTCAGAAGACACAGAAATAGGAGAAGGAAACCCAACAAAGATTCCAAGGGGTATTGGACAACAGACTCTGGCTCTAACTCCAGTCAGGAGGAGGAAGCAAAGGAGTGTAAACGGAAGGCCGGACTTCCACCTAAACCCATCATTAAAAGCCCAAGATGTGTCGAGACCCCTTTAGGAGAAGAATCCGATGGGGACAAGGCGTAAGAGCCCGCCCGCAAGAAACCCTATCTGAGAAAAGTCACCTGGGGCCGGGGGACATATGGGAGGGGTTATCAAAAGAGGAAGTAGACCGGCTCCTATCTGTCAAAGAGGCTGACGAACTCCAGGTGATCAACATCTCTGGAATCCCTTTACCAGATGGATGTTTATCCATACTGAAGAAAGGTTTGAACTTTTCTCTAACTGCAACCTTTGATCACTTCAGGTTTGAGGTGGACTGGTATAAAAGTATACGAAAATTGAATATATTGACTTGGCAAAACAAGAAAGAGAGAGAAGAACCCATATAGATGAGACTTAATAGTCACACTGCCATCAGTAACCTGGGATATATGGCACCCAAATTGGATAGCACGATGGACTTGGAAGCATTACAGAGTTTACAGGAACGCTTGGCAGAAAGCCATATGGTTGAACAGGAAATCCCTGAAGGTCCAACTAGAGAAAGTTTCAGGCCAAGTAGGTCTGTTAGGGACTTGTCCACAACACCAGGATCAGCTGTGGACACTTTCAACAATAGAGTACTGGCAGACATGCAGCTCTGATTTTTCCCAGGGATTTACCAAACATTACTCCTGCTGAGAAAGAGGGCCTTGACTGGTTGAAGGACAATAGAAAGGTCATCCTTAACCACCCTGGCGTTCTGATTAAATCGCCAGGGTGGCTGCGGGAGGGTTTTTTTTTAAATTAAAAAAAAAAACTATTTCATGCAGCCAACTGAAAGTTGGCTGCATGAAAGCCCACTAGAGGGCGCTCCGGAGGCGTTCTTCCGATCGCCTCCGGCAGCCAGAAGTAACACGGAAGGCCGCAATAAGCGGCCTTCCGTGTTTCGCTTACCTCGTCGCCATGGCGACGAGCGGAGTGACGTCATGGACGTCAGCCGACGTCCTGACGTCAGCCGCCTCCGATCCAGCCCTTAGCGCTGGCCGGAACTGTTTGTTCCGGCTACGCTGGGCTCGGGCGGCTGGGGGGACCCTCTTTCGCCGCTGCACGCGGCGGATCGCCGCGCTGCAGCGGTGATCAGGCAGCACACGCGGCTGGCAAAGTGCCGGCTGCGTGTGCTGCTTTTTATTTCATTAAAATCGGCCCAGCAGGGCCTGAGCGGCAGCCTCTGGCGGTGTTGGACGAGCTGAGCTCGTCCAGACCGCTCAGCTGGTTAAAGAGGAGCTGTCGGCGATACTATCTCAGAAAAAAAAAACAAATATATAAGTAGATAAATACTTGCTCTACTTACATAACATATGTATTGCACTGTCCACGTTATGATTTCTGTGAATTTTATAAAGGAAAAGTAGAGAATCCTATTCTAGACAGTTTCCATATTTACTGTGGCTATTTTGAAGCCAATCATGATGAAATATCCACCCTTAGTCTCCTCTGCCTGATTTGCCTGCCCTTCACTATAGAAAGTGCATTGTTTCAGCCTGAGACATTTTGGCCAATCAGAGAGGAACAGAGGTGTGGGTGGGGAAAACAGGAGGGAAAGAGGCTTCAGGCAATCAGGCTGCATTAGTTAAGTCTGGGGGGAAGTAGAGAAGCTAAAAAAAGACAACCCAGCTTGCCCTGCAACTTCTCTTTTGTGTACCAAATTTTCTGTGTACCAAATAAGAGTCAGGTAAACTGGGGAATGATAATTTATCAACAAGAAAAGTAATAGTAATTTTAACTTTTGGATTGCCTGATTAGCATCCTTATTACTTGTTTACCAGATAAAAATAAAGAATTGATTTTTATGCCCGACAGTTACTCTTTAAAAAGGCGGATAAGGGCGGGAACTTAGTAGTTATTGGAGGGCTTAGGCAATTGGAGGGCCCTGATGACTTTTACACCAAGCTAACCAGTGATCCAACTAGTCATTTCAAAGCAGCCCTACAGACTTTACTCAGACAGGGGGTAGAAAATGGCTTTATTTCCAAACAGTTGGGGGAGGGAATCTTACCAGCGTTCCCAATTAAACCAGTGTGGTATTTTCTACCCAAGGTTCACAAGGACCCTGTTTGCCCCCCGGGACGCCCGATTGTGTCAGCCAGGGGGTCGTTAACAGAACCTCTGTCGAGGTATCTGGATTACATCCTCAAGCCCTTTCTCAAAATGGTTACCACACACCTGGCAGACACCTTGGACGTCCTGGGTAGGCTGGAGGGAGTGTTCCTTGGGGAGGAGGTAAAGTTGGCATCAGTTGATGTTGTCAACTTGTACACACGAATCCCACAAAAGCTGGGAGTCCAGGTTGTAGGTAAAATCCTTGAGAATCAGGGAAAAGATGAGAAATGGGTGTAGTACATCTGTGAATGCTTGTATTTTGTCATTTCACACAATGCATTTTGTTCAACAATCGGTGGTACTCTCAGTGCTCTGGTGTTGCCATGGGAACACCTGTGGCTCCAACTCTCTCAAACCTATTTTTATGGGGATGGGAGAGTGAAGTGATCCTTAATGGTGAGAACCCATTCAGAGCACTGATAAGCCACTGGTATAGATGTGCGGATGATGTATTTCTTACATGGTAGGGAATCACAATGTGCTGAGTTCCTAGTGTCCCTGAACTCCAATAACTTCAACGTGCAGTTTACTGGCGTGTTGGGTGGCGATCGATTGGAGTTCTTAGACCTAGAGCTGTTCATTGAAGGAGGACACCTTCTTACTAAAGGGCATAGAAAATCTACTGCCACAAACTCTGTACTCTTGAGTACCAGTTACCACCCGGTTCACACCATTAGGTCTATCTCATATGGCCAGTTTGTTTGCCTGAAGTGAAATAATTCCAAACGTTGTGACTTCCTGAGACAAAGCCAGAAGTTGGCGGCCAGGTTGGCTAGTAGGGGATATGACCTACAAAATATAAATGCAGCCTTTCAAAGAGCGGACGCTCTTGAAAGAGAAACTTTAATTAGGAGCAGAAATGAGAAACGGTCCAGAGGGAATCGTCTCACGGGATCCCAGTTAAAACCTGAACAGAGATTTACATGTGTTTTTGATTTTTCACCAATGGCAGAACGTATCAAGGCAATAGTCTACAGACATTGGCATGTCCTGCGGAACGATCCCAACCCGGCCGAGGTGACAGCCAATAGGCCCCTCATCTCGTTCAGGAGGGCGCGGACCATAGGAGATGCCATAACAAGTAGCGAATTCAGGATGCGAACAGAATCCAATTGGTTACAAAAATGTATTCCTATTGGTGGCTAAAAATGTGGTAACTGTAATCACTGTCATCAGTACAAGGCGGGCCGCAGCATCCAACTGGGCAGCCAAATTTTAAAAGTGAAGGAATTTATACATTGCCGGAGTATGTTCGCAGTGTATTATGTTGTTTGCACAGGCGGCAGCTTTTATATTGGCCAAACAACTCGTATGCTGTGCACCGGCTTTCAGGAACATTGTAATTCAATAATAGCAGGAGTGGGAGCCGACAGGCTCATAAGACATGTTAGAGAATGCCATAATGGCAATGCTAACTGTTTAACATTCGCAGGTATTTTAACTGTAGGAATTCCTCGTAGGGGTGGAAACCGGGAACAATTGTTATTGCAACAGGAGGCAAGAATCATCTCAGTCACAAATGCATGTGGCCCGTTGGGATTAAATGACAGAAATGAGTTACACTGTTTCCTTAGTAAATATAATTGAGACTAGGGATGCTCAACTTCAGCTTCGGGTGAAAGCCGGATAGTTGCGATCCGGATTTTCACCCTGGTAATTACAATCCCCTGTGTGCGCATCATGGGAGGTGCCAAAGGAACGAAGAAGATGTCGGAGAGGTAAGAATGACCCCCGCCCAGCCCGCAAAGGTGATTGTAATTACCAGGGTGAAAATCCGGATAGCAACTATCAGGCTTTCACCCGAAGCCGAAGTTGAGCATCCCTGATTGAGAGTTAGATCCCCCCTTTAAGATGCTTTTAACACGTGTCCATGCAAATTCAGTTTACTTCTTTTCTTTTTAAAAAAAATTTCTTGGTACACTTTAAATATAAACAATTGTTTATGGAGTGTAATATAATTTGCATACTCTTTGTATTGTAGGTATGTACTGGCCAGGTGATTGCTATGACAACATACGCTGCCTATTCCTGTGTACGCGGCACTGCCCAATGAAAGTATCTTGGTATAGCTACAGAGGCGGGGAGACCTGGAGTGATAGCGTGACCGAGAGGAGGGCGGCTCTGCGTACGGATATGGAACTGGCAGCAGGAGTGGTTGCTATAGCAGCCAAATGCATGCACGCCCACTGAACAGCCGCTCCCCCAGTCACATAGCACGCACCAGTGTGGTGATGGGTGGGGAGACTTGCGGCTCGCCGATTGGCTGGAGCTTCCCACCGGACGTGATGGTGTTGATCAGAAGGGGCGGTGACGAAAACAGCGCGGCGTGTGTTTCAAGCTGGCTGCTGGGCGGAGGCGAGTGAGATGGCCACCATTTAAAAGATTGTATGCTCTTGTGCATGTTTGTCTCTGAAGAAGCAGAGTTAATCTCTGCGAAACAGCTGTCAGACATCTTTGTTTTCCCACCACTGCTGTAACCACTGTGTCTACCCACCACAATGAAGGGTTTTATGCAGCTGATGCCCATCTTCTTTTATCCTTCTTGGACTG
Source organism: Hyperolius riggenbachi (assembly GCF_040937935.1). Classification (NCBI taxonomy): domain Eukaryota; kingdom Metazoa; phylum Chordata; class Amphibia; order Anura; family Hyperoliidae; genus Hyperolius; species Hyperolius riggenbachi. The sequence goes on from NC_090655.1 coordinate 277,316,729, forward strand.
TAGTTCAGTGCATACATCAGAAGATTTGTCCTGTCCTGGTAATGCCCATGAACATGATTTGTTAATAACCTTGCTGGAATCAGTGACATCTAAGTCTGATTCTGCATTCTTTAGTGAGAGTCCAGTAACTGTAAAGTCTAATCATGATGATTTTCTACCCAGTCCTGGTTTCGGTCCTATTGTGACTGACTCTGAGGTCCGCAGTTCCTTGACATGCCCAGAAGTTTCTCTTGTACCAGTGTGCCCAGATGTGCTCTGTGTGCCAGAATGCCCAATTGTGTCTAATGTGTCAGCGTACTTGGATGCTTCCTTGGTGGTGACATGTTCTGATATTGCCAGTCTGCCTGCATGCCCAGAGATGGTTCTGGTCCCTGAAAGCCCTGATCTCGATTTTTGTCCTTGTAACACTGACTCTGGAATTGCCCTGGGTTCCATAGGGGTTCTTGATAGTTCTCCATGTGAGCCTAAAGTGCGTTCTAACATCTTGGGATCTCTATGGAGCTTCAAAGTGTTCTGGGAAATTTCTGATGAAACTTGTCCTGGTGCCTTGGACTGGTTCTACAGTGGGTACTGTGTTGGAAAGGACAGTTTTGGTGGGCATTGCATTAAAAGGTTTGGCATTTTTGGACAGTCCCTGGAAAGTGGTGGGTATTGCTTGGAGAGTTTCGGGGGGCTTTTTCCTGAACATCACAGTTCTGACGAGTATCATACTGGGGCTTGTAGTACTGATGGGCATGGTTCTGAAGGTTCTGGTTCCTATTGGTTCAGTCTTGGTGAGACTGATTCTAGAATTTGGTCTTGTCGGGCTGTTCCGATCTTCATGAGTTATCAGTCAGATCAGTTTGCTGGATTTTCTGCATCTGATTTTCTGGTTTGGGTAGTTCAGGAGATTTATGCCAGTTTCTATAGGCGTCTGGAAGCCGCCTTTAAAGGAGGGGGGTACTGTCAGCATCTCTCCTGTAGCATGTTCTGTCGCTTGCAGTGGAGCTGCAACTGGTCAGTTCTGACTTGTCTGCTTGCATTCGGTTGCGCATTCACAGTGAGTCTTATTGTCATTTGCAGTCACTCTGCAGTTTAGAGCAGTTCAGGATGCTGTAAGGATTCCTCCTATGGTTTGCTGCAGTTGAACTGCAGCCAGATAGCCCTGGATTTCCTATTTGCATGTTGTTGCATAGTACTGCATATAGTTTTTATGATAGTCTTTCAGCTAGCAAATGGTAATCAAGCCAGCTGAGGATTAAATGATTACCATTCAGCTGTGTGGAAATTTGCATGCCTGCATCCATTGGCTGATGCCGGCATGAAAATCTGCCTCCCATTTCAGACTCTGCCTGACATAGCGGTCAGTACGCTGGTCTGCAGGGCACTTTGTCACTCTGTTATTGTAGTTCAATGCGACCTTATTACTTGTGCTTTAGCTAGTTTCTTGATAAATATATATGCAGACTTGCTAATATATATTTATCTGTTAGTTGAGCCGTTTGTTATTTTTCTGTATTATTGTGTATTGCCTTGTTTCCATGCCTGGTGGACGTTCACTGCATCCGCAGTGGTTCAGTGAAGTCCACTATCCCGATAGCTTGGATTCTGCCATCTCCACGTTAGTGACTGGTAGTATTCCTGCTAGTCTCGTATTTTGTGAATGTAACTATAGGCTGCGGTTGCTCTTAGTTACGTTCTTTCCTGTGGTCTTGTTATTGCCTGTGTGGATGCTTGCTGGTGACTGGTAGTTACCTGCTTGCTCTGCTTCTGAGGACGTAACTATAAGCTGTGGTTGCTATTAGTTACGCTCCAATCTGTAGTCCTGTCTTGTATCCGTATGAATGCTTGCTATCGCTAAGGCAGCATTTAGTCTTACAAGTATTCTGTCTGCCTTTCTGTTATCTGTCTAGTTACTTAGCCAGAGGCTCAGACAGCAGCCGCCCTGGGCAACAGTCAGTCAGTCTGTCAGTCAGTCTGTCCATTGTTTGTCTTGTTACTCAGACCATAGATCTATGCCCCATTGTGTCCCCCTGTGTGCTCCGTTTTCCCTCCTGTGTCCTCCTCTGCATGGGCATAGTAAAAGGAATCTGCAACATTGCAGCAGGTTGGAGGTTGGTATTGGCAGCGTTCACAAGTCAGGAACTACCTGCAATTGGACTATAAAACACAGTGATTTTTCCCCCCCTTTTTTGGGGGGAGAAAAGGTGAGTCTTATAGTCCAAAAAATACAGTATTATACATTTTATTCATTATGTAACAACTGTCACTGTAATTACCAGGTCTGTATTTTGCATTGATTCTGCGTTTTGTTTCCAATTCTGCATTTTGTTACCAGTTTTGTATATATTGGTGTTGTACAGCATTTGTCTGTATTATTATGTACCCCATGCTTGTTTCTTACTTGACTTAATAAAGCAATAATAATAAACAAGACAGCAGTTTTTTAAAGTTGTTAGACAAACATAACACTAAACTGGAGGTGATATTCCACCATGATCAAGGAGCTCTATAAGAGGTGGGACACAAATACAATCAGGTGAGTTCCAGTCTGACCTGGTGGGAAAGGTTTCCATGTTCCAGGGATCCTCAGACTGGGCCTCTGCCGCTTACAACTTCTTTTCTGCACCCCCTGATGGTCATGATGGAGATTACACTCATATGCATCATTTCACAGGTGAGTTTGTGTTTAAAACGACTCAAACAAAATCCACATGGTTAGAAGGTTAGTGGCCGATACACAGTCTTATAGGCCAATAGTTCTGGGATAAGCTATAGCATAAAAATGTTAGTTGTTTTTCTGAAACTTCAGGCAGTAAATATGAAGAGGAGATGTGTTTTTAGAAGACCCCTTTCACCGGCTCTCTATTGTGTCAATTAAAATCAAGTTTCACTTTTCCATGAGAATGCAAGTGTGCAAGTGACATGCATGTGACACGAATGCTGCTGAGCAGATGGGTGACATCAGCCTAGAAGTTAGGGCATCACAGAATGCCAGGATAAAGGAGGCTGAGAGGTCTTGTGCTCTCTCTCTCTCCCCCCCCCGGTGCACAAACCCCTAATTAAAGGAGAGTGTGTGAGCATGGAAAGGTGACACATAACATGGAAAACACTCATATGGACTGTCTGACCAAAGGTAGAGCTTGAAGGTTAAATATAAATAGAAACATAGGTAAGAATTCTACATATCTCTTCTCAGGGGGGATTGTAAGAGTCTGCAGGGTTCTTGCCATGTAGATCCCTCAGAAAACCATATTCAGAGTTCTCCCTTAAAGGACACCCGAGGTGAAAACAAACTAATGAAATAAACAATTGTATCTATCCTCCTTCTCCTAAAAATGACTTTTTAATATATTCCACAGCTTTATTTTATATTTAAATCTACTTTTCAAGTTTTTTTCTGTTTTATTGTTTTGGCTTAATGACACATTCATTGAAGTATGCCAGAGCGAAAATCTATAAACTATTGACCCTTTTTATCTCTTTCCTGCTCTATAAGTGTAATTTCTTATCAGTGAGGGTCACACTGTAGTCTGACCCAGTTCTGACTCCAGACAGGAACTGCCACTTACATACCTGATGTTTAACTCTTTCAGGCAGAGAAAGAAAAAAATCTTATGTCACATGTCACCCCAGGTATCCTTTAAGATTTATTCTAGAGAAACATAATTCTGATCATTCTAGTAGTACATCATGCTTTGTGGACGTCCATTGAGCTTTATCTTCTCTAATGTACAGACAGCCTGCCACCGTCCAACACTAGGAGTGTAAACAAATCACAACATGAAAATCAACAGAAGTTTCCCAGATTCTGGAAGAACTCCAATTATGGCCTGAAGTTCCTGGACCTGTGTAGTAGGTATGCTGCCCATCACATTCTCATGGAAGCCAATAAAAGGTCCTGATGTGATTGTCGGCTCTCACACACCCACAGCCCACCTATAGTGGGATGTGCCTACTTATCACTTGTTATGCTGGAGAGTTTTCTGTATATAAGATGTAGCTGTAATTTATAGGTGGGGAGAATGGTATTCGCTTGACATAGCAGTTTAGAGCTGATGTACGTTCTGCTGCTTCTGTAACCAATGCTGAGCAGTGCATTGTGACCTAGGCAATACATCTCTAATGGCCTCAGAGTGTCTCTGGTCTGTGTATACAGCTGCAGCTGTGTGATGGTCCAGCTGATACAAGAGTAAGTGCAGTCTCATCAGATGATCGCTGGTGCAGTAATTACCAAGGGCAACCACCTAATCGTTTTTTATTATCTGCGGTATCCCCCTCCCTCTGAAAAACATACTACAAAGACTACAATGGGATTGTGAAGAAAGTGCAACACAGTCAAAAGTACAATGAAAATCTTGAAAGCACACCAGAGATGATTTGCTCCTCCCTTTATTCTACATCCGAGCTGTCACCTGACCAGTCACCTGATTCCAGCACACTTTCCATAAGCTCAGTAATGGAGGAAGGAGGAGAGTACTTCCATGTTCAGGCTACCAGTCTGTCAGCGGCTGGGAGGAGCTGCTGGGAGGAGGAGCTGCTGGGAGGAGGAGCTGCTGGGAGGAGGAGCACGGCCAGAAGAGAATGGCGAGATATTAAGGGATTAACGTGAGATGCAAGTCTCTGTATAAAACTGTGATCCTAGCCTAATACAGGCTCTATACTGGCTCCACTGTCCATGTTATATACGGAAGAGGCTCCCAGTCATTGCCCCAATAATGGAGTGTTGATGTGGGCCTAGTACATGTGGGTGTAACCATCATTAGCCATGTGATTTTACAGCCAAGTAATGTGTTTGTTATGGTTAGGGCTCCCTGCTGGCCCCTGTGTAATAACACATCTGGAAGGGCTGGGGTGTGCAGCCTGGATAGCAGTTCCAATATGTTTGTTGGTTTTCTACAAAGTATGACTATGACTGTTGTAGTGATTAGGCTGTGATCCCCTTTGAGGACAGCTTAGAAGAATACAGAAAATGAAAACCGACAGCCCAATATAGTGTAGTATGTCACGTAAAGGAAGTATGACATAACTATTACGAGTATTATACTCACAAGTCTGGGTTACCACAAAGGCAACCATTGGATGTCCAGGTGGGGAGAATTATGACCTGACCCCACTCAGGTATTAAGAAGTCGCTCTCTGTAGATAGAAGAAATGGGGATGCACCCCTCCACCAGGGGTGGACTAGATCAATAGATAACCGGTAGTAGCAGAGGCGCCAAATTAGAATAAAATAATTTAAAATCCGTTTAAAAGGAGAGGGGGTTGGTGGTTACCACCCTCAGGTATATAATGACCAGCCAATGAGTTGTTATACATAAATAATAAAATTTATTATAAACTCTCCAGGTATGCAACGCGTTTCACGGGTCAAGAGCCCGCTTCATCAGGCAATCAGTGTTGGAGATACACATGAAGAAGAGAAGAACCGAGAGCCCGATATGGTGTAGTATGTCAAGGTAATTGGATAATTAGAAAGAGTATGAATTGTATACTCACAAACCAGGGTTACCTCCAGGCAACCACTGTATAGGCAGGTGAGGAGATTAGCCTGTCCTCACTCAGGAATAAGAAGTCGCTCTCTGTAGGCTTGAAAAACAAGAAGGGGTATCCCCCTCCACCAAAGGTGGATACAATCAGTATTATGGTAGAGAACAGAGGCGCCAAAAGGATAAAAACAATATTTAAAAGTTTTAAAATTATTGCTTAGGAGGCAGTGGTGGACTCACCTCCCACAAGCAGACACAACAACTGTGTATTCACAAAAGGGACATTTATTGGTATACTCCAAATAAGTATGTCCTGAGGCGCCAGGTGCTATCTGGACATACTGCTGTTGTGTGCTCCTTCCTGTAATTGCCTGATGAAGCGGGTTTGACCTGCGAAACGCGTTGCGACCTTATTTGGAGTATACCAATAAATGTCCCTTTTGTGAATACACAGTTGTTGTGTCTGCTTGTGGGAGGTGAGTCCACCACTGCCTCCTAAGCAATAATTTTAAAACTTTTAAATATTGTTTTTATCCTTTTGGCGCCTCTGTTCTCTACCATAATACTTGGAGATACACATGACTGTGTCGCTCTAAGGGCCCAGCGCCATGTTTAAATTATTTTATTCTAATTTGGCGCCTCTGCTACAACCGGTTATCCTTTGAGGACAGTAACAGGACTATGTACTCTGTAATGTGCTGCAGAAAATGTCAGTGCTACATAAATAAATAATATGGTTTGACATTACACTACAATGACGAAATTAAAAGGATTAGATTGTGAGCTCCTCTGAGGACAGTCAGTGGCCGTTGTTACTGTGCCATGCCTAGTATAACTTCTTTGACCTGCCAGGTAAAATAGCCCTTCAGTATTGTTCAGGAAGCCTTAAGAAATACTTGTATTTCTGAGTACTTCCAAAGACTAGCACATCTGTAAGCCCAGAATCATGCGCTCCTCTTAGTAGGTACTCAGGGGTGTGAGTTCTTGTAGATGAGGCTGATGTGTAGCAACTGAAAATAATAATGATGATGATGACAATAGATTGTTTAGCTTGATGGACAATCTGTATCTGTGGGTGTTCCAAGCCCTACCCCATAGAGCAATATTAATCCATGTCATGCACTGATGAGGAATAGAGTTGGGCCGAACGGTTCGCCGGCGAACCTGGTTCGCGCGAACCTAGGTGGTTCGCGTGCGGGTACCGCACGCGAACTTTATTGCGGAAAAGTTCGCCCCATTGCGGTTCGCCCCATAATGCACTGAGGGTCAACTTTGACCCTCTACATCACAGTCAGCAGGCCCAGTGTAGCCAATTAGGCTACACTAGCCCCTGGAGCCCCACCCCCCCTTATATAGGCAGGCAGCGGCGGCCGTGGCCACTCGTGTGCCTGCATTAGTTAGAGTAGGGCGAGCTACTGCAGTCTCTCATAGGGAAAGATTAGTTAGCCTTAGCTTGTCCCTGGCTGCATACCTGTTCATTGATCCTGCCACTGCATACCTGTTCATTGATCCTGCCACTGCATACCTGTTCATTGATCCTGCCACTGCATACCTGTTCATTGATCCTGCCACTGCATACCTGTTCAGTGATCCTGCCACTGCATACCTGTTCATTGATCCTGCCACTGCATACCTGTTCATTGATCCTGCCACTGCATACCTGTTCATTGATCCTGCCACTGCATACCTGTTCATTGATCCTGCCACTGCATACCTGTTCATTGATCCTGCCACTGCATACCTGTTCATTGATCCTGCCACTGCATACCTGTTCATTGATCCTGCCACTGCATACCTGTTCAGTGATCCTGCCACTGCATACCTGTTCATTGATCCTGCCACTGCATACCTGTTCTGTGAACCCACCACTGCATACCTGTTCTGTTCAGTGGACCCGCCACTGTATACCTGTTTAGTGAACCCGCCACTGCATACCTGTTCTGTTCAGTGGACCCGCCACTGTATACCTGTTCAGTGGACCCGCCACTGCATACCTGTTCTGTTCAGTGAACCCGCCACTGCATACCTGTTCTGTTCAGTGGAGTTTGGTGTGTCAGTGTGAAGCAGTACCTTAATTACACTACCTGATTGATGTATACACATGCAAGATGTTTTAAAGCACTTTAGGCCTGTCATTTAGCATTCAATGTGATTTCTGCCCTTAAAACGCTGCTTTGCGTCAAATCCAGATTTTTCCCGGTGACTTTTGGCGTGTATCCCACTCCGCCATGCCCCCCTCCAGGTGTTAGACCCCTTGAAACATCTTTTCCATCACTTTTGTGGCCAGCATAATTTTTTTTTTTTTTCAAAGTTCGCATCCCCATTGAAGTCTATTGCGGTTCGCGAACTTTAACGCGAACCGAACCTTCCGCGAAAGTTCGCGAACCCGGTTCGCGAACCTAAAATCGGAGGTTCGGCCCAACTCTAATGAGGAACAGCCAGTCTGAAATGTATGTTGTATTATTGAGGCTCTGTACAATTAACAAGCTGAGACATCATTGCATTCCAGCGGTTCTGGAGGTGTGGTTAGCTTACAGAGACAAAAAAAGGAGCAATTTGCATATTCAGCAGTGATGCATTGTGGGAGACATCATATGCGCACTCCACTCTGAATAATCACAAATACCTTTTGTTTTAAAAGGGCAAATTCTGTATTGCTTAACATGGAGCCCGTTTTGGTCATTTTTAAGGCAATTTACACACTCCTAGGGATTCTGGTTCACCATGAGCTCGGAGCAGTGCTTTTCGGCGCTGCTAGATTTGGCCGCAGCCAGCGCCACCAAAGACTATAATGGGAATCAGTCTATAGCGGCGCTCAGTGAGTAACATCGGCACCAACAGAAGACGGAGCCGAGGTTGCTTAAAAATCACAATAATTCGGCGTCCAGCAATAGCTGGAAGCCAAATTATTTCATTCCCCCACTATCCATGGTGGCCTGGAGGGGGAATAGTAATTAACACGGCCCGGACTTGTGCAGAAGCAGGATCAGCCATATACCGGCTGTGTCCTGCGCCCAAGTCTACCGGCGCCGATTTCAAATGTACTCCATGAGCTTTATAGCCATTATGCAACTCTTAGTAAAGGCGATCCCACAAACAGTGGCTGCAGTTAGTCTATTCACCACAAGATGGCGATCACACACACAGGAAGTGATGTAAAACAGGAAAAAGAGAAGTTGCAGGAAGTGGATATAAGCTTCACAGCAGCCTGTGTCACCAGCACTGTCCCTCGGTGCTAGTGATGGGAATTACGGCTCTTCTCAGAGAATCGGCTCTTCTGAATCGGCTCCCATTAAAGAGCCGGCTCTTACGGCTCTGAATCGGCTCTTAATTAAATATCACTAGACACCACTCAGAATCGGATTAAAAGCCCCGCCCCCGTCTCCATGCCAACTCCAGACTACTTCTCTGACTGAGGCAATACCTCCTGCTACTGCTCTGCTCCGCCCCAAACACTCCTACAAGCTGCAAGAGGAGGACTACATCTCCCAGAATGCCTCAGTGCCCTTTATTACGGAGCAAAGCAGAGCTAAAAGGGGCGGCTGAGGCATCGGCTCTTCTCAGAGTGAGCATCGGCTCCTCTGATTCACTTCAAAGAGCCGGCTCTTAGAGCCGGCTCGTTCGCGAACGACCCATCACTACTCGGTGCCCCCTTCCCCATGTGTGTGTCCCTCTCTCCCCCAGCCCTGTCCCGCAACATCTCCTTCTCCTACTCTCCCACTCCCCAGTAGTGATGCTCAAATACCCCTTTTCAAAATTCGAGTTAGGTCGAATTCGAATAGTAAATTAATCGAGGTCAGTCGAATATTCGAGTCGAATAATTTTTACTATTCGATTCGACCTCGGACTTCGAGCTCACTATTCGAGTCGGTATTCGAGCTCACTATTCGAGCTGACTATTCGAATTGGCCTTAAATAGCTTCCAACACTTGTTTTGAGGGTGAATGATGCAAGAAACATCTTTTTTTCCAAGTAACAACAGCAAGTGATTATGTGGGGATGTTCCTTTAAAAAAAATGTGGAAAGATAAGTTGTGTCCTTAATTTTGTTCAGTAGTGTTACTGTATATACTTGTTCTTCTTCTTCTTTATCTTTCTTCTTCTTCTTCTAGATCTTCTTCTTCTATATCATCTTCTTCTTCTTCTATATTGTCTTCTTCTTCTTCTTCTTCTTCATCTTCTTCTTCTTCATCATCTTCTTCTTCTTCTTCTTCATCATCTTCTTCTTCTTCTTCATCTTCTTCTTCTTCTTCTTCATCTTCATCTTCTTCTTCTTCTTCTTCATCTTCTTCTTCTTCTTCATCTTCTTCTTCTTCATCTTCATCTTCTTCATCTTCTTCTTCATCTTCATCTTCTTCATCTTCTTCTTCTTCATCTTCATCTTCTTCATCTTCTTCTTCTTCATCTTCTTCATCATCTTCTTCTTCTTCTTCTTCTTCATCTTCTTCTTCTTCTTCTTCTTCATCTTCTTCATCATCTTCTTCTTCTTCATCTTCTTCTTCTTTTTCATCTTCTTCTTCATCATCTTCTTCATCTTCTTCTTCATCTTCTTCTTCATCTTCATCTTCTCCTTCTCCTTCTTTTTCAATATCGTCTTCTTCTTCTTCACGTATTTCTCTTTTCAAATTTTTTTTTAAAGAAATGCAGCTATTTTTGAGCGTAACAAATAGCTGGTGGGCGCACGCATGTTGGAAGCGCCATTGTATGTGCTCCCTGGCAGTGGAAACACAAAGACAGCAGGAGGTAAATTCAGCAGCAGGAGGAGGAGGATGAGTGTGTGGCAGCAGGCAGTCAATGAGGCAGGCAGCTCGCCGTGACATAATAGCCCTGGTACCTAGCGGTGATACCAGGGCTGTAAATAAACACAACAGGAGGTCCCAGACAGCGGTCGTGCAGCCCACATTGTGTCCAATACACAACTGGGACAACACAGTTTTCAACCCGGGCACCTCAGAAAAATTAAACCTTTTTTTTTTTTTAATGGTTTGTTTGGTTTTGGTTTTGCAACCAATATAGCTATTGTTTGACGTAATAGCTGGTGGCAGAGTGGCAGCAGAAGGTAATTCTGTGTACCCTGGCAGTGGGAAACACAGACAGACAGCAACAGCAGCAGGAGGAATGGAGGAGTAATGTGAGCAGCTATTGTTTGACATAATAGCTGGTGGCAGAGTGGCAGCAGAAGGTAAATCATCTGTGTAGTGTACCCTGGCAGTGGGAAACACAGACAGGCAGCAGCAGCAGGAGGAGGTATGGAGGAGTAGTGTGAGTGTGGCAGCAGGTAGGCAGCGTGACATAATAGCCCTGGTACCTAGCGGTGATACCAGGGCTGTAAATAAACACAACAGGAGGTCCCAGACAGCGGTCGTGCAGCCCACATTGTGTCCAATACACAACTGGGACAACACAGTTTTCAACCCGGGCACCTCAGAAAAATTAAACCTTTTTTTTTTTTATGGTTTTTTGGTTTTTGGTTTTACAACCAATATAGCTATTGTTTGACGTAATAGCTGGTGGCAGAGTGGCAGCAGAAGAAGGTAATTCTGTGTACCCTGGCAGTGGGAAACACAGACAGACAGCAGAAGGGCAGTACACAGCAGCCCACTGTAGGTGTAAAATGTGTGGCTGCAGGCGACGTAATAGTCAAAGTGTACCAGGCTGGCTTAGTGAGCAGGAGCCAGGAGGTGGTAAAGGGTGGTAAGGCACATTAACGATGGTTCCGGCAGCCAGTTCATGTCCCCCTCTCGCCGACAACAGGGGCCAGGAACTCGCCTTCCACCCACGCCTGGTTCATCTTGAGAAACGTCAGTCTGTCCACAGACTTGTGAGACAGACGTGAGCGTTTCTCGGTGACCACGCCACCAGCTGCACTGAAGCAGCGCTCGGACAGCACGCTGGAAGGGGGGCAGGACAGCACTTCCAGGGCGTACTGCGCCAGCTCGCTCCAGATCTCCATGCGCTTGACCCAATACTCCATGGGATCAACAGGGGCATCGCTGTCAAGCCCGCTGTACGACCCCATGTAGTCAGCCACCATGCGGGTCAGGCGCTGGCTGTGACCGGAGGAGGATGCTGCTGCATGCATCTCCTCTCTAGTCACTGCTGCCGGAGCCTCTACAGTCCTGTAGAGCTCGTGGCTGAGAGACAGCAGGTCTGTGGGGCGCTTGCTGCTGCTGGATGCAGGCACCTGCTGCTGCCTCTGTGCTGGCTGCTGGACAGTGGGGGTGGAAGGCTGGGGGAAGGCTTCCTCCAAGCGCTCAACAAGGGCCTGCTGCAAGCTCCTTATTTGTTGCGCTGGGTCTCCTCCTGCAGGCGGCAGGAACTGGCTCAACTTCCCCTTGAGGCGTGGGTCCAACATCATGCTGATCCAGATGTCCTCCCTCTGCTTCATCTGGATCACCCTGGGGTCCCTGCGCAGGCACGTCAGCATGTGCGCTGCCATTGGGAAGAGGCGGGCCACGTCTGCTGGCACATCGACGTCAGTGCTGTCCTCATCCTCCTCCTCTGCCGCCTCATCCTCTCTCCACCCCCGCACCAACTCAGCTGCGCTGTGCTGATCCCCCTCATCAGCAGCCAGGTCAGGGACCTCCACCAAGTCCTCCTCCTCCTCCCCCTCAGAGGTGGACTGCGCAGCTGGTTGCCGCTCCTGCTGGTCCAAGGCTGCCGCTCCCTGTTCCAGCAAAGCATCGAGGGCCCTGTTCAGCAGAGAAACCAGGGGCACCCACTCGCAGACCATAGCATGGTCCCTGCTCACCATGTTTGTGGCCTGCAGGAAGGGAGCCAGCACAAAGCACACCTGCTGCATGTGCCTCCAGTCATCATCGGGGACGATGGACGGGATGTTGCTGGTCTTGTCCCTTCTCTGAGCGGCGGAAACAGTGGCCAGGGCAAGGTACTGTTTGACAGCGCGCTTCTGTTCAACTAGACGCTCCAACATCGCCAGGGTGGAGTTCCAGCGAGTCGGAACGTCAAGGATCAGCCGATGGCGTGGCAGATCCAGCTCCTTTTGCACGTCTTCCAGGCTCGCACAGGCTGCAGCCGAGCGCCGAAAGTGACGCACAACATTCCTTGCCGTTTCCAGCAGTTCGCCCATCCCCTGGTAGGTGCGCAGGAACTTCTGCACCACCAGGTTCAGCACGTGGGCAAGACAGGGGATGTGGGTCAGGTTTCCCCTGTCTATTGCGGCAACCAGATTGGCCCCATTGTCGGCCACCACCTCTCCGACTCTGAGGCCTCTGGGGGTCAGCCAAATCCTCTCCTGCTCCTGGAGTTTGGCCAACACATGGGTTGCCGTCAGCTTGGTCTTCCCAAGGCTGACCAAGTGCAGCAGCGCTTGGCAGTGGCGGGCCTTCACGCTGCTGCTGAGGCGGGGGGTTTGGCCAGGTGTGCCGGAGGATGGCAGAGGATCGGAGGAACCTGCTGCAGTTCCCCTGACCCTGCGGGGTGGCACCACCCACTGTGTTGCTGCTGCTGCTGTGCCCGCTGCTGCTCTCCCATCCTCACCCCCTTCCACCAAGCTGACCCAGTGGACAGTGAAGGACAGGTAGCGGCCTGTCCCGAAGCGGCTGCTCCAGGAGTCCATGGTGACGTGGACCCTTTCACCAACCGCGTGCTCCAGCCCTCGCTCCACATTGGCCATCACAAAGCGGTGCAGTGCAGGAATGGCCTTGCGGGCAAAGAAGTGTCTGCTGGGGAGCTGCCAGTCTGGGGCTGCGCAAGCAAGCAGCGCACGAATGTCGCTCCCCTCCTGCACGAGCGTGTACGGCAGGAGTTGGGAGCACATGGCCCGTGCCAGCAAGCCGTTCAGCTGCCGCACGCGACGGCTGCTGGGAGGCAGAGCCCTAACCACCCCCTGGAAGGACTCGCTCAAAAGGCTCTGGCGTGGCCTTTTGCTGACACGGGAATCAGCAGACACAGCAGAGGAGGCCACTGAGGACTGGCTGCCAGAACAGGCCTCAGTGTCGGCGGCAGGAGTTGCAGAGGGGGGAGGAGCAGTGCGTTTCCGCACTCCTGCTGGTGCTGCTGGAGGAGCAGGAGGGTGGGTGGCTGCTGTTGCTGCTGCTGCTGAAGGCTGTGCAGTGATAGGTGTGGTGCCACTGCCAGCACCAGATGCCTTCAGCCTCTGGAACTCCTCATGCTGGTGGAAATGTTTAGCCGCAAGGTGGTTGATGAGCGAGCTGGTGCAGAACTTTAAGGGGTCTGCACCTCTGCTCAACTTCCGCTGACAGTGGTTGCAAGTGGCGTACTTGCTGTACACAGTGGGCATGGTGAAATATCGCCAGATTGGTGACTTAAACATCCCCCTACGGCATGGAAGCGCTGCTGCCTGTCTCCCTGTGGTGGTTGGGGGGGGGGCTTGGGTGCGGCTGGTGGTGGTACTGGCAGATGCTGCTGCTGCTGCTGCTGAGCCTGAGACACCAGCAGGCTGTGGGACCTGCCTACTGCTGCTGCCAATGCTTGCAATGATGCGCCTCCTTGCAAGGCCCACAAGAGCATCCTCCTCCTCCTCCTCAGAGCTGCTGAGGACGACATCCCCTGGAGGTGGTGGCACCCAGTCTCTGTCTGTCACCGGGTCATCATCATCCTCCCCCTCCTGAAACATGTCCTGCTGGGATGAGGACCCCCCAAACTCCTCTCCTGATGCATGGATGGGCTGCTTGACTGTCGCCACAGTCTTGCTGTCCAATCCCTCATCCCCCAAAGTGCCCATCAGCATCTCCTCCTCAAAATCGCCAACAACAGCAGACAATTGACTCATGATGCCTGGGGTCAAAAGACTGCTGAATGACAGGTCGCCAACTGACGGTGAACTGGCCTCCTCCCCAGGCCCTGCTGGGCGGCTGCTGCGAACAGGGGTGGTGGTGGTGGTGGTGGTGGTGGTGAGGGTGGAGGCCTCGGATGCAGAGCTGATGGCGGGCTGCTCATCCTCCGTCATGAGTTGCACCACAGTGTCTGCATCCTTTTCCTCAATGGGACGTTTCCGACCCGGCTGGAGGAAAATGGGAGCAGGTGCTACACGCTGCTGCTGCTGTGTCTCTGCAGCGTGAGTTGCAGATGCTCCTGCTGGGCGGCGCCCAAGGCGTCCACGGCCAGTGGCTATGGGAGGAATGTTAGCCACTGACGCTGCTGCTGCTGCTGCGGAACTGTGCATGGTGGCGCGCCCGCGGCCGCGGCTTGCCACAATGCTGCTCCCTCTCCTCCTGATTCCCTTGCTGCCCTTGCCCTTGCCCAAACCGCGCTGGCTGCCACTTCCAGACATCTTCAATGTTTTGGGCGTATAGACAAAAGTTTTTTAAAAGGGCGGGTGAAAAGTGGGGTACTTTAATGGAGTGGGTTGGTTGGTGAGGTGACTGAGTGAGTGTCCCCTAGTACAGTAAGTAAGTAGTAACAGTCAGGAAGTACAACTAGCAGTTACAATAATCAGTAGTAATCACAAGTAAATTTAGTGTGTGTACACTCAGACAGTGAGTGCACGCACGCAGGAGCTAGTAGCCTATGAACACAGTGACTGAGTTTCCTAGACTCCTAATACAGTAAGAGTAAGTAGTAACAGTAAGTAGAACTAACTAATTACAATAATCAATCAGCGATCAGAAGGAAATAGAGTGTGGGTGGTGTGTGTACACTCAGACAGTGAGTGCACGCACGCAGGAGCTAGTAGCCTATGGACAGTGACTGAGTGTCCTAGACTCCTAGTACAGTAAGAGTAAGTAGTAACAGTAAGTACAACTAACTAATTACGATAATCAATCAGCGATCAGAAGGAAATGGAGTGTGGGTGTGTGTACACTCAGACAGTGAGTGCACGCACGCAGGAGCTAGTAGCCTATGAACACAGTGACTGAGTGTCCTAGACTCCTAGTACAGTAAGAGTAAGTAGTAACAGTAAGTAGAACTAACTAATTACAATAATCAATCAGCGATCAGAAGGAAATGGAGTGTGGGTGTGTGTACACTCAGACAGTGAGTGCACGCACGCAGGAGCTAGTAGCCTATGAACACAGTGACTGAGTGTCCTAGACTCCTAGTACAGTAAGAGTAAGTAGTAACAGTAAGTAGAACTAACTAATTACAATAATCAATCAGCGATCAGAAGGAAATAGAGTGTGGGTGGTGTGTGTACACTCAGACAGTGAGTGCACGCACGCAGGAGCTAGTAGCCTATGGACAGTGACTGAGTGTCCTAGACTCCTAGTACAGTAAGAGTAAGTAGTAACACTAAGTAGAACTAACTAATTACAATAATCAATCAGCGATCAGAAGGAAATGGAGTGTGGGTGTGTGTACACTCAGACAGTGAGTGCACGCACGCAGGAGCTAGTAGCCTATGGACAGTGACTGAGTGTCCTAGACTCCTAGTACAGTAAGAGTAAGTAGTAACAGTAAGTACAACTAACTAATTACGATAATCAATCAGCGATCAGAAGGAAATGGAGTGTGGGTGTGTGTACACTCAGACAGTGAGTGCACGCACGCAGGAGCTAGTAGCCTATGAACACAGTGACTGAGTGTCCTAGACTCCTAGTACAGTAAGAGTAAGTAGTAACACTAAGTAGAACTAACTAATTACAATAATCAATCAGCGATCAGAAGGAAATAGAGTGTGGGTGGTGTGTGTACACTCAGACAGTGAGTGCACGCACGCAGGAGCTAGTAGCCTATGAACACAGTGACTGAGTGTCCTAGACTCCTAGTACAGTAAGAGTAAGTAGTAACAGTAAGTAGAACTAACTAATTACAATAATCAATCAGCGATCAGAAGGAAATAGAGTGTGGGTGGTGTGTGTTCACTCAGACAGTGAGTGCACGCACGCAGGAGCTAGTAGCCTATGGACAGTGACTGAGTGTCCTAGACTCCTAGTACAGCAAGAGTAATTAGTAACAGTAAGTAGAACTAACTAATTTCAATAATCAATCAGCGATCAGAAGGAAATAGAGTGTGTGTTGTGTGTGTACACTCAGACAGTGAGTGCACGCACGCAGGAGCTAGTAGCCTATGAACACAGTGACTGAGTGTCCTAGACTCCTAGTACAGTAAGAGTAAGTAGTAACAGTAAGTAAGTAGAACTAACTAATTACGATAATCAATCAGCGATCAGAAGGAAATAGAGTGTGTGTTGTGTGTGTACACTCAGACAGTGAGTGCACGCACGCAGGAGCTAGTAGCCTATGGACAGTGACTGAGTGTCCTAGACTCCTAGTACAGTAAGAGTAAGTAGTAACAGTAAGTAGAACTAACTAATTACGATAATCAATCAGCGATCAGAAGGAAATAGAGTGTGTGTTGTGTGTGTACACTCAGACAGTGAGTGCAGTGCGCACACGCAGGAGCTAGTAGCCTATATGAACAGTGACAGTGAGTGTCCCTACGGGTACAGTAAGAGTAAGTAGTAAGTAAGTACAACTAACAATAATCTATCAGTAATCAGAAGGAAATAGAGTGTGTGTACACACAGACAGTGAGTGAGTGCACACACGCAGGAGCTAGCTAGTAGCCTATAAACAGTGACAGTCAGTGAGTGTCCTACTCCTAGTACAGTATAACTACAATACTATTAGTAAAGGACAGCAGAAATACTGGTATAGATGAGAGAAATAAACAGAGGACAGCTGCCCACAGAGGCAAGGCCCCCCTGAGGCCTAAACCTGTAAGCTTGCAGCAGCTGCCTGTCTCTAATGTAACACACAAGCTACTAACTAAAATACAATGTCTAACTAACTAACAACAATATAGGTGTGTATAGGAGGTGTATGTGAGCAAAAACGCTAGGTAAATGACCACAATAGAGCTCTTGCTAAGCCAAAGCACAAAGGAGCAACTCTCTCTCTGTACAAGTCTCAGGCAAGCACGGAGAAACGTAACATGGCGACCGCTATTTATAGGGTAGGGGCTGGCCAGGGTCCCCCTCTGTGATTGGCTGCCGTCAGAGGGCCTGGGGGCCCTCTGATTGGCTCTAAGGACATCAATCTGGGCTATGACGCTATTCGAGCTCGGTACCGAGCTCGAATAGCGCCGGGTTGCTCGAATAGCTCGAATAGTGAATGGGCTATTCGAGTGTACTCGGATAGCCCATTCGAATAGCTCCAGCTATTCGGAGCTCGAATACCGAGCTCGAATAGCTGAAAAAGAGCTCGAATATTCGAGCTACTCCAATATTCGAGCTCTGCTGAGCACCACTGCTCCCCAGCACCAACTCGTGTACCCCCTCTCTCCCACCACAGTGTGTGTGTCCTTCCCTACCCAAGTACTGGTCCTCAATGTGTATGTGTCTCCCTCTTCTCTCCAGTGTGGTGATCCCCTCTTCCAGCATTGTCCCTCAGTGTGTGTTCCCCTTCTGCTCCTCTCACCCCCCCCCCCCCCGAACCCTGTTGTGTGTGTGTTATTGTCAGTTTCCTCCCTATGCAGTCAGTGTTATCCTCCTCCCCTCCCAGTCAGTGTAACCCTCCTCCCCACCCAGTCAGTGTTATCCTCCTCCCCTCCCAGTCAGTGTCACCCTCCTCCCCACCCAGTCAGTGTTATCCTCCTCCCCTCCCAGTCAGTGTCACCCTCCTCCCCACCTAGTCAGTGTTATACTTCTCCCCACCCAGTCAGTGTCACCCTCCTCCCCACCCAGTCAGTGTCACCCTCCTCCCACCCAGTCATGTTATACTCCTCCCCTCCCAGTCAGTGTAACCCTCCTCCCCAGCTAGTTTCACCCTCCTCCCCACCCAGTCAGTTTTACCCTCCTCCCCACCTACTGTCGCCCTGTTCCCCTTCCAGTCAGTGTTACCCTCCATGGCCCTACCACCCACAAGTGAGAGCAATAGTGAGTGCTGGGGGAGGGGGGTCCTGTATTGGCAGTTTCACCACTGACAGCCGTATAACCTAGATTATCCTTCCCTTATTATTTTTCTGAATGCGGCAGCATCCTTTATGGATCACATGACCACATAACTGAGAATGGAGGAGGACCAGAGTCACATGATGGAGAGGATATTCAACCTCACACTGGAGATCATCTGTCTGTTGACTGGAGAGGTACGGAGAATTCTTGGAGGTGACATGACATCACTCTTATCTCTATAAATAAAACACACCTGACCAGAGAGGTGAGGATGATTCTGGGAAATCATGTGACGTTAGTGTTGGTCTTTCCATACAGAGTTTTCCTCCAGTGAAGTCTGGTGATCATGTGACCATCACGGTGTTCCCACCTCACTCCCTAATATCTTAGGGACACAACAAGCAGAAGATTCTGGAAATCACCAGGAAGATGATGGAGCTGCTGACAGGAGAGGTGAGCGGTACTGGGAATTATGGGACATTATCCAGTAACAGCAAGGGGGGTGTCTGGGTGGTGACTGTATTATTATGTGGGTCAGGTTTCTATGAGATGTCAGGATGTCACCGTCTATTTCTCCATGGAGGAGGGGCAGTATATAGAAGGACACCAGGACCTCTACAAGGACGCCATGATGGAGAATCAGCCACCCCTCACATCACCGGGTAAGAGGAGATTCTTTATTACTTGTAATGGAGAAAGCAGTGCTTGGGGTCCTCCTATATCCCCCTCATCTGATAAACACAAACCAGACAATGACCTCAGGCAAAAAAAAAAAAAAAAATGAGGGGGAAATACCGCATTCTATATTTTAGACTTTTTTTTTTCCAAGTGCAGTAAGATTGTCACACATGCGGTAATAGGTAATTTACTGAGAAATGTTGCTTCAGTTCAGTAAGACCTGCTCGGTAATGCAGAAGTCTCCCAGCTGTGGAGGAGGTCTCTGCAGCAAGCTGAGGTTCTCTCCTACAAGTGTCTGCATAACCCATTCCTGTGTGACAGCTTACTAGAGAGTAAAGGGCTTCCTGCATCCCTTTAGATGTGTATGCATGCCACTAAAGGGCCTCTTCTGTGTACCAGTATATAGATCTGCATGGCTAAAGGGATACAGGGAAGCCTATTTAAATGTCTTCTGCTGTTGTATTTTTTTTTCTTTTTTATAACCCACCCGGTAGTGCATCTGATTAAATGAGGTAAGTAGCAGTCTACAATTTTACCGCATGCTGATTTCTAGTTATTGACAGGTCCAGCCAGATCTTAAAAATACCCAACATTTTATTTGTTTTAGCTAATGCTCTAATTTTAGCGAACTGACGTTTTTTGAGGTATTCACCGCACAAGCCGGTAATTTACCTCACTAGTCTGTAATATTTACTTTTCAATGTGGTAACACTTAGTTAATTGAGCCCATAGTATTCAGTGATTGTGTGTGTTTCCTACAGATGGATCCAGTTACAGAAACCCACCAGAGAGATTTACAGGTCCTCTTTATTCCTGGGATTGTCTAAAGGAAGATCCCATCACCCCCCGCCATTATCAGGTAGGGGGAACTGAGTGTCATTAGAGACCCCAAACTATGTGACATTGTTTCCTGTTGCCTCTGCTGTTATCTGTGTTCACATTATAAAGTGCTTCTTATTTCGAGTGATTAGGGTGGAGGACTGATACATGTAAGTGGTGTGGTTAAAGAGGAAGAATATGAAATGTATGTGAGGAGTGATCAGCGGTCTATGGAGGAGGGTGACATGATTGGGACAAGTAAAGAGGAAGAAGAAGAGGCGTATGTGAGGAGTGATCAGCCGTCTATGGAGGAGGGTGACATGATGAGGACATGTAAAGAGGAAGAAGAGACGTATGTGAGGAGTGATCAGCAGTCTATGGAGGAGGGGGATGTGATGAGAGCATCTAAGGAGGAAGACATTATTGCAGAGATGAGAATTGGTGAGTAATAAACATTAGTAATTCAATAGCCTTATTAAACTTGAGTAACAAATATGTCCCTGCTGGGCACAGTATAGATCATCTTCCTCTCAGTATGTGGGGTAATATTACCAGAGTTTCATGAATCTGCCCCTTTGATACAATGTAAAGCAGTCAGTGTACAGCTTGTATAATGGTGTACATTTGCTGTCCCACCAACATAACTCAACACACAGCCATTAATGTCTAAACCGCTGGCAACAAAAGTGAGGACACCCCTAAGTGAAAAATGTCAAAATTCTACTCATTTAGACATTTCAGGGCCCAATCCAATTCACTTATTTCCTAAGTTTTCTCCTTGGTGATATTTTCATATCTTATCAATAAATGGCCTTTTAAGTCACCCGCATGCAACAAAAAAATCTTATTATAAATGTGAAGGTTTGGATATTTGTTACTCGATCACACAAAACTGGCTGATCGTATTTTAATGACATTTGTCCCACACACAGTACATTACCTGGAATAACATATAGGATACTTTTTATCCCCATAACCAAAAAGTGGGCAGAGACAAATACACATTTCCCTAGGGAAACGTAAACTGCAGCCATTCTTACACTGTTAATGGCAGGGTTCTCAAACTTTGCACAGTTGGTGACTGGGATTAATATTCTGAAAAGTGGGTGGAGACTACAAAAGCCAATCAAAATTCACCTGTTGATTTTCAAGGAGAATATTTAATTGCTGCCATTCTTGCACTGTTAATGGCACAAGCCTCAAACCTGGTCCAGTTGGTCATTGAGTGACTGGGCTTCAAATTCAGAAAAGGGGTGGTGCCAAAGACCACAAAGCTCACAAACTTGGTCATTCAGTAATTGTGTGTTAGGGTTAGTAAAAGTGGGCACAGTCAACACCAGCTAAATACATACCCGGGCAATGCCGGTCCATCAGCTAGTTAAAATAATTTTACAGTACTTTTTCATTTGCAGAGTGTTGAGAAGTCATTTTAAACAGAAGATGACAAATGATTTCCTAGGAGAGAGCTTAGCAGAGGAAGGGAATTGGTTCAGGCCCTTTCCCTCCCTGAGGTCATGTGACTGGTTAGTGTTACAAGGTCTCAGGTGTGAATGGGGAGCAGGTGTGGTTCATTTGGTGTTATCGCTCTCACACTCCCTCATACTGGTCACTGGAAGCTCAGCATGGCTCCTCATGGCAGAGAACTCTCTGAGGAGGTTAAAAAAGAATTTTGAAAAATGGGGGAGAAAGTGAGAGCCCAATATGGTGCAGTATGTTAATATGGAGAGATCTGTTGTGAATAAATGAGATGATTATACTTACACGGGTGGGTCACCACAAAGGCAACCACTGGACAGGCCAGCGGGTAGAATTGTAACCTGACCCCGCTCAGGTGTAAAAAGTCACTCTCTGTAGATAGGAGAAAATGGGGATAAACCCCTCCACCAAGGGTGGACTAGATAATATTGAAATACGATAACATGTAATTTGGCGCCTCTGTTATCGTATTTCAATATTAAAAAATAATTGTTGCTCCACATAAAGATGGCCTGGACTATAAGAATATTGCCAACACTCTTACACTGAGCTGCAGCACGGTGGCCAAGACCATACAGAGGTTTAACAGGACGGGTTCCACTCAGAATAGGCCTCGCCATGGAGGTGACCAAGGAAGCTGAGTAAACATGCTCATTGTCATAGACAGAGAGACACACACACACACTCCGACACACACATTCCGACACACACATTCCCACACACACACATTCCCACGCACACTCACACTCACACTCACACTCACACACTCTGATACACACACAGACACACACAGACACACAGACCTAGCCACACAGCCACAGCCTCTCTCTCTCCTTTTATTGCTGTCCTACCCAGGCTTGCTGTAATCGTCCTGGCAACAGGGGGTGGAGCTACATTCTCCTTGTGTGTTCTCCTCCCCTCCCTAACTACTGCATGTGAGAATAACTATAAAGGTGAAAACTTAAGGACTGGAGTGATAAGAGAGCACACTGTGAAAGCTTATCACTACATGTTATTAAAGGGGAACTGAAGAGAGAGGTATATGGAGGCTCCCTTTGCTGAATCTGTCATTTAGTTTGGCACTGTTATTGGCCTGAGGAAGCGGGCTCTGACCCGCGAAACGCGTTGCCTGTGCTACTAATAAAAACTTTTGTAAAATACAAAGATTTTTTCGTCACTGAGGTAAACCACCTCAAATTTATTTCCCGTTTTTAAACTGTTTTTAGATGCTTTTATTACACCAGGGCGCCTCTTATACCCTTATTAAGCTGCATGCTTGTTTCTGGTGTTATTCAGATAGTACTGCAGAGAAATAGACCAGCAGGGCTGCCAGGCAACTGGTATTGATTAAAAGGAAATAAATATGGCAGTCTCCGTATACCTCTTACTTCAGTTCCCCTTTAAGGCAAGCTTCTTTAGTGAATTAACCCATAAAATACAGATCGATGTGTGGAGATTTTTCCACTTGCCTTATCACAAGAATAATCTTAATGAATTGTGCCCATTGGGGTTGATTCACTGGCTATAGCACTGTTAGCTATTAGGGGCAGCTGGGATTAGAAAGATTTAAAAGTGATTTAAAAAGTAACCTTTATTTTAATGTAAAAGAAGCAGGGAGATTGGCCATTAGAGGATGGGCAACAGCGACATTCAGGGAGAACTGGGGAGGAGATTGTGCCTCAGAAGTTCAGCAGAATAGGTGCCGTATCTATTCCTGACTCTCTCCTCTCTCACTTCAATTCAGCAGTCACTATTTACATGTTATAAAATACAAACTTCACTAAGTATAGTGATGCCAAATAGCGTGACTAAACTACTGTTACGAGCGCTAAAAGAGCAGAGTTACTTATTTCCTCTGTGCACGTTATGTAGCGGCCTCTTTAATGAAGGATCACGGGAGCAATACATCACTACCACGCGGCAAATCAAGGCAGTGGCCATTGCTAAGTAACGCACGCTACGCTGCCACTAGCACATGTAGCGTACTCAGAGGAAATATTAAGTTACCTTTTAAACCTTCCTAGCCCCAGCTTCCCCTAATCAGGCAGTCCTTGTTGTATATGTGGACGAGGTCAGCCAGATTCTCTGCTCTGCATGGCCTGACCTATATTCATCATGGAATATTATGTTAGTGGCTTGTATAATTAGCTGCTGCAGCAGGACTTGTAATTCCATTAGGAATAGCGGCCGTGTTGTTTGGCCTCGCTCTCCCTGACCTCCCCACACTGTAATCTTGAATTGCAGGTTACATTTACAGTAACGCACTTTCTCCAACTAGAGCAGATATAGCCCCGCCCCCTTGTCATAGCCTCTGAAGAAGCGCTTGTGTGTGAAACTGCCGTCAGGCTCCCAGCAACCAGCACCCACCATTATCCACCCCCACACCGGTACGTGTTTAGTCTCTTCTTATGGACTGTGAGGTGATGATGTAACACACAGCCTACTTGTCTGCACATTGCCAAATAAAGGAAGCTGTACAGCAGTGCCGACCATCCTCTTTCCTTTCATCCCTAATGATAATTGTTCCTCCCCTCAGAATTCTCTAACAGGAAGTGATGATGTTTCTTTATTTGCAGGGCGGAGTCCCGACATCAGGAACCTCTCAGAGACTCGTCTCTCTGTATCCACAGACTGTACAACGGATGATGATGTCACTGGACAAGAGTCTCCTGCAGATGTCCTGGTTACCCCAAATATTCCCCCAGACTCCCCTCACCTGTCTAACCCTGAGGGGCCTCATACCCAGCACAGGTCTCCCCCTGCTGGAGGGTCTCATTCCTGTTCCACATGTGGGAAATGTTATACATGGAAATCAAATCTTGTCAGACATGAGAGATCTCACACTGGTGAGAAACCCTATTCATGTACTGAGTGTGGGAAATGTTTTGCTGATAAATCAAATCTTGTCGCACATGAGAGATCTCACACTGGTGAGAAACCCTATTCATGTGCTGAGTGTGGAAAATGTTTAGTGAGTAAATCACATACATGAGAGATGTCATACTGGTGAGAAGCCGTATTCATGTGCTGAGTGTGGGAAATGTGTTGCACGGAAATCAGATCTTGTTAAAACATGTCAGATCTCACACGGGTGAGAAGCCCTATTCATGTGCTGAGTGTGGGAAATGTTTTGCTGATAAATCAAATCTTGTCGCACATGAGAGATCACACACTGGTGAGAATCGTTATTCATGTGCTGAGTGTGGGAAATGTTTTGCTGATAAATCACATCTTGTCAGTCATGAGAGAACTCATACTGGTGAGAAGCTCTATTCATGTGCTGAGTGTGGGAAATGTTTTGCACGGAAATCAAATCTTGTGAGACATGAGAGATCTCACACTGGTGAGAAGACCTATTCATGTGCTGAGTGTGGGAAATGTTTTTGACATAAGTCATAGCTTACTAGACACTCGTGTTGAGTGTGGAAAACGTATTGGCCACAAATGTTCTGATGCACATTGTTTTTTTGTTTGTTTTTTTACCATATTTACACAGAATGCTGAGGATTTTTTCATGCTACTCAGTGCATTGGTTTATAAAGTGTTAGTCCCTGAACTGAAGTGACATGATGAGATAAATATGGGTACATATAGTACTGAGCCTAGTTAGCACTTGCTTTGTGTTCACTTTTTTTTTTCTAATGTAAGGCTTATGAACCAGGTGCTTTATCTATATAAATGAGGAAGGATCTGCAGTCATATGCAGCCCTGGCTCTCCTGAAGAGTAAATAAAGCCAAAACACTTTTATCTGGCTGAACAAACACTCCTGTTAACACATATACAGTATATACACACACACTGCACATTTTTGTTTTGTTAAGTTTAGCTCCGCTGTAAAATTAGTCTCACCCCCCGCCGACGTCACGCCGCCACCACCGCACTGATTTGCCACCGGGTCCCCAGAAAAATAGTGGGGACATGGGGATCTCGGCGCTCCAAGACAGACAAGGGAGAAGGTGGAGAGAAGGGAGACAGCCGGGGAGAGCAGCCTGGGTACTGCTGTGCAGCGCTGCTAGTGCACGGGACCCAGGAACACTGCTCATGCAGCGGTTTTTGCTAGCCTGACCTGAGCTCGGGTTTACCGCTCTCAGCTCACAAAGCAGAGCCCGAGCATTGGTTGGGATTACCGCCAGGAGGGTTAAATCACTCGGATTTCACTGCTGTGCATAATTCAGAGTCAGGATACATCCCCTTAAAGTGAAAATAAGAATTTGAGTCTCCAGGAAAGTTCTATATAACATTATTTACCTGCTGTGAGCTGCAGATGTGGGGATATTAGAAGCTCCCATTCATCCAGACTGAACTGAAGACAGGAGATTTCCCTCTCTCTGTGTCTCTGTTTTACAGTCAACAGCCCAAGTTCACCAGGAACTCTCCACCGGCGAACAGTTTGGGCCATCTCTACCAGCGACCGGTACAAACTCCAAAGAAAGATTAGCGCTGTGGAAAAGATCATTGGATCATCCCTGCCACCTCCCGATCTCCACACGACGAGAATGAGGTCTTGCGCCACCAAGATCACACATGACCCCTCCCACCCAGGCAACCGCTTCTTTGAGCTCCTCCCATCGGGCCATCATTATAGGACCATCTCCTCTAGAACAAAACAGGCATAGCAGCACCTTTAAGCGTTCCTCCTGCTGAACTGTATCTCTCCCCTGCTGAGCCCGCCCTCCTGCTGAACTTTATCCCTCACGTGCTGAGGCCACCCTCCTACTAAACACTATCCTTCCCCTGCTGAGCCCACCCTTCTGCTGAACGCTATCTCTCCCCTGCTAAGCCCGCCCTCCTGCTGTACGCTATCCTTCCCTGCTGAGCCTGCCCTCCTGCGGTAATCCTATCCCTCAGACAGCAAAGACTCCCCTGCGCCCGCTCTAGTCCTCCAAACACCGCAGGGGTGCAGCACCCTCCTAGCACCTCTGTAGTGCAATATTACCTGCCCAGGTGTATTATTACCCTCATGCTGTAAATGTTTTCCACCTACACTACTTGACTATTGTTCTTGGTTTTGTCTGCCAATGTCTGTTTATCTGTTGCCAATGCTAAAGCAGCGCAGCTTAATGACAGGAGCAAGAGGTAAAAATCTCCAGCGCACTCTATGCTGCGGTATTGCTAACTTATGCGTGCTCCATTAGCTTAACGGGTGCGCCACTGAACCCGCCCTGAGCCCCTGGCTTCACAGGATGAGATCCCAGCACTTTGATTGGCTGAATAGGCTGCTTGTCACGTGACAGGACGCCTATTGGGCCAATTAAACAGGGAGCGCCTGCATAAGCTTAATGAATCAACCCCATAGTGATAGTAACACAGGTATAAATGGAAGAATTATACAAGTATGCCTGGTATTTCAAATATTTAAACAATTTGTACACAGTTAATTATTTCAGGGAGGATTCAGAGTTTAATAAGTTTATGGCAGATGGGAAAAAGCTGGTTTTCAGTCTGTTTGTGTGTATGCAGATTGAACTAAAACATCTACCTGATGGAAGGAGCTCATACAAGGCATTTCTGGGGGAGGGTTGTCCTTGATAATGTTTTTGGCCCTTCTCATACAGCGAGTCTTATACAGTTATCCAGAAGTCTCAGCATCCAGAAGGAAAAACTCTGAGCTTGCAGGATGCATAAATCTTGTTTTAAAGTTCTTTATGCAGTAATAAACCTCTGTTACATTAAGGTAAGTCTGTCTTTTGTCTTTATTTTTTTTAAATTACTGTATTTCAACATTAATACTCAGTTTGGTATATAGTCTGGGGTATAGAACTTTTTTTTTCTTTCTTAGCTAGGCCTATTCTTGACATTGACTCTCAAGCAACGAGAAACTAAACTTATCCGGCATTTGCCAATCCCCGGTGGTGCCGGATAATGGGGATTTTTCATGCACAAGAGTTCCCAGTGATGGTAGTTCAGTGCCGATAATGACTTCTGCTGTTTTTACAGCTCGCTGCAGGGCTTCTCTGGCAGCCTTGGTGCAGCTGTTGTACCAGGCCGGCATGCAGTTGGTCAGACCGCTTTCTATAGGGCATCTGTAGTAATAACCAGCAGCTTCTGTGGAAGGTTAGCGCTCCTTAGTTTTCTCATAAAGTAGAGGCACTGTTGTGCTTTGCCAGTTACAGCTAAAGCATTGTCAGCCCAGGAGAGGACTATTGCACTGGCCACAGGGCATCTGGGTGTCACTGCAGGAAATTGAGGCTCGGGTCTCTTCTGCTTCAGACTATAAAATTCAGGGACATCTATGTGGACACCTGAACCTCCTCACTGCTACATGATACCAGTCTGGGATTTCCTGAAACCTGTAATGTATACTGGCAGACCTTCAGTATCTACCCCATATATACTCGAGTTAAAGCCTATACCTAACTTATCCTTAAAAAAAAAAATGGGGAAAATGGTTGACCCGAGCATAAGCTGAAGGTATGCAGCAGCACACCACATGCAGTACATTACAATGCAGCAAACCATTACACTGCAACGCACCCGCTTCATTGTGAACATTGCATAGGTGGTGCATTGCAATGTTGCGCATCCTCCGTAGCTTTTTAGTTTCGCATCCTCCGTAGCTTGCCAGTTGTGCATCTTCCATAGCTTTTCAGTTGCGCTTCTGGAGCTTGTTAGTTGCGCATTCTCTGTAGCTTATCAGTTGCGCATCCTTCATAGATTTTTAGTTGTCTATCCTCTGTAGATTGTGAGTTGTGCATCCTCCGCAGCTTGTCAGTTGTGCATCCTCCGTAGCTTGTCAGTTGTGCATCCTCCGTAGCTTGTCAGTAGCACTCTCTCTTTGCGACCGTTAGTTGAGGCAACCGGAAGCCTCAACTAACCGTAATGCCTGAGGGATAATGGGGACTTTGTTTTTAGGGTGATTTCAGGCTCTTAAATACTTACTGAGCCTCCAGAGACGTCTAGCAGTCTTCCTCCTGCTCCTAGCTGCTTCCAGCGTCAGTGCACACAAGTCTGCATGTCACGTGACCCGATGCAAGTCAGGTGACACGCTGGCTTCCATGCACAGGGGAGGCTGGAAAGCCACTAGGAGCCCGCTAGGAGCAAGAGGAAGGCTGCAAGACATAGCTGGAGGCTCGGGGAATATTTGGGGGAGGGGTTGTGCTTTTTAGGCCTGTTGCTCAAGCAACGGACAAGCACATGTATCCCACTTCAGGTGATCCCCGCTGGTGCCGGAAACTGGGGACTGTGCTGTGTGTGCATCTGCAGCAATTACCCCTAATAATCTGATCATTTATAATGTCACAATTTGGAGAATGTATGAAGTAAAATGAAAGGACAACTGTAACAAGGGGGATATGGCGGCTGCCATATTTATTTCCTTCTAAGCAATACAAGTTGCCTGGCTATCCTGCTGATCCTTTGCCTCTAATACTTTCAGCCATAGACCATGAACAAGCATGCAGCAGATCAGGTGTTTCTGACATTATTGTCACATCTGACTGGATTAGCTGCATGCTTGTTTCTGGTGTGATTCAGACGCTACTGCAGCCAAATAGATCAGCAGGGCTGCCAGGCAACTGGTATTGTTTAAAAGGAAATAAATATGGCAGCCTCTAAATATGGCGCATCACCGAAAATCCCCTATAAAGCCACCATTTTTGAACTCTGTATTATGAAAGGCCTAGCAGGCTAGCTTATTATTATCATTTAGCTGAGAGACTGACCACCTTCCACAGTGATCCTAACATCCAAGAGAGGTGATCTGCATTTATTCTTGGTGACTTTATTGCCTATAAGCAAGGGCAGGGCTCTCTCACCCTTTTATGTCTTGGGATGTATTATACATTTTATTCATTATGTAACAATTGTCACTGTAATTACCAGGTCTGTATTTTGTATTGATTCTGTGTTTTGTTACCAATTTTGTATTTTGTATATTGGTGTTGTACACCATTTGTCTGTATTATTATGTACCCCATGTTTGTTCATTACTTCGACTTTATAAAGCAATAATGGTAAACAAGACTGCACTTTTTTAAAGTGATTAGACAAACATAACACTAAACTGGAGGTGATATTTCACCATGATCAAGGAGCTCTATAAGAGGTGGGACACAAATACAATCAGGTGAGTTCCAGTCTGACCTGGTGGGAAAGGTTTCCATGTTCCAGGGATCCTCAGACTGGGCCTCTGCGGCTTACAACTTCTTTTCTGCACCCCCTGATGGTCATGATGGAGATTACAATCATATGCATCATTACACAGGTGAGTTTATGTTTAAAACTACTCAAACAAAATCCACATGGTTAGAAGGTTAGTGGCTGATACACAGTCTTATAGGCCAATAGTTCTGTGATAAACTATAGTATATAAAGGTTAGATGTTTTCTCAAACTTCAAGGGATACTGTAGCGGGGTCAGGGGAAAATGAGTTGAACTTACCCGGGACTTCTAACGGTCCCCCGCAGACATCCTGTGCCCACGCAGCCACTCACCGATGCTCTGGCCCCGCCTCCTGTTCACTTCTGGAATTTCAGACTTTAAAGTCTGAAAACCACTGCACCTGCGTTGCCGTGTCCTCGACCCCACTGATGTCACCACAAGCGTACTGTGCAGGCCCAGTATAGTCAGTGTCTGCGCAGTACGCTCCTGGTGACATCAGTGGAAGCGAGGACACAGCAACGCAGGCAGGCGCAGTGGTTTTCAGACTTTAAAGTCTGAAATTCCAGAAGCGAACCAGAGGCGGGGCTGGAGCATTGGGGAGTGGCTGCGTGGGCACAGGATGTCTGCGGGGGACCGTTAGAAGCCCCGGGTAAGTTCAACTCATTTTCCCCCGACACCCTACAGTATCCCTTTCAGGCAGTAACTATGAAGAGAAGCTGGTTGTTTAAATTTGTTTTTTAGAAGACCCCTGTCACCGGTTCTCTGCTGTGTCAACTAAAATCAAGTTTCACTGTTCCATGGGAATGCAAGTGTGCAAGTGACACGCATGTGACACGAATGCTGCTGAGTAGATGTGTGACATCAGCCTAGAAGTTAGGACATCACAGAAAGCCAGGATAAAGGAGGCCGCAAGGTCTTGTGCTCCCCCCCCCCCCGGTGCACAAACCCCTAATTAAGGGAGAGTGTGTGAGCATGGAAAGGTGACACACGACAAGGAAAACACACTCACATGGACTGTCTAACCAAAGGTAGAGCTTGAAGGTTAAATATAAATACAAATAAAGGTAATACTTCTGCATATAAGTCTTCTCAGGGGGTATTGTAAGAATCTGCAGGGTTCTTGTCATGTAAATCCCTCAGAAAACTGTATTCAGAGTTCTCCCTTAAAGGACACCCGAGGCAAAAATAAACTAATGAAATAAACAATTGTATCTATCCTCCTTCTCCTAAAAATGACCTTTTAATATATTCCACAGCTTTATTTTATATTTAAATCTACTTGGTAAGTTCTTACTGGTTTATTGTTTTTGCTCAATGACACATTGATTGAAGTATGCCAGAGCTAAAAGCTATGAACTATTGAACCTTTTTATCTCTTTCTTGCTCTCGGAAGCCATTTTCTGCTAGAAAAGTGTTTTATAAGTGTAATTTCTTATCAGTGAGGGTCACACTGTAGTCTGACCCAGATAGGAACTGCCACTTACATACCTGATGTTTAACTCTTTCATGCAGAGAAAGAAAAAAAGGAACACAGCCTAGTTATTTGTATGCTTGGTACTGTACATACACATGTCTATCTCAGCATGTCACATGTCACCTCGGGTATCCTTTAAGATTTATTCTAGAGAAACATAATTCTGATCATTCTAGTACATCATGCTTTGTGGAAGGCCATTGAGCTTTATCTTCTCTAATGTACAGACAGCCCGGCACCGTCCAACACTAGGAGTGTAAACAAATCACAACATGAAAATCAACAGAAGTTTCCCAGAATCCGGAAGAACTCCAATTAAGGCCCGAAGTTCCTGGACTTGTGTAGTAGGTATGCTGCCCATCACATTCTCATGGAAGCCAATAAAAGCTCCGGATGTGATTGTCAGCTCTCACACACCCACAGCCCACCTATAGTGAGATATGCTTACTTATCACTTGTTATGCTGGAGAGTTTTCTGTATATAAGATGTAGCTGTAATTTATAGGTGAGGAGAATGGTATTCACTTGACATAGCAATTTAGAGCTGATGTACGTTCTGCTGCTTCTGTAACCAATGCTGAGCAGTGCATTGTGACCTAGGCAATACATCTCTAATGGCCTCAGAGTGTCTCTGGTCTGTATATACAGCTGCAGCTGTGTGATGGTCCAGCTGATACAAGAGTAAGTGCAGTCTCATCAGATGATCGCTGGTGCCGTGATACCGAGGGCAACCACCTAATAAGTTTTTATTATCTGCAGTATCCACCTCCCTCTGAAATCTATTCTACAAAGACTACAATGGGAACATGAGACAAGGACTGACTATGATAGGGGGATGGATTGTTATTAGAGATGTCACAAACATTATTCTGCAAATGTTCGTGAACAGGGGAATCTGGTGAACAGCCATAGACTAAAATGGGCAGGCGAGTTTTAAAACCTACAAAGACGGGGGGGGGGGGGGGGGACGTGTCCGCCGCGCAATCTAGCTGGACGTGTGAGTTGGGAGCTCCGTTCAGGATACCCTGCAAAAAGCGGCTGATAAGCCTGCCAATAGAGCTAAAACCCGGCAAACAGGGTAGAGACATGTCGGAGACACCGATGGAGCAGGAGGCAAACATGAAAAGGAAAAAGGGGAATCTAAAACCCCAAAAATTGCCAGAGCTACCTACAAAGATGGCACCGGCGAGAAAGCAAGGGGAGGACCCGGAGCTGCGGACTCAGCCCTGACAGCCACAGTCACTCTGTGTCCCCAGCCTCCAGGAGCCCGGTGAAATCCAAAATGAAGCTAACTGCATCTGACGAGCAGGTAAGCCACGCAGCTCCCCCGATAGCTTCCACCCCAGCACTGCAGACACCGCTGGAAAACTTCCCAGCATCAGACCAAGGGATAACCCAAACCTACTTAACCTCCCTGGCGGTAAGCCCGTGCTGAGCACGGGCTATGCCGCCGGGAGGCACTGCTCAGGCCCTGCTGGGCCGATTTGCATAATTTTTTTTTGCTGCACGCAGCTAGCACTTTGCTAGCTGCGTGCAGTGCCCGATCGCCGCCGCTGCCCGCCGATCCGCCGTTATACGCGTCGCCGCAGCCGCCCCCCCCCAGACCTCGTGCGCTGCCTGGTCAATCAGTGCCAGGCAGCGCTGTGGGGTGAATCGGAGTCCCCTTTGACGTCACGACGATCCCGCCCCGTCGCCATGGCGACGGGGGAAGCCCTCCAGGAGATCCCATTCTTTGAACGGGATCTCCTGATCCGGCGATCGAAAGGGCTGGGGGGATGCCGCTGAGCAGCGGCTATCATGTAGCTCTCGCTACATGAAAAAAAAATAAAAAAATTTAAAACGTATTTGCTGCCCCCTGGCAGATTTTGACAAACCGCCAGGAGGGTTAAAAGAGCTAATAGTCACTCTCAAATCCTCCCTGTCTGCTGAGTTTTTACAAATCACTAACCACCTGCAGCAATCAATCAGCTCCCTAGGGGACAGAGTAGCTACAGTGGAACAGAGCGTGGTCATGCTTACTACTGAACACAATAAGACAGTAGATTGCTGGGATGAAAATCAGCAGAACATATCGTAGCTTAAGATGAAGGCAATGGACTTGGAGGACAGGAACAGAAGATGTAATCTGAAATTCAGAGGGGTGGAGGAATCTATAGCACAGTCACAGCTAAAAGACTTTATTGGTTCCCTAGTCCAAAAAACCCTGCCTCAGCTATCAGATATTGAAAGAGTGATAGAACGAGCACACAGGTTACCCAAGCCTCCTCACTTGCCAGACAATGTCCCTAGAGACGTTATATGCAACTTCCAATTCTTCCATACCAAGGACAATCTGCTCCAATTTGTTAAACAAAATGGATCCCTCCCTGATCCGTTCAAGGGAATTACCCTATATTCTGATCTGTCACAAGCCACGCTGGCCAAACGCAGATTACTGGCTCCAATTACGAAAGCCTTACGCGACCACAAAATCTTGTATCGCTGGGGATTCCCCACGAAGCTACTAGTCACAAGGGGGGGGGGGGGAGAAAACTTTTTCTATCCAAGCTCCGGAAGATGGCCATAAGCTACTCTCGTCTTGGGGAATAAAGTGCACTGAATTGCCTCCGAAAACTCAACGCTCTAACTACGCAGTCAAAGTTCCACAAGATTGGCACCAGGTTAAATGAAGGGGTGCCCTGACCCAGCCCTGAATTTCCTAAAATGTGGTTCCTGCTGTTAGTAGTGACTGGTTTCCCCTTAGAGTGGACTTCCAGTTACTACCTTCCCCATCCTAGAACCGCTCTCTTCAGCTCCTACAACTTTCAAAAGGTTACTCCCAGACGGGTAATTTCAAAACAAACCTTTCTTTACATCCTCCTCTCAACTGCAAAGAGAGGATATGAAAACACAGCACAGGTGGTCGATTCCCCTCCCCACCCTGGATTCCTTGGAACAATACTGGTCTATCTTTATTCGACTAGAAGCCTTACTTGGATTCTTTTACAAGCATAAGTATACGCAGGTTTTCAGTCCAACGTGGTGATATTTACCTCAATTAATGTCAAAGGACTAAACTCTCCAATCAAAAGGCATAGTATGTGGAAGGAAGCAATCCAACTGAAATCGGAAATATTATTTATCCAGGAGACACACTTTATGATAGACAAAGCCCCACACTGCTCGCATCCGAACTTCCCCCAAATAATTTGCAACAATTTCCAAAAGAAGAAAAGAGGTGTGATGATTGCCTTCCACAAGAACTTAGATGTGGACATAACTTCAGTAGAGAAAGATACACAAGGACGATATCTGATTGTTTCCTGTGTTGTAAATAAGGTAGCTTACACTCTACTTAAATTGTACGCACCCAATACAGGCCAATTGAAATTTCTTAGGAATCTATTCACGGTTGTGGCTAAAAGTAAATACCCGGGTCTCATAATAGGAGGGGACTTTAACATCACAATAGATCCAAAACTAGACTCTACCAACCGCCACCCCAAAACCAATACATCTTTGGCGCCCTTACTAGCTAAATGGGACCTCTACGACTCCTGGAGAATTATCCATGGGGATGAGAAGGATTTTACCTTCTTCTCTCATGTACACCATACATACACCAGAATTGATTTTTTTTATAACTAATAGATGGACCCTAAAGAAAATATCAGACACAGCCATACACTCTATCTCGTGGTCTGATCATGCCCCCATATCCCTGTCATTAGATTTAGCAGCATATAATTCCCCCAGACCCCCCTGGAGGCTGAATAACACACTTCTGTTTTCAGATACCTATAAGAAACAGATTAAGGAATACATAGATGAATATTTTGAATTTAATCCCACAACAGACGTTGGAGAAGCCACAACCTGGCTAGCTTTCAAAGCAGTCATGAGAGGTCAGCTCATTAAAATGGGAGCCCGAGCAAAAAAAGAAAAGGAGAGTAAAATGGACAAACTGTTGGCAGCAATTAAGGAAGCAGAACAAGCCCACAAAAGCCAACCTAGTCAAACCGGCACTAAATTATTATTTAACCTCAGGCAAGAACTGCGACTACTCCTAACTTCGGAATACGAGTCTCGATTATCGAGACTCAAATTCTCCCAATACCACCAAAATAATAAAGCAAGCGCAACACTAGCTAAACTTATTCAACAAAGATCAGCTAAGGCAAGGATAAACAAACTAATCCACCCTTTCTCTAAACAGCCACTATTTGACCCGCAAGCTATAGCTGATGCCTTCAGTGATTTCTACAAGGCCTTATATAACCTAAGGGAGGATAAGAACACCCCCTAACCCACTCATAAAAGCATAACAGATTTTCTAGGGGAAATTAAACTACCATCCATTTCACCCTCTCAACTATTATCTCTTAACAAGCCTTTTACCCCCTCAGAGATTCTGAACACTATACTCAAGTCCAAGCCTAACAAAGCCCCAGGTCCTGATGGCTTCTCCAATGAATTCTACAAGACCTTTGCCCCCCTCCTAACCCCGAGACTCACCTCCCTGTTTAATAAGTTCACCCACACTGGTAGCATCCCCCCAGAGTTCACCCAGGCCATCATAACAGTAATACCAAAACCAGGCAAAGAACAGACAAGCCCATCCAATTTCCAGCCAATCTCTTTATTAAACTGTGATCTAAAACTATACTCCAAGATATTAGCAAACAGGCTGTTTGACTTGCTACCAGGTATATTGGGTTTGGACCAGGTGGTATTTACCAAGGGCAGGCAAGCGGCGGATGGAACCAGACGTGTTCTTAATATTCTTCACTCATTGGGATCTGATCGAAGGCCTTCTCTGCTTCTCACTTTGGATGCGGAGAAGGCCTTAGACAGAGTCCACTGGGGATTCCTGGGTGAAGTTCTAGGGGAAATTTGGGATTACGGGAGAGTTCCACCAAGCAAATGTAGCAGCAAGCAAATGTAAATGTAGCAGGTTTTATCTCGAAATCCTTCAAAATCACAAATGGCACGAGACAGGAGTGCCCATTGTCCCCCCTAATATTTGTTTTAGTAATGGAAACACTAGCAGAGGCAATTAGAGCAAACCCGAATATCACAGGCATCCAAGTGGGCTCCCTTACACCCAAAATCAGCTTATTTGCGGACGACGTCCTACTATCCATATCTGACCCACTAAACTCCCTACCTCATGTTATAAAAACTCTATCAGAATTCTCAAAGGCCTCTCTATACAAAATTAAGGAGTCTAAATCCTCCTTACTAGGGATAAATATTACAACAAAAATGAGAAACTTGATTTCTTCTTCCTCTCCATTCCCGTGGGCAAAAAAACCAATATCATACCTGGGTATCTCCATCCCCACAACTCTCACAAATGTTTACTCAGCCAATTTCCCTGGGTTATTAAGAAAAATCAAAGAAGAATTGGCACATCTATCTAAATTCGAATTCTCAATATCTGGGAAAATTGCAGCATATAAAATGGCAATATTCCCTAAGATATTATATTTATCTAGAACAATTCCTATAACCATCCCACCCACATTTTTTAAAGAATTAAACACCTTAGTCTCCCAATTCCTATGGAAAAAAAAGAAGCATAGACTATCTTTCACCATTCTCACTACCTCTACCAAATCAGGAGGATTCGGACTCCCTAATCCCTTGATTTACCATTATGCTGCCATTCTAGACATGTCGCAATACTGGTGGCCCTTCTCTCCCCAGAAGTACTGGGCCCTACAAGAACAAGAAGATTATAATGGGCAACTTGCCAATTTCCTATACCTCCTATGGTTAGGTCTTCCTCCAATTAAGCCAAAGAACGCTTTAATCACCTCCACCATAGAAGTTTGGGAGAGAGCAATGAAACTCTTAGGGGGGACAGGGGACACAAAAGTAGCAGTTCCCCTCACCTCTTTACGATTAGCCATCCCAAACCTCAACATTTCTAAGTGGACAGAAGCAGGGATACAAACTCTAGATGATATTATAGATGTCAAACCCAAATCCTTCTCGGCCTTAAAGAGAAATTCAAGCTATCTGATAGAGAAAGGTTCGTCCATCTGCAAATATCCCATCTTCTATCAAAAAACCAGTACTCACCACCCCTAATTAATAAAAAAAATTTGGGACTTCATCGCTTCCTCGAAATATAGAAAGGGAGGAATATCCTTCTGGTATAACCTATTGATAAATGCCTCCCCTTCTCCCATTAGCAAGTATACTAAGATTTGGGAGTACGACCTCCAAACTTCGCTACCGATAGCCACCATTCTAAAAGCCCTAGAAACCCAAAAACGCTACTCCAAATGTATAACACATGTGGAGACAACGAAAAAAATACTCTATAAATGGTACCTCACCCCACGCATACTATCTAAAATGTCTCCTAACAACTCCCCTTACTGCTGGAGACAATGCTCAACTACAGGCACACTTCTTCATATACTATGGTCCTGCCCCAAGATAACCTCATTTTGGGACAAAGTATCCAAACTTATCTCTAGGATAGTAGGCTCACACACCATACTCACACCCCAATTGGCACTCTTCCTCATAGGATTGGATCAATTTCCAATGGACCTGAGACTAGTAATATCACACATCATCTCAGCAGCCAAGCACCTGGTGCTTACTAACTAGCTTCAAACTCATACCCCATCTATAACCCAAGTGATCCAACTAACTGAATATAATCTAAAAATGGAATACCTACTGAAATCCAGAGATGGCCAAAACTTGATGAGAGATAAATGGTCCTTTGACTGGCCATTATTATCGCCCAACTGAAACGATAACTTTGCCACACTTGTAGTTTTGACAGACCAGACTCATAAATGCTTAATGGAGATAGTATCTAAAAACCCCTTACTAAGCTCAAAACTCCGGGAATCCTCCAGATTCACCCCCCCCCACCCACCTGGCCCGACCATCCATAACACTTCATGTCTCAGTCATAGAGAGAGCAGATTGAGACCTCTGAAGATGCATTATTTTAAATAGGAATAAAAGTTCTACAAATAAGAAAATTTGATAAACAGTTACGGTTAAGAGAACCTTGAGAGAAACACCCTAGTGCCTGGGAGTAGCAGTAAATAAGCATGTTAACCTCCTGAGCGATAATCCCGAGCTGAGCTCGGGGTATATCGCGCAGGAGGATTTCTCAGGCCCTGGTGGGCCGATTTGCATAATTTTTTTTTTGTTACACGCAGCTAGCACTTTGCTAGCTGCGTGTAACTTCCGATCGCCGCCGATCCGCCGCCGCTCGCCGTGCCATGCAGTCCCCCCCCTCCCCGACCCCTTGCGCAGCCTGGCCAATCAGTGCCAGGCAGCGCTGAGGGGTGGATCTGGACTCCCTCCGACGTCACGACGTCCATGACGTCGGTGACGTCATCCCGCCCCGTCGCCATGGTGACCGGGGAAGCCCAGCAGGAAATCCCATTCTGAACGGGATTTCCTGCTTACTCTGATCGCCGAAGGCGATCGGAGTGGGTGGGGGGATGCCGCTGCGCTGCGGCTATCATGTAGCGAGCCCTGGGCTCGCTACATGATTTAAAAAATAAAAAATTTAAAAAAAATAGTGCTGCGCCACCTCCTGGGCGATATAATTGTATCGCCCAGAGGGTTAATGTAGGTATCGTGAAGCTGTCTAGAGTTTAAAAATTTTGCACTAAAATTGAATTTACAACCACTAATATGCAACTCTTTATGTATGCTTTAAAAGGTTTTGCTTATCGTAGTAAGCATATGCATATGTTTATGTACAACGTATAGATAGAAGTTAAGATGATATAGATGATAGATTTTGTCGGAGGCCTAAGTTCTAGACCTCATGATACACTGTAAGACGTACTGTATTCAATGCAACGAAAATCCATGTATCTGAAAGTTTAACCCTCTGGGCGATACAATTATATCGCCCAAGAGGTGGCGCAGCACTATTTTTTATTTTTTTTTATTTTTTAAATCATGTAGCGAGCCCAGGGCTCGCTACATGATAGCCGCAGCGCAGCGGCATCCCCCCACCCACTCCGATCGCCTTCGGCGATCAGAGTAAGCAGGAAATCCCGTTCAGAACGGGATTTCCTGCTGGGCTTCCCTGGTCGCCATGGCGACGGGGCGGGATGACGTCACCGACGTCATGGACGTCGTGACGTCATAGGGAGTTCCGATCCACCCCTCAGCGCTGCCTGGCACTGATTGGCCAGGCTGCGCAAGGGGTTGGGGAGGGGGGGGGCTCCGCGGAACGGCGGGTAGCGGCGGATCGGCGGCGAGCAGCGGCGATCGGAAGTTACACGCAGCTAGCAAAGTGCTAGCTGCGTGTAACAAAAAAAAAATTATGCAAATCGGCCCAGCGGGGCCTGAGAAATCCTCCTGCGCGACATACCCCAAGCTCAGCTCGGGATTATCGCTCAGGAGGTTAATAAAAACAATTTAAACAAAAAAAACCTACAAAGACTGTCTGGCCACAAAAGTGATGGAGAAGTGGTTTCAAGGGGTCTAGCACCTGGACTGTGGCATGCTGGAGGGGGATCCATGCCAACAGTACTACCAAAAATTACGGAGTTGACGCAAAGTTGGGTTTTAATCCCTAAAGGGCAGAAATCATATTGTGCATAGCTCTGGGTGTCAGTGGGCTGTGGAGTGTCTCACACAGAGAAATGCAATAGTGCTATCAGAATACAGTGAGAAAATAATGCACTGAAGTGGTTCTGTGTGTGCAATGACAACGGAGGCAACAACAATAGCAGTTTTGTGCACACAGCTCTGGGTGTCAGTGGGCTGTGGGGTGTCGCACACAAAAAAACACAGGAGGTCGATGTGCTAGCCCTCAAATGGGCTATTTGGGATGCTTTGACAGCAAGTGAGGAACAAGAACACAGGCCTAGCTAATGCTTTTCTTACTTATCTGCAGCAAGTCTGACCCTGCTCTCACTAAAAGTCAGCAGCCAGCAGAGAATGAATCCAATATGGCCACTGCAACTGCATTTTGATAGGGGGATGGGAGGTCCAGGAGGGGGTGCTAGCTGATTGGCTGCCATGTTTCTGCTGACTGTGAGCTAAGGGGTAAAAGTTTAGCTCATTGATGATATACAGGTGGCGGGTCTAAATGCCAAATGTTTGCTGTTCGCCACGAATGCGAACAGCAGAAGTTTGCAGAATACTGTTCGCCGGCCATCTCTATTTGTCTGTTTGGAAGCGCTGCCATTTCCTCCTGCTGTACAAAACTTAAGTATACTTCAGGCTAGCTGCCTCCAGGGGTGTCAGCTTGCATTCAAATTCTAGAATTTAGATTAGTGTTAGCACATAATTTGTATCTGATTTGTATTCAAGGTGTGTATTTAGCCCCAAGGGGCAGAAGATGTCAGCACTATGTAAATACACAATAATGAGCAGAATGATATTGTACACACACAGCACACTGTGCTCACACTACTGAAGTAATGAAAGTGCATTGGGGTCAAAAGTACAATGAAAATCTTCAGAGCACACCAGAGATAATTTGCTCCTCCCTTTATTCTACATCCGAGCTGTCACCTGTCCAGTCACCTGATTCCAGGACACTTTCCATAAGCTCAGTAATGGAGGAGGGGACTTCCATGTCCCGGCTACCAGTCTGTCAGTTGCTGGGAGGAGGAGCCACTGGGAGGCGGAGCTGCTGGGAGGAGGCGCATGGCCAGAAGAGAATGGAAGTCTCAGGAGGGATTAACGTGAGATGAGTCTCTGTATAAAACTGAGATCCTAGCCTAATACAGGCTCTATACTGGCTCCACTGGCCGTGTTACAGTATTTACAGATGAGGCCCCCAGTCATTGCCCCAATAATGGAGTGTTGATGTGGGCCTAGTACTTGTGGGTGTAAGCATCATTAGCCACCCAATATTATAGCCAGGTAATGTGTTTATTATGGTTAGGGCCCCCTGCTGGCCCCTGTGTAATAACACATCTGGAAGGGCTGGGGAGTGCAGCCTGGATAGCAGTCCCAATATGTTCTTTGTTTTTTTATTCAAAGTGTGGTAGTTATAGCACAAAAGACCAGCACTCAGCTTCCAAACCAGACCATGTGAAATGTCCACAGCTTGGATCCAGTCACACTGTGCCTCCGCCGTATACAGCATACAATTTGGTTCAGAAAGAAGTCCAGGGCGGGCACCAGTGTATATTCACCAAAAAATTTTTATTTCTTCAGGATGGTAAAAACAGAGGAGGCCCCCGATAGAGAGCGCTCCCCCCTACCTTATAGCCGTTTTGTGAGGGCTTCACATCATCAGAGGTATTCCGGGAGTGCAGGGAGGCCGGTATACTGCGCCATTATTGAGCTCCTCTTTCAGATGAGCGTGGCGTCTGACGTCACCGGGTGCCCCTCCCATCGTATGCATATTCTGTTACGCGCACCCACTATGGCATACGTACAGCGCAGGCACAAGTCCTATGCTACCTTCTTGCACATGCCTACTCCAGTATGCGTAATCCGCAAGTGCTACGCACCGTGGTCTATCAGCAACATGCGGGATAAGGGCAGGCCAATCAATCCACAAATGGCCACGCTCCTACACATATCCCAATTCACTTGTTGCTACTAGAGTTGGGCCGAACCTCCGATTTTAGGTTCGCGAACCTGGTTCGCGAACTTCCGCGGAAGGTTCGGTTCGCGTTAAAGTTCGCGAACCGCAATAGACTTCAATGGGGATGCGAACTTTGAAAAAAAAAATAATTATGCTGGCCACAAAAGTGATGGAAAAGATGTTTCAAGGGGTCTAACACCTGGAGGGGGGCATGGCGGAGTGGGATACATGCCAAAAGTCCCCGGGAAAAATCTGGATTTGACGCAAAGCAGCGTTTTAAGGGCAGAAATCACATTGAATGCTAAATGACAGGCCTAAAGTGCTTTCAAACATCTTGCATGTGTATACATCAATCAGGTAGTGTAATTAAGGTACTGCTTCACACTGACACACCAAACTCACCGTGTAACGCAGCGCAAACAGCTGTTTGTGTAGTGACGGCCGTGCTGGACTGGTGCGCACCATGGCGAGAGTGCAGGTTTTGGTGGCTTTACAGCCCATATGGTCGCCTGGCTGATGTAGCTGAATGACAGAACAGTGACTGTCCAGCTGATCAAATTTGGTCTGACCACAATGAGGCAACGACCTTATTATCGTGGGTGTGCCCCCCGAGACACTCATCTAGGCGCCGGTCATTGCTTCATTGTGATACGCAAGCCCCTTCACCACGGCAAGGTAATGATCCCGAAGGGGAATGGGCGCATGTACATGCCTTTTCTTTTGTTGTTCCAGCTGCCCGCAGTGCAGCCAGAAAAATTAGGCAGTCATGTAAACGCACCAGAAAAATTATTACAGCGGCCGCTGCTAGCAGCGGCCTAAAAAATTCAGCAATCCGTCTGGAGTCCCGGACCCTGTTGGTGGTGGCGGAGAAGGTAGTCAAGCGGCCTGCAGGCAGACATGCTGTGTGGAGGGACTGGGAGCGACTTAGTCTTCTTGGGGCAGGCCAGGCAGCCAGTCACACGGCGTGCAGGCAGAGATGCTGTGTGTGCGGGGACTGACTTAGTCTTGGGGCGGGCAGCAGCCCTCCGGGATCCATGCCTCATTCATTTTGATAAAGGTGAGGTACTTAACACTTTTGTGACTTAGGCGACTTCTCTTCTCTGTGACAATGCCTCCAGCTGCGCTGAAGGTCCTTTCTGACAGGACGCTTGCGGCAGGGCAGGAGAGAAGTTGGATGGCAAATTGGGACAGTTCTGGCCACAGGTCAAGCCTGCGCACCCAGTAGTTCAAGGGTTCCTCATCGCTGTTCACAGCAGTGTCTACATCCACACTTAAGGCCAGGTAGTCGGCTACCTGCCGTTCCAGGCGTTGGTGGAGGGTGGATCCGGAAGGGCTACGGCGAGGTGTTGGACTAAAGAACGTCCGCATGTCCGACATCACCATGAGATCGCTGGAGCGTCCTGTCTTTGACTGCGTGGACACGGGAGGAGGATTAGTGGCAGTGGTACAGTGCTGGCGTTGTGCCGTCACATCACCCTTAAAGGCATTGTAAAGCATAGTTGACAGCTGGTTCTGCATGTGCTGCATCCTTTCCACCTTCCGGTGAGTTGGTAACAAGTCCGCCACTTTGTGCCTGTACCGAGGGTCTAGTAGTGTGGCCACCCAGTACAGCTCATTCCCCTTGAGGTTTTTTATACGGGGGTCCCTCAACAGGCAGGACAGCATAAAATACGACATCTGCACAAAGTCGGATCCAGTACCCTCCATCTCCTCTTGCTCTTCCTCAGTGACGTCACGTAAGTCAACCTCCTCCCCCCAGCCGCGAACAATACCACGGGAAGGTTGAGCAGCACAAGCCCCTTGCGATGCCTGCTGAGGTTGTTCTCCTGCCGCTGTCCCCTCCTCCTCCTCCTCCTCCTCCCCCAAAGAAACACCTTGCTCATCATCCTCTGAGTCTGACTCGTCTTCTGCACACGACTTCTCTTCTTCCTCCTCCTCCCCCCTCTGTGCTGCCGCAGGTGTTGAGGAAACAGCTGGGTCTGATGAAAATTGGTCCCATGCCTGTTCCTGCCGTAACGGTTCCTGGTCACGCTCATTCACAGCTTCATCCACCACTCTACGCACAGCACGCTCCAAGAAGTAAGCGTAGGGAATTAAGTCGCTGATGGTGCCCTCACTGCGGCTCACCAGGTTGGTCACCTCCTCAAACGGCCGCATGAGCCTGCATGCATTTTCCATCAGTGTCCAGTTGTCGGGCCAGAACATCCCCATCTTCCCAGACTGTTTCATTCTACTGTAGTTGTAGAGGTAGTGGGTCACGGCTTTCTTCTGTTCTAGCAGGCGGGAGAACATGAGCAGGGTCGAGTTCCAGCGAGTCGGGCTATCGCAAATGAGGCGTCTCACCGGCATGTTGTTTTTGCGCTGAATTTCCGCAAAGCGTGCCATGGCTGTGTAAGACCGCCTCAAATGCCCACAGAACTTCCTGGCCTGCTTCAGGACATTCGCTAAGCCAGGGTACTTTGCCACAAATCTTTGAACCACTAGATTCATGACATGTGCCATGCAGGGTATGTGTGTCAGCTTCCCCATATGCAAAGCGGCAAGCAGATTGCTGCCGTTGTCGCACACCACGTTGCCTATCTCCAGGTGGTGCGGGGTCAGCCACTCATCCACCTGTTTCTTAAGAGCAGCCAGGAGAGCTGCTCCAGTGTGACTCTCCGCTTTGAGACAAGACATGTCTAAGATGGCGTGACAGCGTCGTACCTGGCATGCAGCATAGGCCCTGCGGAGCTGGGGCTGTGTAGCTGGAGAGGAGAACTGCCACTCAGCCAAGGAGGAGGAGGACAGCGAAGAGCATGTAGCAGGAGGAGAGGAGGTGGCAGGAGGCCTGCCTGCAAGCCGTGGAGGTG
Organism: Hyperolius riggenbachi; assembly: GCF_040937935.1. Classification (NCBI taxonomy): domain Eukaryota; kingdom Metazoa; phylum Chordata; class Amphibia; order Anura; family Hyperoliidae; genus Hyperolius; species Hyperolius riggenbachi. The sequence goes on from NC_090655.1 coordinate 277,360,942, forward strand.
TCACAATTTGGTCCGCTGCGCCCTGCTTGCCATCGTTCACCACCAGGTTCACCCAATGGGCTGTGTAGGTAATGTAGCGGCCCTGCCCGTGCTTGGCAGACCAGGCATCCGTGGTCAGGTGTACCCTTGACCCAACGCTCTTCACAAGAGATGACACCACTTGCCTCTCAACTTCACGGTGCAGTTGGGGTATGGCCTTTCTCGAAAAATAAGTGCGGCCTGGCATCTTCCACTGCGGTGTTCCGATGGCCACAAATTTACGGAAGGCCTCAGAGTCCACCAGCCGGTATGGTAACAGCTGCCGAGCTAACAGTTCCGCCACGCCAGCTGTCAGACGCCGGGCAAGGGGGTGACTGGCCGAAATTGGCTTCTTCCGCTCAAACATTTCCTTCACGGACACCTGACTGCTGCTGTGGGCAGAGGAGCAGGAACCGCTCAAGGGCAGAGGCGGAGTGGAGGAGGGTGCCTGTGAAGGTGCAAGGGAGAAAGCGGCAGAAGCAGATAATGCACCTGATGGAGGAGGAAGAGGAGAAGGAGGGTGGCTTTGCTTTTGTGTGCTGCTGCTGCTTTTGCTCAGGTGGCCATCCCATTGCTGTTTGTGCCTTTTCTCCAGGTGCCTTCGTAAGGCACTTGTCCCTACGTGAGTGTTGGCCTTTCCACGGCTCAATTTTTGTTGGCAGAGCGAACAGATGGCTTTGGTCCGATCTGAGGCACACACATTAAAAAATTTCCACACCGCTGAGCCACCCTGGGATGTGGGCACTATGGGGACCTCAGCAGCTGATGCTGAAGGGCAAGTTGGCTGGCTGTACATAGTGGTGCCGGACTCTGCCACCAGCTGTTTCTGACGAAGAGCTGCCCCAGCTTCTTTCAGCAACTTCTCTCCTCCTACTACTCTCTGACTCCCCCTCTGAACTGTCCCCCTCTTCATCTCCTCTATTGGGAACATACAGAGGATCCCTATTACCGTCATCATCGTAGTCATCCTGCCCAGCTTCGCTTGCCTCAGACAAATCCAAACTTGCACCATCAGTAGGTCCTTCATCCTCCTGACACGTTACATCCATAGTGTTGCCGCGTAACTCAGACATATTAGCTGGTGAAAATTCATCTGGCTGTAACAACAATGGCTGTGCATCAGTGATTTCAACACTAAATAATTCTTGCGAAGTGTCAAATGCAGCGGAAGTGGTGCTAGTAGTAGCGCTGGTGGCTGAGCAAGATGAGGTGTTCTGTGTCGCTAAATACTCAACCACGTCCTGACAATCTTGGGAGGTGATGGGACGTGCCTTCTTCCGAGCACTGTACTGTGGGCCAGGTCCACACGAAATTACATTTACACGACCTCGCGCAGACCTGCCAGGTGGCCTTCCTCTGGCTCTGGCACTACCTCTTCCTCTACCTGTTTTGTCCATATCGGGTATGCACGGAGTGGTATATCACACTGCGTGCACTCACGTAGGTAGGTGGGTTCACTTAACTGCACAGGTATGCGCACTGATGCGGTGGGTTCACTAAACAGAACAGGTATACAGTGGCGGGTTCACAGAACAGGTATGCAGTGGCAGGTTCACTGAACACAACAGGTATGCAGTGGCGGGTTCACTGAACAGGTATACAGTGGCGGGTCCACTGAACAGAACAGGTATGCAGTGGCGGGTTCACTAAACAGAACAGGTATACAGTGGCGGGTTCACTAAACAGAACAGGTATACAGTGGCGGGTTCACAGAACAGGTATGCAGTGGCAGGTTCACTGAACACAACAGGTATGCAGTGGCGGGTTCACTGAACAGGTATACAGTGGCGGGTCCACTGAACAGAACAGGTATGCAGTGGCGGGTTCACTAAACAGAACAGGTATACAGTGGCGGGTTCACTGAACAGGTATACAGTGGCGGGTCCACTGAACAGAACAGGTATGCAGTGGCGGGTTCACTAAACAGAACAGGTATACAGTGGCGGGTTCACTAAACAGAACAGGTATACAGTGGCGGGTTCACTGAACAGGTATACAGTGGCGGGTCCACTGAACAGAACAGGTATGCAGTGGCGGGTTCACTAAACAGAACAGGTATGCAGTGGCGGGTTCACTAAACAGAACAGGTATACAGTGGCGGGTTCACAGAACAGGTATGCAGTGGCAGGTTCACTGAACACAACAGGTATGCAGTGGCGGGTTCACTGAACAGGTATACAGTGGCGGGTCCACTGAACAGAACAGGTATGCAGTGGCGGGTTCACTAAACAGAACAGGTATACAGTGGCGGGTTCACTAAACAGAACAGGTATGCAGTGGCGGGTTCACTGAACAGGTATACAGTGGCGGGTCCACTGAACAGAACAGGTATGCAGTGGCGGGTTCACTAAACAGAACAGGTATACAGTGGCGGGTTCACTAAACAGAACAGGTATACAGTGGCGGGTTCACAGAACAGGTATGCAGTGGCAGGTTCACTGAACACAACAGGTATGCAGTGGCGGGTTCACTGAACAGGTATACAGTGGCGGGTCCACTGAACAGAACAGGTATGCAGTGGCGGGTTCACTAAACAGAACAGGTATACAGTGGCGGGTTCACTGAACAGGTATACAGTGGCGGGTCCACTGAACAGAACAGGTATGCAGTGGCGGGTTCACTAAACAGAACAGGTATACAGTGGCGGGTTCACTAAACAGAACAGGTATACAGTGGCGGGTTCACTAAACAGAACAGGTATACAGTGGCGGGTTCACAGAACAGGCATGCAGTGGCAAGTTCACTGAACACAACAGGTATGCAGTGGCGGGTTCACTGAACAGGTATACAGTGGCGGGTCCACTGAACAGAACAGGTATGCAGTGGCGGGTTCACTAAACAGAACAGGTATACAGTGGCGGGTTCACTAAACAGAACAGGTATACAGTGGCGGGTTCACAGAACAGGTATGCAGTGGCAGGTTCACTGAACACAACAGGTATGCAGTGGCGGGTTCACTGAACAGGTATACAGTGGCGGGTCCACTGAACAGAACAGGTATGCAGTGGCGGGTTCACTGAACAGGTATACAGTGGCGGGTCCACTGAACAGAACAGGTATGCAGTGGCGGGTTCACTGAACAGGTATGCAGTGGTGGGTTCACAGAACAGGTATGCAGTGGTGGGTTCACAGCACAGGTATGCAGTGGTGGGTTCACTGAACAGGTATACAGTGGCGGGTCCACTGAACAGAACAGGTATGCAGTGGCGGTTTCACTGAACAGAACAGGTATACAGTGGCGGGTTCACAGAACAGGTATGCAGTGGCAGGTTCACTGAACACAACAGGTATGCAGTGGCGGGTTCACTGAACAGGTATACAGTGGCGGGTCCACTGAACAGAACAGGTATGCAGTGGCGGGTTCACTGAACAGGTATACAGTGGCGGATCCACTGAACAGAACAGGTATGCAGTGGCGGGTTCACTGAACAGGTATGCAGTGGTGGGTTCACAGAACAGGTATGCAGTGGTGGGTTCACAGCACAGGTATGCAGTGGTGGGTTCACTGAACAGGTATACAGTTTCGGGTCCACTGAACAGAACAGGTATGCAGTGGCGGTTTCACTGAACAGGTATACAGTGGCGGGTCCACTGAACAGAACAGGTATGCAGTGGCGGGTTCACTGAACAGGTATGCAGTGGTGGGTTCACAGAACAGGTATGCAGTGGTGGGTTCACAGCACAGGTATGCAGTGGTGGGTTCAATGAACAGGTATACAGTGGCGGGTCCACTGAACAGAACAGGTATGCAGTGGCAGGTTCACTGAACAGGTATGCAGTGGTGGGTTCACAGCACAGGTATGCAGTGGTGGGTTCACAGCACAGGTATGCAGTGGTGGGTTCACAGCACAGGTATGCAGTGGTGGGTTCACAGCACAGGTATGCAGTGGTGGGTTCACAGAACAGGTATGCAGCCAGGCAGGAACAAGTTAAGCCTAACTAATCTTTCCCTGAGAGACAGTCTGCAGCAGCTCGCCCTACTCTCACTAACGCAGGCAGCACACGAGTGACCGTAATGGCCGCCGCTGCCTGCCTTATATAAGGGGGGGTGGGGCTCCAGGGGCTAGTGTAGCCTAATTGGCTACACTGGGCCTGCTGACTGTGATGTAGAGGGTCAAAGTTGACCCTCCATGTGCATTATGGGGCGAACCGAACTTCCGCAAAGGTTCGCCTGCGGGACGCGAACGCGAACCACTGAAGTTTGCATGGAACCGTTCGCAGGCGAACCGTTCGGCCCAACTCTAGTTGCTACCACATAACGCTATGCGTATACATGCTGGGAAACACGTAACAAGGTACGCATATACCTATCAGTCATGCACAAAGCGGAAGCAAGGGCTACAAGACACTAACCATAGATGGTAAATTAAGCAGGAAAATTAGAAGTATAGACAAAGGAGGGTCAGAGAACCAGAAACCCGATCCATATAAAGTAGCCAGAGATGCAGAAGAAGGGAGAGAGAATCAGCAATTTATTTACACATTATATACATTAACTTCTATCGGATTGGGGAATAGGAATTTTTATTCAAAATCAGATACTCATAATTGTCATACATAGTCAAAGACCAATTTACTACGGCTCCAGGAAGCCCCCTAGATCATTCTTTTCATTCATGCCCAAATTGCCCAATGCATTTGTTTCAGAAATTATTTGAGCTTCTTTTTGTAATAGTAATTTTCTCTATCTCCGCCTCTATGGGGTATTTGTACAATACATAAACCTACAATTTTCATTGCCTTTATATTGCCATTATGGGTATTTCTACAATGTTCCATCACTCTAGGACACCCATGTCCTGAATCAATTGATCTCTTGTGCTCCTGGAACCGTTCTCACATTGGCCTAGTTGTCATGCCAATATAAAACCTACCGCATGTGCAATAGAGTGCATGTACCACAAATTGTGAACTACATGTACTCAGGTCCTTAATAATGTAATTTCTACCTCCTAAAATAATACTTTTCTGTTTTTCTGTAAACGGGCAAGTCGAACAATGTCCACATGGAAAGTTCCCGATTGGCGGCATATCTGATCGTCACGTAGGATTCTAAAGCTTTTTAAACTCGACACTATCATACCTCTTACATCTCCTAAACGAGACAATGGGCGGAGCCTTTGTCTTATCCTTTAAAAAGGCATTGTCCTTTAGCATTGGTCAATATTTGACGTTTGTCTCTTTTATGCTTCCAGACATTGGGGAAAAAGTCAAACGTAAAGAACGCTGTTTTAGGTGCATCCCGTGTTCCACCTCTTTTAACTCTCTTCTAGTTTCTCGGCTTTTGTATAACCCTCCGAAGAGCATTTTCCACAATATCAACAGGGTACCCTCTCTGGATCAATCAACTTCGAAGTTCTATTGCTTGTTGTCTAAAGTCATCATCATTTTGGTTGTTCTGTCTCAATCTCATAAACTGGCTTAATAGAATAGATTTCAGAATCAGAATCAGAATTAGAATCATTTATTTCGCCAAGTACAACGTGAGTTGTACCCGAAACTGGTTTTGGCACAACAGGTTCGGTGGTGGTACAGTACAGAAATTGAACAGTCAACATACAGTAGGTACACAGTAGATATATATAGCACATACATATATACAGTGGATACATACAGTAGGCACAATGCATCAATAGAGACAGAGCGAGGCATAGGTAGAGGACCCGTAAAAGAATGAACCCAGGAGAAAGGACCAGGGGGACATCCGCTGCCGTCCAAGGCACTCAAAACGCTTCTGCAGCGATACTTTGAATCAGATGCCCCTGGTCTGTCCTTGGGAAGAGAGAGAGAGAGAAAGATAGAGAAAAAAAGAGAGGAGCTGTAGAATAGTGAAGTGGAACGAAAACGAAAAAGCCCCTGGGGTTGTGGTGTGACCTGTCCGGTTAGTGACTCGACTTGTCTGGTCTTCAACTGCGATGGGACCGTGTCTGCTGGTCTGGCATTGTCTTTGTCCCTGTGTTCAGCTGCTTGGTAACTTGGTAACTTTAAAGTGCAGCCCTGCGATGATGGAAGCTGGAGCGAGCTGGAGGACCCTGCCAGTTTGGCAGACGATGGGATGGCTTTTCCAGGGGCCAGAGAGATGGTGGTGGACTGACTCCTCTGGGGACACAGCAGTGGCCTGAATTAGGCAGCGGAGAGGAAGGCCAGGAGAGTGCACTGACCTGACCAGCGGTGGTGTGCTCCGAGGGTGCCTGCAGGCCCAGTCGACAGCAGAGGAGAAGCCGGAAGAGTGGTGTAGATCCAGCAGCCTCTGGGTCCACGGATCACGACAGTGGATCAGCCGCATGTCTTAGGCAGCGTGTGGTTGCCCCCAAGTTGAAGCTGCCCCACGTGGGATCCTGCAGGTCTCCATCCTCCCGATCACGCGATCTGGCAGGCAGGGAGGCGGCGATGGAAGAGGCCTCGTCTGTTCCGCGGTTAGAGTGGCTGATGCACGCAGCAGCGGGAGCAGGAACAGTCCAGGCGGTGGTGATGAGAGAGCTTGAACAGCTGATCGCTCGATCAGCTGGCAGAACACTCTCCGCGTGTCTTCTCCTGTGTCCCGCATCCTCCCCTGCCATGGCTGTCCCATGTGCAGTGAGAGGCTGGGAGCAGCAGCGGGGGACCAGCTGTGGCTTCCCTCTGTGCGGCGACCTGGTTCCACTGGCTGTGAGCGGTGGGGGAACAGATGGGGGTTCCCTCCTTGCGACGTCCTGGTCTCCATGGCGGTGGCGGCTTCAGGCCACTGTGTGCGGCGGCAGGGGAACAGCTGTGATCTCCTCCGTGCGACGTCCTGGTTTCTCCTGCTGCAGCCTCCATCAACACAGAGCATCTAGGTCAGCTGGTTGCGTCGGCTCGATTAGCTGAGAGCGAAGTGGCGTCTTTGTCCAGGCCGTGAGATGGTGGTGTCCACATGGTCTTGTCTGCTGGTTCTGGAAGCAGGAACGGCGTGGGCACTGATGGACCGGACTCGTGCGGACTGGAACATGAGGTCTGCAATCGAGGGGGGACCCAGGTGAAAACAGATGCCAATTAGGCAGAAAGGAGGAGAAAGGGCCGGAGCCCTGTGTGCTGCGGCTGCTTAGTCCAGCGCCATCTTGCCTAATACCAAGATTTCCTTGTATGTTGGGGATGATAGATATCCCAATGCAATACAGCGTTTTTTCTAAATCCTCTCGTGTAGTAACCAGTAGGTGATGTCCCCACCACCACATCCAGAAATGGCACCTCCTCCCCTCCCCACACACCTGTAAATTGCATATTCAGATCGTTAATTTGCAAAAAGTCTAGAAATGCATTAAATTCATCCCTGGTGGATGACCACACCAGAACCACATTGTCAATATACCTGGATCATACCCTAACTGAAGAGCGGAAAGGATTAGCACCCCCCAGAACGCATAACAGGATACGCATACGATGAGAGGAGCGCCTGGTGACTTCAAACGCCACGCTCATTTCAAACAGGAGCTCAGTAACGGCGCAGTATACCGGCCTCCCTGCATCCCCAGAATATCTCTGATGATGTGAAGCCCTCACGTATGGGCTGTAAGGTAGGGGGGAGCGCTTTCCATTAGGGCCTCCTCTGTTTTTACCATCCTGAAGAAATAAAAACGTTTTGATGACTATGGTAGTGATTTGGTTGTGATTTCCTCTGTGGACAGTCAGTGACGTGACTATGTACTCTGTAATGTGCTGCAGAAGATGTCAGTGCTATATAAATACATAACAATAATATGGTAGGACATTACACTATGACTATATAAGAAATTAGATTGTGAGCTCCTCTGAGGACAGTCAGTGGCCGTCGTTACTGTGCCATGCCTGATCTAACTTCTTTGACCCGCCAGGTAAAATAGCGCTGCAGTATTGTTCAGGAAGCCTTAAAGAGACTCCGTAACAAAAATTGCATCCTGTTTTTTATCATCCTACAACTTCCAAAAGCTATTCTAATGTGTTCTGGCTTACTGCAGCACGTTCTACTATCACCATCTCTGTAATAAATCAACTTATCTCTCTCTTGTCAGACTTGTCAGCCTGTGTCTGAAAGGCTGCCAAGTTCTTCAGTGTTGTCATTCTGTGATGCATCTCCCCCCTCCAGGCCCCTCTCTGCACACTGCCTGTGTATTATTTAGATTGGGGCAGCTTCTCTCTTCTCTCTTATCTTTTACAAGCTGGATAAATCCTCCTCTGAGCTGGCTGGGCTTTCAATACTGAGGAATTACATACAGGCAGTGTCACAGACCGCTAGGCCGGTCTGCGGATGGGGTAAATCGATCAGCGTCAGAAATCCTCTTACACGGTCATTTGTTCATCACGAAGGGTAACCCGCGTTCGCAATTTGATGAACTGACTCGCGAAGGGAGCGTTCTGATACCAACCGAATCACTCCACACACATATACAATTCAAAGATCTGCCACCAAGCGAGTTACACAGCCCGCTACTGTAATTTTACTAGGACTTCGAGAACGCTCTAGTAACCCTTAGCAGTATGCTTCTATTAAACACAGGGTAGCGAGTTCAGGAGAATAGGTACGATTGTGTATGTTCAGCAACAGGTCATAACCGCTAAACGATTTTTAAACGTTTAATAACACAAATGCATTACATACAGTTATATACACCCATTAACATATAAAACACAGAGCTTAAAAATAAAAGGAATAAAATCAGAAAATTCTTACTTCGTTAGCTGAGCAGTCCATTTGAAAAATGAAGAAAATAGTCCAGTTTAAAGTAGGCATTCAGGTTAAAGTCTTTGTACACAACATGCGCCCGGTTCTCCTTGAGCACATGTCTAGACCTTCCTGGTAGATGGGAATTGAAGAACTGGGAGGAGTTCCTTGCAAACGCTTTTTACTGACCAGAGTTTTGGGGCGGTCACTACCTGGAAAGTAGGTGTGTTTGAGGCAGGGTTACCTCCTGGCAGGCAAGTTACCACCCACAGACTTGGAGCAAGGAATGTACCAATTATTAATAATTTGTGTAATTCCGCCCCAGATGGGTGCAACGCAAATCCGAGACCATATTCATAAGCAGCACGCGACTCTGTATTAAATGAGTCTATACACGCCTAGTCTGTCGAATTTGCTCTACGCAGGCCGGATCAAGTGGATTCTCTATTGTTTCCTGATAGCTAGAGAATGATAATTCATGTGAATTATAGACCTGTTTCCTAGGTATCAGGAAATGTAATTTTGGTCTTGCTGTGCCAAACCTATTTTGAATTATTAATAAGTTAACGTTCCCTTTGTGTGAAGCTATACGCTTGGAGGGAAATTTTGAATCTCAACCAGTTTGAGCTGGGTTTCCTTTTGGGGAAAGATGAGCTATGTACCAAATGGCCTCTCGGCAGGGGAGCTAGCCACGTGTGAATTCTTTCCTGACCTGAACAGGATGTGGGGGAGGGCTGTCCTCTCTCAGTAAGAGAGAGGGAAATTGACATCTATTGTGCATTTACCCAAGACTGACAGGAACTGTGCACGACCATGCAAGAGTCGATGGCGCTAGCGCACGACTTTTCCGTAATGTTCGTCACAGGCAGAGCTGTCTGCACTCTGCAGGAAGAAACAGCCTTACACTTCAGTGGAAGATAGCTGCAGGGGGAAAGAAACACACAAATGATCTCTTGAGATTCAAAAGGAAGGGTGTATACAGCCTGCTTGTGTATGAATGTATTTTCTATGTGTGGACATACTGTACATCAACCTACTTCCTGTTTTGGTGGCCATTTTGTTTGTTTATAAACAAACTTTTTAAAACTGTTTTTAACCACTTTTAATGAGGCGGGGAGCGGCGAAATTGTGACAGAGGGTAATAGGAGATGTCCCCTAACACACTGGTATGTTTACTTTTGTGTGATTTTAACAATACAGATTCTCTTTAAGAAGTACTCCCATTTCCGAGTACTGCCAAAGACTACAAATATCACTGTCCTCAGTGAAATACCGCAACAGCAACAAAGTCCCTTTAATACAATAATAACAGATTCATGTCACTTCTCCACAGCACTTCTAGCAACTTCAGAGACAGAGTAAGCCTCCACCACACCCCACTGTGATCCACTGACCGTGTGGTGAGACCTCCACTTAGGTCTATTCACACCTTGGGACCGTTGCTGGGCCGTCCCCAGGGTCGGACTGGGACACCAAGGGCCCACCGAGGAAGTTTCAGCCAGGGGCCCACCCCCCTCTCCTCCTCCTCCCTCCCCCCCCCCCCATTTTGGGCTCACATACACATGTACTCTAGAAATTTTGCATGACTTTATGGTAGGGAATAGATTGTGAGCAATTCTGAGGACAGTCTCCAATAGGGATATGTCTAAATGCGAAACTAAATGGGTGTCACCACGCACTGGAACATCGGCGTGGTCATGATGAGTCATGGGCAGACTTAAAAAAAAAAATACAAAACACAAAATAAGTAGCGGCGTTATTCACAGAGATTAGGTCCGACCAGATACATTGTATATTCAAGTAGTTACATGCCTCATGATAATTCATCAAGTAGTCAAATGGCAGCAGATACCCCCACAAAATGCAATCAGGTTGACGGCAGATACCCCCACACAATGCAATCAGGTTGGTGGCAGATACCCCCACAAAATGCAATCAGGTTGACGGCAGATACCCCCACACAATGCAATCAGGTTAACGGCAGATACCCCCACAAAATGCAATCAGGTTGATGGCAGATACCCCCACAAAATGCAATCAGTTTGGCTGCAGATACCCCCACAAAATGCAATCAGTTTGGCTGCAGATACCCCCACACAATGCAATCAGGTTGGCTGCAGATACCCCCACACAATGCAATCAGGTTGGTGGCAGAGATACCCCCACACAATGCAAGTCCCCCCCAGCTTGGAAGGGGGGGCAGAGGGCACAGATCAGCGGGGAAGCCTCCCCCCCTCCCTCACCTAGGGCCCCCCCTTCCGCGCACCCCCCTCCTCGAGAAGTGCAGCCAGCAGCGAGCGGAGTATAGCTTACCAGCTTCAGATGATGCTATCTCCGCTCCGCTCCGCATGCCGCTGCTGCCCTGCTGGTCTCTGTCTCCTGTAGTGACGCTGTCCAATCACGCTCTAGCAGGAAGTACTGCGAGAACGTGATTGGACAGCGTCACACACTACAGTCAGAGACCAGCAGGGCAGCGGCATGCGGACTCGGAGCGGAGATAGCATCATCTCTGTAGCTATTCTCCGCTCGCTGCTGGCTGCACTTCTGGAGGAGGGGGGTGCGCGGAAGGGAGGGGCCCTAGGTGAGGGAGGGGGGGACGCTTCCCCCCCTCCCCGCCGCTCTGTGCCCAATTCCCCCCCTTCCAAGCTGTGCCCCCCTCCAGTGGCGTAGCTAGGGTGTTTGACACCAGGTGCGGATAATTTACCAACACCCCCCCCCCCCCAAAAAAAGCAAAGCGCGCAGCGACAAAAAAAATGGGTGTGGACATGACATCACATGGGTGGGGGGTAATTGTAATGTAACTGTAACAGTAAGGCAGTGGGCTAATATAGGTAGCCAGAATAGTTTCCCTCAGCATAGGTTAGATATGACAAATATGACAACATGACAAATTCAGCAATCTTGAGGCCCCCAACAAGACAAATTCAGCAATCATGAGGCCCCCAACAAGACATTCAGTAACCATGAGGCGCCCAACAAGACAAATTCAGCAGTCATGAGGCACATAAATAAACAGCATTTCACATAAATAGGCAGAATGCCCACTTAATATGGTAGACACCTCTCACCTGGATTCTGAATTCTCCTCTACTGGCTGCTGTGCCAGGCAATACTGTTTTTGGCTGGATTGGGGATGATGTGTGGGCTGAAAGGCCTGGCGGTGATGCTGTGGCCGGCCTGGCGGTGATGCTGGGCTGTACTTGGCTGGTTGAAGTAAATGTTGGCCTGACTGTTGGTGGTGATGCTGTGGCCTTTTGACAGTGATTCTGGGCTGGTTGGCTGGTGGTGATGCTGGGCTGGCCTGGATAGTTTAGGTAGTGACAGGTGCACCCTAGTTTAGGTAGCACCAGGAGCCTCCCAGCTTAGGTAGTGACAGGACCCCCAAGTTTAGGTAGCGACAGGAGCCCCCCAGTTTAGTTAGTGACAGATACCCCCCAGTTTAGGTAGTGACAGGAGCCCCCAGTGTTTGTAGTGACAGGTGCCCCCCAGTTAAGGTAGTAACAGGTGCCCCCCAGGGTATGTAGTGACAGGAGCCCCCAGTGTTTGTAGTGACAGGTGCCCCCCAGGGTATGTAGTGACAGGTGCCCCCAGTTTAGGTAGTGACAGGTGCCCCCAGTTCAGGTATTGACAGGCGCCCCCCCAGTTCAGTTAGTGACAGGTACCCCCAGTTTAGGTATGACAGGAGCCCCCCAGTGTATGCAGTGACAGGGACCCCCCCCCAGTGTATATAGTGACAGGAGCCCCTAGTTTAGGTAGTGACAGGGCCCCCCAGTATAGATAGACAGGTCTATAGGTGTCCCCAGTTTAAATAGCCAGATCTATAGGTGTCCTCAGTGGCAGCGGAGAGAGAAGAGAAGCGGTGGGGAAGGGAGGACGTTTCCCCCACCCCCTTCCCTCACCTTGGGGCTCCCCCTCTCTCGCTCCCCCCTTTAGAATTAAGTGATGTGGCAGGCAGCGCCGCTGTGCCTGCCGCTTCTTTTCTCTCTCCGCTGCCACCCCAGGGCGGGCGGGCCAGCCACGTCCGGGTAGCTAGGGGGGGGCAGCAGCTAGCCAGGGGAGTGTGCATGCCCCATTTTGCCCTATGTAGGGACGCCCATGGCATGGTGGGCAGATAGGTAGCCGGGTAGGCAGTTATGTAGCCGGGTGGGAGGGTAGGCAGATAGGTAGCTGGGTGGGCAGTTAGGTAGCCGGGTGGGAGGGTAGGCAGTTAGGTAGCCAGGTGGGCAGATAGGTAGCTGGGTGGGCAGTTAGGTAGCCGGGTGGGCAGTTAGGTAGCCAGGTGGGAGGGTAGGCAGATAGGTAGCTGGGTGGGTAGATAGGTAGCCGGGTGGGCAGATAGGTAGCCGGGTGGGAGGGTAGGCAGATAGGTAGCTGGGTGGGTAGATAGGTAGCCGGGTGGGTAGATAGGTAGCCAGGTGGGCAGATAGGTAGCCGGGTGGGAGGGTAGGCAGATAGGTAGCTGGGTGGGTAGATAGGTAGCCGGGTGGGCAGTTAGGTAGCCAGGTGGGAGGGTAGGCAGTTAGGTAGCCGGGTGGGCAGATAGGTAGCTGGGTGGGTAGATAGGTATCCAGGTGGGCAGATAGGTAGCCGGGTGGGCAGATAGGTAGCCGGGTGGGAGGGTAGGCAGTTAGGTAGCCGGGTGGGCAATTAGGTAGCCGGGTGGGAGGGTAGGCAGATAGGTAGCTGGGTGGGTAGATAGGTAGCCGGGTGGGAGGGTAGGCAGTTAGGTAGCCGGGTGGGCAGTTAGGTAGCCGGGTGGGAGGGTAGGCAGAAGGGTAGCCGGGTGGGAGGGTAGGCAGTTAGGTAGCCGGGTGGGCAGTTAGGTAGCCGGGTGGGAGGGTAGGCAGATAGGTAGCTGGGTGGGTAGATAGGTAGCCGGGTGGGCAGCCAGTTAGGTAGCCGGGTGGGTAGATAGGTAGCCGGGTGGGAGGGTAGGCAGTTAGGTAGCCGGGTGGGCAGTTAGGTAGCCGGGTGGGAGGGTAGGCAGATAGGTAGCTGGGTGGGTAGATAGGCAGCCGGGTGGGTAGATAGGTAGCCGGGTGGGCAGATAGGTAGCCGGGTGGGAGGGTAGGCAGATAGGTAGCTGGGTGGGTAGATAGGTAGCCGGGTGGGCAGCCAGTTAGGTAGCCGGGTGGGTAGATAGGTAGCCGGGTGGGAGGGTAGGCAGTTAGGTAGCCGGGTGGGCAGATAGGTAGCCGGGTGGGAGGGTAGGCAGATAGGTAGCTGGGTGGGTAGATAGGTAGCCGGGTGGGTAGATAGGTAGCCGGGTGGGCAGATAGGTAGCCGGGTGGGAGGGTAGGCAGATAGGTAGCTGGGTGGGTAGATAGGTAGCCGGGTGGGCAGTTAGGTAGCCAGGTGGGAGGGTGGGCAGTTAGGTAGCCGAGTGGGTAGCCAGTGGGGGCCCCGACTCCTATGCTCCCCCTCACCTGGGTGTCCCCCCTCCTTACAAGCCGCGGGGAGGGCAGCCCGACTGTTTTTTTTTTGTTTTTTTTCCCTTAAAAAAAACTATTTTCCCCGGGGGCCCCCTCCTATCCTCCCCCTCCCTCACCTCGGACTCTCGGAGGGCCCCCTCCTGTTACGAGCGGCGCCGGCGGGTACAGCAAACTTCCGGGGAGGTATAGCAGAAGATAGAGGTCCAGCTGCCTCCCAGTCGCTGTCTCCTCTATGCCGCTCGCACTAAACCAGGAAGCAGTGCGAGCGGCATAGAGGAGGAGACAGCGTAGCCCGGGAGGCAGCTGGACCTCTATCTTCTGCTATACCTCGCAGGAACTTTGCTGTAACCGCCGCCGCCGCTCGTAACAGGAGGGGGGCCCTCCGAGGTGAGGGAGGGGGAGGATAGGAGGGGGCCCCCCCGGGGAAAATAGTTTTTTTTAAGGGACATAAAAAAAAAAAACAGTCGGGCTGCCCTCCCCGGCTCTCCCATGCAGCGCACGCCTTCTAGGGGCCCCCAGGAGGAGGGGCAGTCGGGGCCCACCGATGGGACCGTCGGTGGTTCGGCGGCTCTGTCCGAGCCTGGCCGTCCCCCACCTCTAACGGTCTCTATGATAGTTGTCCTCTGCTTACACCTCATCTCAGCACACTTGTCCTTCCGTATAACTCAATAAAAAAGCTCCTCATAGTGTAAAATCTCCTTAATTTATTAACCAATAAAATTGAAATGCACCCACATATTCCTTTAAGATCAAATCACACAGAGTAATTTAGACGCGGGCTTTCCCCAGCTAGTTGTCCGGCAGGCTGTCCAATGTATCCAAGGCGCCCGCCCGCTACGCCACGCTGTCCTCGCCGGGAGTCCCTTCTGCATCAAAGCTTTGACATGGAAGGGCCTCCCGGCGTGTGTGAATAGACCTAAGTGGAGGTGTCACCACATGGTGAGTGGATAACAGTGGGGTGTGGTGGAGGCTTACTCTCTCTGACGGAGCAGTGCTTTACAGCGCTGCTAGATTTGGGCGCAGCCGGCGCCTCCATAGACTACAATAGAAATTACTCCTATTGCAGCGCTCAGTGAGTAACGTCGGGTCCGTCAGAAGACGGAGCCTAGGTTGCTTAAAAACACAATAATTCGGCCTCCAGCAATCGCTGGAAGCTGAATTATTTCATTCCCCCACTATCCATGTCGGCCTGGAGGGGGAATAGTAATTAAAACGGCCCGGACTTGTGCAGAAGCAGGATCAGCCTTATACCGCTGAATCCTGCGCCCAAGTCTACCGGCGCCGATTTCAAATGTACTCGTCTCTGAAGTTGCTAGAAGTGCTGTGGAGAAGTGGCATCAATTGCTGCATCTGTTATCATTGTATTAATGGGACTTTGTTGCTGTCGGGGTATTTCACCGAGGACAGTGATATTTGTTGTACAGCATTGAGAGGACTCTTACCCTGTACTGTGAGCACTTTTCCTCTCTTTTCGTCAAAATTGAATACATAGAGGAGGCGAACCAGGACCATATATATACAGCCTTGGGGGGGTATATATTTTTTGCATATAGCGTGCTGGTGTGTAAGCATTTTACTGCCAAAGACTATCCTGTCTGTAAGCCCAGAATCATGCGCTCATCTCAGTAAGTACTCAGGGGCGTGAGTTATTGTAGATGTATCTGTAGATGAGGCTGTTGTGTAGCAACTGAAAGTAATAATGATGATTATGACAATAGAGTTTAGCTTGATGGGCAATCTGTAACTGAGGGGGTGTGCCAAGCCCTTCCCCATAGAGCCACATTAATCCATGCCATGCACTGAGCAGCATCAGCCAGTCTGTATTCATGTTGCATTATTGAGGCTCTGTAATATTAACAAGCTGACCCATCATTGCATTCCAGCGGTTTGGGGATGTTTAGCTTACAGTAACAAAAAAGGGGGTGATTTGCATATTCAGCAGTGATGCATTGTGGGTGACATCATATGCTCACTCTACTCTGTATAATCTCAAATACCTTCTGTTTTAAAAGGGCAAATTTTTGTTTTGCTTAAAATTTAGTCAATGTTGGTCCTTTTTATGCCCTTTACACACTCCTATGAGTTTTGGTTCACCATGAGCTTTATAGGCAATCTGCAACTCATAGTAAAGGAGATCTCACAAACAGAGGCTGCAGTTAGTCTATTCACCACAAGATGGCGATCACACACAGGAAATGATGTAAGACAGGAAGAAGAGAGATTGCAGGAAGTGGAGAGGACACGTTGTTGGAAGTAGTGATGGGAATTCCGGCTCTTCTCTCAGAATTGGCTCTTCTGAATCGGCCCCATTAAAGAGCCGGCTCTTACGGCTCTGAATCGGCTCTCCATTGAAAATCACTAGACACCACTCAGAATCGGAGTAAAAGCCCCGCCCCCGTCTCCATGACAACTCCTGACTGGGGCAATCCCTCCTGCTACTGCTCTGCTCCGCCCCATACACTACTACAAGCTGCAAGAGGAGGACTACATCTCCCAGCATGCCTCAGCGCCCTTTATTACACAGCAAATCAGAGCTGTGTGGGGCGGCTGAGGCATCTGGTCTTTCAAAACTGAGCACCGGCTCTTGTCGTTCGCAGCAAAGAGCCGGCTCGTTCGCGAACGACCCATCACTAGTTGGAAGAGGTAATTGTGTGATTCTTGTTATATACTAGCACATATATGGCTGCTGGGCATTGTACAGGATGTATTGCAGTGGGGAGATCAGTACAGACATGGGCAAGTATGAGGATAGTAATAGTATGAATGAGCATAGAGACTGTATGCAGCAATAACTGTATATAGGGGTGATGGGGAAGAGAGCATTAGTGTTAGATGGAATGTGAGCAGTCACACAGGGCTTTTCTCCTGTCTGACTCACAGTGCTTGGGAGCTGCAGCCACAGAAGGCACAGTCAGTAGCACCCTCTCCCCTCCTGGGCATTAAGCTGCATAATAAATGTATCACTAAACAGATGCTGCCTCCAGCCAGGATGTGCTCCCCGCTCTGCACCCAGCTCTCTTACATACGGTGACTAGACCTCCTGCCTTAGCAGGGACACGTCCCGGATTTGGGGTTCCCTGTCCCAGGCTGCATGGGGTCCCGGGAAATGTCCTGCTTTTGGCTGTGGGATGACCCGGCCGCAGGACTCTGGCCACCATCCAATGGGCTGTGCTGTGGGAAGTAGGCGTGGCCACCTGGCATCAAATTCACCCCCCAGCGTGCTTCCCCATCAGCCCTGCCCTCCCTCCAATCAGTGCGGCCAACCCCGCCCAGCCTAATCGCACAGATCTGTGGGACAGGGAGGCGGGATTTTTGAATAGCCAATCCATACAGGAGAGCCCTTACCGGTGTGTACTGCATCTGCTTGCTGGTAAGAGTGGCATATAAGCTTCAAAGCAGCCTGTGTCACCAGCACTGTCCCTCGGTGCCCCCTTCCCCACGTGTGTGTCCCTCTCTCCCCCAGTCCTGTCCTGCAATGTGTACCCCTCTCCCACCACAGTGTGTGTGTCCTTCCCTACTCCAGCACTGTCCCGCAATGTGTATGTGTCTCCCTCTTCTCTCCAGTGTGTGACCCCCCCCCCTTCCTTCCAGCATTGTCCCTCAGTGTGTGTTCTCCTGCTGCTCCTCTTGCACCCCACCCCCCATGAACCTTCTTGTGTGTGTGATTGTCACCTTCCTCCCCATCCAATCAGTGTCATCCTCCTCCCATCCCAGTCACCCTCCTCCTTAGCCAATATAGTGTGTCCTCTTTTTGTAATTAACCTTAGGGTCACTTGCCTAACTTTTGGGAGGAAACTCTGGCTCGCTGCCTCGCTGTTACAGTACAATTAGCTCCACCCATGTGATGTCATAGCCACACCCATTGTTCGCCATGGAGCACACCACACTAACATAATACACACCCCTGCCAGGCAACTGGTATTGCTTAAAAGGAAATAAATATGGCAGCCTCCATATCCCTGTCACTAAAGTTGTCCTTTAAGGCTTTGTGGTTGGTGTCCCCCTCATCTATTCTATTACACGCAGGGCTGTGAAGGAGGAGTCGGGGCAATTTTTGGGTACCTGGAGACGGGAAAAAATGCACCGACTCCTATTGAATTCAAACTGTAATTAAAATAGAAAACATGATAACATGTTCTATTTCTCAGATAATAGTCATCATAAATTATACATACAGTAATAGCTGTGCTTAGCCCACAAAAATGAAATAAACCAATCAAACATAGTTACTTGTTCTGCTTCAATAAAGCAGTCCCCGTATTTTTAAAGTCAGATATACATATCTGATTGTGACTGTATATATGATGTGTACACAGGAATCTCTTATATTTACTAAATAACATCTATGCTGTAAGAATAAAGCCTGATGTGAAGCTGTGTCACTAATAGAGATGGTCAATGAGATGGAAATAATTCTGCATTGATGCTGATTTATGCAAATGTACGCACTCCCTTTGCTCATGAAATCAAATAATTTGATATGTTAAAATTTGGATTGGTGACTACGAATTAAAGGGTACCTGAGACGGATGAAAAGGAAAGTTTTATACATACCTGGGGCTTCCTCCAGCCCCCTTCAGGCCAATCAGTCCTTCGCTGTCCTCTTCCTCCACCTGGATCTTCTGCTATGAGTCCCGGTAATTCAGCCAGTCAGCGCAGTCCAGCCGCATGCTGCTTCCCCTGCCAGGAGCATTCTGCATCTGCACAGTAGTGCTGAGCAGCTGTAGTACATTCCTGGCAGCGAAGTGTGTGCATGCGCACTGCACCTGACTGGCTCAATTGCCTGGACCCATAGCAGAAGATCCAGGTGGCGGAGGAGGACAGCGAGGGACTGATTAGCTTGAAGGGGGCTGAAGGAAGCCCCAGGTATGTATAAAACGTTCATCTGTCTCAGGTTTACTTTGTTACACAGTAGTACTATACTCTCCATATGCACTCCCCACAGAGCTGCAGGGAATCCACTGAGAATGTTGTGCACATTGAACACAGAGGTGTTGTCTATCACCCATAAACCTGGTTCAGATTGTACATGAAGAATGTGTAATAGAGGAAGAATCGCCTCATTTCCCTGCAGAGTACCTGCACATCACTCTTACATGTACCCACAGTTACATTGCCTAGGACCTGATAGATATTGTTTGTTCCGGTCTGTACCTTCTACAAGTACTCTTAGGGCTGGTGCACACCGAGCAGCTTTTTCAGCGTTTCTGCAGCCGCTTGCGGCTGCGGATACGCTTGGTCAATGTATCTCAATGGGGTGGTTCACACCAGAGCGGGAGGCGTTTTGCAGAAACGAATCCTCCCGGGGTGAGGCATTTTTTGGATTGCGGATGCCTTTCTGCCTCAATGTTAAGTATAGGAAAAACGCAAACCGCTCTGAAAAACGCCTGTTCAGAGCGGTTTGCCAGGCGGTTTTGTTACAGAAGCTGTTCAGTAACAGCTTTACTGTAACAATATATGAAATCTACTACACCAAAACCGCTACACAAAACCGCAAAACGCTAGCTGAAACGCTACAGAAAAAGAAGAAAAAGCGTTTCAAAATCTGCTAGCATTTTGCGGATCTGCTAGCGGGTTTTGGTGTGCACCAGGCCTTACCAAGGACTAGTTTTAGGCCTCTTTCACACGAAGACATTGAGTTTTGGGGACGTTAAAGTCGCATAACGTGCCCCTAACACAACGCATGGTGGTGTTCAAGTTGGACGTCAGATTAAGCTGCGTTATGCGGCTCTTTCGTTCTATACTGGGATGATTCGGATGATTTGAATCGGATCATTGAAAAGATCTGGATCTTTGAACCGAATCTTTGAATCATTTTACTAGGGAAGCAGGGGTGCAGCAGAGTGAGAGGTGCAGGAGAATGAGGGCACATTGAGGGTGCTAATGGGGAAGGGAGAGATGCAGCAGGAAGATTGTGCTTGTGCACGGAAACTGCAGTTCCTGTTTCTTCCAGACATCCATTGTGAACCGAATTGTTCATTGTGATGATTCAGATGATTCGACTCACAAAAAAGATCCGGTTCAAAAATCCGAATCGTTCATGATGTGGACAACACTACAGTGCAGTGAATATTAATTAGCCATGTGGCTAGGAACAAAAACCCTTACTGAGCATGTGCAAGCAGTGTAACACAGCAAAGTGCCAGTATAACACACAGCATGCTGCACTTTCCCAGAACGTGCAGTGTTACAATGTAACGCAACGTGGGCACTGTGAACAGCACATTGATTTTTCAGTGCTGTGAGTTGGGCTGTGTTACTGGCTGCTGTAACGTGGGACTTTAACATCCCACTATGAAAGCAGCCTTAGGCCTCATTCACATCAATGCAGCGCAGATGGCCGTGCCATTGGAACACAACGCGTAGAATCGCACCCCATCTGTGCTGCTACCTGCTGCACTGCTGATCCCATCCATTGACAGTGAATGGGTCAGCTCTGCGCTTGCAAGCAGAATACATGCAGCAGTACACAAGCCCATCATAGAGCATCATACTGCTGCGCAGAGCATTTGATGTGAACGACAGAGGGGCTGTCTATACCTTTCTGCTGTTCTTGCATGTTACCACATCATACGCGCTTCCAAATGCGCACGACAGCGCATATGATGTGAATGAGGCTATGACTAAAAGTATTAGAGGCAGAAGGTCACCTGGATAGCCAGGAAACTGGTATTGTCTAAAAGGGAATAAATATGGCAGCCTCAGTTTCCCTCTCAGTTCAGTTGTCTTTTAGAATTCCTAAGCGTTGGCAGTTAAGAGATGCATTTTTTGTTACATACTTTCAATCAACAAGATTGTAATATGCAAATTAGAGGAGTCGGAGTCGGTGGAATCCTAACCTAAGGAGTCGGAGGATTTTTGTACCGACTCCACAGCCCTGATTACACGTGAGCACTTTACTTTTTATTCTTTATTGCTGCTATTGCACTTTACATTATAGATGTTTTTCTTTATCTAACATTATTGCTATTTACCCCTTCTGGGGCAGTTTGTGACACTTGTTCACCTGATTTGCTGATTATTTTTGCTGGATTTTTTCCCTTGCATATTTTGATTTGTCATTTTTTTCAAGCAATATTGATTTTTTTTTTATTGATGTACAGTGGCTTGCAAAAGTATTCGGTCCCCTTGACGGTTTCCACATGTTGTCACATTACTGCCACAAACATGAATCAACTTTATTGGAATTCCACTTTAAAGACCAATACAAAGTGGTGTACACGTGAGAAGTGAAACGAAAATCATACATGATTCCAAACATTTTTTACAAATTAATAACTGCAAAGTGGGGTGTACATAATTATTCAGCCCCCTGAGTCAACACTTTGTAGAACCACCTTTTGCTGCAATTACAGCTGCCAGTCGTTTAGGGTATGTCTCTACCAGCTTTGCACATCTAGAGACTGAAATCCTTGCCCATTCTTCTTTGCAAAACAGCTCCAGCTCAGTCAGATTAGATGGACAGCGTTTGTGAACAGCAGTTTTCAGATCTTGCCACAGATTTTCAATTGGATTTAGATCTGGACTTTGACTGGGCCATTCTAACACATGGATAGGTTTTGTTTTAAACCATTCCATCGTTGCCCCGGATTTATGTTTAGGGTCGTTGTCCTGCTGGAAGGTGAACCTCCGCCCCAGTCTCAAGTCTTTTGCAGGAGGTTTTCTTCCAAGATTGCCCTGTATATGGCTCCATCCATTCTCCTATCAACTCTGACCAGCTTCCCTGTCCCTGCTGAAGAGAAGCACCCCTGGAGCATGATGCTGCCACCACCATATTTGACAGTGGGGAGGGTGTGTTCAGAGTGATGTGTAGTGTTAGTTTTCCGCCACACATAGCGTTTTGCATTTTGGCCCCAAAGTTCCATTTTGGTCTCATCCGACCAGAGCACCTTCTTCCACATGTTTGCTGTGTCCCCCACATGGCTTGTGGCAAACTGCAAACGGGACTTCTTATGCTCTTCTGTTAACAATGGCTTTCTTCTTGCCACTCTTCCACAAAGGCCAACTTTGTGCAGTGCATGACTAATAGTTGTCCTATGGACAGATTCCCCCACCTAAGCTGTAGATCACTGCAGCTCGTCCAGAGTCACCATGGGCCTCTTGACTGCATTTCTGATCAGCGCTCTCCTTGTTCGGCCTGTGAGTTTAGGTGGACGGCCTTGTCTTGGTAGGTTTATAGTTGCGCCATACTCCTTCCATTTCTGAATGATCGCTTGAACAGTGCTCCGTGGGATGTTCAAAGCTTTGTAAATATTTTTGTAGCCTAAGCCTGCTTTAAATGTCTCAATAACTTTATCCCTGACCTGTCTTGTGTGTTCTTTGGACTTCGTGGTGTTGTTGTTCCCAATATTCTCTTAGACAACCTCTGAGGCCGTCGCAGAGCAGCTGTATTTGTACTGACATTAGATTACACACAGTTGCACTCTATTTAGTCATTAGCACTCATCAGGCAATGTCTATGGGCAACTGACTGCACTCAGACCAAAGGGGGCTGAATAATTATGCACACCCCACTTTGCAGTAATTGATTTGTAAAAAATGTTTGGAATCATGTATTACTTTCGTTCCACTTCTCACGTGTACACCACTTTGTATTGGACTTTCATGTGGAATTCCAATAACATTGATTCAGGTTTGTGGCAGTAATGTGACAAAATGTGGAAAACTTCAAGGGGGCAGAATACTTTCGCAAGCCACTGTTTATCACGTGTGATTTGTTTACATTGCATATATAACACTTTGGATGAGGAGGACCTGTGATTTTGTATTTTGATTACTGATTTAGGACACCACTCCTTTCACCTTTCCTGATTTTTCATTGCTCATAATTGGGTTGGATTTTAATAAAGATTTATTAAAGATAATAAAGATTTTTTTTAGATGTATTGTTCCGGTCAGTGTGGAGCTATACAGGGTACTTTCTCTTGTGTTGTGCTATTTGTGTTACCCCAGCACACTCTCTATCCTATTTATGTAAATGAATGATTTAACCTATATGGTGCTGGTCCGATCCTTCTGTTTCCTGTATCCAGTACACTATCCAGCCGCTGCTCCTAGTGCAGATTTCATTTATAGTGGACCTGAACTCTTGCACAGGACAGGAGGAAAACAGAGAGAAATGCACCCTGTATGTATTAAGAGAGTTTAGCTGTCTACTACTAAAGCCCCCTCATCTGTGATTATCACAAGTTGTAATTTGATCTCTCTGCTGTGTCAGCTCAGGAATCTTCTCAGCACAGCAGAGCAGCTAATTTGTAAACACAGAATGTTATCAATATTTCTGCTTCCATGAAAGCAGGAAGTTGGCATAATGCAGACTTATTGCAGGATTTGTATCCGGTGTAACAAATAAATGTTTTTTTCTTTAAAGGACCACTTGTAGTGAGAAGAATATGGGTGCTGCCATATTTATTTCCTGCTAAGCAATACCAGTTGCCTGGCAGCCCTGCTGATCTATTTGGCTGCAGATTCTGACTATAATGCCAGAAACACCTGATCTGCTGCTTGCTTGTTCAGTGTCTGGGGCTAAAAGTATTAGAGGGAGAGGATCAGCAGGATGCCAGGCAACTGGTATTGTGTAACAGGAAATAAATATGGCAGCCTCCATATACCTCTCGCTTCAGTTCATTCATTCACTTCACAAAGGCCTGTGTGCTGAAACGTCCTGCTTTTATACTGTGATACAATAAAAATTTGAGCTTTTATAGCCTTTAAATCCAGATCATGACTTGGTTGTTTTTGATTTTATGTATGTTTCCTGCACCTTTTCAGGGCCCGGTGCTGACCGGGCAACTCACTAGAGTTTTCAATTTATGCTGCGGTTGAGCAATTGGACAAATTTATCAATTCCCCACCCCAATAATGCCACTTCTTTCCCAGTATAGCCATGCCCCTCCCCCCATTGTCCCCCAGCATTGCCATTATCCTCCAGTATGTAATGTCCCCCACCTCAGTGATGCCATTTCTCCCCCAGTATAGCCATGTCCCCCCTGTGTCCACAGCATTGCCATTATCCTCCAGTATGTAATGTCCCCACCCCAGTAATGCCAATTCTTTCCCAGTATAGCCATGTCCCCCAGCATTGCCAGTATCCTCCAGTATGTAATGTCCCCCACCCCAGTAATGCCATTTCTCCCCCAGTACAGCCATGCCCACACTCCAGTATTGCTCCTTCCCTCACCTCCATGCAGAGCAGTAAGAGGAAGGATTACATTGGTTTATAGCTAGCTGTCACAGTGTGCTCCAGTCCTCTGCTCCCATTAGCCTCAGTCTCTGCCTCTCCTCATATCCTCATCCATCTACCACTACCAGCACTGCTGTAACATCACAGGAATGGTAACAGTGGGAGGTGGATGTGAGGAGAGAAGGCTAGCTGGAGAGGAGGCAGAGGGAGGACAGGACTGCAGCACGCTGTGAGTATAGTGCACAGGTAGCTATAAACCAGCTTATTATACTTTCCTGCAATACTCTGCATGGCCCCACCACCCACAAGTGACAGCAATGGGGAGTGCTGGGGGGAGGGGGGTCCTGTATTGGTAGTTTCACCACTGACAGCCGTATAACCTAGATTATCCTCCCCTTATTATCTATCCAAAGGCAGCAGCATCCTGTACAGATCACATGACCACATCACTGAGGATGGATGAGGACCAGAGTCACATGACCAAGAGGATATTCAGCCTCACCCTGGAGATCATCTGTCTGCTGACTAGAGAGGTGAGGAGAATTCTGGGAGGTCACATGATATAACTATTTTTCTATTCATAAAACACACCTGACCAGAGAGCTGAGGAGGATTCTGGGAAATCATGTGACGGTAGTGTTGGTCTTTCCATACAGAAATTTCCTCCAGTGAAGTCTGGTGATCATGTGACCATCACGGTGCCCCCACCTCACTCCCTGATATCTGAGGGACACAACAAGCACAAGATTCTGGAAATCACCAGGAAAATGATTGAGCTGCTGACAGGAGAGGTGAGCGGTGCTGGGAATTATGGGACGTTATCCAGTAACAGCAAGATATGTGTCTGGATGGTGACTGTATTATTGTATGTGTCAGGTTCCTATGAGATGTCAGGATGTCACTGTCTATTTCTCCATGGAGGAGTGGCAGTATATAGAAGGACACCAAGACCTTTACAAGGATGCCATGATGGAGAATCAGCCGCCCCTCACATCACCGAGTAAGAGGAGATTCTTTATTAGTTGTAATGGAGGAAGCAGTGCTTGGGGTCCTCCTAGATGCCCCTCATCTGATAAACACAAACAGACAGTTCAGTAAGGGCTGATTAGCAAAACAAAGAGGTTGGGGAAATAACGCATTCTGTATTGCAGATTTTTTTTTCCAAGTTCACTAAGATTGTCACACATGCAGTAATAGGTAATTTACTGAGAAATGTTGCTTCAGTTCAGTAAGACCTGCTCGGTAATGCAGAATTCTCACATCTGTGAAGGAGGTCTCTGCAGCAAGCTGAGGTTCTCTCCTACAAGTGTCTGCATAACCCATTCCTGTGTGACAGCTTACTAGAGAGTAAAGGACTTCCTGCATCCCTTTAGATGTGTATGCATGCCATTAAAGGGCCTCTTCTGTGTACCAGTATATAGATCTGCATGTCTAAAGGGATACAGGGAAGCCTTTTTAAACGTCTCCTGCTGTTGTATCTTGTTTATCTTTCTGATGTCCCACCTGGTAGTGCATCTGATCAAATGAGGTGAGTAGCAGGACCAGGTGGCTCTTCCTATTGGCTTTCTCCCTAGTCTGTCAATTTTACCACATGCTGATTTCTAGTTATTGACAGGTCCAGCCAGATCTTAAAAATACCCAACTTTTTATTTGTTTTGCCAAATGCTCTAATCTTAGTGAATTGACATTTTTTGAGGTATTCACCGCACAAGCCGGTAATTTACCTCACTAGTCTGTAATATTTACTTTTCAATGTGGTAACACTTAGTTCATTGAGCCCATAGTATTCAGTCAGTGTGTGTGTTTCCTACAGATGGATCCAGTAACAGAAACCCACCAGAGGGGTGTACAGGTCCTCTTTATTCCTGGGATTGTCTAAAGGAAGTTCCCACCACCCCCCGCCATCATCAGGTAGGTGGAACTGAGTGTCATTAGAGACCCCAAACTATGTGACATTGTTTCCTGTTGTCTATGCTGTTATCTGTGTTCACATTATAAAGTGCTTCTTATTTTGTGTAATTAGGGTGGAGATATGATACATGTACGTGCTGTGGTTAAAGAGGAAGAAGAAGAGGCGTATGTGAGGAGTGATCAGCAGTCTATGGAGGAAGGTGACATGATGGGGAAAATTAAAGAGGAAGAAGAAGAGATGTATGTGAGGAGTGATCAGCAATCTATGGAGGAGGGTGACATGATGAGGACAAGTAAAGAGGAAGAAGAAGAGGAGACGTATGTGAGGAGTGACCAGCAGTCTATGGAGGAGGGTGACATGATGAGGACAAGTAAAGAGGAAGAAGAGGAGACGTATGTGAGGAGTGATCAGCAGTCTATGGAGGAGGGGGACATGATGAGGACAAGTAAAGAGGAAGAAGAAGAGACACGTGTGAGGCGTGATCAGCAGTCTATGGAGGAGGGGGACGTGAAGAGAGCATCTAAGGAGGAAGATGTTATTACAAGGATGAGCACAGGTGAGTGATAAACATTAGATATTAAAAAGCCTTATTAAACTGACTAACAGATATGTCCCTGCTGGGCACAGTATAGATCATCTTCCCCTTGATATGCGTGGTAATATTACCACAGTTTAAAGAACAAGTGACACCCATGCTAACCTAGAAATAAAAAACTTATAAGTAGATAAATACTTCTTCTACTTAACAGATGTATTGTGCTATCCATGTAATGATTCCTGTGAATTTTATAAGGGTAAAGCAGAAAATCCTATTCTAGGCAGTGGCCATCTTGCCAAGCTAATGCTGACATCATATCCTCCCTGACTCTTGTTCCCCCTCCTTTCTCTTGCTCATTGTGTATTCATTAGCTGCCCTCCTCCCAGTCTTTTTTTTTTATTTACACATCCAATCACTGAGTCACCTCAGCCTTGCTTGTAAACACAAGTGATCAGAGGGTGTTTCTGATAAGCAGCTAGGCAGGGAAATAAATGGAAGAGGAGGAATATATTATAGATAAAAAGAACTCCCAGCATTCAACTCTTTGGCACTGTTTGGCACTAGGGCCAGTGCCCCTAAAGTATGTGATGACTCCAAACCGTAACAGCAGAAAAAGTTTTGCAAGTTTTGAATGCAGGATTAGCATCTTTATCACTTAATACACTCAGACCAGTTGCTGTTGAAATTTGATTTTTATGGTGACGATACCGCTTTAATGAATCTACCCCTTTGATACAATGTAAAGCAGTCAGTGTACAGCTTGTATAATGGTGTAAATTTGCTGTCCCACCAACATAACTCAACACACAGCCATTAATGTCTAAACCGCTGGCAACAAAAGTGAGGACACCCCTAAGTGACAAATGTCAAAATTCTACTCAATTACACATTTCAGGGCCCAATCCAATTCACTTTTTCCCTAAGTTTTCTCCTTGGTGATATTTTCATATCTTATCAATAAATGACCTTTTAAGCCACCTGCAGGCAACAAAAGATCTTACTAAGATTATAAATGTGACAGTTTGGATATTTGTTACTCGATCGCACAGAACTGGCTGAACGGATTTGAATGAAATTTGTCCCACACATAGTACATCACCTGGAATAACATATAGGAGACTTTTTATCCCCATAACCAAAAAGTGGGTGGAGACAAATACAAATTTCACTGGGAAATGTAAACTGCAGCCATTCTTACACTGTTAATGGCAGGCTTCCCAAACTTTGCAGAGTTGGTCACTGGGTGACTGGGATTTATATTCAGAAAAGTGGGTGGAGCCTACAAAAGCCAATCAAAATTCCCCTGTTGATTTTTAAGGTGAATATTTAATTGCTGCCTTTCCTGCACTGTTAATGGCACAAGCCTCAAACCTGGTCCAGTTGGTCATTGGGTGACTGGGCTTCAAATTCAGAAAAGGGGGTGGAGCCACAAACAGCCAATCGGATTTGTTTCATTTCAATGGAAATTATTGATGCCAAAGACCGCAAAGCTCACAAACTTGGTCATTAAGTAATCGTGTGTTAGGGTTAGTAAAAGTGGGCGCAGTCAACACCAGTCAAATGCATACTCGGGCAACACCAGGCCATCAGCTAGTTAAAAATCATTTTGCAGTACTTTTTCATTTGCAGAGTGTTGAGAAGTTATTTTAAACAGAACATAAAAAATGATGTCCTAGGAGAGAACTTAGAAGAGGAAGGGAATTGGTTCCGGCCCTTTTCCTCCCTGAGGTCATGTGACTGGTTAGTGTTACAAGGTCTCAGGTGTGAATGGGGAGCAGGTGTGGTACATTTGGTGTTATTGCTCTCACACTCCCTCATACTGGTCACTGGAAGCTCAGCATGGCTCCTCATGGCAGAGAACTCTCTGAGGAGCTTAAAAAAAGAATTGTTGCTCCACATAAAGATGGCCTAGACTATAAGAAGATTGCCAACACTCTGACACTGAGCTGCAGCATGGTGGCCAAGACCATACAGAGGTTTAACAGGACAGGTTCCACTCAGAATAGGCCACGGAAACTCAATAAACATGCTCAGCATCATACACAGAGAGGGAGAAAGAGAGACACACACACCAAGTGTGTATATATACAGTACAGACCAAAAGTTTGGACACACCTTCTCATTTAAAGAGTTTTGTTTATTTTCATGACTATGAACATTGTAGATTCACACTGAAGGCATCCAAACTATGAATTAACACATGTGGAAGTATAGTACATAACCAAAATAGTGTGAAACAACACCCCCGCACCGGTACGTGTTTAGTCTCTTCTTATGGACTGTGAGGTGATGATGTAACACACAGCCTACTTGTCTGCACATTGCCAAATAAAGGAAGCTGTACAGCAGTGCCGACCATCCTCTTTCCTTTCATCCCTAATGATAATTGTTCCTCCCCTCAGAATTCTCTAACAGGAAGTGATGATGTTTCTCTATTTGCAGGGCGGAGTCCCGACATCAGGAACCTCTCAGAGACTCGTCTCTCTGTATCCACAGACTGTACAACGGATGATGATGTCACTGGACAAGAGTCTCCTGCAGATATCACAGTTACCCCAAATATTCCCCCAGACTCCCCTCACCTGTCTAACCCTGAGGGGCCTCCTACCCAGCACAGCTCTCCCCCTGCTGGAGGGTCTTATTGTTGTTCCATGTGTGGGAAATGTTTTCTATGGAAATCAAGTCTTGTCAGACATGAGAGATCTCACACTGGTGAGAAGCCCTATTCATGTGCTGAGTGTGGGAAATGTTTTGGTTATAAATCAACTCTTGTCACACATGGGAGATCTCACGCTGGTGAGAAGCCTTATTCATGTGCTGAGTGTGGGAAATGTTTTGCTGAGAAATCAAATCTTGTCAGGCATGAGAGATCTCACACTGGTGAGAAGCCTTATTCATGTGCTGAGTGTGGGAAATTGTATAAGAGTAGCGCAAACCTACATAGACATGAGAGGTCCCACACTGGCGATAAGCGCTATTCGTGTGGAAATTTTTTCAAGAATAGTGCAAACCTACATATATATGAGAAATTTCACACTGGTGAGAAGCACTATTCATGTGCTAAGTGTAAGAAATGTTATGAGCATAAATCACATCTTGTCAGACATGAGAGATCTCACACTGGTGAGAAGCCTTATTCATGTGCTGAGTGTGGGAAAAAGTTTGTACAGAAATCACTACTTATCAGACATGAGAGATCTCATACTGGTGAGAAGCCCTATTCGTGTGCTGAGTGTGGGAAATGTTATGGGCATAAATCACATCTTGTCAGACATGAGAGATCTCACACTGGTGAGAAGCCCTATTCATGTGCTGAGTGTGGGAAATGTTATGGGCATAAATCACTGCTTGTCACACATGAGAGATCTCACACTGGTGAGAAGCCCTATTCATGTGCTGAGTGTGGGAAATGTTATGGGTATAAATCACTGCTTGTCAAGCATAAGAGATCTCACACAGGTGAGAAGCCCTATTCATGTGCTGAGTGTGGGAAAAAGTTTGTACAGGAATCACATCTTGTCACACATGAGAGATCTCACACTGGTGAGAAGCAGTAATTCATGTGCTGAGTGTGGGAAATGTTTTGAACAGAAAACAGAGCTTGTTTTACGCCTCGTTCTCATTGCGTTCTGTTAGCGGTTTCGTTTTGCATTATGTGACACTTTTTTTTTTCTACCTGGTGCTTGGGTGGGCAGTGCTTTTTTTGGCTCGCGTTTTTGTAAGCGTTTGTTTGGTGGGGCGTTTTATATTTTCCAGCTATATTTCGGCTGAATTTAAAGAACCCTTGTTCTAAATGTTAAATTAACATAATAAAATATGTGATGAGTGTAATGGACAGGATATATAAGGGGAGTGTTACCTGCAATGCTTTGTGGGTTGTAGATAACAGACTAGCCATGGTGGAAGAGTTGTTGTTGTTCTAGTTGGGTCTTTTATTGTTTTGAAGGGCAAGGCCCATTCCTCCTCGCTCCTGGCTGCATCCCAGCATTTCTGTCAGTACTTGACACAATAATGATCCCCCCCTCCCCCCCCAAAATAAACATTACACTTTGTGTACAAATAAAGGCCACAGTACACAAAATAACATATGTTGCTTTCACATGGCACACTTAAATGTTTCTAATTGTAAAAAAATATATATCTTTTGTAATGGTCTTCATATTGTTGGGTAAACATTTTAGAGAACTTCACTCTCTCTGTTGCTTATTTGTCCTACACAACCACAGTTATTACTCTAAATGTAATTTGAAACTAAAAATATGTGCCCTGTGCTTTAAAATAGGGCCTGTTGCACTATTGTGCTTTAACAAAGTAAACTTAACCCTTTACTAACAAACCTTAGTGACCATTGTGCTTATGTTAGGAGGCCACATTACATTCCACTCTTCAAACTCAAATTTACACATGCTCCTTGCCTCACTCTCAGACTCATTTTCCAGTGGTCTGTTCTGTGCACTGCCTTGCCCACTTAGGTCTGTGAAGAGTGTTGTGTCAGGAGAGGAGTCTAGGGGACTTGCTGGTCTTTTACACATAGCTGCTGCTGCTATGGGTGGATAGTATGGGTGTGGATACCTTAGAGAATATGTGGGATAAGTTGGTACAGAGTACTTTGGATGGTCATATCTAGGTTGACTATGAGAAGATGGCTGTAGTTGGGGTTTGGGGTGGAGCATGAGGATTACCCATATGATTTTGCCTATAGTAGGATGTGTCTTGCGGGTCTTTAGGTGGATGTGGTGTGACATATTGCTCAAGCTCCTCAATTATAGCACGTTGGACACACAACCTTGTGGTATTTTGCTGAAAGAGGGAGCTGAACTGAGGAGAAATTGGGTGCTGGGGTCATGCAAGTAGGCTCGCTCTTCATCACATTTATCCATACGGAGGAGTGCCCTCTCCATGGGGGAGTATAACTCGTGGATGGACTCTCTGGGGAGTGCATAGGGATCTTCTCCTCCTCCTCTTCTTGCACACATGTAACACCACTATCCACTGATGATGGCTCAGTTATGTCCACATCGGTTCTGGTAGTCTGTGTGGGATCTTCATCAGGTAGATTGTCTTCTGCACTGTTAAGAAAGGAGAATGCCGTGTTTCCCCGAAAATAAGACACTGTCTTATATCAATTTTTCCCCCAAAAGGTGTGCTAGGGCTTATTTTCAGGGAGGGATTATAATTATGAGGGGTGACACTACTGTATGTGCTCCCTGTAGTAAAATGTGCCCCCCATGTAGTCAGATGTGCCACCCCCCTCGGTAGTCAGATGTGTCCCCCATGTATCGTAGTCAGTAGTCAGATGTGCCCCCTGTGTAGTCAGATGTGCCCCCCCCGGTAGTCAGATGTGTCCCCTGTGTAGTCAGCGGCAGCCCCCAGCATGTTCCATTCATTCCCGATCTCCACCCAGGCTTGTATAGCCATTCCCTCCCTCTGCAGAGTGGCGAGCGGAGCGCAACCTATAAAGCATCATGTGACGCGCCGGGACGTGCGTACATCACATGACAAGAGCCGTTGTCAAGGAGAGGAAGCCGCGCGCTGCTGAAGAGAGGTGTTAACGCTGGCCCCTCGGAAGCCAGTGAGTTTCTTGTTTGCTTTATAGGTTGCACTCCACTCACCACTCTGCATAGGGAGGGTGGGAGCAAATGGGGGACTTTAGGCGGCCAACTAGGCCTTATATTCAGGGGATGGCTTATATTTCAAGCTTGCTTGAAATATAAGCTAGGTCTTATTTTTGGAGGAGGTACTATTTTCGGGGAAAGACGGTAATAATCCACCTCCCCTTATTCTTGAAATGTCTCAGTTCCAATACTTACAGGGCAGCCCAAGAATGTGGCTTCATAAGGTTCAGAAAGGCAGCATATCTGCATGTTCTGCGGTGTTTGGCCCCTGGAACACTTTCCTGGTAAAGGTTATGTGCCATCAAATCACTTTTGTAGTTCTCCAGAATAGATCTCCATAATGCTTCCAACTGGTCAACTGCAAAGACAAAATACAAAACGCTTTGTTATTTGTTACCAATGATAAAGGCATTACAACAGGACACATGTGTGCGCCTAGACATGTGTAATACAACTAGTGCAAATCTAGTGTAGCAAACACAGTGTTGTATAGCTGCTGAACACATCTGTCTGGAGATGCCACTGATCCAAATTCCCATCCCTGACCCCGGCCCTCGGCCTAACCCCCAGTCACAGGACTTCCCATTATCCTTTATTGCTACAGAAGACTTGGCCCTACCACTAAATTACATAATGCCCTTTTACCACAGAGCCACGGCAGCACCAAACTATTCTGACTTCCACAATGATGATAAATGTTGGTTATGATATCTCTTTCCTATAAAGATTGCTACAAAAAACACATCTACAAAACCTTTACATTTCTAAGTCCAATTCTTAACAAGAACATGCTAAATATGTTTGTGGCTGCTTGCTAACAATGACATTAGAAGAAGCATTGAAAAACGCACACCACTAGAAGCAACATGTATGTATGTATGTATGTATGTATGTATGTATGTATGTATGTATGTATGTATGTATGTATGTGTGTGTGTGTGTGTGTGTGTGTGTATATATATATATATATATATATATATATATATATATATATATATATATATATATATATATATATATATATCTATTATACACGTGTGTGTGTATGATATGTATGGTGTTTGTGTGTGTGTGTGTGTGTGTGTGTGTATGGTGTGTATTGTGTGTGTATGGTGTGTGTGTGTGTGTGTATGGTATGTGTATGGTGTGTATGGTATGTGTGATGTGTATGGTGTGTGTGTGTGTGTGTGTGTGTGTGTGTGGCCCAATTCTGTAGTGAAGCCTATTAGAAGCCCCCCAGTATTGCCTTGTTCTCTGCACACAATGCCATGACCTCAGTAACACATACACAACCACATGATGCAAGAACATATCTGATTAATGTCAGCAGAACAGTCACTTATATCTGCTTGTGCTGTTTGAGTGAGAAAGTCCCAGAACTCCTGGAAGGAGGATGCAGCTATATTAGTCCGGCCACATTTGTCTTGGAGGTGTCCTTGAAGTGTGGATGTCTGTTGTAGAATTCCCGGTATTCCTGGATCTTGGTGATCAGCTCCTCTGTGGGAACGCAGCTTTTGCTGCTCATCATCGTTTTTTTGGGCTGCTTCAGCTGTAGCTTCAAACAGGAAGTGCAGGCTGACCCGGAGACAGGAAGTGCAGGCTGACCCGGAGAAACTTTTTGTGCGCGATTAGCGCTCTTCCTATACTTTCTATTATAGCAAAATTGCCTAGAAAATGGTACACGCACCGCATTGGTGAACGCACAGCGCACAAACCGCTCTAATATGAACCTACTCATAGACATTCATTGCACAGGCGCTTGAAAAAAAGGCTGAAAACGCTTCTAGTGTGAATGAGCCCTCACAGAAGGTAATACACACTGGTGAGAAGCGCTATTCATGTGCTGAGTGTGGGAAATGTTTTTGGCATGAGTCATTGCTTATTCAACACTTATGTTAAGTGCGGAAAATGTATTGGCTACAAATGTTACGATTCACTTTGTCTTTTTTTTTTTTTTTTTGCACAAGAAAGCATATTTACTCAGAATGCAGAGGATTATTTCATGCTACTCAGTGTATTGGTTTGTAAAGCGTTAAAGTCCCTGAACTGAGGTGACATCATGAAATAAATATGGGTATATATAGTACTAAGCCTAGTTAGAACTTGTCTTGTGTTCACTCACTTACTTTCCATTGCAATGGTTAATAAACCAGGTGTTTTATCCATATAAATGAGGCAGGATCTGCAGTTGCATGCATGTAAGTAAAAGCCAAAACACTTTTATCTGGCTGGACCAACACTCCTGATAACACAACACAAGTGCTGAAATTATCACTATTTGTTTTTGTCGGGAGCCGAATAAACCAGATTTTACATCACAATGATTTCCCTGCTTTGCATAATTCAAAGTCAGGATACAACCCTTTAAAGTAAACCAGAGACGGGAAAATAAAAAAGATTTTATACATACCTGGGGCTTCCTCCAGCCCCATCCGCCTGGATCGCTCCCACGCCGCCATCCTCCGCTGCCTGCAGCTGCGAGATCCTGATCCCGTCACTGACATCATCAGAGCCAGCGTACGCAGATGAAGTGCGCCCCCTACGTATCTCTCCAGCGGCTGCTGCAGAGATATGCAAACAACGCACTTCTCTTACACTAGACTGGGTCCATCTGACGGAAGTGCGGGGACCCGGTTCTCGTAGCTGCGGGCAGCGGAGGACAGCGGTGTGGGAGCAATCCAGGCGGATGGGGCTGGAGGAAGCCCCAGGTATGTATAACATCTTTTTCATTTTCCCATCTCTGGTACACTTTAATGAGAAAAGAATATTATCAAGCAGTATTTCAGCGCACATCCTATTAACAAGTTCTCATCCGCATAAGTCCATCAGCAAATAAAACGTTCAAGTGTCCAGCCTTATGTCCCTGACCTGAAGCACAGAGGCTCCTGGATTCATGCCCTCTCTGACCAGTTTAGCAGTGGTCAGAGACGTCCGGTGAGTGTGCCTTTTTATAAGGGTGAATCTGGTGGTGGCCCTGGAAAGCATACTGATCATAGCAAGATACATAACACTTGAACATTTTATTTGCTGATGGACTTCTGTGTATGAGAACTTGTTAATAGGATGTGCGCTGAAATACTGCTTGATAATTGAATGATCACAGCCTAAGATCTAATTGAAGTGCACTCTGGTTATGCGTATGGCTCAAAAGGTTAGATCCGCTTGAGCGCTTTGAAATTGATTTGTTTTAATGTAAAAATAAGAATGTGAGTCTCCAGGAAAGTTCTATATAACATTGTTATTTACCTGCTGTGAGCTGCAGATGTGGGGATATTAGAAGCTCCCATTTATCCAGACTGAGCTGAGGACAGGTGATTTCCCTCTCTCTGAGTCTTTGTTTTACAGTCATATGAAACAGTATGTGAACCCCTCTTGTTTATTATTTTTCCCTTTTGGCATTTTCTGTACGATTGGCTAAGCCTTTGAACCTGGTTTAACCACTTCATCTTCCCCTTAAAAATCCAGAGCAGTTTTTACCTGTCAGCACTCCTTCCATTCATTCGCCTATTGTAACAATGGGTGTCAGCAAGTAACTGAGTTCTGATTATTTGGTGATCCGCAGTATCACCAATAATACAGATACTATATCTGATTATATGGTGATCTGCAGAATCACCAATAATACAAATATAGTAAACACGATGAGAAGGATGGCTAGTCACCACTTTATTATACAGAGATTGGTGTTTGGTGCAACAGTACAATACTGATAGATTCTCTGAGGTAACCTCACCAGAGGAGCTGGTGGGTGTAATAGCACAATACTGATAACTCTGAGGTAACCTCACCAGAGGAGCTGGTGGGTGTAATAGTACAATACTGATAGACCTCTGAGGTAACCTCACCAGAGGAGCTGGTGGTGTAATAGCACAATACTGATAGATCTCTTAAGGTAACCTCACCAGAGGAGCTGGTGGGTGTAATAGCATAATACTGATAGATCTCTGAGGTAACCTCACCAGAGGAGCTGGTGGTGTAATAGCACAATACTGATAGATCTCTGAGGTAACCTCACCAGAGGAGCTGGTGGGTGTAATAGCACAATACTGATAGATCTCTGAGGTAACCTCACCAGAGGAGCTGGTGGGTGCAACAGTACAATACTGATAGATCTCTGAGGTAACCTCACCAGAGGAGCTGCTGGGTGTAATAGCACAATACTGATAGATCTCTGAGGTAACCTCACCAGAGGAGCTGGTGGGTGTAATAGCACAATACTGATAGATTCTCTGAGGTAACCTCACCAGAGGAGCTGGTGGGTGTAATAGCACAATACTGATAGATCTCTGAGGTAACCTCACCAGAGGAGCTGGTGGGTGTAATAGCACAATACTGATAGATCTCTGAGGCAACCTCACCACAGGAGCTGGTGGGTGTAATAGCACAATACTGATAGATCTCTGAGGTAACCTCACCAGAGGAGCTGGTGGGTGTAATAGCACAATACTGATAGATCTCTGAGGTAACCTCACCAGAGGAGCTGGTGGGTGTAATAGCACAATACTGATAGATCTCTGAGGTAACCTCACCAGAGGAGCTGGTGGGTGTAATAGCACAATACTAATAGATCTCTGAGGTAACCTCACCAGAGGAGCTGGTGGGTGTAATAGTACAATACTGATAGATCTCTGAGGTGACCTCACCAGAGGAGCTGGTGGGTGTAATAGCACAATACTGATAGATCTCTGAGGTGACCTCACCAGAGGAGCTTGTGGGTGTAATAGCACAATACTGATAGATCTCTGAGGTAACCTCACCAGAGGAGCTGGTGGGTGTAATAGCACAATACTGATAGATCTCTGAGGTAACCTCACCAGAGGAGCTGGTGGGTGTAATAGCACAATACTGATAGATCTCTGAGGTAACCTCACCAGAGGAGCTGGTGGGTGTAATAGTACAATACTGATAGATCTCTGAGGTAACCTCACCAGAGGAGCTGGTGGGTGTAATAGTACAATACTGATAGATTCTCTAAGGTAACCTCACCAGAGGAGAAATAAATATGGCAGTCTCCGTATACCTCTTACTTCAGTTCCCCTTTAATATAGGACAGGTTCCACTCTGAATAGGCTTTGGGCATGGGCGACCAAGGAAGCTGTGTGAACATGCTCATTGTTATAGACAGAGAGGGAGGGAGAAAGAGAGACACCAAGCATATATATGTAAATATACACACACACAGACAAATTCCAACACAAACACACACAGACCTAGCCACACAGCCACAGCCTCTCTCTCTCTTCTTTTATTGCTGTCCTACCCAGGCTTGCTGTAATTGTCCTGGCAACAGGGGGTGGAGCTATATGCTCCTTGTGTGTGCTCCTCCCCTTCCTACCTACTGCATGTGAGAATAACTACAAAGGTGAAAACATAAGGACTGGAGTGATAAGACAGCACTCTCACTGTGAAAGCTTATCACTACATGTTAATAAGACATGCTTCTTTAGTGAACCTGTAAAATACAGATTGATGTGTGGTGATGTTTCCACTTGCCTTATTATGATCTTAATGAGTTGTGGCCATTGGTGTTGATTCACTAGCTATAGCGCTGTTAGCTATTAAGGGAAGCCGGGGTTAGGAAGGTTTAAAAGTTATATAAAAAGTAACCTTTATTTTAATGTAAAAGAAGCAGGGCGATTGGCCATTAGAGGATGGGCAACAGCGACATTCAAGGAGAACTGGGGAGGAGATTGTGTCTCAGAAGTTCAGCAGAATAGGTGCTGTATCTATTCCTGACTCTCTCCTCTCTAACTTCAATTCTACAGTTACTATTTCTCATGTCCATCAGCTGGGATACCCTCTGAGTAATGGCTCCGCCCATGCTCTGGGGAAACACAACCAAGAAAGTATAAAAAGCTCCCGCCCCCCTCCAACCTCAGTTCATTTGTGTTTCCGTCCGGAAACACACGGAGAAAGTGCAGCTCCCAATTTTTTGTTTTTTGGCCTCGCCGGAGGGTGAGAGGGTCATGGAGAGCGGTACCTGGTAGCGACGGTTGGTGGTGTGAGGATGTCTAGCGCGACCTGTTGCTGCTGGGGCCGCTGTACGCTTGGACGCCCACGGGTGGGATTGGGCTGTCGGGCTGCTGCCTTCCTCTTGCGCAAGACAGTTCTTGGGCTTATGACGACATCCGGCAGTGACGTCAGTTCCGGAAGTCGTCATGGGAGGCGGACCGGAAGTTGCATCGCGGACGGCGGGGAGATTTTAAAAATGAACGCCTGGCGTGCGGAGGGGCAGCATTATGGAGGAGTCTTCAGCTAACCCAGCTGCTGCCTCCGCAGCCCCGGATGCCTCCGCAACATCTTCCGCATCCAGTGCGGCCGCTGGTCATACACACTCGGATGGTGGGGTGAGTGGGATCTTGGATCCCTGGCTTG
The DNA here is from genome assembly GCF_040937935.1 of Hyperolius riggenbachi. Lineage (NCBI taxonomy): Eukaryota > Metazoa > Chordata > Amphibia > Anura > Hyperoliidae > Hyperolius > Hyperolius riggenbachi. The sequence continues at coordinate 277,399,671 of NC_090655.1, forward strand.
TTGTTTCCACATTGGTTTGGAGCCTAATGTTCTCTCTATCCTATTGTGTTTTTCAGGCTAGAGTGGAGTCTGGACCTAGTACAGGTTCAGCAGGGCGACAAAAATCTAAGAAATGTTGCCAATGTTTTACAAAACTGTCATCTAGTTATGCAAAAACCTTGTGTCAGGGGTGTATAGATGCAGTAATCGCTTCTGAGTCGTCCTCTATCTTCAAAAACATTATGAAATCGGTTAAAAGAGATATGAATGATACTTTGCAAAAATTTAAAGAGTCTATTTTACCCCCTGTCTCAGTTCCTGTTGCTGGACCTTCCTCTGCAACGGAGACGGTTGCTCCCTCCCCCACCCCGGCAGTTCCTCCTGCTCCAGTGGCGCCTGCTCCTGAGCTCCCGCCTGTATCTTTTCCTGTTCTCCCAGGGCTACTAGGGGAGGAGTTGGAAGAGGAAGAGGATTTGGAGGGCAGGGAATATGTCTCGGATAGAGAGGAGGGGGAAAATGTTTATTCAGGGGAGGATTCGGAGGACGATATGAAAAGGGCGTCCAGATTTTTGTGTAATACAGATGATATCAATGATCTATTAAAAGCGGTCTACGCCACTGAACAGATTTCAGAGACACCAAAAGAGTTATCAGCTCAGGACTTAGTTTACTCGGGGCTTGCCCAACAATCAGGTCGGGTTTTTCCATTTCATCAGTCAATTAAAAAGATTATCGGTTCACAGTGGAAAGAGCCAGAGAGAAAACTTTTTATCCCTAAGGCAGCCAAGAGGAAGTTTCCCTTTTCTGATTCAGATATAAATCAGTTTGTTAAATGTCCAAAATTAGACGCAGCTTTGTCCAAACACTCCAAAGGGTCAGATCTATCTTTTGAAGATGCAGGAGTCCTGAAGGACGCAATGGACAAAAAGATAGATCTATTACTTAAAAAAGCTTACCCACATTAAAGCCGGGTCAGATTTAAATGATTATGTCAAATCTTTACCAGTGGTCCTGAAATCTGTGGCTTTCTTGGCAGATGCTTTGGTGGAGATAGTTCGTATTTCAGCACGAACTACGGCTCTTATCAACGCTGATGAGGTCCTGTCTAGATCAGCGGAGAAAGGTAAACAATTTCCAGCTAGACGTAAAGGTTTTAAAAACAGGCCTCAGGGTCTTTTCAAGAAACCTATTGTTTAACAGCCAAAAAATCAGCAACAGCAAAGGAAATGGTCCTTTCCTGGGGGCAAAGGCAAGGGGGGTTTTGCGCTTGCAAAGCCAAATCCCCCCAAAGAAAACAAATGACTCGTTACCTGTGGGAGGAAGGCTTCTTTATTTTCTGTCGGAATGGGAAGCAATCAAGCCAGATCCGTTTATTTTGAAAATTATAAAACAGGGTTACCATCCTCAATTTTCTGTTCAACCTCCTCCCAGAGTATTCATCAACAAGCTTCCTCGAGATCAAGTCAAGGCCAAAGGCCTGACAAAGGAAATAGAGAAATTAATTTCAAAGAGAGTAATTGTCTCGGTTCCTCCAGTGCAGGAACTAAAAGGTTATTACTCTCATGTGTTTCTGGTATCCAAAGCAAACGGAGAATTCAGGTTTATACTGAATCTAAAGTCCCTGAATCCGTTTCTGGTATACAAGAAATTCAGAATGGAAAACATATATTCTGTAAGGTCGCTTCTACAAGGAAGAGAATTCTTTGTGGCGATAGACCTTCAGGACGCTTATCTACATATTCCGATTGCGGAATCCCATCAAAAGTTCCTAAGATTTGCGGTTCGAATAGGAAGACCGGTCTACCATTTTCAATTTCAAGCACTACCGTTCGGGATTGCTTCAGCTCCCCGAATATTCACGAAAGTGTTATCAGAAGTCATGAAAGTGATAAGACAACAGGGGATAATAATTGTCCCTTACTTGGACGATCTTTTGATCTTTGCAAATTCAGAGGAGAAGGTCAGAAGGCACAGGGATCTGGTGATCCAGATTCTATCTCGTTTGGGGTGGATGCTGAATTACCAGAAGTCGAAATTAAATCCAACCCAGTCTATTGTATTCCTGGGTTATGTGATAGACTCAGTGGGGGAAAGAATTTTCCTCACTACGGAGAAGATAGTAAAATTACAGGAGGCAATAAGAGAACTTTTATTGCTTCAGGAGATATCAATCAGACAAATCATGAGGGTCTTGGGGTTATTGACAGCCTCCATTCCAGCCGTACCCTGGGCCCAGTTTCACAGCCGAGCGATTCAGAGCTGGTTGTTAAAAACATGGGACAAAACGCAACTAGCATTAGAACATTCAGTGCAGGTTCCAGCATACGTAAAACAAACTCTTCACTGGTGGTTACAGCCCAACCATTTAAATCAAGGAAGGATTTGGAGACAGTTAGATCCTGTAAGGTTATATACAGATGCCAGTGCTTGGGGCTGGGGTGCCACAGCAATGGGTCATCATGCTCAGGGAAGATGGCCCAAACCAATAGCCATGAAATCATCCAATTTCAGAGAACTTCGGGCAGTAAAGGAGGCGATTCTAACCTTCCAGAACATGATATTTCACAAACATGTCCTCATTTTTTCAGACAATGTGTCCGTGATAGCGTATATCAACAAACGGGGGAACCAGATCGACGGTTTTGGTGCAACTTGCATCGGAAATTCTGCTTTGGTCAGAGCAGAATCTCTTGTCATTAGAAGCAGTCCATGTCAAGGGAGTTTTGAACTTGGAAGTGGATTATTTAAGCCGCCACGAAGTGGACCAGGCAGAATGGGAATTAAATCCAGAGGTTTTTCTCTGGATCACACAAAAGGTTGGGGAAGCCGGAGGTAGACCTCTTCACATCCCCAACAAATGCAAAGCTTCCACAATTCTTTTCGATCCACAATTGTCCGAGTTCTCTGGGGTTGGATGCCCTATCGGTCCCTTGGACATTCAACCTAGGTTATGCCTTCCCTCCTCTCAGGTTGCTTCCACAACTGTTGGACAAATTACAGAAAGAGAAAGCAAAGTTAATTTTGATAGCCCCGGTCTGGCCCAAACGAGTATGGTTCTCTACTCTACTCAGTCTCTCGATCCAACCACCTCTGAATCTACCAGTCAGGCCGGATCTATTGAGACAAGGTCCATTGTTTCATGCCAGACCGGAGTTATTCAAACTCTCAGCCTGGATCCTGAAAGGTTAATGTTAAAAAATAAGGGGGTCTCTGATAAGGTGATTGAGACGCTTCTTAAATGCAGAAAGCCGGTAACGCATAAGATTTATAGAAAGACTTGGAAGGTCTATCTTTCTTGGTGCTCCTCTCATAACAGAGATCAGAATCAGATTGGGGCTATTCTAGATTTTTTGCAGGAGGGCTTAGAAATGGGATTGGCCTTAAGCACCTTAAGGGTTCAGTGTTCTGCCTTATCTATACTACTGGACAAACCTTTGGCACAGGAAAGGTTGCTGAAGGATTTTTTTCGAGCAATTCAAAAATCCACCCCAGTGAAACAAAAAGTTTTGCCTCAATGGGATTTGTCCCTAGTTTTGAATGTTTTATCCAAAACCCCCTTTGAACCCATTGAAGACATTGATCTAAAATTTCTTACCTTGAAAGTAGCCTTCTTGGTAGCAATCACGTCGGCCAGGCGTCTAGGAGATCTGCAAGCCCTGTCAATTAAAGATCCTTTTCTCACTATTTTTCCGGACAAAGTGGTTTTACGTCTGGATCCTAATTATCTACCCAAAGTTTCTTCTGATTTTCATCGAACCCAGAACATTGTTCTACCTTCTTTTTGCAGCAATCCTTCCTGTGCGAAAGAGGCTGAATTTCATTGTTTAGACGTTAGGAGGGCAATTCTTGCATATTTAGAGAGGACAAGAGACTTCAGGAAGTCCTCGCATTTGTTTGTTCTCTTTTCGGGGAAAAATAAGGGTCAGCAAGCATCCAGACAAACTTTAGCAAGGTGGATCTGTGAGGGTATTGCACTAGCGTATAAGGTCTCAGACTCCACTCCACCATCAAGCATCAAGGCACATTCGACACGGTCCTTGTCAACATCTTGGGCAGAGAGAGCTGGTGCCTCGATTCAACAAATATGTCAAGCGGCTACCTGGGCAAGTCCTTCCACTTTTGTCAAGCACTACAGAGTGGATGTATTATCGCAGCAGGATCAGTCGTTTGGCAGAAAGGTGCTACAGGCGGTAGTCCCTCCCTAGGTGGGTTTCTTACTTGCTTATCTCTCAGAGGGTATCCCAGCTGATGGACATGAGAAAGCACCTGTTAGTCTTACCGGTAACGGTGTTTCTGTACAGCAGCTGGGATACCGTCTACTACCCTCCCTTAGCCTGTCGCACTTCCTTATACCTATCTTCTGTTTTGAGTGGGTCACTAGGAGGTGCTTCGCTCCTCTTCTCCCGGTGTTTCGGTCTTTTTACTTTTTATACACTGAGGTTGGAGGGGGGCGGGAGCTTTTTATACTTTCTTGGTTGTGTTTCCCCAGAGCATGGGCGGAGCCATTACTCAGAGGGTATCCCAGCTGCTGTACAGAAACACCGTTACCGGTAAGACTAACAGGTGCTTTACATGCTATAAAACACAAATTTCACTAATTATAGTGCTGCCAAACTGCACAACTAAACTACTGTTACGAACACAAAGAGAGCAGCGCAACTTATTTCCTCTGTGCACGCTACATCACGTGACTTAGTATTTCCTCTGTGCACGCTACATAGCGGCCGCTTTAGTGAAGGATCGCGGGAGCAATACATCACTACCGCGCGACAAATCAAGGCAGTGGCCGTTGTTAAAGGGATACTGTAGGGGGGTCGGGGGAAAATGAGCTGAACTTACCCGGGGCTTCTAATGGTCCCCCGCAGACATCCTGTGCCCGCGCAGCTGCTCACCGATGCTCCAGCCCCGCCTCCGGTTCACTTCTGGAATTTCTGACTTTAAAGTCAGAAAACCACTGCGCCTGCGTTGCCGTGTCCTCGATCCCGCTGATGTCATCAAGAGCGCACAGCGCAGGCCCAGTATGGTCTGCGTCTGCGCAGTACACTCCTGGTGACATCAGCGGGAGCGAGGACACGGCAACGCAGGCGCAGTGGTTTTCTGACTTTAAAGTCAGAAATTCCAGAAGTGAACCGGAGGCGGGGCCGGAGCATTGGGGAGTGGCTGCGCCAACACAGGATGTCTGCGGGGGACCATTAGAAGCCCCGGGTAAGTTCAGCTCATTTTCCCCCGACCCCCCCCCCCTACAGTATCCCTTTAAGTAACGCATGCTATGTTGCCACTAGCGCATGTAGCGTGCACAGAGGAAATTTTAAGCTAACTTTTAAACCTTCCTAACCCCAGCTTCCCCTAATCAGGTAGTCCTTGTTGTATATGTGGACGAGGTCAGCCAGATTCTCTGCTCTGCATGGCCTGACCTATATTCATCATGGAATATTATGTTAGTGGCTTGTATAATCAGCTGTTGCAGCAGGACTTGTAATTCCATTAGGAATAGCGGCCGTGTTGTTTGGCCTCGCTCTCCCTGACCTCCCCACACTGTAATCTTGGATTGCAGGTTACTATTACAGTAAAGCACTTTCTCCAACTAGAGCAGATATAGCCCCGCCCCCTTGTCATAGCCTCTGAAGAAGCGCTTGTGTGTGAAACTGCCGTCAGGCTTCCAGCAACCAGCACCCACCATTATCCACCCCCGCACCGGTACGTGTTTAGTCTCTTCTTATGGACTGTGAGGTGATGATGTAACACACAGCCTACTTGTCTGCACATTGCCAAATAAAGGAAGTTGTACAGCAGTGCCGACCATCCTCTTTCCTTTCACCCCTAATGATAATTGTTCCTCCCCTCAGAATTCTCTAACAGGAAGTGATGATGTTTCTCTATTTGCAGCGCGGAGTCCCGGCATCAGGAACCTCTCAGAGACTCGTCTCTCTGTATCCACAGACTGTACACCACCTGTCTAACCCCGAGGGGCCTCATACCCAGCACAGTTCTCCCCCTGCTGGAGGGTCTTATTCCTGTTCCACATGTGCGAAATGTTTTACGGGGAAATCACAGCTTGTCAATCATGAGAAATCTCACACTGTAGAGAAGCCCTATTCATGTGCTGAGTGTGGGAAATGTTTTGGGTATAAATCAGAGGCTTGACGTACATGAGAGATCTCACACTGGTGAGAAGCCCTATTCATGTGCTGAGTGTGGGAAATGTTTTACTGATAAATCATATCTTGTCACACATGAGAGATATCATACTGGTGAGAAGCCCTATTGATGTGCTGAGTGTGGGAAATGTTTTGTGAGTAAATCACATCTTCTCACACATGAGAGATCTCACACTGGTGAGAAGCCCTATTCATGTGCTGAGTGTGGGAAATGTTTTTGGCATAAGGAAAATGTATTGGCCACAAATGTTCTGATGCACTTTGTTTTGTTTTATCTTCTTTTTTTAATATATTTACACAGAATGCTGAAGATTTTTTCATGCTACTCAGTGCATTGGTTTATAAAGTGTTAGTCCCTGAACTGAAGTGACATGATGAGATAAATATGGGTACATATAGTACTGAGCCTAGTTAGCACTTGCTTTGTGTTCACTTTTTTTATTTTCTAATGTAAGGCTTATGAACCAGGTGCTTTATCTATACAAATGAGGTAGGATCTACAGTCATATGCAGCCATGGCTCTCCTGAAGAGTAAATAAAAGCCAAAACACATTTATCTGGCTGAATAAACACTCCTGATAACACAAGAGTGCTGAATTTATCATTATTTGTTTTTGCTGGGAGCTGAATACACCAGTTTTTACACTACACTAATTTCGCTGCTGTGCATAATTCAGAGTCAGGATACAACCCCTTAAAGTGAAAATAAGAATGTGACACTCCAGGAAAGTTCTATATAACATTGTTATTTACCTGCTGTGAGCTGCAGATGTGGGGATATTAGAAGCTCCCATTCATCCAGACTGAACTGAGGATAGTAGATTTCCCTCTCTCTGTGTCTCTGTTTTACAGTCAACAGCCCAAGTTCACCAGGAACTGTCCACCGGCGAACAGTTTGGGCCATCTCTACCAGCGACAGGTACAAGCTCCAAAGAGTGATTAGCACTGTGGAAAAGATCATTAGATCATCTCTGCCACCTCTCAATCTCCACACAGCGAGAATGAGGTCTAGGGCCACCAAGATTATGCGTGACCCCTCCCACCCAGGCAACCGCTTCTTTGAGCTCCTCCCATTGGGCCGCCATTATAGGACCATCCCCTCTAGAACAAACAGGTGTAGCAGCATCATCCCTCCCCTGCTTAGCCTGCCCTCCTGCTGAACTCTACGCCTCCCCTGCTGAGCTCGCCCTCCTGCTGAACTCTATCCCTCTCCTGCTGAGCCCGCCCTCCTGCTGAACTCTATCCCTCCCCTGCTGAGCCCGCCCTCCTGCTGAACTCTATCCCTCCCCTGCTGAGCCCGCCCTCCTGCTGAACTCTATCCCTCCTCTGCTGAGTCCTACCCCCCAGACAGCCGAGACTCCCCTTCGCCCGCTCTGGTCTTCCAAACACTGCAGGGGTGCAGCACCCTCCTAGCACCTCTGTAGTGCAATATCTCCTGCCCAGGTGTATTATTACCCTCATTCTGTAAATGTTTTCCACCTACACTACTTGACTATTGTTCCTGGTTTTGTCTGCCAATGTCTGTTTACCTGTTGCCAATGATAAAGCAGCGCAGCTTAATGACAGGAGCGCAAGGTAAAAGTCTCCAGCGCACTCTATGCTGCGGTAATGCTAACTTACGCGTATTCCATTAGCTTAACGGGTGCGCCACTGAACCTGCCCTGAGCCCCTGGCTTCACAGGATGAGATCCCAGCACTTTGATTGGCCCAATAGACTGTCTATCACGTGGCCGGAAGCCTTTTGGGCCATTCAAACAGGAAGCACCTGTTAAGTTAATAGAGCGCACTTAAGCTTAATAAACCAACCCCATAGTGATAGTAACAAAGGTAGAAATTGAGGAATTATACAAGTATGCCAGGTATTTCAAATATTTAAATAATTTGTACGCAGTTCATTACTTCAGGGAGGATTCAAAGTTTAACAAGTTTATGACAGATGGGAAAAAAGCTGATTTTCAGTCTGTTTGTGTGTATGCAGATTGATCCAAATGTCTACCTGATGGCAGGAGCTCATACAAGGCATTTCTGGGGTGAGCGTTGTCCTTTATAATGTTTTTGGCCCTTCTCATACAGCGAGTCTTATACAGTTATCCAGAAGTCTCAGCATCCAGAAGGAAAAACTCTGACCTTGCAGGATGCATAAATCTAATTTTACAGTTCTTTATGCAGTAATAATCCTCTGTTACATTAAGTTAAGTCTGTCTTTTTTCTTAATTTTTTTAAATTACTGTATTTCAACATTAATACTGAGTTTGGTATATAGTGTGGGGTATAGTACTGTTTTTTTTTTTTTTTTTTTTTTTTTTTTTTTTTTTTTACCTAGGCCTATTTTTGACATTGACTCTCAAGCAACCAGAAACTACACTTATCCGGGATTTGCCGATCCTCGGTGGTGCCGGATAATGGGGGTTTTACTGCACAAGAGTTCCAGTGATGGTAGTTCAGTGCCGATAATGACTTCTGCTGTTTTTACAGCTCGCTGCAGGGCTTCTCTGGCAGCCTTGGTGCAGCTGTTGTACCAAGCCGGCATGCAGTTGGTCAGACTGCTTTTTATAGTGCAGTGATGGCTAACCATGGCACTCCAGCTGTGACAAAACTACAAATCCCATCAGGCCTCTGCCTCCCTGAGTTATGCTTAGAGCTGTCAGAGTATTGCAATGCCTCATGGGACTTGTAGTTCCACCACAGCTGGAGTGCCAAGGTTAGCCATCACTGCTATAGTGCATCTGTAGAAATTAACCAGCAGCTTCTGTGGAAGGTTAGCACTCCTTAGCTTTCTCATAAAGTAGAGGCACTGTTGTGCTTTGCCAGTTACAGCTAAAGCATTGTCAGCCCAGGAGTGGACTATTGCACTGGCCACAGGGCATCTGGGTGTTACTGCAGTACATTGAGGCTCGGGCCTCTTCTGCTTTAGACCTCAGTGGTAGCAGAGACTATAAAATTCAGGGGGCATCTATGTGGACACCTGAACCTGCTCCCTGCTACACGGTACTAATCTGGGATTTCCAGAAACCTGTAACGTATGCTGGCAGACCTTCAGCATCTACCCCATATATACTCAAGTTAAAGGGATACTGTAGGGGGGTCGGGGGAAAATGATTTGAAGTTACCTGGGGCTTCTAATGGTCCCACGCAGGCATCCTGTGCCCGTGCATGCCACTCACCGATGCTCCGGCCCCGTCTCCGGTCCACTTCTGGAATTTTAGACTTTAAAGTCTGAAAACCACTGTGCCTGTGTTGCCGTGTCCTCGCTTCCCCTGATGTCACCAGGAGTGCACGGCACAGGCACAGACCATACTGAGCCTGCATAGAACGCTCCTGGTACCATCAGTGGGAGTGAGGACACAGCAACGCAGGCGCAGTGGTTTTCAGACTTTAAAGTCTGAAATTCCAGAAGTGAACCGGAGGAGGGGCCGAGCATCAGTGAGTGGCTGCGCAGGCACAGGATGTCTGCGGAGGACCATTAGAAGCCCCGGGTAACTTCAACTCATTTTCCCCTGACCCCCTACAGTGTCCCTTTAAAGTCTATGCTCAGCTTATACCTAAAAAAATGTGAAAAATGATTGACTCAGGTAGAAGCTAAAAGGTATGTATTCAAAGGGAACCTAAACTGAGAAGGATATGGATTTTTCCTTTTAAAATAATACCAGTTGCCTGACTCTACTGCTGATCCTGTGTCTCTTAGGGCCTGTTTCCACTACACGCAGATTCTGCATGCAGAAAACTGACTCCAATGAATGCCTATGGGAAACCTGCATCAGAAAAATTGCATTCAGTGGAAACAGGCCCAAAGGCTTTCATTGGAGTCAGTTTTCTGCATGCAGAATCTGCGTGTAGTGGAAACAGGCCCTAATACTTTTAGCCACGGCCCCTCAACAAGCATGCAGATCAGGTGCTCTGACTGAAGTCAGACTGGATTAGCTGCATGATTGTTTCAGGTGTGTGAATCAGCCACTGCTGCAGCCAAAGAGTTCAGCAGGACTGACAAGCAACTGGTATTGTTTAAAAGGAAACATCCTCCAACCCTGGTCTTTTGGTTTATTTTGTTTATTTTGTTTTCTTTTATTTCTTTGCTATTGTTGATTTCATTTCTTTTTTGTATTGCTGTTTTATCGTAGTGTTGTAAGTCTTTATGCCTATATTCTTATTTGTGGAGTAGGGAACCTACTGGTGTAACAGGGTGGACTGCACAGTTTGTGCTGATCTATAGTTGTGATGGACTGCATGTCCCCTGTATGTTTTGCTTTCTTAGCGAAGGACTTTCATCCAGTTGTCTCCCACAAGGGTGCCTCTATTTTCTATATGTTATATATTGTTTTATGATGTATGATATATTTTTTGCTTTCAGTAAAAAGATGATTGATAAAAAAGGAGACATCCATATCCCTCTCAGTTAAGCTTTAGAGTTTACCAGAGCTCGTTTCAGTAAAAAGATTTTTACATACCTGGGGCTTCCTCCAGCCCCATACGCTCTGATCGCTTCCACACCGCTGTCCTCAGTCTTCTGCAGCGCCAGTACCGGGTCTCCACACTTCCGTCACTCGGAGCCAGTCTGACATAAGAGAAGTGCGCCCTCTACGTATCTCTCTAGCAGCTGTTGTTGGAGAGATACGCAAAGAGCGCACTTCTCCTGCGTAGACTGGAGCCGGCTGACAGACATGTGGGGACCCAGTACCGGCGCTGCAGAAGGCTGAGGACGGCGGCATGGGAGCGATCAGAGCTTATGGGGCTGGAGGAAGCCCCAGGTATGTATAAATCTTTTTTTTTTTTCAAATTCTTTATTGACAAAGAGGTATACATAAGAAAACTGACACATTACAATAAAATATCATCATATGAGTTTCACATGGTTCATGTCAGTTGCAGCAGAATCACCTTATATTGCATACAAACACCATATGCTAATAACAGTAAAAGAAGCAGAGCACAGAAGATGGGTTAAGTTGTATGGATACCTCTGACACATTTCACCCTCCTCGTCTCTAAAGAATATCATCAGGTGGCGGGAGGGATGAGCTTCTACTGCTAACGTAGCAGGGCTGTTAACAAAACATGAACTGCTCCGGCTAAGGTTAACGTCAGGGAGGTTAAACGTGATAAGTCAGGATTTCTGAGCGTGTGTGTGACAAACACCAAGAGGGGTATGAGGAGAGCACAGAATGCAATTTCTCAGGTAACACCTCATGGCTGTGCCAAGGCATCTTTCAGGTCTTCCGATTCTCTATATACAGACCATAGATTCCACATCTTGGAAAACAACTCTTGTTTATTTATAAAGGGGCATCCTATCTCTCTCTAGGCTTTGGATCTGATCTAATTCTTGGATCACTTAGGTAAAAGTGGGTAAAGTGGTTTTGCCCCCAGAGTCTGACTAAAACTGTTTTGGCAGCATTTAAAATATGTCTGACAACAGATTGTTTGTAAGCTTTCATTTTCCAGTTATGCATATGTAACAAATAAAACGAACAGGTGAAAGGTGTGTCTCTATTTGTCATTTCCCTGATCAGTTTCTCGACCGCTTTCCAAAAGTGAGAGAGTTTATCACAACTCCAAAGTATATGTACCAAAGACCCTACTTCAGATTTACAACGCCAGCAGTTAGGGTCTTTGAGTGGAAAAAACTGACTAATTCGTAGGGGAATGTAGTACCAGCGTGCCAATATTTTATAATTGTTTTCTTGGATACGGACAGCAACACTAGATATGTGTGCAAAGATGCACATATTAACTCTCTCTTTTTTTGTGAATGTAACGCCCAGATCCTTTTCCCATTCTTGTAGGTATTTTAGGTCTTCTAGGGGTCTGTCAATAAAGAGTTTGTAGACTAAGGACAGGGTTTGTTTGATTGGGCCTGCTGCCAAACATGCATCTTCAAAGGGAGTCTTATCCTATGAGGTGTGTTCACATCTAATGAAGCTAAAAGATGCCTAATTTGGAGAAGGCCCCACCAATCCAGTGACTGATTATTAAATAGCGATCTGAGTTCTGCTAGGGCAAGCCATCTTTGATCCTTATGAATCTTGCTAATATCAAAGTGTGGTAATGACCTCCATTCCCTTAGATAAAGCTGAGAACAGCCTTGTGGGAATTCTGGGTTGTAAAGATGGGAAGAAGAGGCGTGGGCCAGGGGGAGATCTGCTGAGAGGATCTGGCTGCCTGCAGAGTTGTGTACACCAACTGTGAGGTAGACAACTGGTTTTTAGGGTTTATGAGGCCCAAGGCAGGAGTCGAAGTGGGGAAGAGGTGAGTGATTGCTCCAGGGATACCCATTGTTTAGTAATGACATGTCTGTTCCAGTCCACAATACGTGTGAGTAAAGCAGCCCAATAATAACTTAGTACATCAGGGACTGCTAGGCCACCATCAGCTTTAGTCCTATATAGTGTGAAGCTATTAATTCGTGGGGGGTTGCCTTTCCAAATGTATCTGTTAAAGACCAAGTGTAAAGAACTCTTTTGGAATAGCTACTGGGAGAGTCTGAAAAAGGTAAAGCAGACGTGGCATAAGATTCATTTTGATAATGGAGATTCTTCCCAGCCATGAGAAATGCGGCATATTCCATTTTTTGAGATCTGCAGATAGCTTATCCAAAAGAGGCGGAAAGTTGGACTTAAATATATCTCTGACATCAGGTGTCAATTTGGTACCTAAATAAGTGATGTGGTTTGTATGCCATTTAAAGGGGAAATTGTCTTTAATCTGACCCATTAGATTAGCGTCTAGGCTTACATTCAGAGCCTCACTTTTATCATAGTTAATTTTGAAGAGAGAGAGAGACCCAAATTCGCCAAACTCTGCCATCAAGTTAGGGAGAGAAATGACCGGGTTGGAGATGTAGAAGAGCAGGTCATCCGCGTATGCAGCTACTTTATGCATGGTATGCCCAATTTGGAGGCCGGAGACATCAGGGTTGTCCCTTATACGGCACAGGAAAGGCTCCAAGGCCAAAGCAAATATTAAGGGGGAGAATGGACAACCCTGTCTAGTTCCATTACCAATTGCCAGGCTATCTGACAGAACTCCATTAACCCTAATACGGGCCGATGGTCTGGAGTACAAACAATTAAAGAGGAGCTGTTAGGTATAGGGTTTCAGAGAAAAAAAACACATATATCAGTAGCTAAATATTGGCTGTACATACATTACATATGCATTTCACTGTCCACGTTTGGATTTCACAGAATTTCTATATAGTATTTGCAGAGAATGATGCTCCTGACAGCTCATGGCAGGTTCCATGTTTGTCTGTCTCGTATGAAGCCAATTGTGATGTAATATCCTCCCTCCTTCCTGATGATTTGACTCACAAAAAAGATCCTAATGGTTCATGATCCGGACAACACTATTGTGCAGTGAATATTAATTAGCCATGTGGCTAGGAACAATAGTGACTCATGCAGTATACTCTAATGGAACATGTGCCCTGTGATTTTTCAGTGCTGTGAATTGTAGGCTGCTGTTACAAGCTGCTGTAACATGAGCCTGTAACTTCCCACTGTGAAAGCAGCCTTAGGGCGGGTTAGGGAAATGAAGGGGGAGGACCCAAGGTAGTGCAGAGTGGGGAGAATAAGCAGCCCCAGAATGCTTTGCAGTATGTTATGCGGCCTGCCGGCGTCCTTAGGAGCTTGGGAATAACCAGCCTTGCTGTTCAGCAAGCATCAAAGTAAGAGAGATTTTTAACTTCAGTATTGCCTTTTTGGCTTCCTTCTAAACTGTTTAACACAGGAGAATAGAAGTTTAAATTAGCTTTTGCAGCCTGACAGTTACTCTTTAAAGAGACTCCGTAACAAAAACTGCATCCTGTTTTTTATCATCCTACAAGTTCCAAAAGCTATTCTAATGTGTTCTGGCTTACTGCAGCACTTTGTACTATCACAGTCTCTGTAATAAATCAACTTATCTATCTCTTGTCAGACTTGTCAGCCTGTGTCTGGAAGGCTGTCAAGTTCTTCAGTGTTGTGGTTCTGCTATGAACTCCGCCTTCCAGGCCCCTCTATGCACCCTACCTGTGTGTTATTTAGATTAGAGCAGCTTCTCTCTTATCTTTTACAAGCTGGATAAATCGTCCTCTGAGCTGGCTGGGCTTTCACATAGTGAGGAATTACAGACAAGGGCAAAGCTGTTTGCAGGAAGAAAAGAGCAGCCTGAAACTTCAGTGCATGCGAGATGCAGGGGGAAAGAAACACAAATGATCTCTTGAGATTCAAAAGGAAGGCTGTATACAGCCTGCTTGTGTATGGATGTATTTTCTATGTGTGGACTACTTCCTGTTTTGGTGGCCATTTTGTTTGTTTATAAACAAACTTTTTAAAACTTTTTAACCACTTTTAATGCGGCGAGGAGCGGTGAAATTGTGACAGAGGGTAATAGGAGATGTCCCCTAACGCACTGGTATGTTTACTTTTGTGTGATTTTTAACAATACAGATTCTCTTTAACACGCACGCATTCCATCTCCTAGGCCAGTGATGGCTAACCTTGGCACTCCAGCTGTGGTGGAACTACGAGTCCCATGAGGCTTTTCAATACTCTGACAGTTCTAAGCATAACTCGAGGAGGCAGAGGCATGATGGTATTTGTAGTTTTGGCACAGCTGGAGTGCCAAGGTTAGCCATCACTGTCCTTGGCCAATGTGAGACAACACCTCCATCATCCAGGTCCAATCCACTCGGTCAAATGCCTTTTCGGCGTCTGTTGATAAAAGCATACAAGGTATGTTGGCTGACCGAGCGGACTGGACTAGGTTTAGTGTGCGGATTGTTTTGTCCCTGGCTTCCCTATCTGGGATAAAGCCCACCTGGTCCCAATTGACCAGGTGACCCTTCCAGGGAGCAAGTCTATTGGCTAGTGTTTTGGCAAATATCTTGAGAACAAGATTGAGAAGTGAGATGAGCCTATAGCTCGCGCAAGAGGTGGGATCTTTACCAGCCTTATGGATCACGGAGATATGTGACTCCAGTGTTTGTGGCGGGATTGAGACAGGGTTGTCTGGGTCAGCTATAGCATTAAAAGTGGCTCATAATCTGGGAATCAGCAATTGTTTGTATTTCTTGTAGTATTCAATAGGAAGCCCGTCCAGCCCCCGGGCTTTGCCTGGTTTGAGCTGAGCGATCACCCTGGCTACTTCGTCTTCAGTGAAGCAGGCATCTAGTTCCCCAATCATGTGAGGCTGAAGGCTTGGCATTCTTGAGGAGCATAAATATGCCTGTATTCTACTGCGAAAGTCTGCTCTAGAGTGCTGATCTTGTTTGTCTAGAAGGTTATAGAGACCTGCATAAGATTCTCTAAAGGCTCTCGCCATTGACTCATTCCTAATGTGGTGTTTAGCTTTATGATCAATAATCCTGGCAATGTAATTCCTTTGTTGCTGCTGATGCAGAGCTCTCACCAGACGCCTACCTGATTTATTGCCATGTAAATAGTAGAGGTTCTGTAACCTGAAAGCTGCTTTTTGGGGTTTAAAGTGCATAATTTTCTTAACTTTTTCCCTGGCACTAGTCAGGTTGTCATAATCCTGTTGTAGGAGGTTTTTTGTGTGTTTTTGTTCAAGAGTCAGAATCTCCTGAAGCAGCCTGGACAGCTCTGCGTCTCTCTCTCTCTCTCTCTCTCTCTCTCTCTCTCTTCAGCTTCGCCCCCAATTGGATTAAATAGCCTCGTAGAACATATTTATGGGCCTCCCAAACAGTGGGCTCAGGGGCTTCTCCATTGTTATTGACCGTGAAATAATGTTCTATTTCTCTCCTAATTCTGTCGGCTGTGTCATTTAGCATTGTGGTATTAAGTTTCCAATTGAAGGGTCTTTCATTTTTGGTCCTATTAACTAAGGTCAGCAGAACTGGTGCATGGTCAGAGTACGTCATAATACCAATAGAGGCATTAACCACATCGGACAGTAAGTTATGTGTTATCCGAATGCTTCTCTTGCTTACTGACCTCGCTGCGAGCATTTCTCCTTAGCCTCTTCCTCCCAGTCTGCTGCAAGAAACTGACACTTCCTGTAACTATGGAGACACATCCATATGGCAGCTCTATATCTCCAGCAGCTGGCTGCGAGCGTTCCTCCTTAGCTTCTCCGGTAAATCTGCCTCTTCCTCCCAGTCTGCTGCAAGAAACTGACACTTCCTGTAACCATGGAGACACATCCATATGGCAGCTCTATAACTCCAGCAGCTGTCTGCGAGCGTTCCTCCTTAGCTTCTCCGGTAACTCTGCCTCTTCCTCCCAGTCTGCTGCAAGAAACTGACACTTCCTGTAACCATGGAGACACATCCATATGGCAGCTCTATATCTCCAGCAGCTGTCTGCGAGCGTTCCTCCTTAGCTTCTCCGGTAACTCTGCCTCTTCCTCCCAGTCTGCTGCAAGAAACTGACACTTCCTGTAACCATGGAGACACATCCATATGGCAGCTCTATAACTCCAGCAGCTGGCTGCGAGCGTTCCTCCTTAGCTTCTCCGGTAACTCTGCCTCTTCCTCCCAGTCTGCTGCAAGACACTTCCTGTAACCATGGAGACAAATCCATATGGCAGCTCTATATCTCCAGCAGCTGTCTGGGGACTAATAATAATAATGATTTGTTATTTTTCTTGTCATTTTATATGTGATGTATCAGTATATGTAGATGAGACTGCTGTGTGGCAAATGATAATAGATTGTTTAGCTTGATGGGCAATCTGTAACTGAGAGGGTGTTCCAAGCACTACCCCATAGAGCAATATTAATCCATGCCATGCACTGATGAGGATCAGCCAGTCTGTATTCATGTTGGATTATTGAGGCTCTGTAATATTAACAAGATGACTCATCATTGCATTCCAGCGGTTTTGGGGGTGTGTTTAGCTGACGGGGACAATAAAGGAGTGATTTGCATATTCAGCAGTGATGCATTGTGGGAGACATCATATGCTCACTCCACTCTGAATAATTTCAAGTACCTTCTATTTTGGGAAGGCAAATTTCTGTTTTGCTTAACACTGAGTCCATTTTGGTCCCTTTTATGCCCTTTACACACTCCAAGGAGTTCTGGTTCACCATGAGCTTTATAGGCAATCTGCAACTCTTAGTAAAGGAGATCCCACAAACAGTGGCTGCAGTTAGTCTATTCACCACAAGATGGCGATCACACACTGACAGGAAGTGATGTCAGAAAGGAACAAGAGAAGTTGCAGGAAGTGGAGAGGAGACGTTGTTGGAAGAGGTAATTGTGTGATTCTTGTTATATACTAGCACATATATGGCTGCTGGGCATTGTACAGGATGTATTGCAGTGGGGAGATCAGTGCAGACATGGGCAAGTATGAGGATAGTAATAGTATGAATGAGCATAGAGATTGTATGCAGCAATAACTGTATATAGGAGAGATGGGGAAGAGAGCATTAGTGTTAGATGGAATGTGAGCAGTCACACAGGGCTTTTCTCCTGTCTGACTCACAGTGCTTGGGAGCTGCAGCCACAGAAGGCACAGTCAGTAGCACCCCCTCCCCTCCTGGGCATTAAATAGGGTGACCATATTTTGATTTCCAAAAAAGAGGACGATCACAACAGCATGTGGGCGTGGTCATGGGTGGGGCCAAATATACAAGACCTTAGCAGTTTGCTGTCCAACTTCGCGGGCATGGAGGGCAGTTTTTTTTCCAGACCACATGGTGGAGGGCCGACCGACCACAAAATGCAATCAGATTCACAGAAGATTTCCCCACAAAATGCAATGAGATTGGCAACAGATTTCCCCACAAATGGAATCCGATTGGCAGCATATTTCTCTACAAATGCAATGAGATTGGCAACAGATTTCCCCACAAATGCAATAAGATTGGCAACAGATTTCCCCACAAATGCAATAAGATTGGCAGCAGATTTCCCCACAAATGCTATAAGATTGGCAGCAGATTTCCCCACAAATGCTATAAGATTGGCAGCAGATTTCCCTACAAATGCAATAAGATTGGCAGCAGATTTCCCCACAAATGCAATAAGATTGGCAACAGATTTCCCCACAAATGCAATAAGATTGGCAGCAGATTTCCCCACAAATGCTATAAGATTGGCAGCAGATTTCCCCACAAATGCAATAAGATTGGCAGCAGATTTCCCCACAAATGCTATAAGATTGGCAGCAGATTTCCCCACAAATGCTATAAGATTGGCAGCAGATTTCCCTACAAATGCAATAAGATTGGCAGCAGATTTCCCCACAAATGCAATAAGATTGGCAGCAAATTTCCCCACAAATGCTATAAGATTGGCAGCAGATTTCCCCACAAATGCTATAAGATTGGCAGCAGATTTCCCCACTAATGCAATGAGAATTGCTCTCACAGGCCACACAGCACCAGCGTGACAGATCTTATCTGGGGTTTCTTCCTGCTCTTGGCAGCCTATGTGTCCCTCACCTCAGCCCTGCTCCCAGGAGTTATCCTGGGGTCCCCTCCATAGCAGCCGGGGACCTGGTGAGGTTGGCCAGTTCTGCAACTGCACACAGCCATGCCGCCTGCGCAAAATGCTCCCGGCCACACCAGGTCGCCAACTGCTACGGAGGGGACCCCAGAATAACGTCTGGGAGTAGAGGGACACATAGGCTGCAAGGGGCAGGAGGAAGCCCCAGATAAGATCGGTTTGTTTTTTTATAAAAAGCCTTGATGTTTCCTTTAAATGCAACGTACCAGTGCTGCAACAAGCTGATTCATTCAGCTAATACCAGCAATGAAAGGGTTACAGGAGACAGATGTGGGCTGTGCTAGCAGGGCTTGCCTGTTCATTGCACAGAAGACAAATAGAGAGAAGAGGTGTCGGCTTACCAATTAGAGTGTCTGTGGTGTCTGCACGGCCAGTGTGCAGTGTCCCTGTCCCATGGGAGCTTCAAGAGCCAGGATGCTGGGACTGAGCTAAGGGGGACACTTGGCACTCTAGGAGCACGCTGCAGACACGAGGCAGGACTGGACTCTTCGGGGAGTCTCTGCCATTTCAAATAAAGAGAGGTGCACCACGCTATCTCTGCATCTCCTCACTGGCTGGCTGTGTCTGGACCCGACCTCCTCTGTCCTCCATCCTTCTCCTCCTCAGGGCCAGCGAATTCTCCAGTCCACCCCTGGGCGGAGCAGAGCAGTGAAACAGGGATTGATTGCCAAAGAGCCGTTTGGGGAGCCGAACATGAGTCAGAAGAGCCTCTTGCAGAGACAGTGTCTCTGCAAGCGGCTCTTCTGACTCGTGTTCGGCTCTCTGTCTCTGCAAGCGGCTCTTCTGACTCCAGTTCGGCTCTCTTTCTCTGCAAGCGGCTCTTCTGCCGCTGGTGTTCAGCTCCTGTTCAGCTCTCTCACAGGACAATTCAAAATCCCGGCAGGACGGCCCGGACAGGTCTGAAAAAGTGGACCTGTCCGGGCAAAAGAGGACGCCTGGTCAGCCTACATTAAAGGAGTCATTAGGGGATATATCGTAAAATAAGTGGTACTTACCGGTGGCTTCCTCCAGCCCCAAGCTCCCAGGATGTCCCTCGCCGCAGCTCTGCCCGCAGCTGTTCGCCGCAGGTCTGTCCCAGTCCCCGGCGATGATGTCAGAGCGATCTCCAGGTCGCTCTGTACTGCGCCTGCGTGATCGGCGCTGTCAATCACCGCTACGTGAGCCGGAGAGGACGGTGCAGTAGTACTGCACCTGCGCAGTCTGCTTCGGCCCACGTGGCAGTGATTGACAGCGCCAATCACGCAGGCGCAGTACAGAGCAACCTGGAGGTCGCTCTGACGTCATCGCCGGGGACCGGGACAGACCTGTGGCGAACGGCTGCGGCGAGGTACCACTTATTTTACGATATATCCCCTTTAAAGGGATCCTTATATGACTACTGTAGGGGGAAAATAAGTTGTACTTACCAGGGGGCTTCTAATGGTCCCCCTCAGACATCCTGCGCCCGCGCAGCCACTCACCGATGCTCCGGTTCACTAAGGCAGGGAACACACTTATCTTTCAGTGTTCTGCTTGCGTTTTTCTGCATACTTTCTCTGCACACCTAGTGTTTTTCTATGCAGGAAAATGCGCACATTTTTTCACAGCAGCTGATGTAATTCATAGAGAAAACTGAAAAAAAATGTGCATCATGAGTCATCATGCAGAATGTCAGATTTTTTTTTTCTGCGCGCGAAAAACATTGAGTGTGAACTAGCCCATTGATTAACATGAGTTCTCAGTTTTTCTGTGCAGAAAATGTGCATGAAAACAGTCAAGTGTGTTCCCTGCCTTCTGGAATTTCCGACTTTAAGGGCTCGTTCCCACTATCGCGAATCTGCATGCGTCCAACGCATGCAGATCCGCACATGTAATGCAAGTGGATGTGCCTGTTTCCACTGTAGCGTTGTTGAGGTGCGTTTTTTTCAGCGTGAAAAAAACGCACAAAAGAGCCAACGATTTCGCCTGCGTCGGGAATCCGTGCGAATCGCCGCTAATGTATTTAATAGTAAAAACGCATGCGTTTGTTACATGCGTTTTTACCCGCGATTTCGCGTGCGATTTCGCACCTTTTTCAATTTTATTTAGCCCTGGCAGTGTCATGGTTAATTTCGCATGGCACCCTGCCATGCGAAATCGCATGCGAAATCGCGGGTAAAAACGCATGCGGAAACGCATCCGCATGCGTTTTTACAAGCGTCGGAATGCGGCCGAAATCGCGTCGCAACAGTGGGAACGAGCCCTAAAAGTTTTAAACTTTTTAAAGTTTTAATCTTTTAAAGTCAGAAAACTATTGCGCCTGCGCGGCCGCGTCCTCGCTCCCGTCACCAGGAGTGTATTGCGCAGGCCCAGTACAGTCAGCACCTGTGCAGTACACTCCTGGTGATGTCAGCGGGAGCGGGGACACGGGCGCGCAAGCAGGGCTGTGGAGTCAGTACAAAAATCATCCGACTCCTCAGTTTATGAAACCATCGAATCCGACTCCAGGTACCCAAAATGGCTCCGACTCCAGTACTTGCGTATTATCCTGTCTAAATGGACGGCTCAGCAGTTAGACAGGCTGGAAAAGTGTATGCAGCATTTCTACAGCGGCTGATTCACCACGGATCATCTGCTCCGTTTCGCACAACTTTCTTGTGACAAGGTGCCCAAGTACACGCTGGGGACCTCTGTAAATAGAGACAGAGCAGTTCTTGCTCTCTCCGCTCAGCAGCAGCTTTTAGCTCCTCCTTGTAGTATGAAACGGAGGCGGGGCCACAGCGCTCAGTGTTTGGCTGGGTTGACATAGATTTACCGGCTGCCGCTGTTCTGGTAGCCGGAACTCTCTGCGAACGAACCTTCGGGAGGGAGTGGCGGTGACCCGGGCTGCAGCTAGAGGCCAGCCAGGGGGGCAGAGCTCTGAACTCAGTATCCGGCCTGATGATCCCCCACGGACTTCACTACCTCTTCTCCTCAATCAGACCCGGGTGGCCCCGCTACTAGGCCTGAAAGATAAATCGAATTTAAATCGAAATCGCGATCACCAAGATCACAATTTCGGAATCGTCAAATCGACAATTATCGTGATCACGTCTTCCCACAGCGTTGGACATACCTTCTGCACGAGTCAAAACGCTTTCCGACCTCTATCGCCGTCTGCCGGCTCTTGTGCTTGGCAGAACTCCGGGTTCCTGTATGTCACATGACAGACAGGAAGTATTCCATGCATTAGAGCCTGCAGGAGGCGAAGTGGATAGACGGGGATCGCTGGACCTGATGCAGCTTGGGGGACAGAGGAGGCACAGAGAGAGACAGAGAGAAACACAGAGAGAGACAGAGAGAAACACAGCGGGCACAGAGACACAGAGGGGGCAAGAGAAAAACCCAGAGGAGGCATAAAGAGACAAACGGGGAACAAACAGGCAAAGAGGGGGAACAAAGCTTGATTTGAAGGAAATCGTGAATCGAATCGAAATCGCAATTTCATACAGAAATCGCTAAATTCAATTTTTTCCTAGAATCGTTCAGGCCTACCCGCTACCTCCTCTTCTCCGAGGGAGTCAGTGTGGGAGGGGTCCTGCTGGGAGCACAAGCCCCGCCCACTGCAATCACCACCCTTCCCTCACTGTTAGCTGAAAGGAATTTGTGACGAATCAGCGGCTGAAGAAGTGCTGCATACACTTTTCCAGCCTGTCTAACTGCTGAGCCATCCTGCCAGACTGGATAATATGTAAGTACCGCGACTCTTTAGTCTGATACTTACCAGGGCGATGGATTTGGTACAAAAATCATTAGACTCCGACTCCTCAGTTTATAAAACCACCGACTTAGAATCTAACTCTGATTACATGTACCCAAAATTGCTTCGACTCCTTGACTCCACAGCCCTGCGCGCAGGCGCAGTGGTTTTCCCACTTTAATGTCGGAAATTCCAGAAGTGAACCGGAGGCGGGGACTGGAGCATCGGTGAGTGGCTGCGCGGGCGCAGGATGTCTGCAGGGGACCATTAGAAGCCCCGGGTAAGTTCAATTCTCTTTCCCCCGACCCCCCTACAGCAGCCTTTAAGCCTACAAAATAAAATCAGTTTTACTCAACGGGGCTTCTACCAGCCCCCTGCAGCTGTCCGGTGCCCTCGCAGTCACTCATGGATCCACCTGTCCCCTGCCGCCAGCTACCTTCACTTTCGGCCGACAGGCTTCAATAATTAAAATACAAAATCACAGGTCCTCCTCATCAAAATTGTTAAATATGCAATGTAAACACATCACACGTGAAATATGTCAATAAAAAAAAAAAAAAAATGTTTCTCAACAAAATGACAAATCAAAAGAACAAAGGGAGAAAATCCAGCAAAAAATCAGCAAATCAGGTGAACAAGTGTCACAAGCCGCCCCAGAAGGGGTAAATAGAGATGAATGTCTATAATGTAACGTGCACCGTGCAATAGCAGCAATATAGAATGACAAGGAAAGTGCTCACGTGTAATAGAAGAGATGAGGGGACTGCAGGACTACCAACCACAAAGCCATTAAGGACAACTGTAGTGAGAGGGATATGGAGGCTGCCATATTTATTTCCCTTTAAGCAATACCAGTTGACTGGCAGCCCTACTGGTCTATTTGGCTGCAGTAGTGTCAGAATCACCAGAAACAAGCATGCAGCTAATTTTGTCAGATCTGACAGCAATGTAAGAAACACCTGATCTGCTGCATGCTTCTGCTGGGTCTATGGCTGAAAGTATTAGAGGCAGAGGACCAGCAGGATGCCAGGCAACTGGTATTGCTTAAAAGGAAGTAAATATGGCAGCCTCCATATCCCTCTCACTACAGTTGTCCTTTATACACCACACAGTGCCTCTTCTGCAGCGGGAGTTGCCCACGTGGTGCAATAAGGCTTTGTGGTTGGTAGTCCTGCAGTCCCCTCATCTCTTCTATTACACGTGAGCACTTTCCTTGTCATTCTGTATTGCTGCTATTGCACGGTGCACGTTACATTATAGACATTTATCTCTACCATTATTGCTATTTACCCCTTCTGGGGCGGCTTGTGACACTTGTATTTTTTTATTGGTGTTTATCACGTGTGATTTGTTTACATTGCATATGTGACACTTTGGATGAGGAGGACCTGTGATTTTGATTGTTGATTTAGGACACCACTCATTTCACCTTTAGGTGATTTTTTTTCATTGCTCAATAGATTGTAATTTGATAATGATTTTTTAGATGTATTGTTGCGGTCCGTGTGGAGCTATACAGGGTACTTTCTCTTGTGTTGTGCTATTTGTGTTACCCCAGCACACTCTCTATCCTATTTATGTAAATGAATGATGTAACCTATATGGTGCTGGTCCGATCCTTCTGTTTCCTATATCCAGTACACTATCCAGCCGCTGCTCCTAGTGCAGATTTCATTTAAAGTGGACCTGAACTCTTGCACAGGACAGGAGGAAAACATAGAGAAATGCACCCTGTATGTATTAAGAGAGTTTAGCCTGTCTACTAACTCCCCCTCATCTGTGACTAATCACAAGTTGTAATTTGATCTCTCAGCTGTGTCAGCTCAGGAATCTTCTCTGCACAGCAGGGCAGCTAATTTGTAAACACAGGATGTTATCAATATGTCTGCTTCCATGAAAGCAGGAAGTTGGCATAATGCAGATTTATTGCAGGATTTGTATCAGGTGTAACAAATAAATGTTTTTCTTTAAAGGACCACTTGTAGTGAGAAGAATATGGGGGCTGCCATATTTATTTCCTGTTAAGCAATACCAGTTGCCCGGCAGCCCTGCTGATCTATTTGGCTGCAGATTCTGACTATAATGTCAGAAACACCTGATCTGCTGCATGCTTGTTCAGTGTCTGGGGCTAAAAGTATTAGAGGCAGAGGATCAGCAGGATGCCAGGCAACTGGTATTGTGTAACAGGAAATAAATATGGCAGCCTCCATATCCCTCTCACTTCAGTTCATTCATGCACTTCACAAAGGCCTGTGCGCCGAAGCGTTCTGCTTTTATACTGGGATACAATAATAATTTGAGCTTTTATAGCCTTTACATCCAGGTCGAGACTCGGTTGTTCTTGATTTTATGTATGTTTCCTGCACCTTTTCAGGGCCCGGGTGCTGACTGGGCAACTCACTAGTGTTTTCAATTTATGCTGCGGTTGAGCAATTGGACAAATATATCAATTCCTCACCCCAATAATGCCATTTCTCCCCCAGTATAGCCATGCCCCTCCCCCCTGTGTCCCCAGCATTGCCATTGTCCTCCAGTATGTAATGTCCCCCACCCCAGTAATGCCATTTCTTTCCCAGTATAGCCATGTCCCCCCTGTGTCCTCCAGCATTGCCATTATCCTCTAGTGTGTAATGTTCCCCACCCCAGTAATGTCATTTCTCCCCCAGTATAGCCATGTCCCCCCTGTGTCCCCAGCATTGCCATTGTCCTCCAGTATGTAATGTCCCCCACCCCAGTAATGCCATTTCTTTCCCAGTATAGCCATGTCCCCGTGTCCCCCAGCATTGCCATTATCCTCCAGTATGTAATGTCCCCACCCCAGTAATGCCATTTCTTTCCCAGTATAGCCATGTCCCCCCTGTGTCCTCCAGCATTGCCATTATCCTCTAGTGTGTAATGTTCCCCACCCCAGTAATGTCATTTCTCCCCCAGTATAGCCATGTCCCCCCTGTGTCCCCAGCATTGCCATTGTCCTCCAGTATGTAATGTCCCCCACCCCAGTAATGCCATTTCTTTCCCAGTATAGCCATGTCCACCTGTGTCCCCCAGCATTGCCATTATCCCTCCAGTATGTAATGTCCCCCCACCCCAGTAATGCCATTTCTTTCCCAGTATAGCCATGTCCCCGTGTCCCCCAGCATTGCCATTATCCTCCAGTATGTAATGTCCCCCACCCCAGTAATGCCATTTCTTCCCCAGTATAACCATGTCCTCCCTGTGTCCCCCAGCATTGCCATTATCCTCCAGTATGTAATGTCCCCCAGCCCAGTAATACCATTTCTTTCCCAGTATAGCCATGTTCCCCCCTGTGTCCCCAGCATTGCCATTATCCTCCAGTATGTAATGTCTCCCACCCCAGTAATGCCATTATCCTCCACTATGTAATGTCCCCCACCCCAGTAATGCCATTTCTCCCCCAGTATAGCCATGTCCTCCCTGTGTCCCCAGCATTGCCATTATTCTCCAGTATGTAATGTCCCCCACCCCAGTAATGCCATTTCTCCGCCAGTATAGCCATGTCCTCCCTGTGTCCCCAGCATTGCCATTGTCCTCCAGTATGTAATGTCCACCCACCCCAGTAATGCCATTTCTCCCCCAGTACAGCCATGTCCCCCTGTGTCCCCCAGCATTGCCATTATCCTCCACTATGTAATGTCCCCCACCCCAGTAATGCCATTATCCTCCACTATGTAATGTCCCCCACCCCAGTAATGCCATTTCTCCCCCAGTATAGCCATGTCCTCCCTGTGTCCCCAGCATTGCCATTATTCTCCAGTATGTAATGTCCCCCACCCCAGTAATGCCATTTCTCCCCCAGTATAGCCATGTCCTCCCTGTGTCCCCAGCATTGCCATTATTCTCCAGTATGTAATGTCCCCCACCCCAGTAATGCCATTTCTTCCCCAGTACAGCCATGTCCTCCCTGTGTCCCCCAGCATTGCCATTATCCTCCAGTATGTAATGTCCCCCAGCCCAGTAATACCATTTCTTTCCCAGTATAGCCATGTTCCCCCCTGTGTCCCCAGCATTGCCATTATCCTCCAGTATGTAATGTCTCCCACCCCAGTAATGCCATTTCTCCCCCAGTACAGCCATGTCCCCCCTGTGTCCCCCAGCATTGCCATTATCCTCCACTATGTAATGTCCCCCACCCCAGTAATGCCATTATCCTCCACTATGTAATGTCCCCCACCCCAGTAATGCCATTTCTCCCCCAGTATAGCCATGTCCTCCCTGTGTCCCCAGCATTGCCATTATTCTCCAGTATGTAATGTCCCCCACCCCAGTAATGCCATTTCTCCCCCAGTATAGCCATGTCCTCCCTGTGTCCCCAGCATTGCCATTATTCTCCAGTATGTAATGTCCTCCACCACAGTAATGCCATTTCTCCCCCAGTACAGCCATGTCCCCCCTGTGTCCCCCAGCATTGCCATTATCCTCCACTATGTAATGTCCCCCACCCCAGTAATGCCATTTCTCCCCCAGTATAGCCATGACCTCCCTGTGTCCCCAGCATTGCCATTATCCTCCAGTATGTAATGTCCCCCACCCCAGTAATGCCATTTCTCCCCCAGTATAGCCATGTCCCCTTGTGTCCCCAGCATTGCCATTATCCTCCAGTATGTAATGTCCCCCACCCCAGTAGTGCCATTTCTTCCCCAGTATAGCCATGTCCCCCTGTGTCCCCAGCATTGCCATTATCCTCCAGTATGCAATGTCCCCCACCCCAGTAATGCCATTTCTCCTCCAGTATAGCCATGCCTTCCCTGTGTCCCCCAGCATTGCCATTATCCTCCAGTATGTAATGTCCCCCACCCCAGTAATGCCATTTCTCCCCCAGTATAGCCATGCCCACACTCCAGTATTGCTCCTTCCCCCACCTCCATGCAGAGTAGTAAAATGAAGGATTACATTGGTTTATAGCCAGCTGTCACAGTGTGCTCCAGTCCTCTGCTCCCATTAGCCTCAGTCTCTGTCTCTCCTCATATCCTCATCCATCTACCACTACCAGCACTGCTGTAACATCACAGGAATGGTAACAGTGGGAGGGGGATGTGAGGAGAGGAGGCCAGCTGGAGAGGAGGCAGAGGGAGGACAGGACTGCAGCACGCTGTAAGTATAGTGCACAGGTAGCTATAAACCAGCTTATTATGCTTTCCTGCAATACTCTGCATGGCCCCACCACCCACAAGTGACAGCAATAGGTAGTGCTGGGGGGAGGGGGATCCTGTATGTGCAGTTTCACTACTGAGAGCTGTATAACCTAGATTTTTCCCTTATTATCTATCCAAAGGCAGCAGCTTCCTGTGCAGATCACATGACCACATCACTGAGGATGGACGAGGACCAGAGTCACATGACCGAGAGGATATTCAACCTCACACTGGAGATAATCTATTTGCTGACTGGAGAGGTGAGGAGCATTCTGGGAGGTCACATAATCTAACTCTTATTTCTCTTAATAAAACACACCTGACCAGAGAGGTGAGGGGGATTTTGGGAGATCATGTGACATTAATGTTGCTCTTTTAATGCAGAGTTTTCCTCCTGTGAAGTCCAGTGATCATGTGAACATCACGGTTCCACCACCTCACTTCCTGATATCTGAGGGACACAGGAAGCAGAAGATTCTGGAAATCACCAGGAAGATGATTGAGCTGCTGATAGGAGAGGTGAGCAGTGCTGGCAATTATGGGACATTATCCAGTAACAAAAAGGGGTGTGTCAAGTTAGTGACTGTATCATTGTGTGTGTCAGAGTCCTATAAGTTGTGAAGGTATCACCATCTTTTTCTCCAAGCAGGAGTGGAAGTATAGAGAAGGACACCAGGACCTCTACAAGGACACCATGACTGAGAATCAGCCGCCCCTCACATCACCGGGTAAGAGGAGATTCTTAATTACTTGTACTGGAGAAAGCAGCGCTTGGGGTCCTCCTAGATCCCCCTCATCTGATAAACACAAACAGACAATGACCTCAATTCAATAAGGGCTTATTAGTAAAAAAATAAAAAGAGGTTTGGGAAATACAGCATTCTGTATTTTAGACTTTTTTCTCCAAATTCACTAAGATTGTCACACATGCAGTAATAGGTAATTTACTGAGAAATGTTGCTTCAGTTCAGTAAGACCTGCTCGGTAATGCAGAAGTCTCCCAGCTGTGGAGGAGGTCTCTGCAGCAAGCTGAGGTTCTCTCTTACAAGTGTCTGCATAACCCATTCCTGTATGACAGCTTACTAGACAGTAAAGGGCTTCCTACATCCCTTTAGATGTGTATGCATGCCACTAAAGGGCCTCTTCTGTGTAGCAGTATATAGATCTGCATGTCTAAAGGGATACAGGGAAGCCTCTGTAAATGTCTCCTGCTGTTGTGTCTTGTATGTTTTTCTGATGTCCCGACCAGTAGAAATGGCCTGAACAGTTCCTGACAATCATTGGCTGTTTGATGTTCATATTTAACACACATTTTTAAAATAACAAAAAACAAATTTGCGTTCGCATTTTTACATTGAAGTCACTGGCTGCTGACTTTAGTGGTTAGTACCAAAGCCCCCTTATATGCTAGAATTCTCACGCTGTGTGTGGGAGGACATTTTTCAAAAAGACCTTATAGTTTTTGAGAAAATCAATTTTAAAGGTTTTTTTTATTTTGTTTGTTTTGTTTATTTAATTCACATCCCTCCCTCCCCCCACCAGCCAATCACCACAATCGGCTGTCATAGGCATCACAGCCGATCAATGACAGCCGATTGCTCCTGTGCCTCCCAAGAGGACAGCTGTGTCACACGGCTGTCCCCAGTACAGTGCTGCCGTAGATCGTAGCGCTGTACAATGTAAATAGACGGCAGTTTCGCTACCTAACAGTCTAGTAGTGGTGATCGCCATTGGGAGACTGATGACGAAGCTGAGCTCCGTCACTCAAGTGGAGATGCGCGCATAGGCAAGCGCGATCGCCTGCAAAACCCCGCCCCAGGACTTCAGGCCAATTGCTGTGGAGCAGTCGTACTGTGGTGAAACCCGGGCAGTCCCCAGAAGCATTTCACTGGTGGTCAAGTAGTAAATGTACTACTCTCAGCAAATTTGTTGTATCGGGCTTACTATACCCCCGATAGGTTTAATAAGATGGACCCATAAGTTCCCCCCCCCCCCATTGCTTTTGTAATAGTGGAGAGGGGGGCACACTGTGGCATAAATGGTGGACCTGTCCTGGGGCTCACTGGTATTGGAAGCACATTTGGAAAACGGTTATGAGTGTGTTGGGTCGCCAAATTCCCTTTAGTCTGAATATTTTCCATTTTAGGTGACAAACCACAGAGGCTTAAATTCCCAGCTCACAAGCTCATCCAATGCAAAGCCTGTACTGCCAGAAGGGTTCTAGCAAGGAACTGGCTTACCCCAATCCTCCCTGTTAGCAAAGTCTATACCCCTGTTTCTGAGATGATGTTGGCTGCCCATATAACAGCTGAGGTTACAGCTAATATGCTCGGCTTCTGTATCATCTGGTCCCCATGGATCGCTTGGCTAGACAATACAGGTTTATCACGTTACCTCCATAGGTTCTGAAGCCTTTTGGTACGTCATTTATGTTTGAATCACATTTTTGATCTTATTTAGAGATGGCCCGAACCTCCGATTTTAGGTTTGCGAACCCACTGCAAAAGTTCAGTTCGTGCAATCTTTTGCAAACCGCAATAGACTTCAATGGGAAGGCGAACTTGGAAAATTAAAAAAATTATGCTGGCCAGGAAAGTGATGGAAAAGATGTTTCAAGGGGTCTAATACTTGGAGGGAGACATGGTTGAGTGGGATAGATATCAAGTCTCGGAACAAAATCTGGATTTGACGCAAAGCAGTGGTTTATAGGCAGAAATCACAGTGAATGCTAAATTGCAGGCCTAAACTGCTTTATAACATCTTGCATGTGTATACATCAATCAGGGAGTGTAATACCTCCTTCCTCCCTCCTCCCTTCACCTCCTCCTCTCTTCCAGGGATCTTGTCTTCCAGGGATTTGTAGGATGTCAAAAGCCAGCTCACGTACATTGGCCAGGAATTGAACCCAGGTCAGCTTCTTGGAAGGCAGCTATGCTCACCACTATACCACCAACACTACATGCTGAAATTTCTTGGAGCAGACTTACTTCCTCCCTCCAAAAGACACATCCTCATAAAATAATTCAACAGCAACTGCATGCACAGTCTCTGTGGCACAATCGGCTGGCGCATTCAGCTGTTAACCGAATGGTTGGTGGTTCAAGCCCACCCAGGGACAGCCTTGCCTTTTGCATTCAACAGTTGTCCAATAAGAAACCCAGATAGCCATGTAGAATCATCTCTTTCTCTCTCTGGGCTTGAACCACCAACCTTTTGGTTAACAGCCGAACACGCTAACTGATTGCACGACAGAGACTGTGCACACAGTTGTTGCTAAACGATTTTATGTGGATGTGTGTGTGTCTTATGGAGGAAGGAAAAAAAGTCTGCTCCAAGAAGTTTTAATGCCACTTTAAACAAAACCTGTATATATCAAATTTCTACATATATTTCTATGATCCTTTCATGATGACAAAGGCCAGAAAGAAGTAGGCAAAGGAGTGCCCATTTTTCCGTACGGCTAAGCGGTCTCGCTCACTTTTTTCTACAACGAAGCATTCCCTGTGTGGCAGCAGAGTGGCGCAGTGGAAGTGTGCTGAGCCCATAACCCAGAGGTCGATGGATCGAAACCATCCTCTGCTAGGTGTACTTTGGTTTTTACACCTTGCTTTACCACATGGGCCAATCGGTGGCCATAGCCCCGTAAGAGAAAGTGTCATTAGGGCCTTGTTGTAACATAGATAGTAGTGTAACTATTTCAACTAATGTACCCTTCTTAAAGAGAACCAGAGATGAAATACAGTAAAGCTTTTATACATACCTGGGGCTTCCTCCAGCCCCATACGCATGGATCACTCCCACGCCGCCGTCCTCCGCTGCCTGTATCCGCCGGTACTGGGTCCCGTAGTTTCGGCCAGTCGGCGTCAGCACGCGGCCAATTGTCCGCATCACAGGGGGCTTCCTCCATACCCGTACGCGTGCAGCTCCCTACTGCGCAGCCGCATGCGTAAGGGTATGGAGGGAACCCCTGTGCATGCGGACAATTTGCCGCGTCCGCCGGAAGTGACGGGACCCGGTACCGCCGATAGAGGAAGCGGAGGATGGCGGCGTGGGAGCGATCCAGGCTTATGGGGCTGGAAGAAGCCCCAGGTATGTATAAAATCTTTTCCATCTCTGGCCGTCTCTGGTTCCCTTTAAACTTGAAGGTTATATACAAACGTAAGCAGAGTGGCGCAGCGGAAGCGTGCTCGGCCCATAACCCAGAGGTTGATGGATCGAAACCATCCTCTGCTAGACATGATTTCATTTTGGCACCTCGCTTTATCGCATGGGCAAAACTGTTTCCATAGCCCTGTAAGTGAAAGTGTAATAAGGGCCCTGCCGTAACATAGATATTACGGTAGCTTAGACTACTCCTGGGCCCTTCTTGTAGTTTAAGAGATGAGTGAACTGTTACACTACACTAAGCTTTTCATCCTTCCCACCCTTGCCCAGGAATCTTCCAGACTTCAAATTGCTGTCCTTTGCTTTGTGTGCTACACCAGCATCATCCAAGGGGGCACATGATCTTTCTGAAGTATTGAATTGAAGCCTGTAAGCAGTTTCACCATGTGTCTGTAACGATCGGTGTAACACAGAGAGGGTCTGATTACCGGTGATCTGCAGTATCACCGAGATCAGAAGAATGGTCAGAAAAGCAGAAGGTCATAACAGATAATCAACAATGCCTAGGCATGAGTGTGAGCGCCAAGTTACTCAACACTCCTGGAACTAGACTAATGATAACAATAATACAGATGGTACAGAATTCCTAGACTAAGGTGTGAGTTCCTTGATCGTCAACACCTAGGAAACTGGTCTAGATAATAACACAGATAATAACAGAATTCCTAGACTAAGGTGTGAGCTCCGTGATCATCAACACCTAAGAAACTGGTCTAATAACACAGATACTGACAAGGTCTGAGTGCTACCACGTAGTGATCGCAATTCCAGACACCAGATGAATGACCAGCACCCAGTATATATACACCATCGCTCTCCAGCGCCCCCCCTAAGTGCTGGACCAATGAAAATTGCTGAAATTGTCAGCTGACCGGCTTGGTCAGCTGACCCCCTTCTGACTGTCATAAAGGCCCTGCCTCTCTGCGCGCGCGTCCTCCTAAACCAGTGTGGACTATCAGTCCCAGCCACACCAGTCATGTGTTGTAATGTTTCAGCTGCATTGGATGCGGAATCCGCCGCACCGCTGCCCGTACATGCTGCGTTTTCTCCGCATTCCGCATTACTGAAAGAAGCAGGCCTATACGTGCAACTTGCCGCGTCGGACGCGGAATCCGCCGCCCTGTTGTTTGAGCATGCGGCGGTTTCTCCGCGCTCCGACTGCGCGCCAGCTGCCATGTTGAACGCGTAGTCAGCCGCCTTGCTCTGAGTATTAGCGGTGGCTTTTCCGCGTTTCCTCACAGTGTCCCACTGCTTTCATCTAGCAAATTAGGCAAATAAGCAAGCTCATTTTTCTCTTGGGTATATCACAATGGTACATGCTAGGCTGGCTTAAGCATGTAGTGTTGGTGGTACAGTGGTGAGCATAGCTGCCTTCAAAGCAGTTGACCTGGGTTTCATGTATGTAAGCTGGCTTTTGACATCCTACAAATCCCTGGATGACAAGACAAGAGAGGAGGAGGAGGAGGAAGTGGGTTGCTATTTTAGGAATAAGAATCAGCCAGGAGCAAGCTAACAAGAGCCTAACTAATCTTTCCCTATGAGAGTCTGCCAGTAGCTTTCCCTTCACTAATTACTGCAGGGATACGAGTAACTGTAATGGCCGGCGCCGCCTGCCTTATACAAGGGGGGGGGGGGGGCTCCAGGAGATAGTGTAGCCTGATTGGCTACAATGGGCCTGCTGACTGTGATGTAAAGGGTCAAAGTTGACCGTAATGGTGCACTATGGGGGCGAACCGAACTTCCAGGAACCACCCAAAGTTCGCCTGGAACCATTTGCCGGCGAACCGTTCGGCCCATCTCTAATCTTATTTGATGTGTGAGCAGACTGCATTGATTTTCTCTGTTGAAAATGTTCCCTTTCTTTATGTCTCTTTAGAGGCAGATTTTTTTATTTACTTATTTATTTTACAATTTATTGTTATAATCCCTTTGTGGGCCTGCAGGTGTTTTAGCTTATTTCTATGTCTACAAAAAATAAAGTTCCTTTTGAAATTTAACTTTTAAAATTGATTTTCTCCAAAGCGATAAAGTCTTTTTGAAATGTTTTTTTCCTCTTGTACCCACTTCTCCCCTCCACATACCCTGTAAATTTGGTGTTTCTAGCACTTAAGGGGGCTTTGCTATTAAACTCTAACTTTGGCGGCCGTTCGACTGCCATTAAAGTCTGTGGAGCAAACATTTGCAGTAAATTTGTATTTGCGGGCCATCTCTACCACCCAGCAGGGCATCTGATCAAATGAGGAGAGTAGCAGAACCAGGTGGCTCTTCCTATTGGCTTGCTCTCTAGTCTGTCAATTTTACCATATGCTGAGTTCTAGTTATTGACAGGTCCAGCCAGGTCTTAATAATACCCAACATTTTATTTGTTTTACCAAATGCTCTAATCTAAGTGAATGAACATTTTTCGAGGTATTCACCGCACAAGCCGGTAATTTACCTCACTAGTCTGTAATTTGTACTTTTCAATGTGGTAACACTTAGTTAATTGAGCCCATAGTATTCAGTCAGTGTGTGTGTTTCCTGCAGATGTATCCAGTAGCTTAAACTCACCAGAGAGATGTACAGGTCCTCTTTATTCCCAGGATTGTCCACCTAGATCCCCCATCATCTGATAATCACATAGAGACAATGTATTCAGTCAGTGGGTGTGTTTCTTACAGATGTTTCCAGTAACAGAAACCCACCAGAGAGATGTACAGGTCCTCTTTATTCCCAGGATTGTCCACCTAGATCCCCCATCATCTGATAATCACATAGAGACAATGTATTCAGTCAGTGGGTGTGTTTCTTACAGATGTTTCCAGTAACAGAAACCCACCAGAGAGATGTACAGGTCCTCTTTATTCCCAGGATTGTCCACCTAGATCCCCCATCATCTGATAATCACATAGAGACAATGTATTCAGTCAGTGGGTGTGTTTCTTACAGATGTTTCCAGTAACAGAAACCCACCAGAGAGATGTACAGGTCCTCTTTATTCCCAGGATTGTCCACCTAGAACCTCCATCATCTGATAAACACATTGTGATAAGCTTACCTTCTAGTGGCAGGTCCCGCGACGTCTCTGACGGGGGCCGCGCTGCTGGCGAGTCTCCGACGCTGACATCTTCTGGTGGCATCCTCTGTCTCCCCGCGGCGGTGAGTTCCAGCGCACGCATGCGCAATGCGTCTAAACAAACGCGCGCGAGACCTGAAAGGTCTTCTACCTTAAGGAGGTGGGTTTGAGCAACGTCAGTGGTGATGTCATTTTGATGACATCACTAAACAGGAGGTGCTGCTAAATTGGGAGTGGTTTCTGGGAATTTGTATTTTGTATACAAGGCCAGAGCTGTCAGTCACTCACTGGCCTTGATACTAATCAGTTCGCTGGTCCTTGGCCTAGCTAGCTGCACTTTGAGGTACATTGATACATTGTACATTGGACCTGACTAATCTTTGTATTGCACTAGCTATGTTACCTGTTCACGCTCCAGCGTGGTATTATCAAGCCCCCCCCCCCCCCCAAAAAAAATATATATATATATATATATATATATATATATATATATATATATATATATATATATATATATATATATATATATATATATATATATATATATATATATATATATATATATTAATAATATTTACGCGACCAGATTCTGACACTCGCAGGTGCAGTCAATCATCTCACTGAGCAAGTGGCCACTCCACAAACGCAGCTAACTCAGTTATCCAACACACTCGCTCAGATGAATATACCAGCAAATGTTTATATTCAGCAGGTTCCTCCACTGGCTCTTGTTCCAGCCTTTACTGAGCTTAAAATTCCACTACCTGGAAAATGTTCAGGTTCCCAAACTGACTTTAGTATCTTCTGTAACCGTTGTATGTCATAGTTTGAGGTTAGCTTCAAACTTGCGTTTTATCAAATCCCAGTAATACACGACATGTTTCGGGGCATATCCCCTTCATCAGGTGTACATACATTGAATGGCACACAGTGAATAAATACATACTTCTAACCACCACACCCTAAATTGGACCACCTCCATCTTGTCAGCTGACAAGTCAGCTGATCACTGACATCACACAGTCCAAAGTCTTGTTAACCCCTTAGGGCACTGATCAGAGGCATTACTATATCCGTCTACCTCGGTAAACCTGATTAACAAATCAAATTACTGCATCTTAGGTAAACCTAATACAGACAATACTGCGAAAAACTTCTGTTGCAAATATTTGGACCACAGATCCATCTTACCACCCTCCAACCGACACCCCCAACCAATCACGATGGTGTGTGTCCCATTAATACCTGGGGATTGGAGAGAGAGAGAGAAATTAAGTCAGTAACACATAATACAGCATCATAAAAAACATTTCAAGCTGAACATTTCATTCATCCCCTTGGGGTTGATGGACTCCAACTTTCTCATCCACCGGGCCTCCTTCTGTAGGAGAATCCGGTCTCTGTTCCCACCTCTCTGCAGCGGTGGTACGTGGTCCAAAACTAGCCATCTTAACTGTGACACCCTATGTCCGCATTCAAAAAAATGTCGGGCTACTGGGGTGTCACAGCTTTTTTCTCCTGGCTTATAACCACGAATGTCACCCTTATGCTCCTGAATCCTAGATTTTACTATTCTGGTGGTTTTACCCACATAGAACATCCCACAAGGGCATTTCAAGGCATAAACAACAAACATGCTGTTGCATGTATACATTGAGTTAATCTTTATTCTGACACCAGAGTATGGATGTTCAACATAAGCGCCTTTTATAATTGCATGGCAGCAATTGCACTCCAAACAGGGAAAAGTACCCCTTTTCCCTGTCAGATCACCAATACATTGTTTCCTGGTTGACAGATCAACCCTGCTCACCCTGTCACGTATTGTTTTACCTTTCTTGTAGGAGAATAAAGGTGGCTCAGTGAATAACATTCCAAAACTTGGGTCATGCTGAAGTATGGGCCAATACTTCATAACGACCCCCTTAATCATTCCAGACTGTTTACAGAATGTCTGCACGAACGGGATCTTGTTTTTCCTCTGGTTGTTCCCCTGTCTACTACTATTCAATAGGTTATCTCTTGAGATTTGAGCCACCTCCTTCTCCACTTTCTCAAGCTCACCTTTCTTGTACCCTTTCTCTAGAAATCTGTTAGTAATCCGTTCTGCAGCAACTCTGTATCCATGGTCTGTGGATGCGACTCTCCTTGCCCTTAGATATTGCCCCTTAGGGATACCTTTCACCACTGTGGAGTTATGGAAACTGTCCGTTCTTAAAAGATTGTTGCGATCAGTCGGTTTCGTATACAAATCTGTATGTAACCCCTGGGGTGAAACCGAGATCGCCACATCTAGATAGTGGATAACCTCTGTGGAGTGTTCCAACGTAAATGTAATGGTTGGATGCGCATGATTTGCCTCATCCACCATTTCCCTCAGAGTTTCCACTGGACCCTTCCATAAAATTAGAATATCATCCACAAACCGCAGATACCCGTGTATCATGTGACAATATTTGGGATTCTCAATAAACATTGATTTCTCTAGTTTATGCATGAAAAGGTTTGCAAAAGAGGGAGCTACAGGGGACCCCATGCTCGTGCCCTGTTTCTGTAAATAAAAATCATCACAAAATTTAAAGTAATTATTCCTCAGTACTAACTCTAGGCAATCGAGGACAAAGTATATCAGGTGATGGTTCATTGTGGTGTCCAGTAATGCATCTTCTACCACATCCATCCCTTCCTCATGCGGGATTGAGGTGAATAAGCTCTGTACATCAAGTGTGGCTAAAACCAAACCTGACACCTGCCTGAGTGTTCCCAATCTTTGTAGCAAGTCTGTGGTGTCCTTTAAACACACCGGTATTGCCTTTACCAAGTCTTGCAAATACACATCCACAAATTTAGATAGAGGGTAAACAGTCTGGGTAAACAGTCTGGAATGATTAAGGGGGTCGTTATGAAGTATTGGCCCATACTTCAGCATGACCCAAGTTTTGGAATGTTATTCACTGAGCCACCTTTATTCTCCTACAAGAAAGGTAAAACAATACGTGACAGGGTGAGCAGGGTTGATGTGTCAACCAGGAAACAATGTATTGGTGATCTGACAGGGAAAAGGGGTACTTTTCCCTGTTTGGAGTGCAATTGCTGCCATGCAATTATAAAAGGCGCTTATGTTGAACATCCATACTCTGGTGTCAGAATAAAGATTAACTCAATGTATACATGCAACAGCATGTTTGTTGTTTATGCCTTGAAATGCCCTTGTGGGATGTTCTATGTGGGTAAAACCACCAGAATAGTAAAATCTAGGATTCAGGAGCATAAGGGTGACATTCGTGGTTATAAGCCAGGAGAAAAAAGCTGTGACACCCCAGTAGCCCGACATTTTTTTGAATGCGGACATAGGGTGTCACAGTTAAGATGGCTAGTTTTGGACCACGTACCACCGCTGCAGAGAGGTGGGAACAGAGACCGGATTCTCCTACAGAAGGAGGCCCGGTGGATGAGAAAGTTGGAGTCCATCAACCCCAAGGGGATGAATGAAATGTTCAGCTTGAAATGTTTTTTATGATGCTGTATTATGTGTTACTGACTTAATTTCTCTCTCTCTCTCCAATCCCCAGGTATTAATGGGACACACACCATCGTGATTGGTTGGGGGTGTCGGTTGGAGGGTGGTAAGATGGATCTGTGGTCCAAATATTTGCAACAGAAGTTTTTCGCAGTATTGTCTGTATTAGGTTTACCTAAGATGCAGTAATTTGATTTGTTAATCAGGTTTACCGAGGTAGACGGATATAGTAATGCCTCTGATCAGTGCCCTAAGGGGTTAACAAGACTTTGGACTGTGTGATGTCAGTGATCAGCTGACTTGTCAGCTGACAAGATGGAGGTGGTCCAATTTAGGGTGTGGTGGTTAGAAGTATGTATTTATTCACTGTGTGCCATTCAATGTATGTACACCTGATGAAGGGGATATGCCCCGAAACATGTCGTGTATTACTGGGATTTGATAAAACGCAAGTTTGAAGCCAATTGAGTGCCTCCTTCGTATTTACTACATTGAACCGTGTGTGGAGTGGTGACCCACAGAGGGATTGTGCACCGGCAACATAGACCTGACTAGGCCTATTCCACAGGGACTCGCTGCAGTTTGCTTGTTATAGTTTGAGGTTAGGTCTAGGTCCTCTTGTACAGAGTCCCAGAAAATTACTCTGATTAAAACATTACTACAGGGGGACTCTCAAACCTGGACATATGGGTTAAGTCCTGATCATGCAGCTCTTTCTTCTGTGGAAATTTTTATTTTTTATGCTATGGCAACTATATACGCTGATCCAGATATTTCAGCCACAGCTGCTCATAAGTTGCGAGACTTACGTCAGGGTAGACATACTGTTGAGGAGTATGCGGCCGAGTTCAGAAAATGGTCTGTATCCGTCAAGTGGGGTGAGGCAGCACTCAGGGACCAGTCTCTTTTTGGCTTAGATGACTCTGTAAATGACATGCTTGTGAGCCATCCTGAACCTAAAAACTTGGAGGATGCTATCTCCCTGGCCATAAGGGTTGACAGACGGATTAGACACAGACGTCAGAATAAAGTCTATTCCGTCTCAGGGAACCCTAGGTCAGGTAGTACATCTTCCAGTGAGGAACCTATGCAACTTTCACCTGCCGAGAAGCTCAGAAGAAGGCAAGCAGGCCTTTGCATGTATTGTGGTGAAAAGGGTCACTTTGCCCAGACGTGTTCTGCAAAGGGAAAGGCTCCGCAATACTCCAGCGCCTAGGTGAAGTTGGGGAACTTCACCTGGGTGGGCCACTTCTTCCCCTAAAAATAAAGAACATTCTTTTACCAGTCACAATACATTGGGGCAGTAACTTGTTCCTAACCGAAGCTTTTATTGATTCAGGTGCTGCAGGGAATTTTATAGATACCGCTTTTGCAGCCAACCTGGGCATTCTAGCTTCTCACTTTGCAGAACAAGCTTTATGTTACGGCAATCGACGATACCCCTTTGCAGACCAAGCAACCCATATCCATTACACCTGAGATTTCATTACAGGTCGGGGCTTTACATTATGAGAAAATCCAGTTGCATGTGTTCAGAATGCCTTCTAGTCCTCTTGTGTTGGGTTTGCCTTGGTTGCAGAGTCATAATCCCCATATTGATTGGTTTTCAGGACAACTTACCAGTTAGTCACATCATTGTCAGGATGTATGTTTAAGGGGGAATCCTCTCCTCAGCTTAGGGGTCAAACAGGTGACATTACCACCACCTTACGAGGATTTATCTGATGTATTCTCTCCTCAGTCAGCCGATAAATTACCACCACACAGACCTTACGATTGTCCCATTGATCTGTTGCCCGGTACCATGCCTTTGCGAGGTCACCTCTACAACCTCACAGGCCCTGAAAAATTTGCGATGAAAAAATATATCAAAGAAAACTTAGAGGAAGGGTTAATTAGACCATCCACTTCACCAGCCGGCGCCGGCTTTTTCTTTGTGGGAAAAAAAATGGAGCTTTGCGGCTCTGTATTGATTACAGGGGACTGAACAAAATCACCATTAAGAATAGGTACCCGCTACCCTTGATTGACGATCTATTTGCACAGGT
Organism: Hyperolius riggenbachi; assembly: GCF_040937935.1. NCBI lineage: Eukaryota > Metazoa > Chordata > Amphibia > Anura > Hyperoliidae > Hyperolius > Hyperolius riggenbachi. The sequence continues at coordinate 277,439,900 of NC_090655.1, forward strand.
TTCAGGAGCAAGAATTTTCTCTAAGTTAGATTTGTGAGGGGCGTACAATCTGATTAGGATTAGTCAGGGAGACGAATGGAAGACAGCCTTCAATACCCAGCACGGTCATTACAAATATTTAGTGATGCCTTTTGGCTTATGTAACGCACCAGCTGTTTTCCAGGATTTTGTAAACAATGTCTTTAGAGTTGTATTAGGGAGATTTGTGGTCATTTATTTAGACGACATCCTAATATACTCTAATTCTTAGTCTGAGCATCAGGGACATGTGAGATTTGTATTACAAAAACTGAGGGAGAACTCATTATTTGCTAAGTTTGAGAAGTGCCTATTCAAGGTCACACAGGTTCCTTTTCTAAACTATGTCATTTCCGATACTGGCCTGTCTATGGATGATAAGAAACTGTCAGCAGTTCAGGACTGGCCACCACCCAAAGGCCTCAAGGCCATCCAATGATTCATAGGGTTTGCGAATTACTACCACAGGTTTATTAAAAACTTCTCTTCTTTGGTTGCCCCTTTGACCGATTTAACTGAAAAGGATACAGATCCGGTCAATTGGTCACCCCAGGCTTATAAGGCATTCTCTGATCTCAAGAATGCTTTCTGCTCGGCTCCTGTCCTCACCCATGCTGATGTAAATTTACCTTTCATAGTTGAGGTAAATGCTTCTGATCTAGGGGTAGGAGCCCTGCTTTCCCAGTTTTCCGGCCGTCCAGAACGGTTGCATCCTTGTGCCTTCTTTTCCCCTGCTGAACGTCATTACGACGTAGGCAACTGTGAACTCTTGGCAGTAAAGAAGGATTTCGAGGAGTGCAGGCCTGGCTGGAGGGAGCAGTTAATCCTATAACAGTGTATACAAATCACAAGAACCTAGAATATATTGAGGGGGGCTAAAAGGCTTAACCCCAGACAGGCTCGATGGGCACTGTTCTTTTCCCATTTTAATTTTGTGATAACGTACAAACCCGGGTCTAAAAATTTTAAGGCTGACACCTTATTGAGAACATTTGAAGCTGAGACATTCCAGGGTGCCGCCCCTAAAAGTATTGTGCCCTTCTGGCAGCCACTTACACCCAGGAGTTTCCTGATTTCTACGACTCCTTACAGTCATTTCAACAAGATAGTCCTCCTGGGAAACCCCCTAATGTAGATTTTGTGCCTTTGCATCTTTGACTCCAGATATTACAGGTTTTTCATGAGTCTAAACTAGCAGGGCATCCAGGTGAAACTAAAACTTTGGAACTCATGTCCCAGCATGTGTGGTGGCCTTCGATTAGTAAGGATTGCAAGGCATTTGTGGCAGCTTGTGCCACCTGTGCCAGGAATAAAGTGTCTCGTGTTGCTCCCCGAGGTCATCTCATGCCTTTGCCCATTCCATCGAGACCTTGGTGTCACCTCTCTATGGATTTTGTCGTGGATTTACCTTCCTCGGGAGGTAAAAGAGTTATTCGGGTCATAGTTGACCGGTTCAGTAAAATGACACATTTCATACCTCTCCCTGTGTTACCCTCAGCTCAAGAACTGGCAAAGTTATTTATTATACATATTTTCAACCTGCATGGTATTCCTGAGAATATAGTGTCAGACAGGGGCGTCCAGTTTGTGCCATGCTTTTGGCGTGCTTTCAGTAATCTCTTGGGCATCAAACTCTCTTATTCTTCCGGGTTTCATCCAGAAACCAACGGGCAAACAGAGAGAACTAACCAGTCCCTGGGACAGTATCTCCGCTGTTTTGTATCAGACTGTCAGGAGTCATGGTTGGATTATTTACCATTCGTTGAATTTGCCTTTATTAACCTTCCCAATTCATCTACCAAATTGTTACCATTTTGGTTTGTCACTGGTCAAAACCCTAAGTTTACCTTTTTCCCATCATCTCCTTCTCCTTTCCCAGCTTTGGAGGAGTGGAGTACTCATATTCAACAGATTTGGCCTCAGGTCCAGCAGAATATACGGAATGCTGTGTCCCGACAGAAAAAATATGCTGATGCTCGACATTTACCTGAATTTGAATTTTTCCCTTCTTCTGGAATTTCCTGATAAGTCTGGAAGAGTGTTTGGAAACCACTCCTCAAGGGGGGATGTAATGCGATGAGCTTACCTTCCAGTGGCAGGTCCTGCGACGTCTCCGACGGGGGCCGTGCTGCTGGCAAGTCTCCCACACTGACATCTTCCGGCGGCATCCTCATCCAAACGGACCCGCACGAGACCTGAAAGGTCTTATATCTTAAAGGGACACTTAAGTCAAACGAAAAAAAATGAGTTTTACTCACCTGGGGCTTCCAATAGCCCCCTGCAGCTGTCCGGTGCCCTCGCCATCTCCCTCCGATCCTCCTGGCCCTGCCGCCAGCCACTTCCTGTTTCGGTGACAGGAGCTGACAGGCTGTGGACGCGAGTGATTCTTCGCGTTCCTGGCCACAATAGCGCCATCTATGCTGCTATAGCATATATCATATACCATATAGCAGCATAGAGGGTGCTAATGTGTCTGGGAACGTGAAGAATCACTCGCGTCCCCAGCCTGTTAGCTCCTGTCACCGAAACAGGAAGTAGCTGCTGACGGGGCCAGGAGGATCGGAGGGAGACAGCAAGGGCACCGGACAGCTGCAGGGGGCTATTGGAAGCCATAGGTGAGTAAAACTCATTTTTTTTTGTTTGACTTAAGTGTCCCTTTAAGGAGGCGGGTTTGAGCAACGTCAGTGGTGATGTCATTTTGATGACATCACTAAACAGGAAGTGCTGCTAAATTGGGAGTGGTTTCTGGGAATTTGTAATTTGTTTATAAGGCCAGAGCTCTCAGTCACTCACTGGCCTTGATACTAATCAGTTCGCTGGTTCTTGGCCTAGCTAGCTGTATTTTGAGCTACATCAATATATTGTGTAGACGCACAATATAGATGTACTCTAGTCAGTCAGTCTTGTACTTTGTAGTTATATATCTTGTAATTTATTTGTAATCAGTGTTCTCCCCAGGCCCTTTTAGCCGGGTGCTCCACCCGGCTAGTTTTGGTGAGTACCCGGCTGTCATCGGCTCCTCTCCTCCTCTGCTGTAAGCAGAATTGTGCAGAGAAGCGCCAGCCCTGAATTCTCTCATCTTGCCCCACCCAGCTACTTTTTCATGACACCCGGCTGGAAAAAATTTCTGGGGAGAACACTGGTAATATTCTAGTAATATTATTGAAGTAACATCTATTATATATTTATCTGTGTACTGACCTTTTGCCTGCCTCTTGACTTTCGCTCTTGTCTGATCCTTCTGTACCTCTGCCATCTGATATGTGTTCGACTCGGCCTGTCCCTAACTTCGCTATTGCCTGATCCTTACAGTACGATTGACATCTGACTTGTGTGTATCACCCTGCCTGTTTATTGACTACGATATTGCCTAGCTACTCTGTACCTCAATATCTCCGACTTGTGCATGACTTTGGCTTGGACCTGACTAATCTTTGTATTGTACTAGCTACGTTACCTGTTCACGCTCCAGACAATGTATTCAGTCAGTGTGTGTTTCCTACAGATGTGTCCAGTAAAACAAACCCACCAGAGAGATGTACAGGTCCTCTTTATTCCCAGGGTTGTCTACAGGAAGATCGCCCCACCCCCCACCATTATCAGGTAGGTGGAACTGAGTGTCAGTAGAGACCCCAAACTATGTGACATTCTTTCCTGTTGTCTATGGTTTTATCTGTGTATAAATTATTACGTGCTTCTTATTTTGTGTGATTAGGGTGGAGAACTGATACATGTAAGTGCTGTGGTTAAAGAGGAAGGAGAAGAGACGTATGTGAGGAGTGATCAGCAGTCTGTGGAGGAGGGTGATAAGATGGGGACAAATAAAGAGGAAGAACAAGAGATCTATCTGAGGAGTGATCAGTCCGCAGAGGACGGTGAAGTCATGGGAACAAATAAAGAGGAAAGAGAAGAGACATATGTGAGGAGTGATCAGCAGTCTATGGAGGAAGGTGACATGATGGGGACAAGTAAAGAGGAAGAAGAGGAGACATATGTGAGGAGTGATCAGCAGTCTATGGAGGAGGGAGACATGATGAGGACAAGTAAAGAGGAAGAAGAAGAGACATATGTGGGGAGTGACCAGCAGTCTATGGAGGAGGGTGACATGATGAGGACAAGTAAAGAGGAAGAAGAGGAGACATATTTGAGGAGTGATCAGCACTCTATGGAGGAGGGTGACATGATGAGGATAAAGAAAGAGGAAGAAGAGACGTATGTGAAGAGTGATCAGCAGTCTATGGAGGAGGGTGACATGATGAGGACATCTAAGAAAGAAGACATTATTGCAGATATGAGAATTGGTGAGTGATAAAAATGATATATTCAATATCCTTAATAAACTGACTAACAAATACAGGGGTTGGACAAAATAATGGAAACACCTTGAAAATCAACACAATATATTATAATATGGTGTAGGTCCACCTTTTGCAGCAATTACAGCCTCAATTATCCTAGGTATTGATTCATACAAATTGTGAATTGTTTCCAAAGGAATTTCTGCCCATTTTTCAGTTAAAACACCCTTTAGTTCTTTTAGAGACGATGGCAGCGGAAATCAACTTCTTACTTGAATCTCTAATAACGACCATAAATGCTCAATAATGTTGAGGTCTGGGGATTGTGGTGGCCAGATGAGATGCTCCACTTCATTAGAATGTTCCTCGTGCCATTCTTTAACAATTCTAGCTGTATGGATTGGGGCATTCTCATCTTGAAAGATGGCATTCCCCTCCGGAAACCGTTCTTGAACCATAGGTTGAACTTGGTTGCCCAAAATTCCTAGTCTTGACTGGTAATTCTTCCATGAAGGGAAATCATTGGCCCTTCGGATTTCCAAGAAATAGCACCCCAGATCATCACAGAACCCCCGCCATGTTTTACGGTTGGGAGAAGGCAGTCTGGATGAAATGCTTCTTTTGGCTGTCTCCAAACGTACACTCGGCCGGAGGTCGGAAATAAGGTAAACGATGATTCATCAGAGAAAATCACATTTTTCCACTGCTCAAGGGACCAATTCTGGTGGTTTCTACACCACTCTAAACGCTTTGAAACATTTGTCTTTGAGATCAGAGGTTTTCTAATTGCAGTTCTTCCATGGAATCCAGATTTGTGCAGCTAAAAATGAACAGTTTTTGTGGAAACTGGGTTCTGTAGGTGTTTATTCAGCTTTGCAGTGATTTTAGGAGCCGTGGTCTTGCAAGCTTTTCTAACAATTCGATTTAGAGTCCGACAGTCTCTCTCAGACGACGTCAACTTTCGGCCACAGCTGTGCTTTGCTGAGGAAGTTTTTCCTTCTCTTTCAAAGGCAGTCATTACTTTACCTCTTGAAATGCCAAGCATTCGGGCAGTTTCTGTTACAGTAGCGCCTGCCATGCGAACACCAACAAATTATAACCAACTTTTGTTTAAATATCTGTAAAAAAACAATTCTTTTAATTAAACATATCAAATAACAAAAATAATAAACAAAAAAAATTTAACACATGTCAAGTTTTGATTGCTTAAAACATGTTCAAAGATTATGATGCCAAATTGTAGGTGTTTCCATTGTCCAACCCCTGTATGTCACTGCTGGGCACAGTATAGATCATCTTCCTCTCAGTATGTGCGGTAATATTACCAGAGTTTCAGGAATCTACCCCTTTGATACAATGTAAAGATGTCAGTGTGCAGCTTGTATAATGGTGTAAATTTGCTGTCCCACCAACATAACTCAACACACAGCCATTAATGTCTAATCCGCTGGCAACAAAAGCGAGGACACCCCTAAGTGACAAATGTCAAAATTCTACTCAATTAGACTTTTCAGGGCCCAATCCAATTCACTTCTTTCCCTAAGTTTTCTCCTTGGTGATATTGTCATATCTTATCAATAAATTGCCTTTTAAGCCACCAGCAAGCAACAAAAAACTCAAAATTATTTTACAGTACTTTTTCATTTGCAGAGTGTTGAGAAGTTATTTTAATCAGAAGATGAAAAATGATGTCCTAGGAGAGAACTTAGCAGAGGAAGGGAATTGGTTCCGGCCCTTTCCCTCCCTGAGGTCATGTGACTGGTTAGTGTTACAAGGTCTCAGGTGTGAATGGGGAGCAGGTGTGGTACATTTGGTGTTATCGCTCTCACACTCCCTCACACTGGTTACTGGAAGCTCAGCATGGCTCCTCATGGCAGAGAACTCTCTGAGGAGCTTAAAAAATTGTTGCTCTACATAAAGAGGGCCTAGGCTGTAAGACGATTGCCAAAACTCTTACACTGAGCTGCAGCAGGGTGGCCAAGACCATACAGAGGTTTAACAGGACAGGTTCCCCACTTACACTTTCAGACACACACACACAGACACAGAAACACACACAGACCTAGCTGCACAGCCTCCACAGCCTCTCTCTCTCTCTCCTTCCCTTGCTGTGCTACCCAGCCTTGCTGTAATCGTCCTGGCAGCAGGGGGTGGAGCTACATCCTCCTTGTGTGTTCTCCTCCCCTCCCTTCCTACTGCATGTGAGAATAACTACAAAGGTGAAAACTTCAGGACTGGAGTGATAAGACAGCACTCTCACTGTGAAAGCTTAGCACTACATGTTGATAAGACAAGCTTCTTTAGTCAATTAACACTTAAAATATAGATCGATGTGTGGGTGATGTTTTCACTTGCCTTATTATCACCAGAATGATCTTAATGAGTTGTGGCCATTGGGGTTGATTCACTAGCTATAGCGCTGTTAGCTATTAGGGGAAGCTGGGGTTAGGAAGGTTTAAAAGTTATAATGTAAAAGAAACAGGGAGATTGGCCATTAGAAGATGGGCAACAGCGACATTCAAGGAGAACTGGGGAGGAGATTGTGTCTCAGAAGTTCAGCAGAATAGGTGCCATATCTATTCCTGACTCTCTCCTCTTTTACTTCAATTCAACAGTTACTAATTACATGCTATAAAATACAATAGGGTTGATTCACTAACTACAAAGAGTGCATAATTATTAGGCAAGTGGTATTTTTGAGGAATAATTTTATTATTGAACAACAACCATGTTCTCAATGAACCCAAAAATCTCATTAATATCAAAGCTGAATATTTTTGAAAGTAGTTTTTAGTTTGTTTTTAGTTTGAGCTATTTTAGGGGGATATCTGTGTGTGCAGGTGACTATTACTGTGCATAATTATTAGGCAACTTAACAAAAAACAAATATATACCCATTTCAATTATTTATTTTTACCAGTGAAACCAATATAACATCTCAACATTCACAAATATACATTTCTGACATTGAAAAACAAAACAAAAACAAATCAGTGACCAATATAGCCACCTTTCTTTGCAAGGACACTCAAAAGCCTGCCATCCATGGATTCTGTCAGTGTTTTGATCTGTTCACCATCAACATTGCGTGCAGCAGCAACCACAGCCTCCCAGACACTGTTCAGAGAGGTGTACTGTTTTCCCTCCTTGTAAATCTCACATTTTATGATGGACCACAGGTTCTCAATGGGGTTCAGATCTGGTGAACAAGGAGGCCATGTCATTAGTTTTTCTTCTTTTATACCCTTTCTTGCCAGCCACGCTGTGGAGTACTTGGACGCGTGTGATGGAGCATTGTCCTGCATGAAAATCATGTTTTTCTTGAAGGATGCAGACTTCTTCCTGTACCACTGCTTGAAGAAGATGTCTTCCAGAAACTGGCAGTAGGACTGGGAGTTGAGCTTGACTCCATCCTCAACCCGAAAAAGCCCCACAAGCTCATCTTTGATGATACCAGCTTAAACCAGTACTCCACCTCCACCTTGCTGGCATCTGAGTCGGACTGGAGCTCTCTGCCCTTTACCAATCCAACCACGGGCCCATCCATCTGGCCCATCAAGACTCACTCTCATTTCATCAGTCCATAAAACCTTAGAAAAATCAGTCTTGAGATATTTCTTGGCCCAGTCTTGACGTGTCTTGTTCAGTGGTGGTTGTCTTTCAGCCTTTCTTACCTTGGCCATGTCTCTGAGTATTGCACACCTTGTGCTTTTGGGCACTCCAGTGATGTTGCAGCTCTGAAATATGGCCAAATTGGTGGCAAGTGGCATCTTGGCAGCTGCATGCTTGACTTTTTACAGTTCATGGGCAGTTATTTTGCGCCTTGGTTTTTCCACGCGCTTCTTGCGACCCTGTTGACTATTTTGAATGAAACGCTTGATTGTTCGATGATCACGCTTCAGAAGCTTTGCAATTTTAAGAGTGCTGCATCCCTTTGCAAGATATCTCACTATTTTTGACTTTTCTGAGCCTGTCAAGTCCTTCTTTTGACTCATTTTGCCAAAGGAAAGGAAGTTGCCTAATAATTATGCACACCTGATATAGGGTGTTGATGTCATTAGACCACACCCCTTCTCATTACAGAGATGCACATCACCTAATATGCTTAATTGGTAGTAAGCTTTCGAGTCTATACAGCTTGGAGTAAGACAACATGCATAAAGAGGATGATGTGGTCAAAATACTAATTTGCCTAATAATTCTGCACTCCCTGTATAGTGCTGCCAAACAGCACAACTAAACTACTGTTACGAGTGCTAATAGAGCAGCGCAACTTATTTCCTCTGTACTTGCTACATCACATGATTTAGTATTTCCTCTGTGCACGCTACGTAGCGGCCGCTTTATTGAAGTATTGTTGGAGTTATACATCACTACCTCGTGGCAAACCAAGGCAGCGGCCATTGCTAAGTAACAACTCTAACTGTTAAACCTACCTAACCCCAGCTTCCCCTAATCAGGCAGGCCTTGTTGTATATGAGGATGAGGTCAGCCAGATTCTCTGCTCTGCATGGCCTGACCTATATTCATCATGGGATATTATGTTAGTGGCTTGTATAATTAGCTGCTGCAGCAGGACTTGTAATTCCATTAGGAATAGCGGCCGTGTTGTTTGGCCTCCCTCTCCCTGACCTCCCCACACTGTAATCTTGGATTGCAGGTTACTATTACAGTAACACACTTTCTGCAACTAGAGCAGATATAGCCCCGCCCCCTCGTCATAGCCTCTGAAGAAGCGCTTGTGTGTGAAACTGCCGTCAGGCTCCCAGCAACCAGCACCCACCATTATCCACCCCCGCACCGGTATGTGTTTAGTCTCTTCTTATGGACTGTGAGGTGATGATGTAACACACAGCCTACTTGTCTGCACATTGCCAAATAAAGGAAGTTGTACAGCAGTGCCGACCATCCTCTTTCCTCTCATCCCTAATGATAATTGTTCCTCCCCTCAGAATTCTCTAACAGGAAGTGATGATGTTTCTCTATTTGCAGGGCGGAGTCCCGGCATCAGGAACCTCTCAGAGACTCGTCTCTCTGTATCCACAGACTGTACAACAGATGGTGATGTCACTGGACAAGAGTCTCCTGCAGATATCCTGGTTACACCAAATATTCCCCCAGACTCCCCTCACCTGTCTAACCCTGAGGGGTCTCATACCCAGCACAGGTCTCCCCCTGCTGGAGGGTCTCATTCCTGTTCCACATGTGGGAAATGTTATAAGTGGAAATCAAATCTGGTCATACATGAGAGATCTCACACTGGTGAGAAGCCCTATTCATGTGCTGAGTGTGGGAAATGTTTTGTTCAGAAATCACACCTTGTCAGCCATGAGATATCTCACAATGGAGAGAAGCCCTATTCATGTGCTGAGTGTGGGAAATGTTTTGCAAGGAAACCAGACCTTGTCCAACATGAGAGATCTCACACTGGTGAGAAGCCCTATTCATGTGCTGAGTGTGGGAAATTTTTTGCTCATAAATCACATCTTGTCATACATGAGAGATGTCATACTGGTGAGAAGCCCTATTCATGTGCTGAGTGTGGGAAATGTTTTGGTCATAAACCAAGTCTTGTCGATCATGAGAGATCTCACACTGGTGAGAAGCCCTATTCATGTGCGGAGTGTGGGAAATGTTTTGCGTATAAATCATATCTTGTCATACATGAGAGATTTCATAGTGGTGAGAAGCGCTATTCATGTGTGGAGTGTGGGAAATGTTTTGTGAGTAAATCACATCTTGTCACACATGAGAGATCTCATACTGGTGAGAAGCCCTATTCATGTGTGGAGTGTGGGAAATGTTTTGTGAGTAAATCACATCTTCTCACACATGAGAGATCTCATACTGGTGAGAAGCCCTATTCATGTGCTGAGTGTGGGAAATGTTTTGCAAGGAAACCAGACCTTGTCCAACATGAGAGATCTCACACTGGTGAGAAGCCCTATTCATGTGCTGAGTGTGGGAAATGTTTTGCACGGAAATCAAATCTTTTCCGGCATGAGAGATCTCACACTGGTGAGAAGCCCTATTCATGTGCTGAGTGTGGGAAATGTTTTGCACAGAAATCACATCTTGTCTGGCATGAGAGATCTCACACTGGTGAGAAGCCCTATCCATGTGCTGAGTGTGGGAAATGTTTTTGCCATAAGTCACAGCTTATCAGACACTTGTGTTGAGTGTGGAAAATGTATTGACTCCAAATGTTCTGATGCATGTTGTTTCAGTTTTTCTTATTTTTTTTTTTTACCTTATTTAGTCCCTGAAGTGATATGATGAGATAAATATGGGTACATATAGTACTAAGCCTAGTTAGAACGTTCTTTCCTGGACAGAGATGTCGGCATACTGATGGGTTTAGCCCCCCCCCCCCCCCCCTGAACCCGATAGGACAGTTCAACTATAACGTCAATTAAAATTAACACCACCTGCCATTCTCTTTTTCTGTCCTAGAATGGACAGTTTGATTTTGTTTTTTTCTTGTTAGTTCTATTGCACCTTTTTTTGTTTACTTTGATTGATTTTTGGCGTACTTACAGGACGGGTTCAGCCTCTCCTGTCTTGGCAGCAAGCAGTGCGACCCCTAAATGGGGTTTAAACATGCTGGTGGGTCTCCCTCCATCCTCCATTAGCTGCACTTTTGTGCTCCCCCCCCCCCCCGGGCAGAGACTGGCGTGCGGTTTGCCGGACTCCTCCGCTGTACTCTATCTGCCACTGGCCTCCGCCCGCTTGGCTATTAAGCAGGGAGTCTCGCGAGATCTAACGCAGTTCTTCCTGATTGGTGGAGGAGGCGGCGGCAGGTCACTTCTGGGGGAAGGAGGATTTGTTTAGAAACGCCAGAGCGGGTGGCAGCGTCTCTGCTGAGGTACCGCTCTGCTCGGTGCCTCTCCACTGGCTTTCCTGGAGTTCTGGACGTATACTAAGAGCATCCAGTGGACTGAAGTATCTTCTTTCGGCTTCCAGAGGTATTTTTAATAGAAGACTACCCAGGTAATATGTTTCCTTTTTTTTATTGGCTGCATATTAAATCATGTATATCTGTTGTCAGATGGAGGATGAACATCAGATGCAAGCACAGGATTCTGTATCGCAGGAGAGGTAAAGGAGTGACTTGTTGGTTACGCTTTCCTCTGTGTATTTTGGGATTGAGCACAAGGGTGTCATTTTACATTATTTTTAAAGGCACAGGGTACCTATAAAAAAAAAAAGAGAGCATTCTTCCTTATAGAAGCGGATTTCTTAGTGGAACATATTTTGTTTTTGTGTCTCCACAGTCCGCATGAGGGAGAAGAAGGACAGCAGGTGTATAAAGGTCACCAGTCCTCGAAGCCGGTCCAGTCACAGTCAAGATCAAAGTCTGCAAGGGGCCAGTCTGCTGTATACTCTTCTTATGATGCAAGCTCATCTAAAAGAAGATCACCTACCAAGCATAGGGGGAAATCTCCTAAAGAAAAGAGACAACCACCTAAGAGACATTCTTCTAGGAGACAATCTCCTAGCAGGAGGCGTTCCCCTGATCTATACTATTCAAGTACATACTATGGATCTCGCAGAAGTCGTTCCCCAAGTCGCAGACACAGATCAAGAGGGAGATCTTGTGAAAGGAGATATTCACCATATTATGATTATTATGAGTATAGATCAAGGAGAGGATCTCATTCTCACTACAGTAGAAGTAGATCTCCTTTTCCAGCACCTATAGAGCCTAGAAGACATTCTCAGCCAGATAAATGATTGTGTTGGTCATGTGCACAGCCAGCCCTGCCAGATAAAATGGTCTGTGAGGAATGCTTCATGGAGCTTGGCAAGGATAAAGAGTCAGAATCACAACAAGTGATGTCTTTTATTCAGCAAGCTGCACAGGAAACATTCCAGAAGAGGGCAGCAGCTCAGCCGCCTCCATCAGCTTCTCAGTTGCAGTCTGAGGAAGGAACAGCGGTAGCAGGACTACCTCCTGTTGGATTAGATTTTTTTCTTAGTTCCAGCTTTTGTAGCACAAATTAGATCAGCAATAAGCTGGGAAGAGGAGAAAGACGCCACAAGAACCGGATAAATATCATCCCCATCTTGATAAACATCCCACTAACTTCCCGTTTATGAAAGTTATAAAGGACATTTTTCTAAAAGAGTGGAGTAAAGTGGAACAAAAACCGTCTTTAACAGATTCGCTAAACTGTATCCTTTAAGTGAGGACTCAAAACTTATGGATTCTGTCCCTTTAATTGATGCATCCATAATGAGACGTGCAAGACATGTCACCCTTCCCATGGATGACGCCGTTTCCTTTTCTAATCCTTCGGACAGGAAGGTAGACACGGATATTAAAAAGCATTCCTGGCAGCAGGATCGGCATGCAAACCTGCGGTGGCATTAACTTCTCTTGCAAAAGCCATAAAAGTTTGGGTTGATAACATTGAAGTAGCCGTAAACTCATGCAAGATGTTATCAAGGCTCTTGATGAATTAAAACTTGCAAGTGACTTCATCGGGGAGGCTGCAGTTGATACCATCAGATCTTCAGCCCGTTCAGTGTTACACAGTGTAACAGCAAAGAGGGCCTTATGGCTGAAACCTTGGTCGGCCGACCAATCATCAAGAAATAACTGGTGTAAAATATCGTTTGACGGCAAACATCTTTTCGGGTCAGAAATGGATACTGCTATAGCAAAAGGGACAGGAGGAAAATGTGGACTTTTGCCGCAGGATAGAAAGTTGAAACCTTTTCGTCAACAAGGGAATAAGAGACCTCAAATAGATTACAGCAAGCACGTTCCTATAGACCAGGTAATAACAATAATATTTATATAGCGCTTTTCTCCCTGGGGACTCAAAGCACTGTGACTCTGCATTATGCAGTCTCAAAGGCTAGGGAAAAGAGATGAGTTTTTAGCCTTTTTTTAAAGCTGTCCAGAGAGGGAGCCTCTCGTACTGATTGTGGAAGTGAGTTCCATAGAGTAGGGGCTGCATAGGAAAAGGCCCGAGCACCAAATGTTAAGTGTATCCTGGGAATAACCAGCTTCATCTTGTTGGCAGAGCGGAGGGTGCGTGGAGGGGCATAAAGTTCCAATAGATCCGCTATGTATTTGGGTCCCATGTGGTGTAGAGCCTTGAATGTCAGCAGGCAGACCCTATAATTGATTCTCCATTTTACTGGCAACCAGTGAAGAGTTTGCAGTACTGTGGTGACGTGTGAGCTGCGGGGGGCATTGGCTAGGAGTCTGGCTGCAGCATTCTGTACTAGCTATAAGGGGCGCAGAACCTTATCTGTAGATCCGATGAACAGGGCGTTGCATTAGTCTAGGCGGGAGGATACAAATGCATGTACCAGGGCAGGTAGGTCTTCAGCTGGGATAAGGTGTTTGATTCTTGCTATATTTCTTAGATGGAAGAAGGAAGACTTGACGACAGCTGATACCTGCTGTCTGAGTTTTAGATTTCCATCCAGGATCACCCCAAGGTTTCGCACAGAGTCTTTATACTGTACAGTATCTCCCCCAATTGCTAGTTTGAGGTGGTGAGCGTTTTGTACTTTATCCATCATGTGTGGACCACCTACCACCAACACCTCTGTTTTGTCAGAGTTCAGCCTCAGCCAGCTGGTGTTCAGCCAATTTTGTAAATCCACTAGACACGCATTTATGGATGCTGATGGGTCTTGGGTGCCAGGCTTGAAGGACAGATACAGTTGTGTGTCATCTGCATAACAATGGTATCCTAGGTCATAGTTCTGGATTATTTTGCCCAGTGGCAGCATGTAGACTGCAAAGAGTAATGGTGATAGTACAGAACCCTGTGGAACTCCATAGGCAAGTGGCACTGGATTACAGTAGTGTGTGCCCACACATACTTGCTGTGTCCTGCCAGATAGGAAGGTCTGAAACCAGCTAAGAACATTACCCCTTAGGCCACAGTAATTCTTCAGTCGCTGGATTAGTATTTCATGATCCACAGTATCAAATGCTGCAGACAAGTCAAGAAGAATCACCCTTGTCCCTTGCAGTAAGTAGATCATTCATTACTCGGACTAATGCCGTTTCAGTGCTGTGCCTTTTCCTGAATCCTGACTGAAAAGTATCAAAGATGTTGTTATCTGTAAGCCTGGCTTCTAGCTGGTTGGCGACTGCTTTCTCGATAACTTTTGATAGGAATGGTAAGTTCACCACAGGTCTGTAGTTGGTCACAGAATCAGGATCTAGTGATGGTTTCTTCAAGAGGGGTTTTATGATTGCTTTCTTTAGTTGTTCTGGGAAAAGTCCACTTTGCAAGGAGCACTCAGTGATTTTGTGAAGTGTTGGCCTGATCAGCTCTGGGCACTGCATTAAGGATCCAGTTGGGCCAGGATCCAGGTCGCGGGGCGGAGACTTTGAATGAGAATTCCAAAATCTTCTTCACTCAGAGTGTCAAAGACTTGCCATGGTGGTACGGTAGTAGGCATATGCAAAGTCCAGTGGTCAATTGATGTTGTTGGTGTAAAGCTGGCGCAGATGGTAGACACCTTGTCTGTGAAGAAGGCAGAGAATTTTTCACACCTTTCCCTGGAGAATGTGGTTGGGGCTTTTAGGCAGGAAGGATTGCAGAGTGATTCCACTGTGTGGAAGAGTTGAGCAGCTCTGTTGTTGGCTGTAGATATTTTGTGCGAGATAAAGTCTGATTTTTTCTTGGTTATTGCTTGTTGGTATTGTCTGAGGTGTTGAACTAGGCTAGATTTGTGCTCCTCAGACCCTGATTTACGCCACTGTCTTTCTAGTCTGCGCCCTTTCTTTTTTAGATCCATGATGGTTTTGTCAAACTAATTAGCTTTCTGCTTTTTGGTTGCTGATTTGGTGCGCCATGGGGCAATACAGTCAAGTGTTTCATATATCGTGGTGTTGTACTGGGTTACTAGAGTGTTGGGGTCCATTTGACTGTGGAGCAGATTTGTAAAATCCAGGTTGGCAGTTAACCTCTCCGGTGTTAATTTATTCAGGGGATGGATTTTGATTGTTTCTTTAGGGTGCTGCTTGATGGGGTGATGTTCAATAGTAAACTGTATTATGTGATGGTCTGACCACACCACTGGGGTTACTGTTATGTTACTAATGTCCATTCCTAGGTGGAACAGTAAGTCTAGCGTATGCCCTCCTCTGTGGGTAGCAGATCTTACAACTTGTGTGAAGCCTAGTCCACCCATGAGATTTATTAGTTCATTTGCATCTTGTGATTGAGTGTTATCAGCCCGGATGTTGAAGTCACCAAGGATGATCCATCTCGGATAAGACAGAGCCAGCATGGCCAGAAGTTCTGAGAATTCCTGTAGGAATGGGTCAGCATCTCCGGGGGGACGATAAACCACTAAAATTTTGAAGCCTTTACCAGCTGAGATCTGGGCACCTATACATTCAAAAGACTTTGTTGAGCCAACATTCAGGGCTCTGAGCTGCAGAGTTGTTTTGCCACAAATTGCTACACCCCCTCCTCTGCGGTCTCGTCTTCCCTCACTTAGGACTGAGTAATTTTATGGGATGGTTGCTTCCAATGTGGGGCCCGCATTGGCATCAATCCAGGTTTCAGTGATGAATGAAAAATCGCATGTCTGAATAAGGTCCACAATAGTATCTGTCTTATTGTTTATAGAGCAGGCATTGCAGAGCAATGCGGTGACTGCATGGGGCTTAGCATTGGCGACTGGGTTCACTGCCAGGGTGTTACTGCATCTCTGACTAGGGACATGGTAACCTCTGCTACTTTCAGCCTCTGATTTCCAGTAAACGTCACTGGAGATCGCTGGAAAGTTCTTTTCCTTGAATGGACCTGGGGCCCTGAAGTTGGACTGAGTCTGAGTGTGGCACTTTTTATGGGCCTGGCCACCTTTTTTTTACCTCTGTGCGTTTTATTTAAAATCCCTAGAGATTCCAGCAAATTAGCTTGTTTTTTCCCAATGTGAGAAGCCGCTCTCAATGGTCTGAGGGACAGTAAGAAGCTGGCTTTATATGTTAACATTGCACTTTGGGAAGGAAAGGGTTAAGTAAGCTCTTCCTTGATTGTTGTTTACCAGTGGGGGGTAGACAAAAGCAAACTGCTGGCCTTGAGAATCTGCTGGAAGAGGTGTGAAAATTCCATTGATGTGCAGAAACATGGGACCTACTAAGGTTCACTTAAGAAATGCAATGGAGTCTATATAATTTCAGCCTCTGAATGCATTTAAAGTATTTGTACAGTCTGCAAAAAACGCAAGCAATTTAATAACCATAGGAAGGGGATGCAGTCGTCCTTTCTCAAGTCTGGAAGATCTAAGCCTACACCAGGAACAAGTCAGAACCCAAAGGCTTTCTGAAGGTGCGACCACTCAGGCGGTTCCAGTGGGGGCAAGATTGCGTTCCTTCTAGGCTGTCTGTGTGGAGGCGGTCGGGGAAGCATGGGTTTTGGAGACATTACAAAAAGGTCACTGCTGGAAGTTCAAAAGGTTATCTCTGAGATCAAGATTTGTGGAGACAAGATTGCCTCAGAAAAAGCAAAAAAAGTCAAGTTCTTTTGGAATATGTAGATTCTCTAGCTCGAAACAATGCAATTATTCCAGTTCCAGATCAAAAGCAGTTCCTAGGAGTCTATTCTCCCTTATTCTTGGTCCCAAAGTCGATAGGAGGATGGCGACCGGTTCTGGACTTGAAGTTTTTAAACAGCCATATAAAATTTGTTGATTCAGGATGGAATCTCTGCAGACCATTATAAAAGTATTAAGCCGCATCTACACGAGTAGATGCGGCCGCGATGCTCCTTATCAATCGAGCCGCTGATGCGGCTCGATTGATAAGATCCGACAGGACGGATCTCCGCACCGCCAATTCCCTGCTCGATCCCCGCGAGGGGACAATGGCAGGGAATCGTGCGGGAGATAAGCGGCGCCGGCGGGGACGAGCGGGCACGAGCGGGGAATCGAATGCGGCGAGCGGGGACGCGGCGGGCATGCGGAAGAGGCGATCCGGCGGCTAATCGAGCCGCCGGATCGCTGCAATATGGCATGGTGTAGATGGGGCTTTAAGGATAAACAATTGGATGACAACAGTAGACTTGTCAGATGCATATCTCCATATTCCAATCAAGTACAGTTTTAAAAAATACCTAAAATTTGCAGTCAACGGTCAACATTGGCAATTCCAAAGTCTTCAATTCGGTCTCTCCACAGCACCCAGGACGTTTACAAAAGTACTTCTTCCAGTAATAGCTGCCCTCAGGCAGAAGGGCCTGAGAGTTTTTCATTATCTTTACGACCTCTTACTAGTCAATCGGGACCGCTCAATTCTGATAGATCACCAAAAGATGTTTCTAAGCAATTTACAGATACTGGGTTGGGTGATAAACTTTCAGAAGAGTCAGTTGGATCCTTCACAGGATATGATATTTCTAGGAGCCAGGTTTGTCACCTATCAAAACAAAGTTTGCCTACCAGATCAGAAGATCTTATCGATACAGCAAAAAAGACAGGTCAGTACTGTCTCGAAATTATCTGTTGACCAGGGATTGTCTAAGCCTATTGGGAACGTTCTCATCAGCAATCCCTATGGTGAAATAGGCACACTGGCATCCCAGACCGTTGCAGATCTTTTTTCTGAGGCAATGGAACAAGAAGAACATGTTTCAGAGATTCTTTCTACCTCCCGAAGTAAAGAATTCCCTTCATTGGTGGACGTCGGAGAGGAACTTGAAGTCTTGTCATCAAATTCAGCAGGAATTACCAATTGTTGTAACATCCGATGCGATCCTGACAGGATGGGGAGCTCATTGTGAGGATACTTGTGTCCAACAGAAATGGAAATTTGCTCCAATTCAGACTCCCTCCAACATACTGGAGCTCAGAGCAGTGTTTCTTGCTTTGAAGTCATTCCAACATCTGATTGTGGGAAGATCAGTGCTTCTCCAGATAGACAATGTATCTGCTGTGTGTTACATAAGAAGGCAGGGAGGAACAAGGAGTCATGCTCTTCTACAAGAGACTGCTCATGTGATATCTTGGGCACAGAGACATTTAACAAACTTAACGGCAATTCATCTTCCAGGTCCACAGAATACTCTTGCGGACCGGTTGAGCAAGCACTTTTCAAGTCCCCACGAATGGTGTCTGAACAACAAAGTATTTCAAATGATTGTACAGAAGTGAGGTCTACCTCACTTGGGTCTGTTTGCTTCTGTAGAAAATTGCAAGATACCGAGGTTCTTCTCACGCTATTACCATTCAGCAGCAGCAGGAACGGACTGTCTCATGACTTGGTGGAATTTTAGTCTGGGGAATGCCTTCCCTCCGTTTCCACTAATACTGAAATTTCTTCAGAGACTCAGATCAGAATGCTGCACGATCATCCTTATAGTGCCATACTGGCCTCGGAGGCCTTGGTTTACTCTACTATTGGAAATGAGCCTAGAGGATCCAATCAGACTTCCGAAAATTCCGAATCTGCTGCAGCAGGGGGAGTTGTTGTATCCGAATGTGAACAATCTAAGTTTGATGGCGTGGAGGTTGAGAGGCGGAAATTCCTAGCTTTAGGTTGCTCCACAGAAGTTACATCCAGTCTGTTAAAAGCTAGAAAAGTGTCAGCAAATTCAACCTATCACAGAATATGGGGGAAATTTGCCAACTTTGCAGCAGTGAATAATTTTCATATGTTAACTCCTAAAGTGCAAGACATTCTCAGTTTTCTGCAAACCGGAGTAGACATGAAACTGAGCCTTTCGGCCATTAAAGTACAAGTTTCAGCCCTTTCTGCTTTAACCAATCACAAATGGGCATTGAATCCTTTGGTTATACAGTTTATACAAGCAGTTCAAAAAGTAAGACCACCAAGAAAGCCTTTTTTTTCACAGTGGGACTTGTGTGTGGTTTTAGAGGTTTTATCAGGACCTCTTTTCCATCCAATTGAGATGTCTTCCCTCTGGAATATCACCTTAAAGACTGTATTCCTGGTGGCTATCTCTTCGGCTAAAAGAGTGTCAGCGAGGAGAGGGCCAGCGCATACCACAAAGGCTGCATCTGAAATGACAACCAGCTCATGTGTGCAGCACCTCTATTAGGCTTTCTGCACACTTCACATTCAATTCAGATGCAAATCATATGCAAAACTGCTACTACTTATTATGCAAACAGGAAACTCAGAAGGAGGGTCTGGGTGCAGCTAACCTGATAGTTATATACATGCAGAGTTAAAGGACTTACGGGGCGAAACGCCGACAAAAAGTTAATCACTTGCCTCATCTGTTAAGGCACGGAGGACGCCGTCCGCGCCCTCCGTGCCGATCCGCGGGGTCCCCCCGCTCATTAGCCCCCCGGGCCGGCTGCCGACCCCACGGCCCGGGTCGGGCTCTCTCGCCTCTCCCAAGATGGCCGCATCCTTTGCCCGCGGCTGCGCAGTCCGCATAGCCGCGAGTGCGGCTGCGTAGCTCTAGGGCCAACCCCCCCGATCCACGCTACGCTGCGCAGCCCATAGCGTAAGGGGGAGGGAAGGGCAGAGAGGGCGGAAAATCGCTGTGGAGGGGGGCTTTGAGGAGCTCCCCCCCTGCAAATCACATGTAGCCGGCGGCGATCAGACCCCCCCAGCAGGACATCCCCCTAGTGGGGAAAAAAGGGGGGGAAGTCTGATCGCCATGCTGCAAACCTGATCTGTGCTGCGGGCTGGAGAGCCCACGCAGCACAGATCAGGAAAAAAGAGCCTGGTCCTTAAGTGGTTAATTTATAATTGAACTGTCCTTTCGGGTTCAGGGGCAGAGCCTAAACTCAACAGTATGCCGCCATCTTCTGTTCCAGAAAAGGAAAATTACTGAAGGTAATCCCCTTCTCATACAGCGAGTCTTATACATTTATCCAGAAATCTCAGCAACCAGAAGGAAAAATCCTGACTTTGCAGGATGCATAAATCTTGTTTTACAGTTCTTTATGCAATAATAAACCTCTGCTACATTAAGTTAAGTCTGTCTTTTTTCTTAATGTGTTTTAAATTACTGCATTTCAACATTAATACTGAGTTTGGTATATAGTGTGTGGTATAGTACTGTTTTTTTTTTAGCTAGGCCTTTTTTTGACATTGACTTTCAAGCAACCAGAAACTACACTTATCCGGCATTTGCCAATCCCCGTTGGTGCTGGATTATGGGGGTTTTACTTCTCTGGCAGCCTTGGTGCAGCTGTTGTACCAGGCCGGCATGCAGTTGGTCAGACCGCTTTCTATAGTGCATCTGTAGTAATTAACCAGCAGCTTCTGTGGAGGGTTAGCGCTCCTTATCTTTCTCATAAAGCAGAGGCACTGTTGTGCTTTGCCAGTTACAGCTAAAGCATTGTCAGCCCAGGAGTGGACTATTGCACTGGCCACAGGGCATCTGGGTGTCACTGCAGTACATTGAGGCTCGGATCTCTTCTGCTTTACACCTCAGTGGTAGCAGAGACTATAAAATCCAGGGGACATCTATGTGGACACCATTACACTGCAACGCATCTGCTGCATTGTGAACATCACATAGGTGGTGCATTGCAGTGTGGCAAACCTCGGCTGTTATGCTACAAAGACCCACTGTGACCAGAGCCTTACTGTATACTGTAAGCAGATCTATACATGTAATGGTATGTGTGCCACATTCTGCACACTCACTTGCTTCAGCTCAGCAGACAATGCACAGAAATGCATGTATAGTTGTGGCTGTGCGAGGAAAGATCCCCCCCTCCCCATCCAGAGCGGAGCAGTATGCATGGCAGACCTCTGTGTACCCCCCATGTGCGGAGTGATGTTGGCCCATCTTGTGTTGTTAGCCATGGCATATATTGATGGCAATGGCAGACCTCTGTGTGTCCCCCTCCCCTGTGCATAATGTGCTGTACCAGATACTGACGTGATTGTGCCACCCCTGAGTCTACCAGCCACTGCAATATATGTATTTAGGCTGAGCAGTAATTGCTGCGTGTCCCCCGCTATGTGCCCTGTGTCCCGTATTGTGTGCAGCTGATTACCGTAATGCCCATTAGATAAAGGCTTACCACCTTGCTGCCGCCCACCAGAACAGGATGTAAGGCAGACAGAACCTCTGTGTCCCTGCACCCCGAGTGTCCCCGGCATAAGCAGAGCGCTGTGTGTCCCCCGCTATGTGCCCTGTGTCCCGTATTGTGTGCAGCTGATTACAGTAATGCCCATTAGATAAAGGCTTACCACCATGCTGCCGCCCACCAGAACAGGATGTAAGGCAGACAGATCCTCTGTGTCCCTGCACCCCGAGTGTCCCCGGCATAAGCAGAGCACTGTGTGCTTCTTTTGCTTACGGAGCTCAACATGTGTATTCCTCCGTAGCTTGTCAGTTGCGCATCCTCCGTAGCTTGTCAGTTGCGCATCCTCCGTAGCTTGTCAGTTGCGCATCCTCCGTAGCTTGTCAGTTGCGCATCCTCCGTAGCTTGTCAGTTGCGCATCCTCCGTAGCTTGTCAGTTGCGCATCCTCCGTAGCTTGTCAGTTGTGCATCCTCATTAGATTATTAGTTGCGCATCATCCTTAGCTTTTCAGTTGCGCATCATCCTTAGCTTGTCAGTTGCGCATCATCCTTAGCTTGTCAGTTGCGCATCATCCTTAGCTTGTCAGTTGCGCATCATCCTTAGCTTGTCAGTTGAGCATTCTCTGTAGCTTGTCAGTTGCGCATCCTCCGTAGCTTGTCCGCTGCGCATCCTCCGTAGCTTGTCCGTTGCGCATCCTCCGTAGCTTGTCCGTTGCGCATCCTCCGTAGCTTGTCCGTTGCGCATCCTCCGTAGCTTGTCCGTTGCGCATCCTCCGTAGCTTGTCCGTTGCGCATCCTCCGTAGCTTGTCCGTTGCGCATCCTCCGTAGCTTGTCCGTTGCGCATCCTCCGTAGCTTGTCCGTTGCGCATCCTCCGTAGCTTGTCCGTTGCGCATCCTCTGTAGCTTGTCCGTTGCGCATCCTCCGTAGCTTGTCCGTTGCGCATCCTCCGTAGCTTGGCCGCTGCGCATCCTCCGTAGCTTGTCCGCTGCGCATAGCTTGTCCGTTGCGCATCCTCTGTAGCTTGTCCGTTGCGCATCCTCCGTAGCTTGTCAGTTGCGCATCCTCCGTAGCTTGTCCGCTGCGCATCCTCCGTAGCTTGTCCGCTGCGCATCCTCCGTAGCTTGTCCGCTGCGCATCCTCCGTAGCTTGTCCGCTGCGCATCCTCCGTAGCTTGTCCGCTGCGCATCCTCCGTAGCTTGTCCGCTGCGCATCCTCCGTAGCTTGTCCGTTGCGCATCCTCCGTAGCTTGTCCGTTGCGCATCCTCCGTAGCTTGTCCGTTGCGCATCCTCCGTAGCTTGTCTGTTGCGCATCCTCCGTAGCTTGTCCGTTGCGCATCCTCTGTAGCTTGTCCGTTGCGCATCCTCCGTAGCTTGTCAGTTGCGCATCCTCAACTAACCGGAAGCCTCAACTAACCGGTATACCTGAGGGATAATGGGGACTTTGGTTTTTTGGGTGTTTGCAGTCTTTTAAATACTTACTAAGCCTCCAGCGACATCTAGCAGTCTTCCTCTTGCTCCTAGCTGCTTCCAGCGTCCGTGCACACAAGTCTGCATGTCACATGACCCGAAGCAGGTCAGGTGACAAGCTGGCTTCCATGCACAGGGGAAGCTGGAAAGCCACTAGGAGCCCGCTAGGAGCAAGAGGAAGGCTGCAAGACATAGCTGGAAGCTCAGTGAATATTTGGGGGGGTTGTTCTTTTTAGGCCAATTGCTCAAGCAACGGACAAGCACATGTATCCCACTTCAGGTGATCCCCGCTGGCGCCGGAAACTGGGGACTGTGCTGTGTGTGCATCTGCAGCAATTACCCCTTTTATAATCTATATAATAATCTATATAATAAATAATCATTTATAATGTCACAATTTGGAGAATGTATGAACTACAATTAAAGGACAACTGTAACAAGGGCGATATGGAGGCTGCCATATTTATTTCCTTTTAAGCAATACCAGTTGCCTGGCTATCCTGCTGATCCTTTGCCTCTAATACTTTCAGCCATAGACCCTGAACAAGCATGCAGCAGATCAAGTGTTTCTGACATTATTGTTACATCTGACTGGATTAGCTGCATGCTTGTTTCTGGTGTTATTCAGACACTACTGCAGCCACATAGATCTGCAGGGCTGCCAGGGAATAGGTATTGTTTAAAAGGAAATAAATATGGCACCCTCATTCTTCTCATTACACTTGTCCTTTAACTAATAACATCACCAACAATCTACTAAAAAGCTGCCATTTTGAACAATTTATTATAAAAGGCCTAGTAGTCTAGCTTAATATTATTATCATTTAGCTGAGAGATTGACTACCTTCCACAGTGATCCTAACATCCAAGAGAGGAGATCTGCATGTATTCTTGGTGACTTTATTGGCTATAAGTAAGGGCAGGGCTCTCTCACCCTTTTATGTCTTGGAATTTACTAGAGGACAAAAACCAGGGGAAACACACACACTATATTTATTTACTTATTCATAGGGAAAGTGCATCTTGTGGATTATGCCCCCTTTGTACCTCATGCCCCCTTGTACCTCTTGTGTCTCCCTGTGTCCTCCTCTGTCCCCCTTGTGTCTGCCGCTGTCCTCTTTGTGTACACCTTGTGTCCTACTCTATACCCTTTGTGTCCCTCTGTGTGCTCTGTTTGTCCTCCTATGTCCTCCTCTGCATGGGCACAGTACAGTACAGGGAGTCTCCGCCATTGTGGCGGGTTGGAGGTTCGTATTGGTAGGTGTTAACAAGTCAGGAACTCTATGCATTTTGTTACCAATTCTGTATTTTGTATATTGGTGTTGTTCACCATTTGTCTGTATTATTATGTACCTCATGCTTGTTCCTTACTTTACTTAATAAATCAATAGTAATAAACAAGACTGCATTCCTTTAAAGTTGTTAAACATAACACTAAACTGGAGGTGATATTTCACCATGATCAAGGAGCTCTATAAGAGGTGGAACACAAATACAATCA
Organism: Hyperolius riggenbachi; assembly: GCF_040937935.1. Taxonomy (NCBI): domain Eukaryota; kingdom Metazoa; phylum Chordata; class Amphibia; order Anura; family Hyperoliidae; genus Hyperolius; species Hyperolius riggenbachi. Next base: position 277,464,181 of record NC_090655.1, read on the forward strand.
GGTGAGTTCCAGTCTGACCTGGTGGGAAAGGTTTCCATGTTCCAGGGATCCTCAGACTGGGCCTCTGCGACTTGCAACTTCTTTTCTGCACCCCCTGATCATCATGATGGAGATTACAATCATATGCAACATTACATAGGTGAGTTTGTGTTTAAAGCTACTCAAACAAAATCCACATGGTTAGAAGGTTAGTGGCCGATACACAGTCTTATAGGCCAATAGTTCTGGGATAAGCTATAGCATATAAATGTTAGTTGTTTTCTCAAACTTAAGGCAGTAAATATGCAGAGGAGCTGGTTGTTTAAATGTGTTTTTAGAAGAACCCTGTCACTGGTTCTCTGCTGTGTCAACTAAAATCAAGTTTCACTTTTCCATGAGAATGCAAGTGACACGAATGCTGCTGAGCAGATGGGTGACATCAGCCTAGAAGTTAGGGCATCACAGAAAGCCAGGATAACGGAGGCTGAGAAGTTTTGCTCTCTCTCTCTCTCTCCCGGTGTACAAACACCTAAATAAGGGAGAGTGTGTGAGCATGGAAAGGTGACACATAACAAGGAAAACACTCATATGGACTGTCTAAGCATAGGTGGAGCTTAAATATAAATAGACACATAGGTAAGAATTCTGCATATGTCTTCTCAGGGGGAATTGTAAGAATCTGTGGGGTTCTTGTCATATAAATCCCACAGAAAACTATATTCAGAGTTCTCCCTTAAGATGTATTCTAGAGAAACATAATTCTGATCATTCTAGTACATCATGCTTTGTAGAAGGCCATGGAGCTTTATCTTCTCAAATGTACAGACAGCCCGGCACTGTCAGGGACCAGAAGTGTAAACAAATCACAACATAAAAATCAACATAAGTTTCCCAGAATCTGGAAGAACTCCAAATATGGCCTGAAGTTCCTGGACCTGTGTAGTAGGTATGCTGCCCATCACATTCTCATGGAAGCCAATAAAAGCTCTGGATGTGATTGTCAGCTCTCACACACCCACAGCCCACCTACTCTGCATGGAGGTGGGGGAAGGAGCAATACTGGAGTGTGGGCATGGCCATACAAAGAAATGGAATTACTGGGGTGGGGACATTACATACTGGAGGATAATGGCAATGCTGGGGGACACGGGGGGGGGGGGGGGGCATGGCTATACTGTGAAAGAAATGGCAATACTGGGGTGGGGGACATTACATACTTCAGGATAATGGGAATGCTGGGGGACACAGGGGAGAAATGGCTATACTGGGAAAGAAATGGCATTACTGGGTGGGGGACATTACATACTGGAAGATAATGGCAGTGCTGGTGAACACTGGAGGACTTGGCTATACTGGGAAAGAAATGGCATTACGGGCGATCTGATGGTGTGGGTGGGTGATCAGATGCCCGTAAGAGGCAGGTTAGGGTCTGATCTGATGGGAGGCAGTGACAGGGGGTGATTGACAGGTGATTACAGGGGAGAATAGATGTATACAGTACACAGGGGGGAGAGGTCTGGGGGGTCTGAGGGTGTGGGCGGGTGATTGGGTGCCCTAGGGGCAGATAGGGGGTCTGATCTGATATGTAGCAGTGACGGGGTGATCAGTGGGTGATTAGATGGCAGAACAGATGTAAACAATGCACTTTGGAGGTGATCTGAGGGTGGGTTTGCAGGCGATCTGATGGTGTGGGTGTGTGATCAGATGCCCGTAAGAGGCAGGTTAGGGTCTGATCTGATAGGTGGCAGTGACAAGTGGTGATTGACAGGTGATTACAGGGGAGGATAGATGTATACAGTACAGGGGGGGGGGGTCTGGGGAGGATCTGAGAGTGTGTGTGTGGGGGGGGTGATCAGGAGCCCCCAGGGGGCAGTTTAGGACCTAATAAAAAAATAGTGCTGACAGATAGTGACAGGGAGTGATTGATGGGTGATTAGGGGGGTGATTGGGTGTAAACAGGGGTCTGAGGGGTGGGCAGTGGGGGTCTAAGTGGTGCTGTGGGCGATCATAAGGGAGGGGGAGGGTGATCAGTGTGCTTGGGTGCTTACCTGCATGGCTGCAGCCTGCCCTGGTGGTCTCTCAATCACTGGGACCACCAGGGCAGGAGGCAGCCTGTATAATACACTTTGTATACATTACAAAGCGTATTATACGCTTTACTTGCAGCGAACTAGGGCACCTAGTAACCCGCCGGCGATTCCGAACGGCCGGCGGATTACTGCGCAAGGGGGGCAGAGCCTGTTGCCGCCGGCTGATCGTGTCACGGATGACGCGATCGCCGCATAACCGCGCCCGCCGCCACCGATGGGCGTATTGCGATCGTTTGGGCCCAGCCCTTGCCGCCGCCCGTCGGCTGTGGGCGGTCGGCAAGTGGTTAACTACCAAACGACCGTCTAATGCCCATGGGCGTGGTCAAGGAGGCAGCCCCAGTACCGTCTAACGCCAATTGGGTCAAGTCCTGGGGCTGGGTTTTGCAGGAGATTGCATGCGCCGCTGCTCCTGCGGGTGGACGGAGCTCTGCTCCACCTTCAGTCTCCCAGTGGTGATCGCTGCTCAGAGACTGTTAGACGGAGAAACCGCTGTCTAATTAGGCTGTACAGTGCTGCAATCTAAGACTGCGCTGTACTGGGGACAGCCACGTGACAAAGCTGTCCCCATGGGGGACACAGAAGCGATCGGCAGTGAAAGGCTGAAGGCTATCACAGCCGATCACTGTGATAGGCTGACAGGGGGAGGGAGGGAGGGTTGCAAAAAAAAAAATTTGTAAAAAATAAACAAACACACCTGGGGAAATCTGACCCCACCAACAGAGAGCTCTGTTGGTGGGGAGAAAAGGAGGGGGGGAATCACTTGTGTGCTGAGTTGTGCGACCCTGCAGCGAGGCCTTGAAGCTGCAGTGGCCATTTTTGTGAAAAATGGCCTGGTCCTTGGAGGGGGGGGGGGGGGGGGTAAAGGGTAAAGGCTGTGGTCCTGAAGTGGTTAAAGAGAACAATATTTGGCTGTTGCTCTACACCCCACTGTGGGATAATCCCTACTTTCCCCATTTCTTGGAGATTTCCCATTCCAATTTCTGGGCTAGAAAAGGAATTATACACTTACAGCACGTTGTTAGGAATCACGTTCTGCCACTTTCTGCCTGCTGGTGGCAGCATTGACTTGATATTTCATGGATTTCCATTATTCCACCAGCAGGTGGCTCTGGGGACTTTGCATCTCATGGACTTTCACTGCTCCACCATTAGGTGGCTCTATGCTGTCTGGAAACAGCTTTGCCACTATAAGGGTTGCTCTATACCAGGGGTCTCAAACTCAATTTACCTGGGGGCCGCAGGAGGCAAAGTCAGGATGAGGCTGGGCCGCATAAGGAATTTCACAATCGCAGCGCATCACCGCCTCTGCCCGCCCCTCTCACTCTTTCTTCACAGAGAGGGGCGGGGAGAGGCAGCGATCTGTGCGGCGATTGACACCAGGAGGGGCAGAGCTGAAGCTGAAAGCTCTGCCCCTTTCAGGAAATACCGGCGGATTGCCCCCCCGGGCGATTTGGTGGCTCTGCAGCCCTTGTTTAGCTGCGGGGATGCAGCGGATTACTTGGGAGCACTGAAGCGAACTATAAGGAAGCTTTTGCCAGCGAGGGCCACAAAATATTGTATCAAGGGCCACAAATGGCCCGCGGGCCGCGAGTTTGAGACCCCTGCTCTATACTGACTTTGTGTCTCAATCATGCAGCAGGTGTGTCCTCCTTATATAAGGGCCCTGCAACATGTAACCTGTGCCAGAACTTTGTGCTCACAGGCCTGCGTATCTGGACAATCCTGTTATCCTGTATCTCCCCCCCGGTGGCCGAAATTATATTCTGTCTGACCTTGATTCCTGCCTGCTGTGGGAGGTGCCAGGGACTGACGAAGAAGACATCAGACAGGTAAGCTTGACCCCCCCCCCAGGCCGCACAGGTGTACTGGGAGAAATCCGGAAAGCAACTATACGGGTTTCTCCCGGATCGGATTTGAGCATCACTGTTATCTGCATGTCATTGACCATCACCAGTGACCGACTACAGACCTGCAATGTTACAGAGAGCTCTGCCTACAAACACTGAGCTTACACTGGCCTCATTCATTATAACAATGCAATTTATGTATTACAGTAAATGTGATTAATGCAGATAATAGTACATCTTACATTCCATGCAGAGGAACAAAACTCGTCACACTGTGGGAACAATATACAGCTGATATTCAGCACATTATCCAGAGGAAAAACTTTATTACCAAATTTAATCACAGGAGAGATACTTGGAGATGCATCTGATTTCCATTCTAATAGGATTTATATTGTTACATAAAACAGAATAATTTCCAGCAACAGCTTCCCACATTTGTCTATAGAATGTGATTGTAACACATATAACAATAACCTGCCCCCCTCTCCACCCCAGAATTCCTGTATCTCACCCCCAGCCCAAACACCTGTATCCAATCATCTCCTAATTTACATTTGGGGTGCAGCACTGAGGCATTGGGGTGTTTATAGCAGTGACTGTAACACATATAACAATAACCTGTCCCCCTCTCCACCCCAGAATTCCTGTATCTCACCTCCAGCCCAAACACCTGTATCCAATCATCTCCTAATTTACATTTGGGGTGCAGCAGTGAGGCATTGGGGTGTCTATAGCAGTGATTGTAACACATCTAACAATAACCTGTCCCCCTCTCCACCTCAGAGATCCTGTATCTCACCTCCAGCCCAAACACCTGTATCCAATCATCTCTTTCTAATTTACATGTGGGGTGCAGTGCTGAGGCATTGGGGTGTCTATAGCAGTGAGTGTAACAGATATAACAATAACCTGCCTGGGGTGTATCTGAAATATTGATGCTGTAGTATATTATTATTGGCTCCCAACAAAAACAAATAATTAGCATTTCCGCACTCTTTGTTCAGCCAGATAAAAGTGTTTTGACTTCTATTTACATTTCAGTAGAGCCGTGGCTGCATGTGACAGCAGACACTGCCTCATTGCATAGGTAGCATGGCGGTATAGTGCTTAGCGCTCTCACCTTGCAGTGCTGGGTCCCCGGTTCAAATCTCAACAAGGGCACTATCTGCATGGAGTTTGTATGTTCTCCCTGTGTCTGCGTGGGTTTCCGCCGGGCATTTCAGTTTCCTCTTACATCCCAAAAACATATATATAAGTTTATCGGCTTCCCCCTAAAATTGGCCCCAGACTACGATACATAAACTACACGATACATAATTAAATTGTGAGCCCCCCTGAGGGATAGTTATGTGACAGGACAATATACTCTGTACAGCGCTGCAGACGATGTCCACGCTATATAAATACTAAATAACAATAATAATAATAAGTAAAGCAGATGGTTTATTAACCTTTGCAATGGAAACTAGGGTTGCAAAGGTATGAAATATGATGGTATGATCACCATCTCAAAAAATATCATGGTATTACAGAATTATTGCCTTCTCGCTAATCTTTCGGGGGTCACGCTCAGCGACGGGGGGCAACAGAGTAGCGAGGAAAGCCTCAATAGGATCCTGAGGCTTCCGTCACTGAACCGTTTCTACTGCAGATAGGCGAGCCCCATGGCCATGGCAAGTGCAGCTACAGCTGCAGCCGCAAGGACACGAGGTTCATGGCCACGACAAGTGCAGCTACAGCTGCAGCCGCAAGGACACGAGACTCATGGCCACGACAAGTGCTGCTGTAGCCGCAGGGACACGATGCTCATGGCCCCGGCAAGTGCTGCTGTAGCTGCAGGGACACGAGGCTCATGGCCACGGAAAGTGCTGCTGTAGCCGCAGGGACACGAGGCTCATGGCCATGGCAAGTGCTGCTGTAGCCGCAGGGATGCGAGGCTCATGGCCACGACAAGTGCTGCTGTAGCCACAGGGACACGAGGCTCATGGCCACGGCAAGTGCTGCTGTAGCCACAGGGACACGAGGCTCATGGTCATGGCAAGTGCTGCTGTAGCCGCAGGGACACAAGGCTCATGGCCACGGCAGGAGCTGCTGTAGCCGCAGGGACACGAGGCTCATGGCCACGGCAAGTGCTGCTGTAGCCACAGGGACGCGAGGCTCATGGCCACAACAAGTGCTGCTGTAGCCGCAGGGACACGAGGCTCATGGCCACGGCAAGTGCTGCTGTAGCCGCAGGGACGCGAGGCTCATGGCCACAACAAGTGCTGCTGTAGCCGCAGGGACACGAGGCTCATGGCCACGGCAAGTGCTGCTGTAGCCGCAGGGACACAAGGCTCACATCCGTGCAGTTTGTGGGGGGAATTGGTAGTTGGGGACAGAGAAACTTCGAAAACAGTGATAATTATCTGATTGTGCCTCTGCGCTCTCTCCCGCTCACTCATTTCCACTGCTGACCGTTAGATGAATGTATGAGAACTTTGTTCCCATTCATTCATCTCCCCTCAGGCCCCCGTGATAGCCAGCATCAATGAGATGCCTGTGTCACTTCCGAAATGTAACCTAACTGGCACGCATTACTTCCTATTTAGCGTACTTCAGCGTACCAGTGTGAGATTGCTTATGTGTTACAAGATTTGATTTCTGTGCAAAACATTTCCCGCACTCAGCACATGAATAGGGCTTCTCTCTAGTGTGAGTTCTCTCATGTGACAAGATTTGATTTCGTTGTATAGCATTTCCCACACTCCGTACATGAATAGGACTGCTCACCACTGTGAGATCTCTTATGTATGACAAGGTGTGAATTTTTAATAAAACATTCCCCACACTCAGCACATGAATAGGGCTTCTCTCCGGTATGAGATCTCTCATGTATGACAAGAAGTGGTTTAAGTGCAAAACATTTGCCACACTCAGCACATGAATAAGGCTTCGCACCAGTATGAGATCTCTCATGTGTGACAAGATTTGATTTCTGCATAAAACATTTCCCACAATCAGCACATGGATAAGGCTTCTCTCCAGTGTGAGTTCTCTTATGCTTGACAAGATTTGATTTCTGCGAAAAACATTTCCCACACTCAGCACATGCAAAGGGCTTCTCTCCAGTATGAGATCTCTCATGTGTGATAAGATGTGGTTTATGTGCAAAACATTTGCCACACTCAGCACATGAATAAGGCTTCTCACCAGTATGAGATCTCTCATGTGTGACAAGATTTGATTTCTGCATAAAACATTTCCCACACTCAGCACATGGATAAGGCTTCAATCCAGTGTGAGTTCTCTCATGTGTGACAAGACTTGATTTCTGTCCAAAAGATTTCCCACATTCAGCACATGAAAAGGACTGCTCAACAGTGTGAGATCTCTTGTGTATGACAAGGTATGATCTCTGTGTAAAACATCTTCCACACACAGAACATAAATATGGCTTATCACCAGTGTGAGATTTCTCATGTCTGATAAGGTTTCCTTTAACTCCAAAACATTTCCCACACTCAGCACATGAATAGGGTTTCTCACCAGTGTGAGATCTCTCATGTGTGAGAAGATGTGATTTACTCATAAAACATTTCCCACACTCAGGACATGAATAGGGCTTCTCACCCGTGTGATATCTCTCATGACTGACAAGTCTTGATTTCCAAACAAAACATTTTCCACATGTGGAACAGGAATAAGACCCTCCAGCAGGGGGAGAGCTGTGCTGGGTATGAGGCCCCTTAGGGTCAGACAGGTGAGGGGAGTCTGGGAGAATATTTGGTGTCACCAGGAAATCTGCAGGAGACTCTTGTCCAGTGACATCATCATCCGTTGTACAGTCTGTGGATACAGAGAGACGAGTCTCTGAGAGGTTCCTGATGCCGGGACTCCGCGCTGCAAATAGAGAAACATCATCACTTCCTGTTAGAGAATTCTGAGGGGAGGAGCAATTATCATTAGAGATGGTCAGTTAGCTACTGATAATTCCAAGTTGATGTAAAGTTTATGCAGATTACAAATGGACCAAATGCAGCAGCTTCATAGCTTTGCATACTTAGCATACAATTTCAGAGTTTTCTCAGAGTTCATGTCATGTTTGTTCATGATCAGCCTGACAGAGAACTGCAGGAAGTTGTGCCCATTATAGGCGGCCAATCACATGACTATTACTTTGCCTTGTCAAATGTGATTATTTGCATACCATTTGCAATACATTTGCATACAAATCAGAGTTATTTGCCTCTCATTGCCCCTCCCTACAGCTAAAGCATTGGCCGTACATGAAAAATCAGTAAATTGTAGAGACAATGGAAGGAATGATTTCAGGTACCCATACATTACGTGATTTTCACGGCCAAATGACCAATAGACAGATCTCAATCAGATCGGAAATAAATCTGTTGGCTGGCCATACACTGCAGGCCGATTCTTGATCAATTTCAGTATGAAATCTTTTGGCAATTGGCCTTGTGACTTTGCCTTGCCTCCTCCAGCTGCAGTCTGGCCTAAAGTACATGTACCCCCCCAGTGCCCCATGCAGTTATACTTTACCTGCCCCCGGCCTCTGTCCCCCCTAATGTACATGTACCTCCAGTGCCCAATGCAGTTATACTTTACCTGCCCCGGCCACTGCCCCCTAATGTACATGTACCCCCAGTGCCCCATGCAGTTATACTTTACCTGCCCCGGCCTCTGTCCCCCCTAATGTACATGTACCTCCCAGTGCCCCATGCAGTTATACTTTACCTGCCCCGGCCACTGTCCCCCCCTAATGTACATGTACCCCCAGTGCCCCATGCAGTTATACTTTACCTGCCCCCGGCCACTGTCCCCCCTAATGTACATGTACCCCCAGTGCCCCATGCAGTTATACTTTACCTGCCTTCAGCCTCTGTCCCCCCTAATGTACATGCACCCCCCAGTGCCCCATGCAGTTATACTTTACCTGCCCCCGTCCACTGTCCCTCCTAATGTACATGTATCCCCCAGTGCCCCATGCAGTTATACTTTACCTGCCCCCAGCCTCCCCCCCCCTAATGTACATGTACCCCCAGTGCCCCATGCAGTTATACTTTACCTGCCCCCGTCCACTGTCCCCCCTAATGTACATGCACCCCCCCAATGCCCCACGCAGTTATACTTTACCTTGCCCGGGCCACTGTCCCCCCTAATGTAGATGTACCCCTAGTGCCCCATGCAGTTATATTTTACCTGCCCCCGGCCAGTGCCCCCCTCATATATATGTACCCCCCAGTGCCCCATGCAATTCTACTTTACCTGCCCCTGGCCACTGTCCCCCCTAATGTACATGTACCCAGGACTGTGAAGTCGGTACAAAGATCCACCGACTCCGACTCCTCAGATTAGGATTCCACCAACTCCGACTCCTCTAATTTGCATATTACAATTTTGTTGATTGAAAGTATGTAACATGAAATTCGTCTCTTAACTGCCAACAAATGAAGTGAGAAGGATATGTAGACTGCCATATTTATTCCCTTTAGACTAAAACTAGTCCTTGGTAAGAGTACTTGTAAAAGGTACAGACCGGAACAAAGAACATCTATCAGGCCCTAGGCAATGTAACTGTGGGTACATGTAAGAATGATGTGCAGGTACTCTGCAGGGGAATGAGGCGATTCTTCCTCTATTACACATTCTTCATGCACAATCTGAACATGGATAAGGCCCTAGGCAATGTAACTGTGGGTACATGTAAGAGTGATGTGCAGGTACTCTGCAGGAGAATGAGGAGATTCTTCCTCTATTACACATTCTTCATGTACAATCTGAACCAGGTTTATGGGTGATAGACAACACCTCTGTGTTCAATGTGCACAACATTCTCAGTGGATTCCCTGCAGCTCTGTGGGGAGTGCATATGTAGAGTATAGTACTACTGTGTAACAAAGTAAACCTGAGACAGATGAAATTAAAGTTTTATACATACCTGGGGCTTCCTCTAGCCCCCTTCAGGCTAATCAGTCCCTCGTTGTCCTCCTCCGCCACCTGGATCTTCTGCTATAAGTCCAGGTACTTGAGCCAGTCAGGTGTAGTGCGCATGCACACACTCCACCACCAGGCGCGTACTACACCTGTGCAGCACTAATGCACAGATGCAGAATGTTCCTGGCTGTGGAAGTAGCATGTGGCCGGACTGCGCTGACTGGCTGAATTACCGGGACTCATAGCAGAAGATCCAGGTGGTGGAGGAGGACAGCGAGGGACTGATTGGCCTGAAGGGGGCTGGAGGAAGCCCCAGGTATGTATGACACTTTCCTTTTCATCCGTCTCAGGTACCCTTTAATTTGTAGTCCCCAAACCAAATTTTAACATATCAAATTATTTGATTTCATGAGCAAAGGGAGTGCATAGATTTGCATAAACCAGCATCAGCGCAGAATTATTTCCATCTCATTGACCGTCTCTATTAGTGACACGGCTACACATCAGGCTTTATACTTACAGCATAGATGTTATTTAGTATATATAAGAGATTCCTGTGTACACATCATATATACAGTCACAATCAGATGTGTATATCTGACTTTAAAAATATGGGGACTAAAGCACAAGTAACTACTTTTGATTGGTTTATTTTTTCATTTTTGTGTACTAGGCACAGCTATTACTGTATATATAAATTATTTATGATGACTATTATCTGAGAAATAGAACAATTTATCATATTTTCTATTTTAATTACAGTTGCAAATTCATTAGGAGTCGGAGTCAGTGCATTATAAAGTTATACTTTACTTGTCCCCGGCCTCTGTCCCCCCCTAATGTACATGTACCTCCCAGTGCCCCAATGTACCATAAAGGGAGAGTGGCTTCCAGATTCCAATCCATTATTTGACCTAACTTAGCTGCCAGGTAATAGTGCCATATGCTAGGGAGGCTCACCCCACCTTGCAGAGGGGGCCTATACATCACACGAGCTCTAATTCTAGCTGGTTTATTGTCCCATATAAATGTATTAATCTGGGACTGGAAAATATAGCATTTTTGGGAGGATTATCATTTTGGAAGCGAGGCATCTGCCTAGCCCTGAGACCTGGTACGAGGACCAAACCTTCAAGAGTTGAGTAATTGTATGTCGATGGAAAGTTAGCCTCGTACACGTCACCTTAGCGAGGAGTGAGAAATGCACCAAGATATTTAAATTTAGACTTGCACCAAGTAAAATTAAAGTTTGCAGAAAATGACAAAGAACAGAATCATGACAGTGAACAGAACATCTGTGCAATCACTCCACATATTACCACTAAGGAAGGGCCCAGGAACACTCAGTGACGTAAGGTCAACCACTGAGCGGTGTGTGTGTGGGGGGGGGGGGGGTGGAGTTTTCAAATACCAACGAGTATCCTAACAGAAATCAGAACAGAGAAAACACTTCAGCTGTAGCCATTCAATTAGAGTGCCGTGTGCGTGAAAGTTTGTTCGGGGGAAACTTCTGTGAAGCCATCAATTGGGCAGGTGAAAGGTTAAAACCCGGCGAAGTTAGCAGAGGTACACCTTGATCCAATGAGGTAATAACGTGAAATTTTCCATTACGGGATAGAAGAAGCTTGGTAGGAAATCCCCATTTGTAAGGTATCTGATTCTCGTGAAGAAATGATATTAAAAGAGCCAGTGACCGCCTTTTGAGCAAAGTGAATTGCGACAGATCAGAGAAGATTTGAATGTCTCCATATGGATCCGGTAGGAGCTTGTGTTGCCTCATGTAGGACACTAGAGCTTCCCTCATGTGGAAAAGCTGAAAGCAGGCAATCCAGTCCCGAGGAACTTTATCAGGCAGATGAGAGGGCTTAGGGAGCCTGTGAGCCCGTTCAATAGTGTACTCAATGTCGGAAAACTGGGAGAGGGCAGATTTAGTAAGGTTAATAAGAAACACCTTTAGCTGAGCGTTGTCTGTAGATTCACTAATCCCTCTGAATTTAAGATTGCATCTGCGATCTTCTAAGTCGGCCACTTTAAGTTGCATCTTTTCATGCTCAGAGTCGTTATGAGCAATAGCGTCTGCAGTCTTGTTATGCTCAGAGATAAGCTGTGAAATGTGTGCTCCATTGTCTGCCACTCTGTCTCCCAAAGCACTGACAGATTGCTGCAGGGAGTTAGTGGCTTCAAACAGGCTCTTAGCAATGGAAGTCAGTAAAGCAAGCATCATGTCTTTTAAAGTGGATTTGAGATGAAAAACTAACTATAAAAAGTAACTTGTCTATACAGTGGCTTGCAAAAGTATTCACTGCCACAAACTTGAATCAATTTTATTGGAATTCCACATGAAAGACCAAAACAAAGTGGTGTACACATGAGAAGTGGAACGAAAGTCATACATGATTCCAAACATTTTTTACAAATAAATAACTACAAAGTGGTGTGTGCGTAATTATTCGGCCCCCTTTGATCTGAGTGCAGTCAGTTGCCTATAGACATTGCCTGATGAGTGCTAATGACTAAATAGAGTGCATCTGTGTGTAATCTAATGTCAGTACAATTACAGCTGCTCTGTGAGGGCCTCAGAGGTTGTCTAAGAGAATATTGGGAGCAACAACACCGTGAAGTCCAAAGAACACACAAGACAGGTCCAAGACAGGTCAGGGATCAAGTTATTGAGAAATTTAAAGCAGGCTTAGGCTACAAAAAGATTTCCAAAGCCTTGAACATCCCAAGGAGCACTGTTCAAGCGATCATTCAGAAATGGAAGGAGTATGGCACAACTGTAAACCTACCAAGACAAGGCCATCCACCTAAACTCACAGGCCGAACAAGGAGAGTGCTGATCAGAAATGCAGTCAAGAGGCCCATGGTGACTCTGGACGAGCTGCAGAGATCTACAGCTCAGGTGGGAGACTCTGTCCATAGGACAACTATTAGTCATGCACTGTACAAAGTTGGCCTTTATGGAAGAGTGGCAAGAAGAAAAGCATTGTTAACAGAAAGCATAAGAAGTCCCATTTGCAGTTTGCCACAAGCCATGTGGGGGACACAGCAACCATGTGGAAGGAGGTGCTCTGGTCAGATGAGACCAAAATGGAACTTTTTGGCCAAAATGTAAAACGCTATGTGTGGCAGAAACTAACACTGCACATCACTCTGAACACACCATCCCCACTGTCAAATATGGTGGTGGCAGCATCATGCTCGGGGGGTGCATCTCTTCAGCAGGGACAGGGAAGCTGGTCAGAGTTGATGGGAAGATGGATGGAGCCAAATACAGGGCAAACTTGGAAGAAAACTGTTGGAGACTGCAAAAGACTTGAGACTGGGGCGGAGGTTCACCTTCTAGCAGGACAATGACCCTAAACATAACTATAACGATGTACAGAGGTGCCAGTAGTATAAAATACAATAAAAAGTTTAAAATATTCAGGTGGTGGTGGTGGACCAGCCAACCTAAAAACAGACACGATGCTGTCAATTAAAGTCAAAAATAATTTATTCACATACTCCGAGAACAAGCTGCGACGCGTTTCACGGGCAAAATCCCGCTTCCTCAGGCATTAAACAACAGGAGTATCACACTACAAATGACAGAGATAAGAACCGTTTTAGGGAGCTGCAGATATATATTTGTAAAACAATAGGAAAGTGATGAGGTAGTAATGTATAGGGGGTGTGTAATATATAATTTGCTCATTCGTGTATAGGGGGTGGTGGGAAGTGTGGTAATGGTGAACTGAATATGTATAGGATGAGTGCCTAGAGATATGGGTACAAGTTGCTATGAGGGGATAGACAAAGGTCGGGGAATGGGGGGAGGGCAATGTGCTGGGGGTATATGATAGGCTCTGGGTGTCTATGGAATGGTAGTGCTAAGGGAGGGGAGAGGGCACAAGGGGGGGGGGGGGGGGTTGTATCTTTACCAAGTGTGATAAGAACACGTATGAATATACAAAGAGATAAAAAAGGGGGGGAGGCGCTGGGGGGGTATCTAAACACAACATAAACTGAGAATAAGTAGGCATGGGACTTGTAGGGGATGGAGTGTTACTATGCCTGGTATTAAAATATAAAGTCACTTACCAGCTCAAAGTCCAGATCAGGTTTGGCACCTCTGTGCTCGTATACCTGCTCTGGACCTTTAAATAGCCGGATGTGAAGTGTTGGGTTGAACTGCGAGGCCGTGGCTGGAAGGAGTGGGCGTGGTAGTGCTGATAGACTGATCAGCCAATAGGGCTGGCGAAGGGGTGGGGACCCGGAGAATGTGGTGGACGGAGGCAGCCAAGGAGGGTGTGTCTGGTGGAGAGGACGGGGCGGTGCGACGATTACGTCATACCGCTTCTGGCTATTGCGCCTGCGTACTATGCTGATACTGCCACGTATACTGTGGATCAATGAGGAGTGTAGGGTGTTTACTGCGCATGCGCATGGGGCTAAAGTCGCCATGTTTGATGAGGGCGATAGCTAGTGTTTAATTCTGGGATACTCATTTTCCCGGCCAGGGTATTAGTGAGCATATTTAAGTTATTTATAGGGGTATATACAAGAGATGGATGGGGCAATTGATAGTCTATGAAATTGTGCAGTTGAAAAAAATATATATATAAAAAAAAAAAAAAAAAAACGAATGATTGCTGCACTGTTGTAATAGGATGCTGCCATCTAGTGTCTGTTTGGGACAACCCCTGATATTGGCTTATCTGTACAGGGCAATTCATGTATAACAGCAGTGGATTCAGAGTTGATTCAGGCAAATATACTGTTCATTATCATATAATGAATTATTGGTGAAGACATAATAATCAAAATAAACAACAAAACTCTGAGAGATATATATAAATTATAACCTAAAAAAACTGGTATGTATATAAATAATGTATGTAAACAAAATTAGAACATGAATTAAAACCTATCGATGTGCATGAAATAAATAGACATATATATATATACACACATACAGTAAGTATGATGAAGAGATGGCATACAATTCATAATATTATCATCCTACACGACACACGATAAAAATTGATTAAATAAATAAAAATTGATAAAAAGAGAGCGCAAGATTAAAAAGAGAATCGGCAATTTATGGGGAGTGAAGTTTAATAGATTTTTTCCAGTACCTCGTTAAGGCCGTCTGGAGTCAAGGTTTTCAGAATTTGTATCCAGTACATTTCTCGTTTTTTGAGGGAGTCAAAAGAGTCTGAATGGTGGTGTGGGATGGTTTCGATGAATGTGATACGAAATAGTGCAGGATTGCTGTTATTGTGTGTGGAAAAGTGACGTGATACACTGTGTAGGGGGTAATTCTTTATTATATTCCTTTTGTGTTGTCCCACTCTGCTTCTGGCTAGTTGGGTAGTTCTGCCCACATACTGTAGCTGGCATGGACAGGAGATGACGTAGATTATGTATTTGGACCCGCAATTGATTGTGTTTCTAATGGTGTATGTTGTATTTGTGACTGAGGAAGAAATAGTGGGTGTGTTTAGGACAAATTGGCATGCTGTGCATCTTTGATGGTGACATGGTGCACTTCCTGGAGTCGAGGTATTGAGGGGATGTGTGATGACTGATGGTGGCTGGCGTAGTCTGCTGGGGGCCAGCAGGCTGCGTAAATTGGGAGCACGTCTATAAGTAATAGCCGGTTTGGTAGGTAACGTGGTAGTACGCAGGCGCAATAGCCAGAAGCGGTATGACGTAATCGTCGCACCGCCCCGTCCTCTCCACCAGACACACCCTCCTTGGCTGCCTCCGTCCACCACATTCTCCGGGTCCCCACCCCTTCGCCAGCCCTATTGGCCGATCAGTCTATCAGCACTACCACGCCCACTCCTTCCAGCCACGGCCTCGCAGTTCAACCCAACACTTCACATCCGGCTATTTAAAGGTCCAGAGCAGGTATACGAGCACAGAGGTGCCAAACCTGATCTGGACTTTGAGCTGGTAAGTGACTTTATATTTTAATACCAGGCATAGTAACACTCCATCCCGTACAAGTCCCATGCCTACTTATTCTCAGTTTATGTTGTGTTTAGATACCCCCCCAGCGCCTCCCCCCCTTTTTTATCTCTTTTGATGTATATTCATACGTGTTCTTATCACACTTGGTAAAGATACAACCCCCCCCCCCCCTTGTGCCCTCTCCCCTCCCTTAGCACTACCATTCCATAGACACCCAGAGCCTATCATATACCCCCAGCACATTGCCCTCCCCCCATTCCCCGACCTTTGTCTATCCCCTCATAGCAACTTGTACCCATATCTCTAGGCACTCATCCTATACATATTCAGTTCACCATTACCACACTTCCCACCACCCCCTATACACTAATGAGCAAATTATATATTACACACCCCCTATACATTACTACCTCATCACTTTCCTATTGTTTTACAAATATATATCTGCAGCTCCCTAAAACGGTTCTTATCTCTGTCATTTGTAGTGTGATACTCCTGTTGTTTAATGCCTGAGGAAGCGGGATTTTGCCCGTGAAACGTGTCGCAGCTTGTTCTCGGAGTATGTGAATAAATTATTTTTGACTTTAATTGACAGCATCGTGTCTGTTTTTAGGTTGGCTGGTCCACCACCACCACCTGAATATTTTAAACTTTTTATTGTATTTTATACTACTGGCGCCTCTGTACATCGTTATATCCACCCTTGGTGGAGGGGTGATACACCCTCTTCTTCTTCTATCACAGAGAGCGACATCTTAATCCTGAGTGGGGACAGGTCTAATCTCCCTACCTGCCTATACAGTGGTTGCCTGTGCGGTAACCCATGTTTGTAAGTATAATACTTACTTGTCATTTTTTCCCCTTGTTCAAAACTTACTACACCATATCGGGCTCTCGGTTTCTTTATTTATCTAAACATAAAGCCAGGTCAACAATGGAATGGTTTAAAACAAAACATATCTATGTGCTATCTATGACCTAGTCAAAGTCCAGATCTAAATCCAATCGAGAATCTGTGGCAAGATCTGAAAACTGCTGTTCACAAACGCTGTCCATCTAATCTGACTGAGCTGGAGCTGTTTTGCAAAGAAGAATGGGCAAGGATTTCAGTCTCGAGATGTGCAAAGCTGGTAGAGACATACCCTAAAAGACTGGCAGCTGTAATTGCAGCAAAAGGTGGTTCTACAAAGTATTGACTCAGGGGGCCGAATAATTATGCACACCCCACTTTGCAGTTATTTATTTGTAAAAAATGTTTGGAATGATGTATGATTTTCGATCCACTTCTCACGTGTACACCACTTTGTATTGGTCTTTCACATGGAATTCCAATAAAATTGCTGCATGTTTGTGGCAGTAATGTGACAAAATGTGGAAAACTTCAAGGGGGCCGAATACTTTTGCAACCCACTGTATTCCCCCTCCTGAGAGGATGCAGAGGATGAGTCCTTCTCTTAGCCACCTATGCTGGAGATGTGCTGATGTAATAATTCCTGCATAGGATATATTCCCCTCCTGAGAGGATGCAGAGGATGTGCCCTTCTCTTAGCCACCTATGCTGGAGATGTGCTGATGTAATAACAATTTCTGCATAGGATATATTCCCCTCCTGAGAGGATGCAGAGGATGAGCCCTTCTCTTAGCCTCCTATACTGGAGATGTGCTGATGTAATAATTCCTGCATAGGATATATTCCCCTCCTGAGAGGATGCAGAAGACAAGCCCTTCTCTTAGCCACCTATGCTGGAGATGTGCTGATGTAATAACAATTCCTGCATAGGATATATTCCCCTCCTGAGAGGATGCAGAGGATGAGCCCTTCTCTTAGCCACCCTATGCTGGAGATGTGCTGATGTAATAATTCCTGCATAGGATATATTCCCCTCCTGAGAGGATGCAGAGGATGAGCCTTTCTCTTAGCCACCTATGCTGGAGATGTGCTGATGTAATAATTCCTGCATAGGATATATTCCCCTCCTGAGAGGATGCAGAGGATGAGCCCTTCTCTTAGCCACATATGCTGGAGATGTGCTGATGTAATAACAATTCCTGCATATGATACTGTATATTCCCCTCCTGAGAGGATGTGCCCTTCTCTTAGCTACCTATGCTGGAGATGTGCTGATGTAATAACAATTCCTGCATAGGATATATTCCCCTCCTGAGAGGATGCAGAGGATGGGCCCTTCTCTTAGCCACCTATGCTGGAGATGTGCTGATGTAATAACAATTCCTGCATATGATACTGTATATTCCCCTCCTGAGAGGATGTGCCCTTCTCTTAGCTACCTATGCTGGAGATGTGCTGATGTAATAACAATTCCTGCATAGGATATATTCCCCTCCTGAGAGGATGCAGAAGATGAGCCCTTCTCTTAGCCACCTATGCTGGAGATGTGCTGATGTAATAATTCCTGCATAGGATATATTCCTCTCCTGAGAGGATGCAGAGGATGAGCCCTTCTCTTAGCCACCTATGCTGGAGATGTGTTGATGTAATACCAATTCCTGCATAGGATATATTCCCCTCCTGAGAGGATGCAGAGGATGAGCCCTTCTCTTAGCCACCTATGCTGGAGATGTGCTGATGTAATAACAATTCCTGCATAGGATATATTCCCCTCCATTGAAACCATTGGAAAATGCTCCTATAGTTGATGCTTCTGTTATACGCTTAGCCAAGCATGTCACTCTCCCGTTGGAGGATTGCACTTCCTTTCGTGACACATTGGAAAGAAAGCTAGATATGGATCTAAAGAAAATATATACTGCATCTGGAGGGGCCTGTAAGCCTGCAATAGCTCTGACTTCAGTAGAAAAAGCTATTAGAAGCTGGACTGACAATCTGGAAAAAGCTATCAAAGCTGACACAGAGAAAGATGTGCTTCTGACTCTCTGGGAAGATTACAAAATAACTGGAGACTTTATTGGAGAAGCAGCAATAGACGTTCTCCGTTCGTCTGCAAGATTTTCTGTAACTGCGAAGAGGGCATTGTGGCTTAGATCTTGGGTCGCTGATGCTTCTTCTAGACTTCTGTGGTGTAAAGTACAGTTCGATGGAAAATCATTGTTCGGAGAGAGAATGGATTCAGCCATCAATTGTGTTACCGGGGCAAATCAGGATAAACTCCCCAAGATAGATGTCCGACAAAACAGTCTAATCTTCCACAGGGTCAGTCACAATCTTCCCGATATTGCAATGCTAAAGGAAAAAGCTACAAAAGAAATTGCCAGTCAAATCAAACGTCTTATAATAAGGCAGGGAAACAGAAAGCTACTGCCTCCATGGCAACCGGAAATAAAGTCTTTTTGACAATCACAAAGTTCCGGATGGTCCTGTAGGTTCACGACTCCAGCAGTTTTGCCATGTCTGGCAGAAATGTATCAAATCTCCACGGTAACAAGAACCATAACTGCGAGACATTTCTGACGGTTACTAAAACACCACCGAAGAATCATTTCAGAAAAACAAAAATATCAACTTCAATAAAGAAAAAGGAAATACTCGATTCCTACATAGAAGGTTTGCTGGGAAAACGAGCAATTATTCAAGTTCCAAATCGGCAAAGGAACACAGACTTCAACTCGAAACTATTTTTTGTGCAAAAAAAGACGGGGGACTGGAGACTGGTCTTGGACCTCAAAGACATAAACTCGTACATCAAAATGGAGTCAATCAATAATCTCAGTGGTGAACCCAGAGACTTTATGTTATCAATTGACTTAGAGGACGTGTATTTGCATGTCCCTATACAGGTCTCACTTCAAAAATATCTACGATTTGCCATAGGAATGTGCCACTTTCAGTTTGTTTTCCTCCCCTTTTGCATATGTGAAACTGTTGGTGGAAATCATAACCATTGTTCGTCTTCAAGGCATAAGAGTATTTCATTGTCTAGACGATGTCTTACTCCTAGCTCAGTCGGAGGCAGATATACTGTGCCACAGACAAGTTCTAATACAAACACTAAGAAGATTCGGCTGGCTAATAAACTACCACAAAAGTCATCTGGAACCATCGAAAGATCTTGTGTACCTAGGAGCAAGGTTTCTAACAGACCACAATACGGTGTGTCTACCACAAGGAAAAGTTCCTGATCAAGCAAAGAGTTCCCGATCAAGCAAAAAGTTTTACAAGTACTGCTATCGCATCAAGTTCCGGCGAGGACCTGTCTGAGAGTTTTGTGGACAATGTCTTCCACAATACCCATAATTCCCTGGGCTCATTGGCATCTGAGGAGCCTTCAGGTATTCATAGATCATGCTACAACCCAAGGCTTTGATCCTCTGCAACCACTAGTCCATCAAGTCATGTCTTACAAACTGGGGTAGAAAAAGGTCTCAGTTACCATTCCATCAAAGTTCAGATATCTGCAATATCAGCTTTAACCAGTCAGAAATGGGCCTTTCATCCATTACTCAAACAATTTATGACAGGAGTAATGAAAAGGAGACCCCCAGTGAAACTGATCTTTGCTACCTGGGACTTGCCGTTAGTACTAGATGTTTTATCTAAACCTCCATATGATCCTATAGACCAATCTTCATAAGAGGACATGATGTTGAAGACTATCCTATTAGTTGCAATTGCTTCCGCCCGCAGAGTGTCGGAACTTCAAGCTTTGAGTCACAAGGAACCGTATCTAGTTTTCCTACCAGACAGAGTTCAGCTGCGGCCAAGTCACGTTTTTTTACCTAAGGTTGCTTCATATTACCACCTGAGCCAAGAATGGTCATTACGAAGCTTCAGACAGGAACAATCTGAGATGTTACAGTCTTTGGATGTGGCAAAAGCTTTGAAAGCTTATGTTCAAGTGACAAAGGATTTCAGAAAATGTGACAAATTGTTTGTAGTGCACTCTGGCTATAGAAAAGGAGAGGCTGCATCCACACATACAATCGCGGCCTGGTTAATCCGGATCATTCGAAAAGCATATAAGGCTATGAATATGTTGCCATCAAAACAGATCAGGGCGCACTCAACCAGGAACATAGCAACCTCCTGAGCAGCTCAAGCGAACGTGCAAATTGGGCTACCATAAACACATTCATCTCGCACCACCGAGTGGACACTTCAAACCACAAACTCTTTAGAGTTTGGAAGAGTTGTATTATTTTCTGCTTCTACTACTACTTCTTTGTGTTAATAATGTAATTAAAAGTTATCTATTTTCTTTTCACCTGCAACAGTCTCCCTCCCGTCTTTTATTGGCTAGTTAAATCCTGTTGTGCTGCCATGGAGGCTTAGGGAAATTCCGGGGGGGGGGGGGGGGGTCAAACCTTTATAGATATTGGGCCTGATTCACAAAGCGGTGCTAACAGTTAGCACGCTGGTGAAGAGCCCTTTATCACGCCTAAACTCAGTTTGGGCATGATAAGTTTAGGTGTGATAAGTTTAGACATGATAAGTTTAGGTGTGATAAGTTTAGGCATGATAAGTTTAACCACCAACTGCGTTAGCACCGCAGTGCACAGCTGATCAAAAGTTTTGCGCTAGCAGTCTGGTGCACTTTGCATAGAGTTTAATGGCGCTGCTTTGCGTGCGGGACTTTGCACGCTATCTACCCTTATCTAAACTTAGCATGCCTAAACTTATCACACCTAAACTTATCACGCCTAAACTGGCTTTTCACCAGCGTGGTGCAATGGTTATCACGCCTAAAGTCTCTAACTGGGTTAGCACCGCTTTGTGAATCGAGCCCATTCTGTCCTATGGGGTAATTGGGGCGGGCAATTACCCGTTGTGCTGCCATGGATGCTCAGGGAAAGGAAAATTACCGTTAGGTAAGTATTCAATTTTCCGCTTAAAGTGAACCCAAGTTGAAAGTGAAATGGAGGCTGCCATATTTATTTCCTTTTAAGCTGTTCCTCCGAACCTCTGCCTCGAATACTCTTATCTATATACCACAAACAAGCATGCAGCAGATCATGTGTTCCTGACATTATTGTCAGAATTGACAAGATTCGCTGCATGCTTGCTTCTGGTATCACTCAAACACTACTGCAGCCAAATAGATCAGCAGGGCTGCCAGGCAACTTGTATTGTTTAAAAGGAAATAAATATGGAAGTCACCATATCACTCCCACCTCGGGTTCACTTTAACAAACTACTGTCCCCCCGTATGTGTGGTACTCCTGGAGTATGTCTGTTAAGACTGCTAGATGGAACCCTGTGAGCACACAGTCAGCTCCTGCTTCCACACTTATGCTATTATGCAAGATTGGAGATTATATTGAATCAGAGATCAGTGAGGGCACCTGACTTGAATGCCTTGCATGTACCGTACCTTCCATACAATGGTGCTGAGGGGGTATGCTTTAACTCACTGGCTTACCTTATTTTGGCTAATTCTGGATTCTGTTCATGTAATATGTAGAGATGGCCCGAACGGTCCGCATGCAAACGTATTTGCGTGAACATCGTGGGTTTGCGTTCGCAGTCGAACGTGAACTTTATGCGTGTTCAACCCACCCCCTATACTACATCATTGGGCTAAACTTTGACCCTCTACATCACAGTCAGCAGACACATGGCAGCCAATCAGGCTACACTCCCTCCTGGAGCCCCCCCCCCTTATAAAAGGCAGCAGCGTCGGCCATTTTCTCACTCTGTCTGCTGCTGTATTAGTGAGAGAAGGGAGAGACATTGAAGAGATAAGGAAAGCGAGTTAGGTCTGTTAGCTTGCTCCTTGCTCATATTTGTAGCTAAAAAGCACCCCAAAACAGCTCTTTTGAGACTGACACTTGCATATACAGCCCTGTCTGTCGCAGCTGGCCGTTGTTAATTGCTATTCTGTGCCAGGCCCAGCACATTCAGTGCCTACCTTTTCACTGCACCTGTGTGTGTGACAGCTGCACATATTGTAATACCAGTGACTGCATACCTTTCACTGCACCTGTGTGACCGCACACTGTTTTATATACCAGTCACTGCATACATTTTCACTGCACCTGTGTGACTGCACATTGTTATACCATACCAGCAGTCACTGCATACCTTTCACTGCACCTGTGTGACTGCATATTGTATTATACCAGCAGTCAGCGTACACCTTTCACTGCACCTGTGTGACTGCACATTGTATTAGTCAAGTCAGTGCATACCTATCACTTCATCCCTCTCAATATGGACAAAACAACAGGCAGGTCTGTTCGAGGTCGTGCGGTCTTGATTTTGTGTGGCCCTGGACCGAAGTACAGTGTTCAGAAGGCACATGCCATCAACCCCCAAGATTGTCAGGATGTAGTTGACTATTTAACACAGAACACCTCATTTTCCGCTCAGTCGGCAGCCACCAAAGAGCCATTATCCCAGAGCTCAGCGGTGTGGAAATTGTTTTGTGTGTCTGCCTCAGATGAGAACAATGCCATCTGTATTCTCTGCCACTGAATATTGAGCCATGGAAAGACTAAGACAAGGGACAACTTCCTTACGGAGGCACATGATGACAAAGCACAAACTGAAATGGGATGACCACCTGAGGAAAAGCCGCACACAAAAGCAAAGCCACACACCAGTGTAGAAGATACCAGCCCTCAATTATTTCACAAAAAAGGCGATACCCAAACTGTACCGTGATGTTGAAAGGCAAGTGGTGTCATCTCTGGCACACAGCGTTGGGTCAAGGATGCCTGGTCTGCAAAGAACGGTCAGGCCTGCCCGAAGACCAAGTCAGTCCCACACACAGCATCTCTGCCTACACACAATGTGACTGCCTGCCCCAGGATCAGTCCCCACACAGCATCCCTGCCTGCAGGCCGCTTGACTGCCTTCTCCACCGCCACTAACAGGGTCCAGGACTCCAGGTGGATTCCTGAATTTTCAAGGCCGCTGCTAGAATTTTTTCTGGTGCGTGTACATGCCTGCCTAATTTTCCTGGCTGCACTGTGGCTGCAGCAACAAATCAAAAGGCATGTATATGTGCCAATTCCCCTTCGTGATCGTTACCTTGCCGCGGTGAAGGGGCTTGCGTATCACAATGAAGCAAAGACCGCCGGCTATATGAGTGTGTTGGGGGGCACACCTAAGATAATAAAGTTGTTGCTTCATTGTAGACAGACCAAATTCGATCAGCTGGACAGTCACTGTTGTTCTGTCATTGAGCTACCACAGCCCGGTGACCATATGGGCTTGAAAACCGCCATCGCCTGCACTCTCGCCATGGTGCGCACCAGTCCAGCACAGCCGTCACTATGCAAACATCTGTTTGCGGTGCGTTACACAGTGATTTTGGTCTGTCAGTGTGAAGCAGTACACTAATTACACTTGCTGATTGATGTATACACATGCAAGATGTTTTAAAGCACTTTATGCCTCCAATTTAGCGTGCAATGTGATTGCTGTCCTTAAAACCCTGCTCTGCATCAAATCCATAATGCGTCGAATCCGGACTTTTGGCGTGTATCCCACTCCACCATGCCCCCCTCCAGGTGTTCGACCCCTTGAAACATCTTTTCCATCACTTTTGTGGCCAGAATTAGTGTTTGAAGTTTTGAAGGTCGCCTGCTCATTGAAGTCTATTGCGGTTCGCAAACTTTTGCGGAAGTTCGCGTTCGAGGTTCGCAAACCTAAAATTGGAGGTTCAAGCCATCTCTAGTAATATGCTGCCTGTTCATGGTAAGATTGCTGCTGTTACCGTTTGATGTACATTGAATATTGTAAGACAATAAATAGATTTTGTTTACAGAATTTTGCATCAACTACGAGAATTATTTGCATGTCATTGACCATCACCAGTGACAGACTGCAGACCTGCAATGTTACAGAGAGCTCTGGCTACAAACACTAAGCTTACACTGGCCTCAATAAATATAACAATGCAATGTATTTTTTACAGTAAATGTGATTGATGCAGGTAATAGTACATCTTACATTCCATGCAGAGGAACAAAACACGTCACACTGTGGGAACAATATACAGCTGATATTCAGCAAATTATCCAGAGGAATAACTTTATTAGCAGCTTTACTCACAGGAGAGATACTTGGAGATGCATCAGATTTCCATTCTAATAGGATTTATATTGTTACATAACACAGAATCATTTCCAGCAACAGCTTCCCACATTTGTCTATAGCAGTGATTGTAACACATATAACAATAACCTGTCCCACTCTCCACCCCAGAATTCCTGTATCTCCCCTTCAGCCCAAACACCTGTATCCAATCATCTGCTTCTAATTAACATTTGGGGTGCAGCACTGAGGCATTGAGGTGTCTATAGCAGTGATTGTAACACATATAACAATAACCTGTCCCCCTCTCCACCCCAGAATTCCTGTATCTCCCCTCCAGCCCAAACACCCGTATCCAATCATCTCCTAATTTACATTTGGGGTGCAGCACTGAGGCATTGGGGTGTCTATAGCAGTGATTGTAACACATATAACAATAACCTGTCCCCCTCTCCACCCCAGAATTCCTGTATCTCCCCTCCAGCCCAAACACCCGTATCCAATCATCTCCTAATTTACATTTGGGGTGCAGCACTGAGGCATTGGGGTGTCTATAGCAGTGATTGTAACATATAACAATAACCTGTCCCCCTCTCCACCCCAGAATGCCTGTATCTCACCTCCAGCCCAAACACCTGCATCCAATCATCTCCTAATTTACATTTGGGGTGCAGCACTGAGGCATTGGGGTGTCTATAGCAGTGATTGTAACACATAACAATAACCTGCCCCCCTCTCCACCCCAGAATTCCTGTATCTCCCCTCCAGCCCAAACACCTGTATCCAATCATCTCCTAATTTACATTTATGGTGCAGCACTGAGGCATTGGGGTGTCTATAGCAGTGATTGTAACACATATAACAATAACCTGTCCCCCTCTCCACCCCAGAATTCCTGTATATCCCCTCCAGCCCAAACACCTGTATCCAATCATCTCCTAATTTACATGCGGGGTGCAGCACTGAGGCATTGGGATGTCTATAGCAGTGACTGTAACACATATAACAATAACCTGCCTGGGGTGTATCTGCATTATTTGTGCTGGAGTATATTATTATTGGCTCCCAACAAAAACAAATAGTTAGCATTTCCACACTCTTTGTTCAGCCAGATAAAAGTGTTTTGACTTCTATGTACATTTCAGGAGAGCCGTGGCTGCATGTGACAGCAGATCCTGTCTCACTGCATTGGTAGCACAGTGGTGCAGTGGTTTGCGCTCTCACCTTGCAGTGCTGGGTCCCTGGTTCAAATCTCAAGGAGGGCACTATCTGCATGGAGTTTGTATGTTCTCCCTGTGTCTGCGTGGGTTTCCACTGGGCACTTCAGTTTTTTCACACATCCCAAAAACATACAGATAAGTTAATTGGCTTCTCCCTAAAATAAGTCCTAGACTACAATACATACACTACACGATACATACATAGACATAGGACTATGGTAAGGATTAGAGTGTGAGCCCCTCTGATACATACACTACACGATACATGCATACACACATGACTATGGTAGGGACTAGATTGTGAGCCCCTCTGAGGGAGAGTTACATGATCCTCTGTACAGCGATGCGGACAATCACTGTTTTTGTTAAAAAATGTTTTGTTTTTGTTCTCAGATGATGCCGCCGCACTCCCTCCCACTCGCTCATTTGCACTGCTCCTGCTGCCGATCGTTAGATTAATGTATGGGAACTTTGTTCCCATTCATCACCCCTCAGGCCCCCGTGATAGCCGGTATCAATGAGATGCCTGCGTCACTTTCGAAATGTAACCGGCGCGCATTACTTCCTATTTAGCGTACTTATTGTATGTGAATAGGAAATAATGCGCGAGGACATCTTGTGGCCAAATAGTAATATTACACCTACATACATTAGGGCAGCGTTTTTCAACTAGTGTGCCGCGGCATGTTGCCTGGTGTGCTGTCCTCTTCCTCCCCCTCCCGCACGTCCCCGCGGCCGCCGCTGCTATTACCTTAGCAGCGGCCGCTCTCCCCTCTCCAGTGCATGTGTTTATTTAAGGCAAGCAGCGTATCTCCCGGCTGCTCTGTGATGCGCAGGAATCAGGGCTCGGTTACTATAGTAACGGCGATACATATCGCCGCTACAGGAAGCCGCTGCCCTGCTCCCTGTCGCATCACAGAGCAGCCAGGAGATACGCTGCTTGCCTTGAATAAACAAATGCGCTGGAGAGGGGAGAGCGGCAGCTGTTAAGGTAATAACAGCGGCGGGGTGGGCGGGGGGCACCACCTACCCATACTGGGGCACTATACTAGCTATACTGGGGCACTATACTGGCTATACTGGGGCACTATACTGGCTATACTGGGGCACTATTCTGGCTATACTGGGGGCACTATTCTGGCTATACTGGGGGCACTATTCTGGCTATACTGGGGGCACTATTCTGGCTATACTGGGGGCACTATTCTGGCTATACTGGGGCACTATACTGGCTATACTGGGGCACTATACTGGCTATACTGGGGCACTATACTGGCTATACTGGGGCACTATACTGGCTATACTGGGGCACTATTCTGGCTATACTGGGGCACTATACTGGCTATACTGGGGCACTATACAGGCTATACTGGGGGCACTATACTGGCTATACTGGGGCACTATCCTAGCTATACTGGGGCACTATCCTAGCTATACTGGGGCACTATTCTGGCTATACTGGGGCACTATTCTGGCTATACTGGGGCACTATACTGGCTATACTGGGGGCACTATACTGGCTATACTGGGGCACTATACTAGCTATACTGGGGCACTATTCTGGCTATACTGGGGCACTATTCTGGCTATACTGGGGCACTATACTGGCTATACTGGGGGCACTATACTGGCTATACTGGGGCACTATACTAGCTATACTGAGGCAACTAAACTCCCTCCTACACTGGGGCAACTATGCTAGCTATGCAGCCGCACCCCAGCACCCCCCCCCCCCCCCATAGCCTGCTGCGCACGGCACTGTCCACTAGGTCGCGCAAACACCCGCCCCACCCCCGCCGTTCCCCGGAGAAAAATGTGGTCAGAAAGTGTTCCCGGGCCGGAAAAGGTTGGGAACCACTGCATTAGGGAATACATTTTTTTTTTACTATGAATGTCAAAAGGGTATATTAATATTACATTTGAGGCTTGTGATTAGTGATGGATATAAAACTGAAAAATATACCTTTATTTCCAAATAAAATATTGTCCCCATACATTGTACTAGGGATATAATTTAAACATTGCAACAACCGGGACAACTAGGATAGCCGGGACAAATGGGTAAATAAAATGTGTGGCTTTTTTCCACAGCAAAACGTTTTATTTTAAAACTATAATGGCCTATAATATAACTTCCTATTACTCCCATTGAAATGCATTTAGAATAAAATAATTCTAGCATAATGTACCACTGTGACGGAACCACTTGCTAGACCCTGACCCGGGCCACTCCGTCAAGTCAACGCTTCCAGAACCTCAGGAACCAACTCAACTGCAGGACGGTACAGGGATACGCCTATGCATTGGGCAGAACCAAGGTCATTAACCTCCCTGGCGTTCTATTAAAATCGCCAGGGAGGCTGCGGGAGGGTTTTTTTTTTATAAAAAAAAACTATTTCATGCAGCCAACTGAAAGTTGGCTGCATGAAAGCCCACTAGAGGGCGCTCCGGAGGCGTTCTTTCGATCGCCTCCGGCGCCCAGAATAAACAAGGAAGGCTGCAATGAGCAGCCTTCCTTGTTTTGCTTATATCGTCGCCATAGCGACGAGCGGAGTGACGTCATGGACGTCAGCCGACGTCCTGACGTCAGCCGCCTCCGATCCAGCCCTTAGCGCTGGCCGGAACTATATGTTCCAGCTGCGCAGGGCTCGGGCGGCTGGGGGGACCCTCTTTCACCGCTGCTCGCGGCGGATCGCCGCAGAGCGGCGGCGATCAGGCAGCACACGCGGCTGGCAAAGTGCCGGCTGCGTGTGCTGCTTTTTATTTCATAAAAATCGGCCCACCGGATATACTCGTCCATACCGTCAAGGAGGTTAAGCAAGCCCACACAGAAGCAAGAGACAGCACTCTGAACTTCTGTGATTCCAAACAGCCACTCTCTTTATTAAAGAGGAGCTGTCAGCCATACTATCTCAGAAAAAAACCCAAATATATAAGTAGATAAATACTTGCTCTACTTACATAACATATGTATTGCACTGTCCACGTTATGATTCCTGTGAATTTTATAAAGGAAAAGTAGAGAATCCTATTCTAGACAGTTTCCATATTTACTGTGGCTACTTTGAAGCCAGTCATGATGTAATATCCGCCCTTAGTCTCCTCTGCCTGATTTGCCCGCCCTTCACTATAGAAAGTGCATTGTTTCAGCCTGAGAAATTTTGGCCAATCAGAGATGAACAGAGGTGTGGGTGGGGAAAACAGGAGGGAGAGAGGCTTCAGCCAATCAGGCTGCATTCGTTAAGTCTGAGGGAAAGTAGAGAAGCAAAAAAAAGACAACCCAGCATGCCCTGCAACTTCTCTTTTGTGTACCAAATTTTCTGTGTACCAAATAGGAGTCAGGTAAACTGGGGAATGATCATTTATCACCAAGAAAAGTAATAGTGATTTTAACTTTTGGATTGCCTGATTAGCATCCTTATTACTTGTTTATTAGATAAAAATAAAGAATCGATTTTATGCCCGACAGTTACACTTTAAGTCAAACAAGACAATTTATACACTTAAAAACAGAGCCCCCACCTTTGGGAAGGATTGCCCATCCCAACCATGTGGTACTCAATGTACACAGCTAAATAGTTTATCTTATCTACGTAATACAATTAGGTCCAGCACCAGGAATCCACTGCCATACACATTACAATGGTTCCCCACAGGTGATGATATTCCTGGACCGATAGCCTTTTGAAGACACACTGTCTGTCAAGGTGATAAATGTCTCCAGCCATGTGGGCACCTTCCAAGTGCCTGTGACATCACAGGGCTAAGTAAGTCCGAGACAGCCCGGAGCCAGTGTTTAAGTGAGGACACAGTCTATAATACAGTCTGTAATGTAGAAGTCTGTTTCTTTCCAACCCATGCATGCTTCTCCAACGAATGGGCTGACCAGTGCATCAGAGGAACACTGTATACTTTGGAGCCCCCCAATCCATTTGGTTGCGGTTCACATGACAACCACCCAACGAAAGCCTAATTGGTGGCGGAGAAAACAAGGTTTAAATCATTTTGTTGTGACAACTAGTGATAAAGTTTTGGGGGAATAAAAAATCCTCTAGTCCATGACGTGAAAACAACCTGTAGACTGAAGGGGTTAAGGTAAGTATCTGATTTTGTACCTGAGATTTGGCTCGGATACACTTTAAAGTATGTTACAGCCAGAACCTGAAAACTTTGGGATCTGGCTAGCCAATACCCAAACTGGCCAGCTATTGGTTTCCCCAGTACAGGTTAGCCAGGTAGGTGCCTCTAGTATAGGTAACCAGTATGGTTGCACCAGTATAGGTATAGGTGTCTCCAGTATAGGTAGTGCCAAAACAGGGTGTAGATTTCCATTAGCAAGGTCTGGATTGAGAAAAGAACACTTATGGCCGAAACATTTCCCACACTCAACACAAATGTCTGACAAGCAGTGATTTACACAAAAATATTTCCCACACTGTGCACACAATTAGGGCTTTTCACCAGTGCGAGATCTCTCATGTCTGACAAACTGATTTCTGTGCAAAACATTTCCCACACTCAGCACATCAATAGGGCATCTCACCAGTGTGAGATCGCTCATGTGTGACAAGACTTGATTTCTGTGCAAAACATTTTCCACACTCACCACATGAATAAGGCTTCTCTCCAGTGTGAGATCTCTCATGCACGACAAGATTTGATTTCAATGCAAAACATTTCCCACACTCAGCACATGAATAGGATCGCTCACCAGTATGAGATCTCTTGTGCACGACAAGCTGTGATTTCCAAACAAAACTTTTTCCACACTCAGAACATGAATAGGGCTTCTCACCAGTGTGAGATCGCTCATGTGTGACAAGAATTGATTTCTGTGCAAAACATTTCCCACACTCACCACATGCATAGGGCTTCTCTCCAGTGTGAGTTCTCTCATGTGTCACAAGACCTGATTTATGTACAAAACATTTCCCACACTCACCACATGAATAAGGCTTCTCTCCAGTGTGAGATCTCTCATGCACGACAAGATTTGATTTCAATGCAAAACATTTCCCACACTCAGCACATGAATAGGATCGCTCACCAGTATGAGATCTCTTGTGCACGACAAGCTGTGATTTCCAAACAAAACTTCTTCCACACTCAGAACATGAATAGGGCTTTTCACCAGTGTGAGATCTCTCATGTGTGTCAAGACTTGATTTCTGTTTAAAACATTTCCCACACTCAGCACATGAATAAGGCTTCTCTCCAGTGTGAGATCTCTCATGCACGACAAGATTTGATTTCAGTGCAAAACATTTCCCACACTCAGCACATGAATAGGATCGCTCACCAGTATGAGATCTCTTGTGCATGACAAGCTGTGATTTCCAAACAAAATTTTTATCACACTCAAAACATGGATAGGGCTTTTCACCAGTGTGAGATCTCTTATGTGTGTCAAGACTTGATTTCTGTGTAAAACATTTCCCACACTCAGCACATGAATAAGGCTTCTCTCCAGTGTGAGATCTCTCATGCACGACAAGATTTGATTTCAATGCAAAACATTTCCCACACTCAGTACATGAATAGGATCGCTCACCAGTATGAGATCTCTTGTGCACGACAAGCTGTGATTTCCAAACAAAACTTCTTCCACACTCAGAACATGAATAGGGCTTTTCACCAGTGTGAGATCGCACATGTGTGTCAAGACTTGATTTCTGTACAAAACATTTCCCACACTCAGCACATGAATAGGGCTTCTCAGCAGTGTGAGATCGCTCATGTGTGTCAAGCTGTGATTTCCATGGAAAACATTTCCCACACATGGAACAGGAATAGAACCCTCCAGCAGGGGGAGAGCTGTGCTGGGTATGAGGCCCCTCGGGGTTAGACAGGTGAGGGGAGTCTGGGGGAATATTTGGGGTCACCAGGATATCTGCAGGAGGCTCTTGTCCAGTGACATCATCATCCGTTGTACAGTCTGTGAATACAGAGAGACGAGTCTCTGAGAGGTTCCTGATGCCGGGACTCCGCCCTGCAAATAGAGAAACATCATCACTTCCTGTTAGAGAATTCTGAGGGGAAGAACAATTATCATTAGGGAAGGTCAGTGAATGGCTGAGAAATCCAAGTTGGTGCAAAGTTTATGCAGATTACAAATGGACCAAATGCAGCAGCTTCATAGCTTTGCATATACTTAGCATACAATTAGCACCATCTCAGAGTTTTTGGCATGTCACTGACCATCACTAGTTATCAGCCTGACAGAGAACTGCAGAAGGTTGTGCCCATTACAGGTGGCCAATCACATAACTATTACTTTAGCTTGACAAATGTGATTATCTGCATACAATTTGCAATACATTTGCAAACAAGTCAGAGTTATTTGCATTTCATTGCCCCTCCCTACAGCTAAAACAGCCGTACATGAAAATTAAATTATGGAACTTTGAGGCAATGGAAGGAAGGATTTAAGTTACCCATACATTACGTGATTTTGACGGCCGATCGACCAAAATACAGATTTTTCTCTGATGAAATCTGATCGGAGAGAGGTCTGTTGGTTGCCCCATACACCGCAGGCTGATTCCTGATCAATTTCAGCATGAAATCTTTTTGCAATTCGCCTCATGACGTTGCCTTACCACCCGTGGCCAGGGATGCTCATCCGGATCCCGGGCACCCGGATAACCCGGGTATCCAACCATTTTTCCACTATCCGGTCGGATCCGGATTCCGGATACCTGGGCCAATATCCGGATAGCTCTATGCGGATATCTGGCCGCATAATCCAGATACCCGCGGATATCCGAGGGATATCTGGATCCGGGTACTGTAACAAGGGAGATGATGTCATTGAGCCAATCAGAGGGCTCCCAGCAGAAGCCCTAGGAACCAATCACAGAGGAGAACTCTGGCCAGCCCCACCTGACCTCATTGAGCCAATCAGAGGCCTCCCAGCCTAAGCCCTGGCACCCAATCACAGAAGGGAACCCTGGCCAGCCCCCCTGTGTAATAAGAGTGCTGGCATGATGAGACAGATCGTCCTTGCTTGTGTGGCTGGCTGGTCACTGACAGACTTGCTCCAGTGCTGTTGGCTTAGCAAGTGCTGCCTGTATACAGTGATAAACCTAAAGCTTTGAGTGCTAAACACCTTCACTACACTGTTGTTCTATTGTTTTTTTAGCTAGCTAGTGTAATTGTTTGATTTTATTCACTCAGTTAGGTCCTGTCTGTGTCTGTGTGTGCTGTGCAGGCCAGCAGGGCAGTATAGGTTTGGGAATAGGATTACTGTGTTATTGTATAGTTAGTACTGCAGTTAGTTGTTAGAGTAGTACTGTGTTAGCTTACTACAGATTACTGCAGTGCTGCTGTGCTGAGCATTGTCAGTGTGACAGTTAGACAGATAGTGTGCACTGTCTGTCCTCTACTCTGCGGTCTGTCACTCCGTGCTGATTTGATTTAAAGTCCAACCCCGATTTCATTAAAGTAAAAGTACCTCATATCATCTGGTGACATCATCACGTATAAGTTGTACTATGTCTGCTGGCACCGGCAGCCGGGGGAGGGGCAGCAAGGGCAAGAGGACAGAGAGCAACATTGCGGCCACCCTCAGAAGGTCTGCCGTGTCAGTGTCGACCCCAGTGGGCAGCCTACCCTCAGTCAGCGAGCTTTTCGCTCCAGGCGCCACGATTGAACTCAGGGCTGTTAGCCGCAAGGAGTTTGAGGAGGATGTTCTGGGTTTTGAGGAAGGGGGGTATGATGTTAATGATGGGATGAAGGACCGTGACTACCATCCACAGGATGGGGATGTCAGCTCTGACTCTGAGGATGCGTCGGTGGGTTCGGCACGGAGGATCAGCATTGCAGACAGAGGCTACCACCAGCCGCACCACTCAACCCCCAACCGCCACAGGGAGAAAAGCCGCAGCATCCCATTCAGGCCGCAGGGGAATCTTCACCTCCCCAATCTGGTGGTTTTTCACTCTGCCCTCATTAGACAGCAAGTTTGCCATATGCAATGTGTGCAAACTACAGATGAGCAGAGGTTGTGACCCCTACAAGTATGGCACCTCCAGCTTTATCACCCATCTGGCCAAAAAACATATTGTTAGCATGAGGAGTTCAAGAGGCTGAAGCAAGCTGGCGCTGGCTCCTACCGCCACAGTGCCACAGGACACTGCTGCTGATACCAGCACCTATATTCAACCCAAAACACAATTGCGGTGTCAATTTTTGGAGGTGTCTGGGCTGAAAACTGTCATGTCTCAGTTGTGTGATTGGACTTTGGACACAATGTGGGCTGCACGACTGTTGTCTGGAACCTAGTCCTGATGTTAATTGACAGTTTTTGTTTTTTGTTTTTCATTTTATGTCCACCAAATAATAAATTAGTGTTTCCCTTAAAAAAAAAACATGATGCTACATGCATCATTTACCCTAAAAAACGTTTTTAAAGCTATTTAAAGGGCACTTCCGTTTTTTCTATCCGAATACCCGAATAGGTCGGGTATCCGCGGGTAATTTGGTCGGATATCCGAATTCACTCGGATATCCGCAAGGTTAGATCCGGATATCCGAATCGGATCCGGATAGCTGGGTACCCGGATCCGGTCGGGTTTTAAAAAGTACTACCCGAGCAACCCCACCCGTGGCTGCAGTCTGGTCAAATGTACATGTACCCCCAGTGCCCCACGCAGTTATACTTTACCTGCCCCCGGCTGCTGTCCCCCCTAATGTACATGTACCCCCAGTGCCCCATGCAGTTATACTGTACCTGCCCCGGCCGCTGTCCCCCTAATGTACATGTACCCCCCAGTGCCCCATGCAGTTATACTTTACCTTCCCCCAGCCACTGTCCCCCCTAATGTACATGTACCTCCAGTGCCCCATGCAGTTATACTGTACCTGCCCCGGCCGCTGTCCCCCTAATGTACATGTACCCCCCAGTGCCCCATGCAATTATACTTTACCTTCCCCCAGCCACTGTCCTCCCTAATGTACATGTACCCCCAGTGCCCCATGCAGTTATACTTTACCTGCCCCCGGCCTCTGTCCCTTCTAATGTACATGTACCCCCAGTGCCCCATGCAGTTATACTTTACCTGCCCCCGACCACTGTCCCCCCAATGTACATGTATCCCCCAGTGCCCCATGCAGTTATACTTTACCTGCCCCCAGCCTGTCCCCCCTAATGTACATGTACCCCCCAGTGCCCCATGCAGTTATACTTTACCTGCCACCGGCCACTGTCCCTCCTAATGTACATGTACCCCCAGTGCCCCATACAGTTATACTTTACCTGCCCCTGTCCACTGTCCCCCCTAATGTACATGTGCCCCCCAGTGCCCCATGCAGTTATACTTTACCTGCCCCCCTAATGTACATGTACCCCATGCAGTTATACTTTACCTGCCCCCGGCCACTGTTCCCCCTAATGTACATGTACCCCCCAGTGCCCCATGCAGTTATACTTTACCTGCATGGGGCACTGGGGGTACATGTACATTAGGAGGGACAGTGGCCGGTGGCAGGTAAAGTATAACTGCATGGGGCACTGGGGGGTACATGTACATTAGGGGGGACAGTCTGGGGGCAGGTAAAGTATAACTGCATGGGGCACTGGGGGGTACATGTACATTAGGGGGGACAGCGGCCGGGGGCAGGTAAAGTATAACTGCATGGGGCACTGGGGGGGTACATGTACATTAGGGGGGACAGAGGCCGGGGGCAGGTAAAGTATAACTGCATGGGGCACTGGGGGATACATGTACATTAGGGGGACAGTGGCCGGGGGCAGGTAAAGTATAACTGCATGGAGCACTGGGGGTACATGTACATTAGGGGGGACAGAGGCTGGGGGCAGGTAAAGTATAACTGCATGGGGCACTGGGGGGTACATGTACATTAGGGGACAGTGGCCGGGGGCAGGTATAGTATAACTGCATGGGGCACTGGGGGTACATTAGGGGACAGTGCCCAATGTTACCACCGCTCACCCGACTGATCATGTCGGTCTGACATTTTGCAGCATGTCTGATCCATACATACTAATCAATACTAATTTTGGTCCGATTTTTTGATAATTATCGTATCGGACAGACGATTGGTCAACAAATGCGTAAATGTATGGGCACCTTAACTCTTGACAACAGACCTATATGTACTTATAGCAATAAATCTGCGTGGTGTCACTTACACATTATTACCATTGTATCCTCGTGTCACTCAAATGTCCCTTGTAATGTACCTTTATGTCTCTCTTGTCCCCAATTGTGCAAATAAAGATACTGTGACGTATGTGGCTAAGTCACCCCTACTGTGACCAATCTGTGTACAGTAATGTACAGTGACCATTATCAGCTTATTACAAGCCAGTAACACTAAGTCACCCCTACTGTGACCAATCTGTGTACCCCCCTGTGTGGGCCCCTGATGAGTCCATTGGACGAAACGCGTAGGGCGGACCCAGGAGCGCTGACATCACAAGGGTAGCGGGGAGTTTGCATGCACACACGGAAGGAGAGCGGAGCGTCGGGACGCCGGTGCCGCTGCAAAGGGGAACGATATTGGTGGGCTGTGATGCCCGAGATGCCCTAATTTCATCTAATCATGTGAGTGCGCTGAACTGCGCAGGCCGCTTTGATTTTAAAATTGGATTACGCTATGTGTATTTTTTACATTGTTTTACATGTGGAATTGTGCAATAAATCTGGAGCCATATGGTTATATGATAAAGCAAGTGTGAAGATTGTGATTGACAATTAGCCGCTTGAAGGCCACACGCTAGACCCACCTGGATTCTGAGGTGGTGTCCATCTGGTGAGCTGCTATATCTAAGGGGTTATATCTCACTGAGAGTGGAACACCCTGATATCACTTGTGCACGTGTTGGGTGAAGAGTTTGACAACTATTGATCAAGATTGCAGTAATGCACTATGTGCGATTGTATCTTCTCTAGTTTTAGGTTGCAAGAGGAGCGCTGTCACAGCAACGTTGGACTAATGCAGTAACACTAAGTCACCCTAGTGTGGCCAATCTGTGTACAGTAATGTACAATAACCACTATCAGCTTATTACAGGCCAGTAACACTATGTCACCCCTACTGTAACCAATCTGTGTACAGTAATGTACATTGACCATTATCAGCTTATTACAGGCCAGTAACACTAAGTCACTCTCTACTGTGACCAATCTGTGTACAGTAATGTACAGTGACCATTATCAGCTCATTACAGGCCAGTAACACTAAGTCACCCCTACTGTGACTAATCTGTGTACAGTAATGTACAAGGACCATTATCAACTTATTACAGGCCAGTAACACTAAGTCACCCTCTACTGTGACCAATCTATGTACAGTAATGTACAGTGACCATTATCAGCTTATTACAGGCCAGTAACACTAAGTCACCCCTACTGTGGCCAATCTGTGTACAGTAATGTACAGTGACCATTATCAGCTTATTACAGGCCAGTAACACTAAGTCACCCCTACTGTGACCAATCTGTGTACAGTAATGTACAGTGACCATTATCAGCTTATTACAGGCCAGTAACACTAAATCACCCCTACTGTGACCAATCTGTGTACAGTAATATACAGTGACCATTATCAGCTTATTACAGGCCAGTAACACTAAGTCACCCCTACTGTGGCCAATCTGTGTACAGTAATGTACAGTGACTATTATCAGCTTATTACAGGCCAGTAACACTAAGTCACCCTCTACTGTGACCAGTCTGTGTACAGTAATGTACAGTGACCATTATCAGCTTATTACAGGCCAGTAACACTACTGTAAGTAACCCCTACTGTGACCAATCTGTGTAACACTAAGTCACCCCTACTGTGACCAATCTGTGTACAGTAATGTACAGTAACCACTATCAGCTTATTACAGGCCAGTAACACTACTGTAAGTAACCCCTACTGTGACCAATCTGTGTGCAGTAATGTACAGTGACCATTATCAGCTTATTACAGGCCAGTAACACTAAGTCACCCCTACTGTGGCCAATCTGTGTACAGTAATGTACAGTGACCATTATCAGCTTATTACAGGCTGGTAACACTAAGTCACCCCTACTGTGGCCAATCTGTGTACAGTAATGTACAGTGACCATTATCAGCTTATTACAGGCCAGTAACACTAAGTCACCCCTACTGTGACCAATCTGTGTACAGTAATGTATAGTAACCACTATCAGCTTATTACAGGCCAGTAACACAAAGTCACCCCTACTGTGACCAATCTGTGTACAGTAATGTATAGTAACCATTATCAGCTTATTACAGGCCAGTAACACTAAGTCACCCCTACTGTGACTAATCTGTGTACAGTAATGTACAAGGACCATTATCAACTTATTACAGGCCAGTAACACTAAGTCACCCTCTACTGTGACCAATCTATGTACAGTAATGTGCAGTGACCATTATCAGCTTATTACAGGCCAGTAACACTAAGTCACCCTTACTGTGACCAATCTGTGTACAGTAATGTACAGTAACCACTATTAGCTTATTACAGGCCAGGAACACTACTGTAAGTCACCCTTACTGTGACCAAGCTGTGTGCAGTAATGTACAGCGACCATTATCAGCTTATTACAGGCCGGTAACACTAAGTCACCCCTACTGTGGCCAATCTGTGTATAGTAATGTACAGTGACCATTATCAGCTTATTACAGGCTGGTAACACTAAGTTATCCCTACTGTGACCAATCTGTGTACAGTAATGTACAGTGACTATTATCAGCTTATTACAGGCCAGTAACACTATATCACCCCTACTGTGACCAATCTGTGTACAGTAATGTACAGTGACCATTATCAGCTTATTACAGGCCGGTAACACTAAGTTACCCCGACTGTGACCAATCTGTGTACAGTAATGTACAGTGACCATTATCAGCTTATTACAGGCCAGTAACACTAAGTCACCCCTACTGTGACCAATCTGTGTACAGTAATGTACAGTGACCATTATCAGCTTATTACAGGCCGGTAACACTAAGTCACCCCTACTGTGGCCAATCTGTGTACAGTAATGTACAGTGACCATTATCAGCTTATTACAGGCCAGTAACACTAAGTCACCCCTACTGTGACCAATCTGTGTACAGTAATGTACAGTGACCATTATCAGCTTATTACAGGCCGGTAACACTAAGTCACCCCTACTGTGGCCAATCTGTGTACAGTAATGTACAGTGACCATTATCAGCTTATTACAGGCCAGTAACACTAAGTCACCCCTACTGTGACCAATCTGTGTACAGTAATGTACAGTGACCATTATCAGCTTATTACAGGCCGGTTACACTAACTCACCCCTACTGTGACCAATCTGTGTACAATAGTGTACAGTGACCATTATCAGCTTATTACAGGCCGGTAACACTAAGTCACCCCTACTGTGGCCAATCTGTGTATAGTAATGTACAGTGACCATTATCAGCTTATTACAGGCTGGTAACACTAAGTTATCCCTACTGTGACCAATCTGTGTACAGTAATGTACAGTGACCATTATCAGCTTATTACAGGCCAGTAACACTATGTCACCCTTACTGTGACCAATCTGTGTACAGTAATGTACAGTGACCATTATCAGCTTATTACAGGCCAGTAACACTAAGTCACCCCTACTGTGACCAATCTGTGTACAGTA
This sequence comes from Hyperolius riggenbachi, assembly GCF_040937935.1. Lineage (NCBI taxonomy): Eukaryota > Metazoa > Chordata > Amphibia > Anura > Hyperoliidae > Hyperolius > Hyperolius riggenbachi. Next base: position 277,503,805 of record NC_090655.1, read on the forward strand.
ATGTACAGTGACCATTATCAGCTTATTACAGGCCGGTAACACTAAGTCCCCCTACTGTGACCAATCTGTGTACAGTAATGTACAGTGACCATTATCAGCTTATTACAGGCCGGTAACACTAAGTCACCCCTACTGTGACCAATCTGTGTACAGTAATGTACAGTGACCATTATCAGCTTATTACAAGCCAGTAACACTAAGTCACCCCTACTGTGACCAATCTGTGTACCCCCCTGTGTGGGCCCCTGATGAGTCCATTGGACGAAACGCGTAGGGCGGACCCAGGAGCGCTGACATCACAAGGGTAGCGGGGAGTTTGCACGCACACACGGAAGGAGAGCGGAGCGTCGGGACGCCGGTGCCGCTGCAAAGGGGAACGATATTGGTGGGCTGTGATGCCCGAGATGCCCTAATTTCATCTAATCATGTGAGTGCGCTGAACTGCGCAGGCCGCTTTGATTTTAAAATTGGATTACGCGATGTGTATTTTTTACATTGTTTTACATGTGGAATTGTGCAATAAATCTGGAGCCATATGGTTATATGATAAAGCAAGTGTGAAGATTGTGATTGACAGTAAGCCGCTTGAAGGCCACACGCTAGACCCACCTGGATTCTTAGGTGGTGTCCATCTGGTGAGCTGCTATATCAAAGGGGTTTATGTCTCACTGAGAGTGGAACACCCTGATATCACTTGTGCACGTGTTGGGTGAAGAGTTTGACAACTATTGATCAAGATTGCAGTAATGCACTATGTGCGATTGTATCTTCTCTAGTTTTAGGTTGCAAGAGGAGCGCTGTCACAGCAACGTTGGACTAATGCAGTAACACTAAGTCACCCTAGTGTGGCCAATCTGTGTACAGTAATGTACAATAACCACTATCAGCTTATTACAGGCCAGTAACACTATGTCACCCCTACTGTAACCAATCTGTGTACAGTAATGTACATTGACCATTATCAGCTTATTACAGGCCAGTAACACTAAGTCACTCTCTACTGTGACCAATCTGTGTACAGTAATGTACAGTGACCATTATCAGCTCATTACAGGCCAGTAACACTAAGTCACCCCTACTGTGACTAATCTGTGTACAGTAATGTACAAGGACCATTATCAACTTATTACAGGCCAGTAACACTAAGTCACCCTCTACTGTGACCAATCTATGTACAGTAATGTACAGTGACCATTATCAGCTTATTACAGGCCAGTAACACTAAGTCACCCCTACTGTAACCAATCTGTGTACAGTAATGTACATTGACCATTATCAGCTTATTACAGGCCAGTAACACTAAGTCACTCTCTACTGTGACCAATCTGTGTACAGTAATGTACAGTGACCATTATCAGCTCATTACAGGCCAGTAACACTAAGTCACCCCTACTGTGACCAATCTGTGTACAGTAATGTACAGTGACCATTATCAGCTCATTACAGGCCGGTAACACTAAGTCACCCCTACTGTAACCAATCTGTGTACAGTAATGTACATTGACCATTATCAGCGTATTACAGGCCAGTAACACTAAGTCACTCTCTACTGTGACCAATCTGTGTACAGTAATGTACAGTGACCATTATCAGCTCATTACAGGCCAGTAACACTAAGTCACCCCTACTGTGACCAATCTGTGTACAGTAATGTACAGTGACCATTATCAGCTTATTACAGGTCAGTAACACTAAGTCACCCCTACTGTGACCAATCTGTGTACAGTAATGTACAGTGACCATTATCAGCTTATTACAGGTCAGTAACACTAAGTCACCCCTACTGTGACCAATCTGTGTACAGTAATGTACAGTAACCACTATCAGCTTATTACAGGCCAGTAACACTAAGTCACCCCTACTGTGACCAATCTGTGTACAGTAATGTACAGTAACCACTATCAGCTTATTACAGGCCAGTAACACTAAGTCACCCCTACTGTGACCAATCTGTGTACAGTAATGTACAGTGACCACTGTCAGCTTATTACAGGCCAGTAACACTAAGTCACCCCTACTGTGACCAATCTGTGTACAGTAATGTACAGTAACCACTATCAGCTTATTACAGGTCAGTAACACTAAGTCACCCCTACTGTGACCAATCTGTGTACAGTAATGTACAGTAACCACTATCAGCTTATTACAGGTCAGTAACACTAAGTCACCCCTACTGTGACCAATCTGTGTACAGTAATGTACAGTAACCACTATCAGCTTATTACAGGCCAGTAACACTAAGTCACCCCTACTGTGACTAATCTGTGTACAGTAATGTAGAGTGACCATAATCAGCTTATTACAGGCTGGTAACACTAAGTCACCCCTACTGTGACTAATCTGTGTACAGTAATGTACAAGGACCATTATCAACTTATTACAGGCCAGTAACACTAAGTCACCCTCTACTGTGACCAATCTATGTACAGTAATGTACAGTGACCATTATCAGCTTATTACAGGCCAGTAACACTAAGTCACCCCTACTGTGGCCAATCTGTGTACAGTAATGTACAGTGACCATTATCAGCTTATTACAGGCCAGTAACACTAAGTCACCCCTACTGTGACCAATCTGTGTACAGTAATGTACAGTGACCATTATCAGCTTATTACAGGCCAGTAACACTAAATCACCCCTACTGTGACCAATCTGTGTACAGTAATATACAGTGACCATTATCAGCTTATTACAGGCCAGTAACACTAAGTCACCCCTACTGTGGCCAATCTGTGTACAGTAATGTACAGTGACTATTATCAGCTTATTACAGGCCAGTAACACTAAGTCACCCTCTACTGTGACCAGTCTGTGTACAGTAATGTACAGTGACCATTATCAGCTTATTACAGGCCAGTAACACTACTGTAAGTAACCCCTACTGTGACCAATCTGTGTAACACTAAGTCACCCCTACTGTGACCAATCTGTGTACAGTAATGTACAGTAACCACTATCAGCTTATTACAGGCCAGTAACACTACTGTAAGTAACCCCTACTGTGACCAATCTGTGTGCAGTAATGTACAGTGACCATTATCAGCTTATTACAGGCCAGTAACACTAAGTCACCCCTACTGTGGCCAATCTGTGTACAGTAATGTACAGTGACCATTATCAGCTTATTACAGGCTGGTAACACTAAGTCACCCCTACTGTGGCCAATCTGTGTACAGTAATGTACAGTGACCATTATCAGCTTATTACAGGCCAGTAACACTAAGTCACCCCTACTGTGACCAATCTGTGTACAGTAATGTACAGTAACCACTATCAGCTTATTACAGGCCAGTAACACTAAGTCACCCCTACTGTGACCAATCTGTGTACAGTAATGTATAGTAACCATTATCAGCTTATTACAGGCCAGTAACACTAAGTCACCCCTACTGTGACTAATCTGTGTACAGTAATGTACAAGGACCATTATCAACTTATTACAGGCCAGTAACACTAAGTCACCCTCTACTGTGACCAATCTATGTACAGTAATGTGCAGTGACCATTATCAGCTTATTACAGGCCAGTAACACTAAGTCACCCTTACTGTGACCAATCTGTGTACAGTAATGTACAGTAACCACTATCAGCTTATTACAGGCCAGGAACACTACTGTAAGTCACCCTTACTGTGACCAAGCTGTGTGCAGTAATGTACAGCGACCATTATCAGCTTATTACAGGCCGGTAACACTAAGTCACCCCTACTGTGGCCAATCTGTGTATAGTAATGTACAGTGACCATTATCAGCTTATTACAGGCTGGTAACACTAAGTTATCCCTACTGTGACCAATCTGTGTACAGTAATGTACAGTGACTATTATCAGCTTATTACAGGCCAGTAACACTATATCACCCCTACTGTGACCAATCTGTGTACAGTAATGTACAGTGACCATTATCAGCTTATTACAGGCCGGTAACACTAAGTTACCCCGACTGTGACCAATCTGTGTACAGTAATGTACAGTGACCATTATCAGCTTATTACAGGCCAGTAACACTAAGTCACCCCTACTGTGACCAATCTGTGTACAGTAATGTACAGTGACCATTATCAGCTTATTACAGGCCGGTAACACTAAGTCACCCCTACTGTGGCCAATCTGTGTACAGTAATGTACAGTGACCATTATCAGCTTATTACAGGCCAGTAACACTAAGTCACCCCTACTGTGACCAATCTGTGTACAGTGACCATTATCAGCTTATTACAGGCCGGTTACACTAACTCACCCCTACTGTGACCAATCTGTGTACAATAGTGTACAGTGACCATTATCAGCTTATTACAGGCCGGTAACACTAAGTCACCCCTACTGTGGCCAATCTGTGTATAGTAATGTACAGTGACCATTATCAGCTTATTACAGGCTGGTAACACTAAGTTATCCCTACTGTGACCAATCTGTGTACAGTAATGTACAGTGACCATTATCAGCTTATTACAGGCCAGTAACACTATGTCACCCTTACTGTGACCAATCTGTGTACAGTAATGTACAGTGACCATTATCAGCTTATTACAGGCCAGTAACACTAAGTCACCCCTACTGTGACCAATCTGTGTACAGTAATGTACAGTGACCATTATCAGCTTATTACAGGCCGGTAAAACTAAGTCACCCCTACTGTGACTAATCTGTGTACAGTAATGTACAGTGACCATTATCAGCTTATTACAGGCCGGTAACACTAAGTCACCCCTACTGTGACCAATCTGTGTACAGTAATGTACAGTGACCATTATCAGCTTATTACAGGCCGGTAACACTAAGTCACCCCTACTGTGACCAATCTGTGTACAGTAATGTACAGTGACCATTATCAGCTTATTACAGGCCAGTAACACTAAGTCACCCCTACTGTGACCAATCTGTGTACAGTAATGTACAGTGACCATTATCAGCTTATTACAGGCCGGTAACACTAAGTCACCCCTACTGTGACCAATCTGTGTACAGTAATGTACAGTGACCATTATCAGCTTATTACAGGCCGGTAAAACTAGGTCACCCCTACTGTGACCAATCTGTGTACAGTAATGTACAGTGACCATTATCAGCTTATTACAGGCCAGTAACACTAAGTCACCCCTACTGTGACCAATCTGTGTACAGTAATGTACAGTGACCATTATCAGCTTATTATAGGCCAGTAACACTAAGTCACCCCTACTGTGACCAATCTGTGTACAGTAATGTACTGTGACCATTATCAGCTTATTACAGGCCAGTAACACTAAGTCACCCCTACTGTGACCAATCTGTGTACAGTAACGTACAGTGACCATTATCAGCTTATTACAGGCCAGTAACACTAAGTAACCCCTACTGTGACCAATCTGTGTACAGTAATGTACAGTGACCATTATCAGCTTATTACAGGCCGGTAACACTAAGTCACCCCTACTGTGGCCAATGTGTGTACAGTAATGTACAGTGACCATTATCAGCTTATTACAGGCCGGTAACACCAAGTCACCCCTACTGTGACCAATGTGTGTACAGTAATGTACAGTGACCATTATCAGCTTATTACAGGCCAGTAACACTAAGTCACCCCTACTGCGACCAATCTGTGCACAGTAATGTACAGTGACCATTATCAGCTTATTACAGGCCGGTAACACCAAGTCACCCCTACTGTGACCAATGTGTTTACAGTAATGTACAGTGACCATCATCAGCTTATTACAGGCCAGTAAAACTAAGTCACCGCCTACTGTGACCAATCTGTGTACAGTAATGTACAGTGACCATTATCAGCTTATTACAGGCCAGTAACATTAAGTCACCCCCTACTGTGACCAATCTGTGTACAGTAATGTACAGTGACCATTATCAGCTTATTACAGGCCAGTAACACTAAGTCACCCCTACTGTGACCAATCTATGTACAGTAATGTACAATGACCATCATCAGCTTATTACCGGCCAGTAACACTAAGTCAGCCCTACTGTGACCAATCTGTGCACAGTAATGTACAGTGACCATTATCAGCTTATTACAGGATGGTAACACTAAGTCACCCCTACTGTGACCAATCTGTGTACAGTAATGTACAGTGACCATTAGCTTATTACAGGATGGTAACACTAAGTCACCCCTACTGTGACCAATCTGTGTACAGTAATGTACAGTGACCATTTTCAGCTTATTACAGGCCAGTAACACTAAGTCACCCCTACTGTGACCAGTCTGTGTACAGTAATGTACAGTGACCATTATCAGCTTATTACAGGCCAGTAACACTAAGTCACCCCCTACTGTGACAAATCTGTGTTCAGTAATGTACAGTGACCATTATCAGCTTATTACAGGCCAGTGACACTAAGTCACCCCTACTGTGACCAATCTGTGTACAGTAATGTACAGTGACCATTATCAGCTTATTACAGGCCAGTAACACTAAGTCACCCCCTACTGTGACCAATCTGTGTACAGTAATGTACAGTGACCATTATCAGCTTATTACAAGCTGGTAACACTAAGCCACCCCTACTGTGACCAATCTGTGTACAGTAATGTACAGTGACCATTATCAGCTTATTACAGGCCGGTAACACTAAGTCACCCCTACTGTGACCAATCTGTGTACAGTAATGTACAGTGACCATTATCAGCTTATTACAGGCTGGTAACACTAGGTCACTCCCTACTGTGACCAATGTGTGTACAGTAATGTACAGGGACCATTATCAGCTTATTACAGGCCAGTAACACTAAGTCACCACCTACTGTGACCAATCTGTGTACAGTAATGTATAGTGACCATTATCAGCTTATTACAGGCCAGTAACACTAAGTCACCCCTACTGTGACTAATCTGTGTACAATAATGTACAAGGACCATTATCAACTTATTACAGGCCAGTAACACTAAATCACCCCTACTCTGACCAATCTGTGTACAGTAATGTACAGTGACCATTATCAGCTTATTACAGGCTGGTACCACTAGGTCACTCCCTACTGTGACCAATGTGTGTACAGTAATGTACAGTGACCATTATCAGCTTATTACAGGCCAGTAACACTAAGTCACCCCTACTCTGACCAATCTGTGTACAGTAATGTACAGTGACCATTATCAGCTTATTACAGGCCGGTAACAATAAGTCACCCCTACTGTGACCAATCTGTGTACAGTAATGTACAGTGACCATTATCAGCTTATTACAGACCAGTAACACTAAGTCACCCCTACTGTGACCTATCTGTGTACAGTAATGTACAGTGACCATTATCAGCTTATTACAAGCCAGTAACACTAAGTCATTATCTGCATTGTATTTCCGCTGTGAAATGTAGCGGGATATTGCTCACTCCTTTACCACCTTCCCCTCTCCACAGAACAGAACAGGGAACTCTACAGCAATCAGGGTGTCTGTACTGTTACTGCCAGTAAGTGGTCGCCTTACACAATCAACAATGACATCTTAAGATGACAAAATATTACATCACATAACCCCAAATACAGCCAGTCTGTGAGCAGTGACACAATCACACCAGCAATAAAGATACACATTTATTCTATATTTACTGCTGATTACTCACCTGTTCTGCCCTCTGTAACAGTGTCCTCCTCTTTACTTGTCCCCATCATGTCTCCCTCCTCCATAGACTGCTGATCACTCCTCACATATGTCTCTTCTTCCTCTTTATGTGTCCCCATTATGTCTCCCTCCTCCACAGACTGCTGATCACTCCTCACATATGTCTCTTTTTCTTCCTCTTTAATTGTCCCCATCACGTCCCCCTCCTCTGCAGACCGCTGATCACTCCTCACGTACATCTCTTCTTCTTCCTCTTTAATTGTCCTCCTTATGTCATCCTCCTCCATAGACTGCTGATCACTCCTCACATATGTCTCTTCTTCTTCCTCTTTACTTGTCCTCATCATGTCACCCTTCCCCATAGACTGCTGATCACTCCTCACATATGTCTCCTCTTCTTCCACTTTAACCACAGCACTTACATGTATCAGTTCTCCACCCTAAGTTGAAATAACGAGAGCTAATGTTTTAATTGTGAACACATATGCATATGCAATAGAAAAAGTGCAATATAGTTTGGAATCGCTGATGACCCTCAGCCCACCTACCTGACAATGGTGGGGAATGGTGCGATCATCTTGTGGACAATCCCAGGAATAAAGAGGACCTGTGTATCTGTCTGGAGGGTTTCTGTTGCTGGATACATCTGTAGGAAACACACACACTGACTGAATACATTGTCTCTATGTGTTTATCAGATAATGGGGGATCTAGGTGGACCCCATACTGCTCTCTCCTTTGTAAGAAATGAATGTCTCCTCTTACCCGGCGATGTGAGGGGCGGCTGATTCTCCATCATAGTGTCCTTGTAGAGGTTCTTGTGTCCTTCTATATACTGCCAGTCCTGCATGGAGAAAAAGATAGTGACATCTTGAAACCTCATAGGAACCTGACATGCACAATGATACAGTCACTGCCCAGACACACCCCTTGCTGTTACTGGATAATGTCCCATAATTCCCAGCACCACCCACCTCTCCTGTCAGCAGCATCATCATCATCTTCCTGGTGATTTCCAGAATCTTATGCTTGTTGTGTCCCTCAGATATCAGGGAGTGAGGTAGGGGAACCGTGATGGTCACATGATCACCAGACTTCACTGGAGGAAGACTCTGTATGGAAAGACCAACAATAATTGTCACATGATCTCCCAGAATCCTCCTCATCTATCTAGTCAGGTGTGTTTTATTATTAGCAATAAGAGATGTCATGTGATCTCCCAGAATCCTCCTTCAGCATACATCAAATAAGGGTGGCAGAAAAAAACGGGTGCGGGGTACAGCCAAAATGTGAAAATGTTGTGTATAACAATTTTTTTTTATCGTGTCTTCATCTTTATCTGAGATAGAATAATAAATATGTTAAAATAATGGTATTAAAAAGGGTGCGGGGTGAAGCCAAAATGGCAAAACATCGTCTATAATAACGAAAACTAAAAAATATTTACAGTCATAATGAGGATAGTAAAACACTGGTAAATACCACCAATATTTTATTACAAATAAACCTAGTCTCCTCTCACACAGAACCCTCCCTCTACCGATGCTTAACTCTAAGACCTCCCCCCCAGTGGGGCCTAAACCTAAGACCCCCCCCCCGGTGGTGCCTAACCCTAAAACCACCCCAGTGGTGCCTAACCCTAAAACCCCCCCGGTGGTGCCTAACCCTAAAACCACCCCGGTGGTGCCTAACCCTAAGATCCCCCTGGTGGTTCCTAACCCTAAGATCCCCCTGGTGGTGCCTAACCCTAAGACCATCTCTAATGGTGCCTAACCATAAGACACCCCCTCCCGGTGGTGCCTAACCCTAAAACCACCTTTCTACGCTGCAAATAATGTAAATACAAAAAGTGATGCAATTCTAAGACAAAAATGTTCAAAAACAGAATTTACAAAATATTTATCAATATGAAAAATTTTGGTTGGATGGGCCCGGCACCCATTATTTATCTGTGCCCAAATTTCTGCTTTTTGCTCGCAATTACAAATAATTTGCTTTAGTACCTATGGAGCACCCCAAACAGTCCATTAGCCCCTGGTAACTACATTTCTTAATTCCCCTCCTCACCTCTCCAGTCAGATATGTATTTTATTAATATAGATAAGAGTGGTGTCATGTGATCTCCTAGAATCCTCCTCACCTCTCCAGTCAGCAGACAGATGATCTCCAGAGTGAGGTTGAATATCCTTTCAGTCATGTGACTCTGGTCCTCATCCATCCTTAGTGATGTGGTCATGTGATCGGTACAGGAAGCTGCTGCCTTTTGATTGATAATAAAGGGAGGATAATCTAGGTTGCACAGTTGTCAGTGATGAAACTACCAATACAGAATCCCCCTCCCCCCAGCACTCCCCATTGCTGTCAGTTGTGGGTGGTGGGGCCATGCAGAGAACAGACATTACATACTGAAGGATAATGGCAATGCTGGAGGACACAGGGGGGACATGGCTATACTGGGAAATAAATGGCATTACTGGGGTGGGGGACATTACATATTGGAGGATAATGGCAATGCTGGGGGACACAGGGGGACATGGCTATACTGGGGGAGAAATGGCATTACTGGGGTGGGGGACATTACATACTGGAGGATAATGGCAATGCTGGGGGACACAGGGGGAGCATGGCTATACTGGGGGAGAAATGGCATTACTGGGGTGGGGACATTACATACTGGAGGATAATGGCAATGCTGGGGACACAGGGGGGACATGGCTATACTGGGGGAGAAATGGCATTACTGGGGTGGGGGGACATTACATACTGGAAGATAATAGCAATGATGGAGGACACAGGGGGGACATGGCTATACTGGGAAATAAATGGCATTACTGGGGTGGGGGACATACCATACTGGAGGATAATGGCAATGCTGGGGGACACAGGGGGGACATGTCTATACTGGGGAAGAAATGGCATTACTGGGGTGAGGGACATTACATACTGGAGGATAATGGCAATGCTGGGGGACACAGGGGGAACATGGCTATACTGGGGAAGAAATGGCATTACTGGGGTGGGGACATTACATACTGGAGGATAATGGCAATGCTGGGGGACACAGGAGGACATGGCTATACTGGGAAATAAATGGCATTACTGGGGTGGGAGACATTACATACTGACAGGGGAATAAAATTTAACTTTTAATTATCCATTTAAAATCTTTAGGAAAACTGTCATATTAATCGCTACATAGAGTAGTTGATTCAGTAGGTAAAGTGCATAAGGAGTGAATTTCTCCTCCTACTTCAACTAAATAGTACTAGTTACAATTTACAGAAACCCCCCACCATATAGAAAACAACCCGACATGTTTCACTTCCTGATGGAAGCTTTATCAAGGGACAAAGTGCAGTGCATATAGTGATAAGATAGATTACAAAGTAATTAAAACATTAATTGTAGCATAGCGTATAGGCCTATGACAGCAGCCTAACCAACATGGCGAAGTAGCCCTCCTTTTATACTGTTCAGAGGTCAGATGATGTGGGTGTGGAGCATGCAATTGCTTCCGCCCCTTCATTTCCCCTACATCATTGGTATAGACATCTGTCAGTCATTGATTATCCAATCAGATGTGGGCTCAATACACCGACATGATCCTTCAGAAAAGTCCTTATAGAGAGATTTTAACAATCCACAATTGAAAGAGATCTTACCAACCTTTCCACAATTTACCTTTAGGAGAGGTAGAAATTTGGGAGACTCATTAACACATTCCTATTTACGGGATGCAAGCAGGGAAAGCGGGTTGGCACTATGGAAAAGCAGGGGAGCTTAAGTAGTGCATGCAGGTACCCTGGGATTACAGCTGAGCGTGCTCTGGTAAACAGACAGGCAGATATGGCACATGAAGCAAAAGACAGAGGAAACCGGCACTGCAAGCAAGCTGTGTTTTAATCTTGATCCATGCAAACAAATGGTGTGTACATTGACAGCGGCAGGAAAATAATCTTGCATAATAATAAAGGCATGCAGTTGGATACAGGGTACCTGGTGGTGCGGTGGGTGCTGGGTGATCAAGCCTAAGCCTAAGGCTTGATCACCCAGCACCCACCGCACCACCAGGTACCCTGTATCCAACTGCATGCCTTTATTATTATGCAAGATTATTTTCCTGCCGCTGTCAATGTACACACCATTTGTTTGCATGGATCAAGATTAAAACACAGCTTGCTTGCAGTGCCGGTTTCCTCTGTCTTTTGCTTCATGTGCCACATTCCTATTTACCACAGATCAAAAAATCCCAAAAAGGAAAGAAGAAAACATGGCTGAGCACAGATTTGAATGGCATGCACAGATATATATATATATTGGTGAAACGACCAGAGCAGTTAAAACACGCATCCTGGAGCACTTAGGAGACATTAAACATAAGCGCAATACACCTGTTGCGCGACATTTTTTGGAGTTTCATGGCGGTGACCCTGAGGGTTTGAAATATTGGGTGGTGCAACAGTGGAGAATGGGCCCAAGAGGAGGGAATTTAGATCAGAAATTGAGGCAAATTGAGGCCCAATGGATCTATAGGATGGGTACCTTGTCTCCGGGGGGCCTGAATGAAGGGTTCACTTATACACCCTTCTTGTAGAAATACTTACCTACAATTAACAACCTCCGTACATTAAGTTGCTGCACTTACCTGCCCCTGAAAAATAGGGCTACTCCATACAATGTCTGAGACATGTATCTGTTGTATAACTATTATTGCCATGTACGGATGTATCTCGTTGTTTTGCACTGATATACCTCTATATTCAGTGCTTAATACATCTTTTAGCAAGTGAGGAAATTATCATTTGTCCCTTTAAAAATATCTCTAGTTTTGGTACCTCTGGATGTGGAGTAAAGGATGGGAATACCAGCCTCTTACCCTAATGTTGAAGTCTTTCTCCTATTATGTATAACCTCTGCTTTAGTATGGTTGCCTGGATACTATAAACAAAGTTACGTACGGTGGACATGTAGTGTATTCGAGCAGGAGGCAGGATCTGTTTACATGTTGATGCCACCTCCCATATCGCTGATCCACCTATAGCAGTGCAGGAGGTGTGACTATGGATGGCCTGGTGATGCATAACACTAGCCGTCAATGACGCTGGGCGTGGGCCCCGCCCTCTAACTACACGTAACCCTGTTTACCCTATGGCAGGCGTACTTGCGGAAAAACTTCCGCATTATCATGCCGCGGATTGGTCGCATATCAACGGGCGAATCAGAGCAGGTGATTGGAAAAAACATCGGTGGGGTCGCACTCCCATTGGCTGATGTTGTAATGACTCATGTAACCCCTGCGAACCAATGGTAGTGCTGTATTCCCGGCGTGGAGGAGATTACGATGTTTTATACTTTTCAAAAGGAGGCTGTTTGACCATTTGGTAATATGTATTAGATAAAGTTACTGGGGAGTTTGGATATTTTCTCGTAGTTGTTAAAATCTCTCTATAAGGACGTTTCTGAAGGATCATGTCGGTGTATTGAGCCCACCTCTGATTGGATAATTTTTGACTGACAGATGTCTATACCAATGATGTAGGGGGAGTGAAGGGGCAGAAGCAATTGCATGCTCCACACCCACATCATCTGACCTCTGAACAGTATAAAAGGAGGGCTACTTCACCATGTTGGCTAGGCTGCTGGCATAGGCCTATATGCTATGCTACAATTAATAATGTTTTACTTTGTAATCTTATCACTATATGCACATTATGCACTGCACTTTGTCCCTTGATAAAGCTTCCATCAGGAAGTGAAACATGTCGGGTTGTTTTATATATGGTGGGGGGTTTCTGTAAATTGTAACTAGTACTATTTAGTTGAAGTAGGAGGAGAAATTCACTCCCTATGCACTTTACCTACTGAATCAACTACTCTATGTAGCGATTAATATGACAGTTTTCCTAAAGATTTTAAATGGATAATTAAAAGTTAAATTGTATTTACCTGTCAGGGAGTCTTTAGATAGGAAAGGAGGGGGGCAGTGGAGACCGGGGGAGGGGTGGCCATCAGGCCAGCTCCCCTCGCTTCTCCTACTTCATTTGGCTCTGGAAGCCTTTAACCGCTATAGGTGGTGGTATTCTTCAATGTTACTTTGCACTCAGGAAATCTGCCGTTGAATACACAGAAATGTGTAAAGTTGAAATTTAATGTGAATTTTGTTCAAATCTGCAAAAAAAGTTCAGTAAATTAAAAAGGGCCAATGCCAATGAGATCAAACATAATGAATGTGCTGCTCTTCCCTATTCACAGGCTTAGAGGCCATCTGTGAAAGCAATAGGGGGTGGGGAGATCGCAGTACATGAGCTGGTACTCTGCACATTATCAGCTGTATGGGGTGTAACAGGAGCTGTATAGAGATAGTGCTGGTACTCTGCACATTATCAGCTGTATGGGGTGTAACAGGAGCTGTATAGAGATAGTGCTGGTACTCTGCACATTATCGGCTGTATGGGGTGTAACAGGAGCTGTATAGAGATAGTGCTGGTACTCTGCACATTATCAGCTGTATGGGGTGTAACAGGAGCTGTATAGAGCTAGTGCTGGTACTCTGCACATTATCAGCTGTATGGGGTGTAACAGGAGCTGTATAGATATCGTGCTGGTACTCTGCGCATTATCAGCTGTATGGGGTGTAACAGGAGCTGTATAGAGAGAGTGCTGGTACTCTGCACATTATCAGCTGTATGGGGTGTAACAGGAGCTGTATAGAGAGAGTGCTGGTACTCTGCACATTAACAGCTGTATGGGGTGTAACAGGAGCTGTATAGAGAGAGTGCTGGTATTCTGCACATTATCAGCTGTATGGGGTGTAACAGGAGCTGTATAGAGAGAGTGCTGGTATTCTGCACATTATCAGCTGTATGGGGTGTAACAGGAGCTGTATAGAGATAGTGCTGGTACTCTGCACATTATCAGCTGTATGGGGTGTAACAGGAGCTGTATAGAGATAGTGCTGGTACTCTGCACATTATCAGCTGTATGGGGTGTAACAGGAGCTGTATAGAGAGAGTGCTGGTATTCTGCACATTATCAGCTGTATGGGGTGTAACAGGAGCTGTATAGAGATAGTGCTGGTACTCTGCACATTATCGGCTGTATGGGGTGTAACAGGAGCTGTATAGAGATAGTGCTGGTACTCTGCACATTATCAGCTGTATGGGGTGTAACAGGAGCTGTATAGAGATAGTGCTGGTACTCTGCACATTATCAGCTGTATGGGGTGTAACAGGAGCTGTACAGAGATAGTGCTGGTACTCTGCTCATTATCAGCTGTATGGGGTGTAACAGGAGCTGTATAGAGATAGTGCTGGTATTCTGCACATTATCAGCTGTATGGGGTGTAACAGGAGCTGTATAGAGATAGTGCTGGTACTCTGCACATTATCGGCTGTATGGGGTGTAACAGGAGCTGTATAGAGATAGTGCTGGTATTCTGCACATTATCGGCTGTATGGGGTGTAACAGGAGCTGTATAGAGATAGTGCTGGTACTCTGCACATTATCAGCTGTATGGGGTGTAACAGGAGCTGTATAGAGATAGTGCTGGTATTCTGCACATTATCAGCTGTATGGGGTGTAACAGGAGCTGTATAGAGATAGTGCTGGTATTCTGCACATTATCAGCTGTATGGGGTGTAACAGGAGCTGTATAGAGATAGTGCTGGTACTCTGCACATTATCAGCTGTATGGGGTGTAACAGGAGCTGTATAGAGATAGTGCTGGTACTCTGCACATTATCGGCTGTATGGGGTGTAACAGGAGCTGTATAGAGATAGTGCTGGTACTCTGCACATTATCGGCTGTATGGGGTGTAACAGGAGCTGTATAGAGATAGTGCTGGTACTCTGCACATTATCGGCTGTATGGGGTGTAACAGGAGCTGTATAGAGATAGTGCTGGTACTCTGCACATTATCAGCTGTATGGGGTGTAACAGGAGCTGTATAGAGATAGTGCTGGTACTCTGCACATTATCAGCTGTATGGGGTGTAACAGGAGCTGTATAGAGATAGTGCTGGTATTCTGCACATTATCAGCTGTATGGGGTGTAACAGGAGCTGTATAGAGATAGTGCTGGTACTCTGCACATTATCAGCTGTATGGGGTGTAACAGGAGCTGTATAGAGATAGTGCTGGTACTCTGCACATTATCTGCTGTATGGGGTGTAACAGGAGCTGTATAGAGATAGTGCTGGTACTCTGCACATTATCAGCTATATGGGGTGTAACAGGAGCTGTATAGAGATAGTGCTGGTACTCTGCACATTATCAGCTGTATGGGGTGTAACAGGAGCTGTATAGAGATAGTGCTGGTACTCTGCACATTATCAACTGTATGGGGTGTAACAGGAGCTGTATAGAGATAGTGCTGGTACTCTGCGCATTATCGGCTGTATGGGGTGTAACAGGAGCTGTATAGAGATAGTGCTGGTACTCTGCACATTATCAGCTGTATGGGGTGTAACAGGAGCTGTATAGAGATAGTGCTGGTATTCTGCACATTATCAGCTGTATGGGGTGTAACAGGAGCTGTATATAGTGCTGGTATTCTGCACATTATCAGCTGTATGGGGTGTAACAGGAGCTGTATATAGTGCTGGTATTCTGCACATTATCAGCTGTATGGGGTGTAACAGGAGCTGTATAGAGATAGTGCTGGTATTCTGCACATTATCAGCTGTATGGGGTGTAACAGGAACTGTATAGAGATAGTGCTGGTACTCTGCACATTATCAGCTGTATGGGGTGTAACAGGAGCTGTATAGAGATAGTGCTGGTATTCTGCACATTATCAGCTGTAT
Organism: Hyperolius riggenbachi; assembly: GCF_040937935.1. Taxonomy (NCBI): domain Eukaryota; kingdom Metazoa; phylum Chordata; class Amphibia; order Anura; family Hyperoliidae; genus Hyperolius; species Hyperolius riggenbachi. Next base: position 277,520,171 of record NC_090655.1, read on the forward strand.
GGGGTGTAACAGGAGCTGTATAGAGATAGTGCTGGTACTCTGCACATTATCAGCTGTATGGGGTGTAACAGGAGCTGTATAGAGATAGTGCTGGTACTCTGCACATTATCGGCTGTATGGGGGTGTAACAGGAGCTGTATAGAGACAGTGCTGGTATTCTGCACATTATCGGCTGTATGGGATGTAACAGGAGCTGTATAGAGATAGTGCTGGTACTCTGCACATTATCAGCTGTATGGGGTGTAACAGGAGCTGTATAGAGATAGTGCTGTTATTCTGCACATTATCAGCTGTATGGGGTGTAACAGGAGCTGTATAGAGATAGTGCTGTTATTCTGCACATTATCAGCTGTATGGGGTGTAACAGGAGCTGTATAGAGATAGTGCTGGTACTCTGCACATTATCAGCTGTATGGGGTGTAACAGGAGCTGTATAGAGATAGTGCTGGTACTCTGCACATTATCAGCTGTATGGGGTGTAACAGGAGCTGTATAGAGATAGTGCTGGTATTCTGCACATTATCAGCTGTATGGGGTGTAACAGGAGCTGTATAGAGATAGTGCTGGTACTCTGCACATTATCAGCTGTATGGGGTGTAACAGGAGCTGTATAGAGATAGTGCTGGTACTCTGCACATTATCAGCTGTATGGGGTGTAACAGGAGCTGTATAGAGATAGTGCTGGTACTCTGCACATTATCAGCTGTATGGGGTGTAACAGGAGCTGTATAGATATAGTGCTGGTACTCTGCACATTATCAGCTGTATGGGGTGTAACAGGAGCTGTATAGAGATAGTGCTGGTACTCTGCACATTATCAGCTGTATGGGGTGTAACAGGAGCTGTATAGAGATAGTGCTGGTACTCTGCACATTATCAGCTGTATGGGGTGTAACAGGAGCTGTATAGAGATAGTGCTGGTACTCTGCACATTATCAGCTGTATGGGGTGTAACAGGAGCTGTATAGAGATAGTGCTGGTACTCTGCACATTATCAGCTGTATGGGGTGTAACAGGAGCTGTATAGATATAGTGCTGGTACTCTGCACATTATCAGCTGTATGGGGTGTAACAGGAGCTGTAGAGATAGTGCTGGTACTCTGCACATTATCAGCTGTATGGGGTGTAACAGGAGCTGTATAGAGATAGTGCTGGTACTCTGCACATTATCAGCTGTATGGGGTGTAACAGGAGCTGTATAGAGATAGTGCTGGTACTCTGCACATTATCAGCTGTATGGGGTGTAACAGGAGCTGTATAGAGATAGTGCTGGTACTCTGCACATTATCAGCTGTATGGGGTGTAACAGGAGCTGTATAGAGATAGTGCTGGTACTCTGCACATTATCAGCTGTATGGGGTGTAACAGGAGCTGTATAGAGATAGTGCTGGTACTCTGCACATTATCAGCTGTATGGGGTGTAACAGGAGCTGTATAGAGATAGTGCTGGTACTCTGCACATTATCAGCTGTATGGGGTGTAACAGGAGCTGTATAGATATAGTGCTGGTACTCTGCACATTATCAGCTGTATGGGGTGTAACAGGAGCTGTAGAGATAGTGCTGGTACTCTGCACATTATCAGCTGTATGGGGTGTAACAGGAGCTGTATAGAGATAGTGCTGGTATTCTGCACATTATCAGCTGTATGGGGTGTAACAGGAGCTGTATAGAGATAGTGCTGGTACTCTGCACATTATCAGCTGTATGGGGTGTAACAGGAGCTGTATAGAGATAGTGCTGGTATTCTGCACATTATCAGCTGTATGGGGTGTAACAGGAGCTGTATATAGTGCTGGTATTCTGCACATTATCAGCTGTATGGGGTGTAACAGGAGCTGTATATAGTGCTGGTATTCTGCACATTATCAGCTGTATGGGGTGTAACAGGAGCTGTATAGAGATAGTGCTGGTATTCTGCACATTATCAGCTGTATGGGGTGTAACAGGAGCTGTATAGAGATAGTGCTGGTACTCTGCACATTATCAGCTGTATGGGGTGTAACAGGAGCTGTATAGAGATAGTGCTGGTATTCTGCACATTATCAGCTGTATGGGGTGTAACAGGAGCTGTATAGAGATAGTGCTGGTACTCTGCACATTATCAGCTGTATGGGGTGTAACAGGAGCTGTATAGAGATAGTGCTGGTACTCTGCACATTATCAGCTGTATGGGGGTGTAACAGGAGCTGTATAGAGACAGTGCTGGTATTCTGCACATTATCGGCTGTATGGGATGTAACAGGAGCTGTATAGAGATAGTGCTGGTACTCTGCACATTATCAGCTGTATGGGGTGTAACAGGAGCTGTATAGAGATAGTGCTGTTATTCTGCACATTATCAGCTGTATGGGGTGTAACAGGAGCTGTATAGAGATAGTGCTGTTATTCTGCACATTATCAGCTGTATGGGGTGTAACAGGAGCTGTATAGAGATAGTGCTGGTATTCTGCACATTATCAGCTGTATGGGGTGTAACAGGAGCTGTATAGAGATAGTGCTGGTACTCTGCACATTATCAGCTGTATGGGGTGTAACAGGAGCTGTATAGAGATAGTGCTGGTACTCTGCACATTATCAGCTGTATGGGGTGTAACAGGAGCTGTATAGAGATAGTGCTGGTACTCTGCACATTATCAGCTGTATGGGGTGTAACAGGAGCTGTATAGAGATAGTGCTGGTACTCTGCACATTATCAGCTGTATGGGGTGTAACAGGAGCTGTATAGAGATAGTGCTGGTACTCTGCACATTATCAGCTGTATGGGGTGTAACAGGAGCTGTATAGAGATAGTGCTGGTATTCTGCACATTATCAGCTGTATGGGGTGTAACAGGAGCTGTATAGAGATAGTGCTGGTACTCTGCACATTATCAGCTGTATGGGGTGTAACAGGAGCTGTATAGAGATAGTGCTGGTACTCTGCACATTATCAGCTGGATGGGGTGTAACATGAGCTGTATAGAGATAGTGCTGGTACTCTGCACATTATCAGCTGTATGGGGTGTAACAGGAGCTGTATAGAGATAGTGCTGGTACTCTGCACATTATCAGCTGTATGGGGTGTAACAGGAGCTGTATAGATATAGTGCTGGTACTCTGCACATTATCAGCTGTATGGGGTGTAACAGGAGCTGTATAGAGATAGTGCTGGTACTCTGCACATTATCAGCTGTATGGGGTGTAACAGGAGCTGTATAGAGATAGTGCTGGTATTCTGCACATTATCAGCTGTATGGGGTGTAACAGGAGCTGTATAGAGATAGTGCTGGTACTCTGCACATTATCAGCTGTATGGGGTGTAACAGGAGCTGTATAGAGATAGTGCTGGTACTCTGCACATTATCAGCTGTATGGGGTGTAACAGGAGCTGTATAGAGATAGTGCTGGTACTCTGCACATTATCAGCTGTATGGGGTGTAACAGGAGCTGTATAGATATAGTGCTGGTACTCTGCACATTATCAGCTGTATGGGGTGTAACAGGAGCTGTATAGAGATAGTGCTGGTACTCTGCACATTATCAGCTGTATGGGGTGTAACAGGAGCTGTATAGAGATAGTGCTGGTATTCTGCACATTATCAGCTGTATGGGGTGTAACAGGAGCTGTATAGAGATAGTGCTGGTATTCTGCACATCATCAGCTGTATGGGGTGTAACAGGAGCTGTATAGAGATAGTGCTGGTACTCTGCACATTATCAGCTGTATGGGGTGTAACAGGAGCTGTATAGAGATAGTGCTGGTATTCTGCACATTATCAGCTGTATGGGGTGTATCAGGAGCTGTATAGAGATAGTGCTGGTATTCTGCACATTATCAGCTGTATGGGGTGTAACAGGAGCTGTATAGAGATAGTGCTGGTATTCTGCACATTATCAGCTGTATGCGGTGTAACAGGAGCTGTATATAGTGCTGGTACTCTGCACATTATCAGCTGTATGGGGTGTAACAGGAGCTGTATAGAGATAGTGCTGGTATTCTGCACATTATCAGCTGTATGGGGTGTAACAGGAGCTGTATAGAGATAGTGCTGGTACTCTGCACATTATCAGCTGTATGGGGTGTAATAGAGATAGTGTTGGTATTCTGCACATTATCGGCTGTATGGGGTGTAACAGGAGCTGTATAGAGATAGTGCTGGTACTCTGCACATTATCAGCTGTATGGGGTGTAACAGGAGCTGTATAGATTATTATTATTATTTGTTGTATTTATAAAGTGCAAACATATCACACAGCGCTGCACAATAAATAGGGATACATACAATGTAAACAAGGGGTGACAGACAGAGAGGTAACAAACAGTTATACCACAAAGCACAAGGTTATACATGAAAACAGGGTATAAGATGCATGATAATGTGATATTACAGAGACCCAGCAAATCAAGTTCAAGTTAGTCCATCAGAAGGGTGAGATGAAGAAGGACACACTAAGGGGTGGGGAAGACCCTGCCAAAGGCTTACAGTCTAAAGAGTGGGGAGGGACACACAAGGTAGGGCTGTGGAGAAGTTACTCAGCTGAGAAAGTCTGGTAGATGGGGGTAGGTCATTCTAAAGAAATGTGCTTTGAGAGCTTGCTTGAAGGTGTTGAAGGAAGGAGCGAGTCTGAGGGGGGGGGGGGAAGAGTTCCATAGGGTGGGGGAAGCTCTTGAGAAGTCCTGTAGGCGTGCATGGGAGTGAGAAATGCATGGGGAGGTCAGGCGGAGATCATTGGAGGACCAGAGGGGGCGGGCAGGTATATATATCTGTGGACGAGCTCAGAAATGTGGGTTGGGCAGGTCTTATGCACAGATTTGTAGGTAAGGCACAGAATCATAAAACGAATCCTGAAGCAGATAGGGAGCCAGTGTAGGGCTTCGCAGAGGGGGGAGGTGGAAGCAGAGCGGTGGGAAAGATGGATGAGTCTAGCTGCTGCATTCATGACTGATTGAAGGGGTGCAATGCATCTCAAGGGGAGGCCAGACAGTAGGGCATTGCAGTAGTCAAGGTGGGAGATGATGAGATGCTTGGTAGTGTCCGGGGTCAGAAGGGGGAGGAGTTTGGAAATGTTGCGAAAGTTCGAAGGAAATGTTGCAGGCTCTAGTAACATTTTGGATGTGAGGGCTGAAGGAGAGATCAGAGTCTAGAGTGACACCCAGGCAGAGGGCCTGGAAGGTAGGGTGGATGGTAGTGCTGTTGATATTGACACGAATATCTGGGAGGGGCGATGCAGCATGGGACAGGAAAATGAGGCACAGTTTTATCCAAGGTAAAGTACTGAGTGCTTAGTTGTGAAACCCAGAAGAGGATAGAAGTGTCGGGGTGAAGATTGTAGGCGGAGCTCTGGAGTGATGGGCTGATCAAACCCAGAAATCCCCACTGCTTAAAGTACACTTGAAGTGAGAGGTATATGGCGACTGACATATTTATTTTCTTTTAAACAATATCCGTTGCCTGGCATCCTGCTGATCTTTGGCTGCACTTGTGTCTGAATATATACGAAACATGACTATAGTAGAAGTCAAGGCCCATTGACACTTGTGATCGCAAACAGACGCAAGCATTTTGCACAGGTGATTTTTCTGTGATTAACAAGGAAAAAAATCACAGTACAAATACTCGTTCTAAAGAAACCAGGCAAAATGGTGCAGGCAACACATATTGGCATTGCCACTAATTGCGTAATGCCCGCGATCAGTGGCAATCATGGCAGTGAGATTGTTGTGAAATATCACAGATCAGTCTTGTAGAAGTATAGTATAAGTTTATTTGCTGTACAGGAGACAAAATATTGTCTGCCTGAGGAAGGCTCGGAACAGACGTTATATACTCCAAATAACACATTACAATCATTCCTCCTACCAATACCCTGATTGGATCCTCACAAAATCACTATTGGAAAACAGAATACAGCATAAATGAATACATGAATACATATTAATATTTAAGTGGATGAGATCAGTCATTAGTTAATTATTATTAGAGGTATATGTTTCAACAGTAGCTTGTTTAATTTAAGGCTAGTTTGACTGGAGAGATTCACACAGCGCCATCCTTATCTACATAACAGACAAATCATCCCTAGTAGCATGAAACCATGGGAAAGAAGAGAACTAGTCGTATAAGAATAAATGTATAGAACAAAGGACTATGGTAATATGGCTTCCAGGAGGCCATTTTGTTAATATTATCAATTTTACTTCAAGATCACTGCCATGCACTTTGTATTGCGCTGAAGCTTTGGCGATTATTGGGAATCACCTGCTAATTGCCCTGGTATGAATGAGGCCTTAGATTGTGAGCCCCTCTGAGGGACAATCAGTGACATGACTATGTAATCTGTAAAGTGCTGTAGAAGATGTCAGTGCTACATGAATACTAAATAATAATAATAAATCAGAGACAGGAAACAGCTAATCCAGTGAGATTTCAGTCAGAAACATCTGATCTGCATGCTTGTTCAGGGGCTATGGATAAATGTATGAGAGGCAGAGGATCAGCAGGACAGCCAGGTAACTTGCATTCAGGGGTATAACTAGAGGGGAGGAGTACCTGATATCACAGGGGGGCCCAGAGCCAACTACTACCCTTCCCTTCCTCCCATACAGGGGACTATACTACAGATCAGGGTATAACTAGAGGGGAGAAGCACCTGATATCACAGGGGGCCCAGAGCCAACTACTACCCTTCCCTTCCTCCCATACAGGGGACTATACTACAGATCAGGGTATAACTAGAGGGGAGCAGCACCTGATATCACAGGGAGGCCAGAGCCAACTACTATCCTTCCCTTCCTCCCATACAGGGGACTATACTACAGATCAGGGTATAACTAGAGAGGAGGAGCACCTGATATCACAGGGGGGGCCCAGAACCAACTACTACCCTTCCCTTCCTCCCATACAGGGGACTATACTACAGATCAGGGTATAACTAGAGGGGAGCAGCACCTGATATCACAGGGGGGCCCAGAGCCAACTACTTCCCTTCCCTTCCTCCCATACAGGGGACTATACTACAGATCAGGGTATAACTAGAGGGGAGCAGCACCTGATATCACAGGGGGCCCAGAGCCAACTACTACCCTTCCCTTCCTCCCATACAGGGGACTATACTACAGATCAGGGTATAACTAGAGGGGAGCAGCACCTGATATCACAGGGGGGCCCAGAGCCAACTACTACCCTTCCCTTCCTCCCATACAGGGGACTATACTACAGATCAGGGTATAACTAGAGGGGGGCAGCACCTGATATCACAGGGGGGCCCAGAGCCAACTACTACCCTTCCCTTCCACCCATACAGGGGACTATACTACAGATCAGGTTATAACTAGAGGGGGGCAGCACCAGATATCAAAGGGGGCCTAGAGCCAACTACTACCCTTCCCTTCCTCCCATACAGGGGACTATACTACAGATCAGGGTATAACTAGAGGGGAGGAGCACCTGATATCACAGGAGGCCCAGAGCCAACTACTACCCTTCCCTTCTTCCCATACAGGGGACTATACTACAGATCAGGGTATAACTAGAGGGGAGGAGCACCTGATATCACAGGGAGCCCAGAGCCAACTACTACCCTTCCCTTCCTCCCATACAGGGGACTATACTACAGATCAGGGTATAACTAGAGGGAAGGAGCACCTGATATCACAGGGGGCCTAGAGCCAACTACTACCCTTCCCTTCCTCCCATACAGGGGACTATACTACAGATCAGGGTATAACTAGAGGGGAGCAGCACCTGATATCACAGGGAGGCCTAGAGCCAACTACTACCCTTCCCTTCCTCCCATACAGGGGACTATACTACAGATCAGGGTATAACTAGAGGGGGGCAGCACCTGATATCACAGGGGGGCCCAGAGCCAACTACTACCCTTCCCTTCCTCCCATACAGGGGACTATACTACAGATCAGGGTATAACTAGAGGGGAGCAGCACCTGATGTCACAGGGGGGCCAAGAGCCAACTGCTACCCTACCCTTCCTCCCATACAGGGGACTATACTACAGATCAGGGTATAACTAGAGGGGGGCAGCACCTGATATCACAGGGGAGCCCAGAGCCAACTACTACCCCTCCCTTCCTCCCATACAGGGGACTATACTACAGATCAGGGTATAACTAGAGGGGAGGAGCACCTAATATCACAGGGGGGGGGGGGGCAGAGCCAACTACTATCCTTCCCTTCCTCCCATACAGGGGACTATACTACAGATCAGGGTATAACTAGAGGGGAGCAGCACCTGATATCACAGGGAGGCCAGAGCCAACTACTATCCTTCCCTTCCTCCCATACAGGGGACTATACTACAGATCAGGGTATAACTAGAGGGGAGGAGCACCTGATATCACAGGGGGGCCCAGAACCAACTACTACCCTTCCCTTCCTCCCATACAGGGGACTATACTACAGATCAGGGTATAACTAGAGGGGAGCAGCACCTGATATCACAGGGGGGCCCAGAGCCAACTACTTCCCTTCCCTTCCTCCCATACAGGATACTATACTACAGATCAGGGTATAACTAGAGGGGAGCAGCACCTGATATCACAGGGGGCCCAGAGCCAACTACTACCCTTCCCTTCCTCCCATACAGGGGACTATACTACAGATCAGGGTATAACTAGAGGGGAGCAGCACCTGATATCACAGGGGGGCCCAGAGCCAACTACTACCCTTCCCTTCCTCCCATACAGGGGACTATACTACAGATCAGGGTATAACTAGAGGGGGGCAGCACCTGATATCACAGGGGGGCCCAGAGCCAACTACTACCCTTCCCTTCCACCCATACAGGGGACTATACTACAGATCAGGTTATAACTAGAGGGGGGCAGCACCAGATATCAAAGGGGGCCTAGAGCCAACTACTACCCTTCCCTTCCTCCCATACAGGGGACTATACTACAGATCAGGGTATAACTAGAGGGGTGGAGCACCTGATATCACAGGGGGGCCCAGAGCCAACTACTACTCTTCCCTTCCTCCCATACAGGGGACTATACTACAGATCAGGGTATAACTAGATGGGAGGAGCACCTGATATCACAGGAGGCCCAGAGCCAACTACTACCCTTCCCTTCTTCCCATACAGGGGACTATACTACAGATCAGGGTATAACTAGAGGGGAGGAGCACCTGATATCACAGGGAGCCCAGAGCCAACTACTACCCTTCCCTTCCTCCCATACAGGGGACTATACTACAGATCAGGGTATAACTAGAGGGGAGCAGCACCTGATATCACAGGGGGGCCCAGAGCATACTACTACCCTTCCCTTCCTCCCATACAGGGGACTATACTACAGATCAGGGTATAACTAGAGGGAAGGAGCACCTGATATCACAGGGGGCCTAGAGCCAACTACTACCCTTCCCTTCCTCCCATACAGGGGACTATACTACAGATCAGGGTATAACTAGAGGGGTGGAGCACCTGATATCACAGGGGGGCCCAGAGCCAACTACTACTCTTCCCTTCCTCCCATACAGGGGACTATACTACAGATCAGGGTATAACTAGAGGGGGGCAGCACCTGATATCACAGGGAGCCCTGAGCCAACTACTACCCTTCCCTCCCTCCCATACAGGGGACTACACTACAGATCAGGGTATAACTAGAGGGGAGGAGCACCTGATATCAAAGGGGGGCCCAGAGCCAACTACTACCCTTCCTCCCATACAGGGGACTATACTACAGATCAGGGTATAACTAGAGGGGAGGAGCACCTGATATCACAGGGGGGCCAGAGCCAACTACTACCCTTCCCTTCCTCCCATGCAGGGGACTATACTACAGATCAGGGTATAACTAGAGGGAAGGAGCACATGATATCACAGGGGAGCCCAGAGCCAACTACTACCCTTCCTCCCATACACGGGACTATACTACAGATCAGGGTATAACTAGAGGGGAGGAGCACCTGATATCACAGGGGGGGGGGGCCCAGAGCCAACTACTACCCTTCCCTTCCTCCCATACAGGGGACTATACTACAGATCAGGGTATAACTAGAGGGGGGCAGCACCTGATATCACAGGGGGGCCCAGAGCCAACTACTACCCTTCCCTTCCTCCCATACAGGGGACTATACTACAGATCAGGGTATAACTAGAGGGGAGCAGCACCTGATATCACAGGGGGGCCCAGAGCCAACTACTACCCTTCCCTTCCTCTCATACAGGGGACTATACTACAGATCAGGGTATAACTAGAGGGGAGCAGCACCTGATATCACAGGGGGCCCAGAGCCAACTACTACCCTTCCCTTCCTCCCATACAGGGGACTATACTACAGATCAGGGTATAACTAGAGGGGAGGAGCACCTGATAGCACAGGGGGCCCAGAGCCAACTACTACCCTTCCCTTCCTCCCATACAGGGGACTATACTACAGATCAGGGTATAACTAGAGGGGGGCAGCACCTGATATCACAGGGGGGCCCAGAGCCAACTACTACCCTTCCCTTCCTCCCATACAGGGGACTATACTACACGTCAGGGTATAACTAGAGGAGGGCAGCACCTGATATCACAGGGGGGGGGCCAGTCCAACTACTACCCTTCCCTTCCTCCCATACAGGGGACTATACTACAGATCAGGGTATAACTAGAGGGGAGGAGCACCTGATATCACAGGGGCCCAGAGCCAACTACTACCCTTCCCTTCCTCCCATACAGGGGACTATACTACAGATCAGGGTATAACTAGAGGAGGGCAGCACCTGATATCACAGGGGGGGCCCAGTCCAACTACTACCCTTCCCTTCCTCCCATACAGGGGACTATACTACACATCAGGGTATAACTAGAGGGGAGGAGCACCTGATATCACAGGGAGCCCAGAGCCAACTACTACCCTCCCCTCCCTCCCATACAGGGGACTATACTACACATCAGGGTATAACTAGAGGGGAGGAGCACCTGATATCACAGGGAGCCCAGAGCCAACTACTACCCTTCCCTTCCTCCCATACAGGGGACTATACTACAGATCAGGGTATAACTAGAGGGGTGGAGCACCTGATATCACAGGGGGGCCCAGAGCCATCAACTACCCTTCCCTTCCTCCCATACAGGGGACTATACTACAGATCAGGGGTATAACTAGAAGGGGGCAGCACCTGATATCACAGGGAGCCCTGAGCCAACTACTACCCTTCCCTCCCCCCCCCATACAGGGGACTATACTACAGATCAGGGTATAACTAGAGGGGAGGAGCACCTGATATCACAGGGGGGCCCAGAGCCAACTACTACCCTTCCCTTCCTCCCATACAGGGGACTATACTACAGATCAGGGTATAACTAGAGGGGAGGAGCACCTGATATCACAGGGGGGGGGGGGGGGCAGAGCCAACTACTACCCTCCCCTCCCTCCCATACAGGGGACTATACTACAGATCAGGGTATAACTAGAGGGGAGCAGCACCTGATATCACAGGGAGCCCAGAGCCAACTACTACCCTCCCCTCCCTCCCATACAGGGGACTATACTACAGATCAGGGTATAACTAGAGGGGGGCAGCACCTGATAACACAGGGGGGCCCAGAGCCAACTACTACCCTTCCCTTCCTCCCATACAGGGGACTATACTACAGATCAGGGTATAACTAGAGGGGGGCAGCACCTGATATCACAGGGGGGCCCAGAGCCAACTACTACCCTTCCCTTCCTCCCATACAGGGGACTATACTACAGATCAGGGTATAACTAGAGGGAGGAGCACCTGATATCACAGGGGAGCCCAGAGCCAACTACTACCCTTCCCTCCCTCCAATACAGGGGACTATACTACAGATCAGGGTATAACTAGAGGGGAAGAGCACCTGATATCACAAGGGAGCCCAGAGCCAACTACTACCCTTCCCTTCCTCCCATACAGGGGACTATACTACAGATCAGGGTATAACTAGAGGGGAGGAGCACCTGATATCACAGGGGGGCCCAGAGCCAACTACTACCCTTCCCTTCCTCCCATACAGGGGACTATACTACAGATCAGGGTATAACTAGAGGGGAGGAGCACCTGATATTACAGGGGGCCCAGAGCCAACTACTACCCTTCCCTTCCTCCCATACAGGGGACTATACTACAGATCAGGGTATAACTAGAGGGGAGCAGCACCTGATATCACAGGGGGGCCCAGAGCCAACTACTACCCTTCCCTTCCTCCCATACAGGGGACTATACTACAGATCAGGGTATAACTAGAGGGGAGGAGCACCTGATATCACAGGGGGGCCCAGAGCCAACTACTACCCTTCCCTTCCTCCCATACAGTGGACTATACTACAGATCAGGGTACAACTAGAGGGGAGGAGCACCTGATATCACAGGGGGCCCCGAGCCAACTACTACCCTTCCCTTCCTCCCATACAGGGGACTATACTACAGATCAGGGCATAACTAGAAGGGAGGAGCACCTGATATCACAGGGGAGCCCAGAGCCAACTACTACCCTTCCCTCCCTCCCATACAGTGGACTATACTACAGATCAGGTGTGTTTGTGGCTACACTGGTTATGGGTGTGAAGATCATGATGGCCACATTATGACCCTTGTGATATGGACAGCAAGGCCATGAAGGGCACAAAGGGGAGGCAAGGGAAAGCGGTGAGCATTGGGGGGCTTCATGAATTGTAGTTATGCCACTGCTTGCATTGTTGAAAAGGAGATACATTTGTCAGCCTCCCATGTACCTACAGGTGCCTTATGATGGGAAGGCGGCTCCCTCCCTCCCTATACTAAGTCCTGATGAGAGTGTAACTGAGAGGTTACTAACCCAGCTCTCAGCATTCCACTGACCAGATCTCCCTTCAGTCAGCGGCACCTCTAGCTCCATAATCCTGAGGTTCCTCCAGCTACCTAATACTTGGGGCACCTCCAGCTCCATAATCCTGAGGCTCCTCCAGCTACCTAATACTTGGGGCACCTCTAGCTCCATAATCCTGAGGTTCCTCCAGCTACCTAATACTTGGGGCACCTCTAGCTCCATAATCCTGAGGTTCCTCCAGCTACCTAATACTTGGGGCACCTCTAGCTCCATAATCCTGAGGTTCCTCCAGCTACCTAATACTTGGGGCACCTCTAGCTCCATAATCCTGAGGTTCCTCCAGCTACCTAATACTTGGGGCACCTCTAGCTCCATAATCCTGAGGTTCCTCCAGCTACCTAATACTTGGGGCACCTCTAGCTCCATAATACTGAGGTTTCTTCAGCTACCTATAACTTGGGGCACCTCTAGATCCATCCCTGGCTACCTATACTGAGGCACCCATCCCTGGCTATCTATACTGAAGCACCTATTCCTGGCTATCTATACTGAGGTACCTATTCCTGGCTATCTATACTGAGGTACCTATTCCTGGCTATCTATACTGAGGCACCTATTCCTGGCTATCTATACTGAGGCACCTATCCCTGGCTACCTATACTGTAGCACCTATTCCTGGCTATCTATACTGAGGCACCTATCCCTGGCTACCTATACTGAGGCACCTATTCCTGGCTATCTATACTGAGGCACCTATACCTGACTATCTATACTGAGGCACCTATCCCTGGCTATCTATACTGAGGCACCTATCCCTGGCTATCTATACTGAGGCACCTATCCCTGGCTATCTATACTGAGGCACCTATCCCTGACTATCTATACTGAGGCACCTATCCCTGGCTATCTATACTGAGGCACCCATCCCTGGCTATCTATACTGAGGCACCTATCCCTTGCTATCTACACTGAGGCACCTATTCCTGGCTATCTATACTGAGGCACCTATCCCTGGCTATCTATACTGAGGCACCTATCCCTGGCTATCTATACTGAGGCAACTATTCCTGGCTATCTATACTGAGGCACCTATTCCCTGGCTATCTATACTGAGGCACCTATTCCTGGCTATCTATACTGAGGCACCTATCCCTGGCTACCTATACTGAGGCACCTATTTCTGGCTATCTATACTGAGGCACCTATCCCTGGCTATCTATACTGGGGCACCTATCCCTGGCTATCTATACTGAGGCACCTATTCCTGGCTATCTATACTGAGGCACCCATTCCAGACTACCTATACTGGGGCACCTACTCCTGGCTATCTATACTGAGGTACCTATTCCTGGCTATCTATACTGAGGTACCTATCCCTGGCTATCTATACTGAGGCACCTATTCCTTGCTATCTATACTGAGGCACCTATTCCTGGCTATCTATACTGAGGCACCTATCCCTGGCTATCTATACTGGGGCACCTATCCCTGGCTATCTATACTGAGGCACCTATTCCTGGCTATCTATACTGAGGCACCCATTCCAGACTACCTATACTGGGGCACCTATTCCTGGCTATCTATACTGAGGTACCTATTCCTGGCTATCTATACTGAGGTACCTATCCCTGGCTATCTATACTGAGGCACCTATTCCTGGCTATCTATACTGAGGCACCTATTCCTGGCTATCTATACTGAGGCACCTATTCCTGGCTATCTATACTGAGGCACCTACTCCTGGCTATCTATACTGAGGCACCTATCCCTGGCTATCTATACTGAGACACCTATTCCTGGCTATCTATACTGAGGCACCTATCCCTGGCTATCTATACTGAGGCACCTATCCCTGGCTATCTATACTGAGGCCCCTATCCCTGGCTATCTATACTGAGGCACCCATTCCTGGCTATCTATACTGAGGCACCCATTCCTGACTATCTATACTGAGGCACCTATTCCTGGCTATCTATACTGGGGCACCCATTCCAGACTACCTATACTGAGGCACCTATCCCTGGCTATCTATACTGAGGCACCTACTCCTGGCTATCTATACTGAGGCACCTATCCCTGGCTATCTATACTGAGACACCTATTCCTGGCTATCTATACTGAGGCACCTATCCCTGGCTATCTATACTGAGGCACCTATCCCTGGCTATCTATACTGAGGCCCCTATCCCTGGCTATCTATACTGAGGCACCCATTCCTGGCTATCTATACTGAGGCACCCATTCCTGACTATCTATACTGAGGCACCTATTCCTGGCTATCTATACTGGGGCACCCATTCCAGACTACCTATACTGAGGCACCTATCCCTGGCTATCTATACTGAGGCACCTACTCCTGGCTATCTATACTGAGGCACCTATCCCTGGCTATCTATACTGAGGCACCTATCCCTGCCTATCTATAATGGGGCACCCATCCCTGACTATCTATACTGAGGCACCTATCCCTGGCTATCTATACTGAGGCACCTATTCCTGGCTATCTATACTGAGGCACCTATCCCTGGCTATCTATACTGAGGCACCTATCCCTGCCTATCTATAATGGGGCACCCATCCCTGGCTATCTATACTGAGACACCCATCCCTGGCTATCTATACTGAGGCATCTATCCCTGGCTACCTATACTGAGGTACCTATTCCTGGCTATCTATACTGAGGCACCTATCCCTGGCTATCTATACTGAGGCACCCATTCCTGGCTATCTATACTGAGGCACCTATCCCTGGCTATCTATACTGAGACACCTATCCCTGGCTATCTATACTGAGGCACCTATTCCTGGCTATCTATACTGAGGCACCTATCCCTGGCTATCTATACTGAGGCACCTATTCCTGGCTACCTATACTGAGGCACCCATCCCTGGCTATCTATACTGAGGCACCCATTCCTGGCTATCTATACTGAGGCACCTACTCCTGGCTATCTATACTGAGGCATCTATCCCTGGCTACCTATACTGAGGTACCTATTCCTGGCTATCTATACTGAGGCACCTATCCCTGGCTATCTATACTGAGGCACCCATTCCTGCCTATCTATAATGGGGCACCCATCCCTGGCTATCTATACTGAGACACCCATCCCTGGCTATCTATACTGAGGCACCTATCCCTGGCTATCTATACTGAGGCACCTATCCCTGGCTATCTATACTGAGGCACCTATCCCTGGCTATCTATACTAAGGCACCCATCCCAGGCTATCTATACTGAGGCACCTATTCCTGACTATCTATACTGAGGCACCCATCCCCGGCTATCTATACTGAGGCACCTATCCCTGGCTATCTATGCTGAGGCATCTATCCCTGGCTATCTATACTGAGGCACCTATCCCTGGCTATCTATACTGAGACACCCATCCCTGGCTATCTATACTGAAGCACCTATCCCTGGCTATCTATACTGAAGCACCTATCCCTGGCTATCTATACTGAGGCACCCATTCCTGGCTATCTATACTGAGGCATCTATCCCTGACTATCTACACTGAGGCACCTATTCCTGGCTATCTATACTGAGGCACCCATCCCTGACTATCTATACTGAGGCACCCATCCCTGGCTATCTATACTGAGGCACCCATCCCTGGCTATCTATACTGAGGCATCTATCCCTGACTATCTACACTGAGGTACCTATTCCTGGCTATCTATACTGAGGCACCCATTCCAGACTACCTATACTGGGGCACCTATTCCTGCCTCTCTGTACTGGGAGCACCTATTATTATTATTTAGTATTTCTATAGTGCCAACATCTTCCGCAGAATTGTACAGAGCATATGGTCTTGTCACTAACTGTCCCTCAGAGGAACTCGCACTCTAATCCCTACCTGGCTACTTAGGGCCTTTTTCCACTAGCCTGCGATTTGCGATTTGCTTCTGACTGCAAATCGCAAGGTACATTAAACTAATGGAAACTGCAGCAGCAATTTCCATTAGTGCGATCCGATTGCGATGCGATTTTAGTCAAAGCGCAATCGTCATCCTGCTGCGTTTTGTATGCGATTGAGCTGGACTATAATGAGTATAGTAGCTCAATCGCAATCGCAATCGCATGGTGGAAATTGAAACGCGATTGCGATCGCGATCGGAATCGCGATCGCAATCGCGATCGCATTTCATAGTGGAAAAGAGCCCTTATACTGAGGCAACTATTTCTTGCTATCTATACTGTGAGCATTTATCCCTGGCTGCCTATACCGGGGCACCTATTCCTGGCTACCTATACTGTAGGCGCCTATACCTGGCTATTTAATGGTGGGTCCAAATTCCGCATCAGGGCCCTGAGGTTTGTAGCTACGCCACTGACTTCAGGTGTGCTATAATGCCCATCAGGAGTAGAAGGTGCTGGGGTGCGGGTGATAAATGAATCAGGCTCACCTGTAACAATGGAATCTCATGATTGGGCACCTCTGCATCTGCCATGGCTCTGTGTACAGCACATACACTCTCAGGGACTTCTGGGTAATGGCAGCCAGTGGGCGGGGGCATCATTACATCATACATGCTATGTTAGGCTGGGGTCGCCTTTTTGGAGTCTGGCAAGTGGTATCCATACATAGTACTATCTGCCCCTACTATGTAGAGTCATGTAGTGTGGGCAGCGAGCTGATGTATAGGAGTTTTATACCTCTGTACACTGGGAACTATTCAGATCACAATTATGTGGTGAGCATAAGGCTGCAAAATACAACATTAGCACAAATGTAATTATAGATCATCTTCTGCTGCCATCTAGTGGTCAGTTGTCAGAAACGCACTTGATAGAATCTTTTCTTAAAGCGGGATTGTCACCATAAAAGTCCAATTTCAACAGCAACTGGTCTGATTGTATTAAGTGATAAAGATGCTAATCCTGCATTTAAATATTTCAAAAGTTTTTCTGCTGTTATTATTTGGAGTTATCACATATTTTAGAAGCACTGGCTCTTTAATAGTCAGTGCCAAACAGTTGCATTGTGGGGGTTCTTTTTATCTATAATATATTCATCCTCTACACTTTATTTCCCTGCCTAGCTGACCAGCTGAAACCTGTTCCTCTGCTCACTTGTGTTTACAAGTAAGGCAGAGGTGACTCAGCGATCGGAGGAGAAAAGAATAAAAAAGTTAAGGGAAGAATGACATCAGGATTTAGCCTCAAACTGTGGGCAAAAGACATGGCCCCCAAGAGGAACAGAATTCTCTTCATTTACTATTTACAATTCACTGAAATCAAAACATGGACAGTACAATAAATGTGTTATGTAAGTAGATCAAGTATTTATCTACCTATATATGTGTTTTTTTCCCTGGCATAGTATGGCTAATCCTCCTGCCTAAAAGGACAACTGAAGTGAGGGAGATATGGAGGCTGCCATATTTATTTCCTTTTAAGCAATACCAGTTGCCTGGCAGCCCTGCTGATCCTCTGCCTCTAATACTTTTAGCCATAGACCCCCAAACAAGCATGCAGCAGATCAGGTGTTTCTGACATTAATGTCAGATCTGACAAGTTTGGAATGCCGAGGGATCTGTTGATCAGCTTCTATACTGCCACCATTGAGTCCATCCTCTGCTCCTCCATTGTCGGGTGCAACCGCAAGCGATAGGCTTGAACTTCAAAGAGTCATCAACTTTGCAGAAAGGATCATTGGGTGACCCCTGCCATCACTGGACCTCCTGCATGTCTCCAGACTGAAGTCAAGGGCAAAAAGGATTTTGAATGACCCCTCCAGTCCCAGTAGGCACTACTTCAACCACCTCCCCTCAGGCCATCACTTCAGATCCAGAACCTCCAGGCACAGTAAATCCTTCTTCCCCCAGGCCGTCCTTCTGCTGAACTCTAGCCCAAGCAACACCCCCTAGCAGCCATAATCTCCGATAGGGACACACAGGTGTTCTTCTATTGATGTTCCTGCTTTGTCTAGACTCTCTTTTTATTTCTGTTATAAACATTTCTGTTATGAAAATTGTATGTCCTCAAAGTCTGTAAATTGCACTACTACCATTGCTGGGTGTACCACCACAAATCCAGGTGTGACTTGGTCTTACTCAGTGAATAAAGTCAATTCTGATTCAGATGTAAGTGATCATTCTGATTCAGTGCATATACTACATACTGTATATGTATTCCCATTTGCTATCCAATTTTTTTTGGGCTGAAGGCAGTCTTTACTATACAGTACAGACCAAAAGTTTGGACACACCTTCTCATTCAAAGAGTTTTCTTTATTTTCATGGCTATGAACATTGTAGATTCACACTGAAGGCATCCAAACTATGAATTAACACATGTGGAAGTATAGTACTTAACCAAAAAGTGTGAAACAACTGAAAATATGTCATATTCTAGGTTCTGTGGAGGCCAGGTCATCTGGCGCAGCACCCCATCACTCTCATTCCTAGTCAAATAGCCCTTACACAGCCTGGAGGTGTGTTTGGGGTCATTGTCTAGTTGAAAAATAAATGATGGTCCATGAAAATAAAGAAAACTCTTGGAATGAGAAGGTGTGTCCAAACTTTTGGTCTGTAATGTAAGTTGTCTAAGTTGTATACTGACTATCCTTGTGTGATTGGTAAAGTTTAGTTAGGGCACAGACATCCACAATGCCCATGAATTGGGTAAAGGGTGTAGGGTGGGGGTGGGTTAGCTAGTTGTTCTTCTTTGTGGGGCGTTGTGTTCAATTCCACACTTATAAACTCTTCTTTTTTATTCTTTTTTACTGGGGCGATCCTCCTGTCCCTTTGGTCCCCTCCCCCCTGGCCGGTTTCTATAATTCTCTGAGACATGGAGTGTTTTAGTTCTATTTGTAATGATCAGTGACATATCTGATGATCAGAACGAGCTCTATCAGAACAATGGTCAGTATTTTATTCAAAAAATGTGATCACACGTGTTTGGGTGCACAGTAATGAACAGGAGCACTGGCGAGTGATAGCCCAGAGTGACAGAGGCTATCACTCACAGAGAGTGGTCGTACAGGCAAAGTCGGTAACAGATCGGTCAGTCAGAGGTACAGAATCGTCAGGCAAAATCGGAGTGAGTATACAAGAAGTAGTCGGCAACAGATCAGATTGGCAGAGGTACAGAATCGAGAGGCTAAATCAGAGTGAGAGTTCAGGCAGGAGTCGGTGTCAGTAACCGGCCCGCGGCACGCCTGCGTATACGGTTCCCGACTGCGGGTTTGACCAGATCAAGCGGGGAGCAGCCTTATTCAAGCTACAAACAAGGCTGGGACCCCTCAAACACTTCCCACTGCCACCACTAGCCGTTGCTAGACACGTCCCCTCAGCTGTCGAGTGCTCAACACGCAATCTGCGTTTTCGTATTTGGGTCAGCTTTGCGCTCAGACCGAATACGAGAACGCCACGCACACACACACAGTTGCAATCTTACACTGTAGTGAAGCAAAACCACTAACAGTCGTTCCGAACGATACTGTTAGACTTCCCACTCGGCTGTCGAGCGCAGAAGTGCCCCGTACACACAATGCAACTACAATCTCATACGGTAGTGTTGCTAAATCATACAATCAGGCATGAACTTAGTTACACTTCAGTCTCTTCTAGGCTATGAGTGTTAGTTTAGTACAGCAGAAGTCAAGCTTATTAAATAACAATTTACTATTCCAGGAAAAATGTGGAACAGTGCAGAAAATAATATATACAAAAGATTTACAAAAAACAAGTAAAAAAGTTACAAAATAAAAGTTACAAGATTAAGAGTTTACAAAGATACACACAAGACAGGTTGCCGAAATAAAAGGGAAAAATAAAAGTTGCCGCGTTGTTTGAACGTCATTGGCTGGAGAACGCCGCTTCGACCAGTAGTCAGGCAGCCCTTAGTGTCCTTGCTATCTCCAGAGAGCTACGAGTTGTGAAGGACATGTGCAGGTTGTTATAGGCCCATTTGGTGCCTGGAGCATTGAATCCCCAAAACTAACGCAATTTCCCCGTTTGTGACATCACAGTCTGCCGAGCCACTTGTCACATCTGGGCTAGCTGTGACATGCAAATGTCAGAGCTTTCAACATTCCCTTCCTCTAATTTCCACAGGCAAAAATTGTATCTTGAGAACAACAAGTATCCTGTTTACACTTACAGATTTCAAAGCAATTCCACTTCCAGCCCACTATTCAGACTAAGAGGTAGCCGACCACCTGTCAAGCTTAAACCTGGTCGGGTAATTGTCTAAGTAAGTGTTTCCTTGCTAGTGTTTAGGTAGACAATTCCTAATTACTGTCCAGGTTCCTTTGCCTATTGAAGGTGACTGGTCTATTCAATGAAGACAATGGCAGTTCCCTTGATCTCTGCCCTGAATGCAAATTTAATCTACATACAGACTCACATTATCCAGGTGACACCTTCCACAAGCCAGACTGGCTGACATACCTACACCTCTGACAAAATATAAAGCAGATAGAAAAAGGACAGAAATACGTTCTGTTATTATCCTTAACATTATCAGCACCCCAATATATCACCACAGTCGGCAACAGATCAGATTGGCAGAGGTACAGAATCGAGAGGCAGAGAGTAATCAGAGGTTCCGGCAAAAGGTCATACAAAGTAATAATCAATAACAATAGTAATAATAATAATAATCCAAAGCTAAGTGCGAATCCCCGGGGTCCTGCCGGTTCAAGCACACAAGGATCTGACTAAGGTCTGAGAGCTTTCACTGCGAAGTTTCAGCAACAACAGACAATGAGCTACTGACATCCCTGGGCTTAAATACAGACAGACAATTCAGAAACACCCGCCCAGCGCTGCCTGGCCAATCAGCAGCAAGACCCAGTGAACTCCAGTCAACTGACCGACAGGTCAGCTGAGCCGCCTCCTCAGCGCATAAAGGTCCTGCCGCCTTGCGCGCGCATGTGCTGACCTGCGTCTGTGCAATGTGGAGAGACCAGTTCTGCCAGAAGGAGCGAGAGGTGCCCGTGAGGACGCGGCCGCAGCCGTGGTGACGTCGGACACGGAAGCGGCGGCCGCACCGCTACCCGCTGCAGAGGTAACCGAGCTGCTCCCAACACTATTCATATCAATTGTCATGTCAGTTCTTACATGCATCGCCTGGAATGTAAGGGCTGGTTCACACGGGCGTCTGCCCGGCTTACTGTGGTGTTGCGTTTGGTGGCGTTGCGGCGGCAGAAGCCTGAATCTTTGTTCTCTGGTTGTACTTGATGGACGTATGTTTTTTTTCAACTAAAATAACTATATGAATTCTAAATTCAAACACTCACTGATATTTAATTATCTGAAAGCCTACAATGCCCAAACATGCACTCTTTTAGGCTGGACATATGCATTCTTTAGGCACATACAGTGGGATGCGAAAGTTTGGGCAACCTTGTTAATTGTCACGATTTTCCTGTATAAATCATTGGTTGTTACGATAAAAAAAATGTCAGTTAAATATATCATATAGGAGACAAACACAGTGATATTTGAGAAGTGAAATGAAGTTTATTGGATTTACAGAAAGTGTGCAATAATTGTTTAAATAAAATTAGGCAGGTGAATACATTTGTCACTTTATTGATTCCACAACCTTTAAAACTAATTAATGGAACCCAAATTGGTTTGGTAAGCTCAGTGACCCCTGACCTACATACACAGGTGAATAAAATTATGAGAAAGAGTATTTAAAGGGGTCAATTGTAAGTTTCCCTCCTCTTTTAATTTTCTCTGAAGAGTAGCAACATCGGGGTCTCAAAACAACTCTCAAATAACCTGAAGACAAAGATTGTTCGCCATCATGGTTTAGGGGAAGGATACAGAAAGCTGTCTCAGAAAATTCAGCTGTCTGTTTCCACAGTTAGGAACATATTGAGGAAATTCAAGACCACAAGCTCAGTTCAAGTTAAGGCTCAAAGTGGCAGACCAAGAAAAATCTTGAATAGACGAATGGTGAGAACAGTCAGAGTCAACCCACAGACCAGCACCAAAGACCTACAACATCATCTTGCTGCAGATGGAGTCACTGTGCATCGTTCAACCATTCGGTGCACTTTTACGCAAGGAGATGCTGTATGCGGGAGTGATACAGAGGAAGCCTTTTCTCCACCCACAGCACAAACAGAGCTGCTTGAGGTATGCTAGAGCACATTTGGACAAGCCAGCTTCATTTTGGAATAAGGTGCTGTGGACTGATAAAACTAAAATGGAGTTATTTGGGCATAACAAGGGGTGTTATGCATGGAGGAAAAACAACACAGCATTCCAAGAAAAACACCTGCTATCTACAGTAAAATATGGTGGTTCCATCATGCTGTGGGGTTGTGTGGCCAGTGCAGGGACTGGGCATCTTGTCAAAGTTGAGGGACGCATGGCCAGGGGAGGACTGGGACCTTTTGGCCTGGGGGGAAACACAACCTAGAGGCGCATTCACGTTAGTCCCAGCCCCAATCCATATCTTTCTCGAGCCCAAATGTATATAGTGCACTGCTCATACACTAATTGATTTTCCACAGCAGATTCGATCACTGTGATCAAATCTGCTGGAAACTGATGCTCCATCATTGCTGCTCAATCATATTTTAAATAAATTTTCCAGTGAAATCAAATATTTTGCTTGAAAAGGGGTGGTGGCCTTATGCCCCCCCATTGAACTGAGCGACAGCCAGAGTGCCCAGGTTCACTGCTGGGGCGTTGCTAGGATCCTGGAAGATCCTGGGCACCAAGAGAGAGGAAGCGTGCGGCGCGCGTAGCGCGCCAAAAATGGGCGTGGTTATGCAGCAAGAAAGTGGGAGTGGTCATGGGTGGGGTCAAATGTACATGAACCTAGCAATGATGTAACTTAAAGGGAACCTTAACCGGCGGGGAAAAATAAATTCACTTACCTGGGGGCTTTCCCAAGCCTCCTGCAGCCGTCCTGTGCCCGCGCCGGTCCTTCGGTGCCCTCCGGTCTCCCTCCGCCGCTAAGTTTCGTTTTCGGAGGACCGGCGCGGGCACAGGACGGCTGCAGGAGGCTTGGGAAAGCCCCCAGGTAAGTGAATTTATTTTTCCCCGCCGGTTAAGGTTCCCTTTAAATATGATAAATACGCAGTATTGAAAATAGGTAGACTTTTCTCACCTGGCTTCTGTCTTATCCTCAGCTGGCCTGGGCGCTGTGCTCGGCTGTGCTGGCCTGGCTGGCAGTTATGCTGCAGCCTGGCTGGTGGTTATGCTGCAATGATGCAGGCCAAGCTGGCAGTGATGCTGGGCTCAGGACTGGCTTGCTGTGAAGGATCCCTGTGTGCCTACCGGCAGTAGGGCCAGATTCGTACCACTATCACCAGCCACCCCATGACAACAGCAGGGTTAGGATAGAGTCATCAGAAGGGGGGGGGGGAGGTTAGGGAAACTGATAGATATGGGTAAAGGCCCATACACACGTCGGATTTCCACGGACGGGTCGTTTGACCGTCCCGTTGTTCTCCTGCTAAATCAGGCGTGTGTACAGACTGTCGTTCGTTTGATAAGAGTGAGTTTGACAAACTCACTCTTATCAAACGAACGATAGTCTGTACACACGCCCGATTTCGCGGGCGAACGACGGGACGTTCAAACGACCCGTCGTTCGCGGAAATCCGACGTGTGTATGGGCCTTTAGGCATTTACAAACAAAAAGGGAGTTAAAGTTAGGTAAAAGAAACATAAAGGCAGTTAGAAAAGATTAAAGGCTAGGCTTTTGGGCAACTTAGGGTGATGCTAGGAATTTGAGAGCAGAATTATAGAAAAGCGGATGAAATTAAGTATCAGGTTACGGTTACTGATTACAATATTACAAAGATTAAATTGACTAAAGTCAGTCAGTGACAGGACTATGTACTCTGTAAAGTCTGCAGAAGGTGTCAGTGCTATTTATATAAATACATCGTAATAATATGGTAGGACATTAGACTATGGCTATGGTAGTAGGATTAGATTGTGAGCACCTCTGCGGATAGTCAGTGACATGACTAAGTATTCTGTAAAGTGCTACAGAAGTGGTCAGTGCTATATAAATACATAATAATAATAATATGGTAGGACGTTAGACTATAGCTATGGTCGGATTAGATTGTGAGCTCTTCTGCGAACAGTCAGTGACATGACTATGTACTCTGTAAAGTGCTGCAGAAGGTATCAGTGCTATATAAATACATAATAATAATAATATGGTAGGGCATTAGACTATGACTGTGGTAGGATTAGAGTGTGAGCTCCTCTGAGGACAGCCAGTGACATGACTAAGTATTCTGTAAAGTGCTACAGAAGATGTCACTGTTGTATAAATACATAATAATAATATGGTAGGACATTAGGCTATGACTATGGTAGGATTAGAGTGTGAGATCCTCTGAGGACAGTCAGTGACATGACTATGTACTCTGTAAAGTGCTACAGAAGATGTCACTGTTGTATAAATACATAATAATAATATGGTAGGACATTAGGCTATGACTATGGTAGGATTAGAGTGTGATCTCCTCTAAGGACAGTCAGTGACATGACTATGTACTCTGTAATGTGCTGCAGAAGCTGTCAGGGCTATATAAATACATAATAATAATATGGTAGGACATTAGACTAGGACTATGATAGGATTAGAGTGTGAGCTCCTCTGAGGACAGTCAGTGACATGACTATGTACTCTGTAATGTGCTGCAGAAGATGTCAGTGCTATATAAATACATAATAATAATATGGTAGGACATTAGACTATGACTATGGTAGGATTAGAGTGTGAGCTCCTCTGAGGACAGTCAGTGACATGACTATGTACTCTGTAATGTGCTGTAGGAGATGTCAGTGCTATATAAATACATAATAATAATATGGTAGGACATTAGGCTATGACTATGGTAGGATTAGAGTGTGAGATCCTCTGAGGACAAGGAGTCACATTACTATGTATAGGATAAGAGGGGTAGGGAGAGTGTGCTGTAGAGATGTAAAGGGGGGATATGAAAACACAGGGGGGAGGGAAAGAGAACACGAGATGGAGGGGGAGGAGGGGGGTATGAAAACAGAGGGGGGTGGAGAGACAGAGCAGGAGATGAAAGGGGGAGAAAAAAAAGCAGAAGAATGACAACTTTATCACCAGCCTTCACTGCACATCCTTGCAGTTATAGCGAGCTCCTGTCTCCTGCACACAGGATTCAGACGTGCTGTGTATTCACAGCAGTCTCCCTGTGCAATCCAGCCTAACTCCAGCAGCACAAGCTGCACTGTCATCTGTGCTGCCAGGAATTCTCTGCGAGGCTGCTGCAGCTGCTCTTCACATTCTCTCCCTGTCAGGTCACAGTGTTAAATATCGCGCCAGGGAGAGAGAGAGCAGGACAGCACACAAGCCAATTGACTCCAGCTTACGGAGCCCTCCGATCACATGGTATGAGCGGCTCTGCTTCCTCATTGGCTGCCCGGCCCCATGTGATCCCGGCCGACTGGAAGCATCCGCCCCCTACACTACACGCTCTCTGCACTCTGTAGCCATCGCAACAGCAGGGACGCTGCAGATCCGCTGGTATTGTAAATACTACCAGCGGGCAGTGGCAGGCATGCTGCCCCACCGGCCCTCCATCCCCCCAGGCCAGTCCGCCCCTGCGCATGGCTTCCACTCAGTATCAGCAGATTCTGGAGACCAATGTCCAAGAATCAGTGACACTGCTGAAGCTGCACCAGGGCTGGGTCTTTCAACAAGACAACGACCCTAAACACTGCTCAAAATCCACTAAGGAATTCATGCAGAGGAACAAGTACAACGTTCTGGAATTGCCATCTCAGTTCCCAGACCTGAATAGGATTGAAAATCTGTGGTGCGAGTTGAAGAGAGCTGTCCATGCTTGGAAGCCATCAAACCTGAATGTACTAGAGATGTTTTGTAAAAAGAGGAATGGTCCAAAATACCTTCAACCAGAATCTAGACTCTCATTGGAAGCTACAGGAAGCGTTTAGAGGCTGTAATTTCTGCAAAAGGAGGATCTACTAAATATTGATTTCATTTCTTTTTTGTGGTGCACAAATTTATGCACCTGCCTAATTTTATTTAAACAATTATTGCACACTTTCTGTAAATCCAATAAACTTCATTTCACTTCTCAAATATCACTATGTGTGTCTCCTATCTGATTTATTTAACTGACATTTTTTATCGTAACAACCAACGATTTATACAGGAAAATCATGATGATCAACAAGGTTGGCCAAACTTTCGCATCCCACTGTATATAGTATCTGTGAGTGATCAGTACTGTACCAGCATGGCAGTTGAAACTGGTTCGGTGGCACGTGCAGTAAGACCACGGTTGCAGCCACCAGAAAGACGGGGCCCGTAGTACCCCTAGCCTCCCAGAGGTGCTGGCAAATCTCGATTTGCATCCGCCTGGTTCCGCTTCACTCGTACTGCCCCCTTTCACTGCCCAGTCTGGAGTCCAGGTGGAGATAGATCATCTAGGATCAGCCCTAGACACTTTTCATCTGATCTTCACCGAGGATATCTACGACTTAGTTGTGGCAGAGACCAACCGTAATGTCACACAATTTATCACCGCGCATCCGAGCAGCTTCCATGCCCAGCCATTTCGGTGGAAACAGGTCACAGTTTCCGAATTAAACATTTTTTTGGGCCTTCTCCTCAACATGGGTCTCACTAAAAAAAATGTATTGCGGTCTTATTGGTCTACGCACCCAATACATCACATGCCCATGTACTCTGCTGCCATGTCCAGGGCACGTTTTGAGGACATCCTGCGCTTCCTGCACTTCTATGATAATACAACCTGTCATCAAAGAGACCACCCTGACTATGACCAGCTCCACAAAATTCAGCCCCTCATAGACCACCTGTCATCCAAATTTGCAGATGCTTACACCCCTGAACATTACACATCTGCATAGACGAGTCCCTGATACATTTTACCGGGCGCCTTGGCATTAAGTAATACATCCCAAGCAAGCGAGCCCGGTATGGGGCCAAGCTGTATAAGCTCTGTGACAGGGCCACAGGCTATACATATCGTTTTAGAGTCTATGAGGGAAATTACTCAAAATTGGAGCCGGTTGGATGCCCTGACTACCTGGGGAGCAGTGGCAATATTGTTTGGGACTGGGTGTCACCCTTGTTCCAGAAGAAATACCATCTTTACATGGACAATTTCTACACAGGTGTGGCCCTCTATCAGCATTTACACATAGTCGGAATTCGCTGCTGTGGCACTGTGTGGCCTAGTCACCAGGGCTTCCCCCAACGTCTCACTAGTACCCGACTTGCTCGGGGGGGAGAAGGCTGCCTTGTGTAACGAAAACCTGCTCGCGGTGAAATTGAAGGACAAGGGGGACCTTTTAAATTCTGTCCACCATTCACGCAGACACGACAGTCCAAATTCAACAAGCAACCGTGGTTGTTGAAAAACTCCTTGCTGTCCACGAGTATAACCTTAACATGGGAGGGGTGGACTTCAACGACCAGATGTTGGCTCCCCATTTGGTTTCCCTCAGAACCAGACGCTGGTATAAGAAAGTGTCTGTGTGAAGAAACGCGGAAAAGCCACCGCAAGTGTTCTGGGTGAGGCGGCTGTTTCCGCGTCCAACATGGCAGCACAATGCGAAGAAACCGCCGCATGCCGCATAGAAAGAGCGGTGGAGTCCGCGTTGGATGCGGCGGTTTGTACGCATAGCGATACCTCTGACATGGTGGTTGGACGCGGGGAGTCCGCCGCTTGCGTTGAGAGCTGCGGCGGCCCCCGCGCCCAAATTATCTGATACTTTGCAAAACATGTCTGGTGTGGTTGGGACTGCTAGTCCACACAGGTTCAGAAGGAAGGAGCGCTGAGAGGCAGAGCTTATATGACAGCCAGAGAAGAGTCAGCTGATCAAGCTGATCAGCTGACATTTTCACCACCTTCCATTGGTCCAGCACTTAGGGGTGGTGCTGGAGAGCGCTATAGTATATATACTGGGTGCTGGTCATTTCTCTGGTGTCTGGCGTTGCGATCACTACGTGGTAGCACTCAGACCTTGTCTGTATCTGTGTTCTAGCATAGTTTCCAAAGTTGTTGACGATCAAGGTACTCACACCTTAGCGTCAGGAATATTGAACTGTATTATTTGTTATGACCTTCTGCCTGCCTGACTATCCCTCTGAACTCTGATTCTGTACCTTGCTATTTCTGATATCCTGTTGCCAATCTCTGCTCGTTCCTGGACTCTGTATTTGCCTTCTGAATCTGTACCTTATCTGTCTGTGTGTTAACGACCTGGCTTGCCCGACCTCGAGAACTGACCTTACTGTTAGAGGCAGTTCCCAGATCTGTTAGTGACACCCTCTCTCTGGTGTCACTCACACTCTGTCCTTCCTACTCTCAGTCTAGCTCCTCCCCCGGGAGAGTCTAGGCCAACGGAAGGAACTTACTTCTGTGCAGTACTCAAAGCATTGCTGTTGCACTTAACACTCACTTGTTATCTCAGGTGTCCAGAGGTTAGTAGATATATCTGATTATCGGTGATACTGCAGATCATCGATAATCGGGTATATTCTGTATTCTCGGTGATACTGCAGTTCACCGGTAATCAGACCCTCTCTGTGTTACACCGATTGTTACAGAACGCCAGACCAAAATACAAATGGACGCACACTCTGACCGTCTGGGCGCACTTGCCACTTCGGTGGACAACATCAATCAAGTGCTGGGTAGTCACAAGACTATGATTGAAGCCTTGTCTGGTTCTTTACAAACCCTCCAGACAGCAGTGGATGAGGTGCGATCCCCTCCTAGCTCTGACATGCGTTTGCCTGTACCTGAGAAATTTTCTGTTCACAGATCAGACTTCCGAAATTTTAGAAGTAGAGTGTTATCTTACTTTAAGTTGAAACCCCGATCTTCTGGAAATATGGCCCAAAGGGTCACATTCATTAAGACTTTGTTATCGGGCAATTCTCAGATGTGGGCGTACAGTTTGCCCACCGGAGACTTAGCCCTCACTTCAGTGGATGAATTTTTTAAAGCTATGGCAGTAATTTACGACGACCCAGACCTTGCGGCGACTTCTGAGCGGAAGCTCAAGCTTTTGCGTCAAGGCAAGGGTCCGGTCGAGGATTACGCAGCCGAATTTAGGAGGTGGTCAGTTTCAGCCAGGTGGGACACCTATGCCCTATTAGATTGTTTCTTATCAGGGTTGTCAGACGAGATCTCAGATCTCATGTTAAGTCTACCTGAACCAAAGACGGTCGATGAGGCCATTTCATCGGCCATTCGAGTCGACCGCAGACTGCGTTACCAGAAGCAGACACAGGGTAGTAACCGTGTAAGAATGGTGTCCTACGCTGCGCCTCCAGTGACTCCACCTCCTCCTGTCTCGCCTCCACCCGAACCAATGCAAATTGGTCGGTCGAAACTTTCTCAAGTGGAGCGAAGACGTAGGATGTCTGAGCAGCTGTGCCTTTACTGCGCTGAGGGGGGTCATAGAGTACGTAATTGGGAAACGCTACCGCCTAGGAGTTGTAGGGGGTAACACCCTAGGCGCGCGACTTTTACCCCTAGAAGATAAACGATTACTTCTTCCTTGTACTGTTACATGGGAAGATAAAACTGAGGTTTCTGAAGCTTTTGTTGATTCAGGCTCTGCAGCTAATTTTATGGATTTCAATTTTGCTAAGAAATTGGGTATTCCGCTCACCCCGGTAAAACCACCCATTCAGGTTACGGCAGTAGATGACTCCCCCCTGCAAAGTGATCATCTGCTGTCTCAGACACCAGAGGTGGAGTCACTATAGGGGTGTTGCATACAGAGAGACTGCAGTTTTTTGTATTACACATGACCACCTCCACAGTCATCCTTGGCATGCCATGGTTGCACCTTCACTCCCCACAGATCAATTGGGCTACTGGTCAGCTAACTAGCTGGTCAAATCATTGTTTTCAGCAGTGTTTAGGGAGGGTGACACTGGGCCCGGCCAGGATTCATTTGGAGGGTGTACCAGTACAATATTCTGAATATTCTGATGTGTTCTGTCTCAAGGCTGCTGATAAGTTACCTCCACATCGCCCGTTTGATTGCCCCATCGATCTCCGATCTGGTTGTATGCCCCCGAGGGGTCACCTCTACAATTTATCTGGGCCAGAGAAAGTGGCCATGCAGGAGTACATTCGTGAAAACTTAGCCAAGGGATTCATTTGCCCTTCCCGGTCGCCCGCTGACGCAGGGTTCTTTTTTGTTAAGAAAAAAAGACGGAGGCCTGCGGCCATGTATTGATTACCGGGGCCTGAATAAAATCACAGTGAAGAATCGCTACCCTTTGCCCCTGATAGATGACTTGTTTACACAGGTTACCGACGCTAAGATCTTTTCAAAGTTGGATTTACGGGGTGCATACAACCTGATGCGGATTACAAAGGGCGATGAATGGAAGACGGCCTTTAACACGCCCGACGGGCATTACGAGTACCTGGTGATGCCCTTCGGGCTGTGTAACGCCCCGGCCGTCTTCCAAGAACTAATTAATAAGGTATTCAGGGAGGTGTTGGGCAAATTCGTGTTAGTATACCTTGATGATATACTTATTTTCTCAAACAACCTCTCTGAGCGCAGGACACACGTCCGATTTGTATTCGACAAACTAAGGCAGAACAGGCTTTACGCTAAATTGGAGAAGTGCATCTTCGAGGTAACATCTGTCACCTTCTTAGGGTACATAATTTCCACCTCAGGCCTGTCTATGGATCCTGCCAAGGTCTCGGCCGTGTTGGAATGGCCTCAACCAGTGGGGTTAAAATCTCTGCAGAGATTTCTAGGCTTTGCCAATTACTATAGAAGGTTCATAAAGGGGTACTCTACTGTCATTGCACCCCTCACCAGTCTCACTAAAAAAGGGGCAGAATTGGTCTCCAGAAGCTCTGCATGCATTCTCCAGTTTGAAAGACTTGTTTTGCTCTGCACCCATCTTAAGACACGTTGACACCTCCTATCCCTTTATTGTTGAGGTAGACGCCTCGGAGGTCGGAGTAGGGGCTGTGCTGTCCCAGCGGTCAGGATTGCAGGGTAGATTGCACCCATGTGCCTATTTTTCTCGTAGGTTCTCTCCAGCAGAGAGAAACTACGATATAGGCAACAGGGAGCTCCTGGCCATCAAATTGGCCTTTGAAGAATGGCGTCATAGGTTGGAAGGAGCAGAACACACGATTACAGTTTACACTGATCACAAACATTTAGAATACATCGAGGGAGCCAAGAGATTAAGCCCCCGTCAGGCTCGATGGTCATTGTTCTTCTCGAGGTTCAGATTCATAATTACGTACACTCTGGGTAGCAAAAACACTAAGGCAGATGCCCTGTCCAGATGCTTTGAGCCGGATACAGCACAGCCCTCCACCCCAGAGACCATTGTTCCACAAAAACTGGTACTAGCTACAACTGAGACTTGGGAAGACTGGATAGTGACTTTAAGTCCTTTCCAGCAGGACGTCCCGGAGGGGAAGCCCGAGGGAGTTATGTTTATACCACTGCCATTCCGTCTTCAGATATTGCAGATGTTCCACTCACACAAGAACGCGGGACACCCTGGGGCCTCCAGAACACAGGATCTGGTTGCCAGGTGTGCTTGGTGGCCGTCTCTGGCAACAGACTGCAAGGAGTATGTTAGGGAATGTGGGGTGTGTGCGAAAAGTAAGCCCTCCCGGCTGGCACCTGTGGGAACGTTGCAGCCTTTACCCACCCCGAGTGAACCATGGACCCACTTGTCCATGGATTTTGTGGGTGAGCTTCCCAGGTCTGAGGGCATGTCGGTCATTTGGGTGGTAGTCGACTGCTTTAGTAAAATGGCCCATTTTGTGCCCTTGAAAGGACTCCCCTCAGCCCAGGAGTTGGCCGATTTGTTCATCATCCACGTTTTCCGATTGCACGGCATTCCAGAAAACATAGTGTCAGATCGGGGAGTCCAATTTGTCTCGAGATTTTGGAGGGCATTTTGTCACCAAATGGGCATGGAACTGTCATTTTCGTCAGGCTACCACCCACAGACCAATGGGCAGACTGAAAGAGTCAATCAATCATTGGAGCAGTTTTTAAGGTGTTACGTTGCAGAAGCACAGAATGATTGGGTCAAGTTTTTGCCCTTAGCAGAATTCGCGCACAATAATTTGAAAAGTTCTTCCTCGGGATTTTGTCCATTTCAGATAGTGACCGGGAAGTTACCTAAATTCTCCCCTTTGCCAGTCGCCTCCACACCGTTTCCAGCTCTGGAGGCCTGGCAAAGGTCATTTAAAGACATGTGGTGGATCGTGAAAAATAATTTGGAGAAGGCACTTCAAAGTCAGAAAAGTCAAGCTAACAAAAAACGTTCCTTAGAGTGGAGGTTTCAACCAGGAGACTTAGTCTAGGTGTCCACACGTCACTTGACCTTGAAACAGCCCTCAGCCAAGTTGGGGCCCAGGTTTGTGGGTCCATTTCCAGTAACTAGAAAGATCAACAATGTTACTTATGCCATTGATCTCCCTGCCAGCATGCGTGGCGTAAGATCCTTTCACGTGTCCCTGCATCCCTCCCGTGATGATAGATGACCAACCTGAGTACGAAGTAGAGAAAATTTTAGACTCACGTATAGTTCAGAACTCAGTACAGTATCTGGTTCATTGGAAGGGGTATGGTATTGAGGAGATATCATGGGTACCTGAATGTCGCATGCATGCGGACAAATTGAGAAGGGAGTTCCACGCGTTGCATCCTGAGAAGCCTGGTAGGAGCTGTCCGGAGTCCACTCCTCAGGGGGGGGGAACTGTGAAGAAACGCGGAAAAGCCGCCGCAAGTGTTCTGGGTGAGGCGGCTGTTTCCGCGTCCAACATGGCAGCACAACGCGAAGAAACCGCCACATGCCGCATAGACAGAGCGGTGGAGTCCGCGTTGGATGCGGCGGTTTGTACGCATAGCGATACCTCTGACATGGTGGTTGGACGCGGGGAGTCCGTCGCTTGCGTTGAGAGCGGTGCGGCGGCCCCCACACCCGAATTAGCTGATACTTTGCAAAACATGTCTGGTGTGGCTGGGACTGCTAGTCCACACAGGTTCAGAAGGACGCGCACGCGCGCTGAGAGGCAGAGCTTATATTACAGCCAGAGAAGAGTCAGCTGATCAAGCTGATCAGCTGACATTTTCACCACCTTCCATTGGTCCAGCACTTAGGGGTGGCGCTGGAGAGCGCTATAGTATATATACTGGGTGCTGGTCATTTCTCTGGTGTCTGGCGTTGTGATCACTACATGGTAGCACTCAGACCTTGTCTGTATCTGTGTTCTAGCATAGTTTCCAAAGGTGTTGACGATCAAGGAACTCACACCTTAGCGTCAGGAATATTGAACTGTATTATTTGTTATGACCTTCTGCCTGCCTGACTATCCCTCTGAACTCTGATTCTGTACCTTGCTATTTCTGATATCCTGTTGCCAATCTCTGCTCGTTCCTGGACTCTGTATTTGCCTTCTGAATCTGTACCTTATCTGTCTGTGTGTTAACGACCTGGCTTGCCCAACCTCGAGAACTGACCTTACTGTTAGAGGCAGTTCCCAGATCTGTTAGTGACACCCTCTCTCTGGTGTCACTCACACTCTGTCCTTCCTACTCTCAGTCTAGCTCCTCCCCCGGGAGAGTCTAGGCCAACGGAAGGAACTTACTTCTGTGCAGTACTCAAAGCATTGCTGTTGCACTTAACACTCACTTGTTATCTCAGGTGTCCAGAGGTTAGTAGATATACTGTATCTGATTATCGGTGATACCGCAGATCATCGATAATCGGGTATATTCTGTATTCTCGGTGATACTGCAGTTCACCGGTAATCAGACCCTGTCTGTGTTACACCGATCGTTACAGTCTGTTTATTTGATTCAGTTAGCAATGTACAACAGTTTTTTTTCTCTACAGAAAGGCTGGGAGAACTAAATGATCCTTCCTTCAATTTCAGGAAGAGATTGTTTTGGAACTCGGTGGGCGTGACCAAATGGATACGCCAATATGCAGTGTGAAACCAGACATCAGCTTTCGAGAGACCCAAATACACAGGGCTGCCAGAAACCTCTCCTTTCACTTGGGACAAAGTTCATAGTGTACTTCGCCACATCTCTGTGCAATTTGCACTTTGCACACTGTCCCATGGGGATGGAGAAGTTTGTTCTCGGAAGGGAAGTTAACCTCCTGGGCGATAATCCCGAGCTGAGCTCAGGGTATATCACGCAGGAGGATTTCTCAGGCCCTGGTGGGCCGATTTGCATAATTTTTTTTCGTTACACACAGCTAGCACTTTGCTAGCTGCGTGTAACTTCTGATCACCGCTGATCCGCCGCTACCCGCCATGCCGCGCAGCCCCCCCCCAGACCCTTTGCGCAGCCTGGCCAATCAGGGGTGGATCGTGACTCCCTCTGACGTCACGACGTCCATGACATCGGTGACGTCATCCCGCCCCGTCGCCATGGTGACCGGGGAAGCCCAGCAGGAAATCCCGTTCTGAACGGGATTTCCTGCTTACTCTGATCGCCGAAGGCGATCGGAGTGGGTGGGGGGATGCCGCTGCGCAGCAGCTATCATGTAGTGAGCCCAGGGCTCGCTACATGATTTAAAAAAGAAAACATTTTTAAAAAAGTGCTGCGCCCCCTCCTGGGCGATGCAATTGTATCACCCAGAGGGTTAAAAAAAAAACAGGTACATAAAAAAGTTAAAAGTTCCACATGTAAATGTCTGGTTAAAAAGGTTCAATAAAGTTTATCAAAGTTAATGTTAATGAATTTATTGCATTACTGCTTTTTTTTCTCTCTCTCTCTCTTTTTCCATCCTTTACCCTTTCTGGTGGACCGACCGACGGACTGATCGTCCAACCAGCTGCAGCACTGATGGTGCATCCTGACAGAAACATTGCGCGTCTTTTAGGTTACACACAAGTCGGTGCATGCAGCTCTGCAGGGCAAGATTTCTCCTCTGCAGTAAGATACGTTTGCCAAGGCATATGAGCTGAGGGGCGGTGTTGGAGTTCCTATTAGAGATGGCCCGAACATCCGATTTTCGGTTCGCGAACCTCCGCGGAAGGTTCGGATCGCACGAACTTTCGCAAACCGCAATAGACTTCAATGGGGAGGCGAACTTGGAAAAGTGGAAACATTTATGCTGGCCACAAAAGTGATGGAAAAGATGTTTCAAGGGGTCTAACACCTGGAGGGAGACATGGCGGAGTGGGATACATGCCAAAAGTCCTGGGGAAAAATCTGGATTTGACGCAAAGCAGCGTTTTAAGGGCAGAAATCACATTGGGCTTGATTCACAAAGCGGTGCTAACTGTTAGCACGCCTGTGAAAAC
This sequence comes from Hyperolius riggenbachi, assembly GCF_040937935.1. Classification (NCBI taxonomy): domain Eukaryota; kingdom Metazoa; phylum Chordata; class Amphibia; order Anura; family Hyperoliidae; genus Hyperolius; species Hyperolius riggenbachi. The sequence goes on from NC_090655.1 coordinate 277,556,247, forward strand.
CCCCTTAGCACATCTAAACAAGCTTTTCGCGCATAAAACTTTACACGCACAAAACTTTATGCGCATAAAACTTTACGCGCGTACTGCACAGAGCGCAGGGCGCTCCGCGCGAAGTGACCATTAAAGCCTATGGGACTTAGCGCGCGTAAAACTTTGCGCGCACAAAGTTAGCGCGCGATCTGATTGAGAAATCCGGTGCTAACCTACTTAGCACCCTGGTCAGCGCGTCTAAAGACTTTAGACGTGCTAAGTAGGTTAGCACCGCTTTGTGAATCAAGCCCATTGAATGCTAAATTACAGGCCTAAAGTGCTTTAAAACTTCTTGCGTGTGTATACATCAATCAGGTAGTGTAATTAGTGTACTGCTTCACACTGACACACCAAACTCACTGTGTAACGCACCGCAAACAGCTGTTTGTGTAGTGACGGCCGTGCTGGACTGGTGCGCACCATGGCAAGATTGCTCTTTCTCAGTGATATCAGGTAATGTCTGACTGCTTTATTAACTTTCGATGGTTCTTTCTCTACCGTTCTTAAAACTTCCATCTATTTTTTTAAATTTACATTTTCTGCTTGCGGTTCAGTACCTTCAACGAGAATCCTATGGAGGGCAAGTCTGCCATTGTGACCAAGGGTAATGGTTGGGGAATCAGGGTTCAATTCCGGTCCGAAGTGGGAGCCTGAGACCCATGCTGTATAAGTCCTGTACCTGCCCTGACCACGCTTTGCAGACCAGGCATCTGTGGTCAGATGGACCCTTGACCCAGCGTAAGACAAACCAAGTCGAAAGCATTTGCCATGAATGTGATATGGAGGGCAAGTCTGTCATTCATTCAACTGTGTGAAACTTTGTTTGGTACTTTCTCAGTGTCATGGTGTGGTAACAAACAGGCCGGGGAATCCTGCTTCGATTCCGTTCCGGAGTTGGAACCTAAGAAACGGCTACCCCAAGGAAGGCAGCAGGCATGGCAGGGGATACACCGGTCCTGACTGTAAAAGTAAAAGAAAGAAAGAACCACGACTTTTTCGAGGCCCTGCTGAGGGCAAGTCTGCCATTTGTGAGTGACCACGGGTAATGGCCGGGGAATGAGGGTTCAATTCTGTTAAGAGGAGACTGTGTGAATCAGGCCTTCATGGTAGAATATCTGCTAGTAAACCACTGCTAAGGACAGGCAACAAGCAGAAGAGACTTGTTTGGGCTAAAAATAACAATACAGGAGGAGGACTTTCAAGGCCCTGCTGTATATTAGATTAATCAATTTTAAATCCTGTAAGGAGAATCTGTTATGGCGGACAATGATGACACCACTTGCCTTTCAGGAGAATCTGTTCTGGAGGGCAAGTCTGCCGTCCATTCAAGTGAAAGGTATGCACTGACTGCCAGGTATAATACAATGTGCAGTCACAGATGCAGTGAAAGGTATGCAGTGACTGCAAACATCCGTTTGTGTAGTGACGGCCATGCTGGACTAGTGCGCACCATGACGAGAGTGCAGGTGATGGTGTCTTTACAGCCCATATGGTCTCCCGGCTGATGTAGCTGAATGACAGAACAGTGACTGTCCAGCTGATCAAATTTGGTCTGACCACAATGAAGCAACGACCTTATTATATTTGGTGTGCCAACCCCCGAGACACTCATATAGCCGACGGTCATTGCTTCATTGTGATACACAAGCCCCTTCACCGCGGCAATGTAATGATCACGAAGAGGGATGGGCACATGTACATGCCTTTTGTTTTGTTGTTGCAGCCGCCCGCAGTGCAGCCAGAAAACAGTACAGGTCATTCCCCTTGAGTTTTTTAATACGGGGGTGTTACATTTGACGGGGACACCGCCATGGCGGAGGGCGGCGCTTCAGCCGCCTCCGCAGCACAGCCAGCAGTGGTCCCCGTCCCGCAGGCGTACAGCACGCCGACTGCAGGTCCTTCAGCCGCACATAGACTAAGGGCTATGCGTGCGCGTGCCCAGCAGCAGGACCTTTATTCTCTTAGGAGGAAGGTCATCTGACCCTCCAGTCAGCTGACCTCAGGAGGCTTGCGGATTGGCTGGGCTTGTGGGTGGCACTCAGGATCAATTCTGAGACAACTTTGACCGACCAATCTGCATTGGCTCAGATGGAGGTGAAGAAGGAGGAGGTGGAGCCACAGGGGGCGCAGCGTGGGACACCATTCTCACATGGTTTCTACCCTGGGTCTGTCTCTGATAGCGCAGCCGGCGATCTATTCTGATGGCTGATGAAATGGCCTCATCGATGGACTTTTGCTCAGGCTGACTCAACATAAGATCGGAGACCTCATCTGACAACCCTGATAAAAAACAATCTAAAAGGGCAAAGGTGTCCCACCTGGCTGATACTGACCACCTCCTAAATTCAGCGGCATAATCTTCAACCGGACTCTTGCCTTGACGCAACATTTTGAGCTTCCGCTCAGAAGTTGAGGCGATGTCTGGGTCATCGTAAATTATCACCATAGCTTTAAAAAATTCCTCGACAGAGGTTAGGGCCAGGTGTTCGTCGGGCAGACTGTACGCCCAGGTCTGAGAATCACCTGATAACAAAGTTTTAATAAATGTAACCCTTTGGGTCATAGTTCCTGAAGAATTAAGTCTTAACTCAAAGTATGATAACACTCTACTCCTAAAATTTCGGAAGTCAGATCTGTGACCAGAAAACCTTTCAGTTACAGGTATGTCTGTGCTAGGAGGAGATCGCACTTCATCCACAGCCGTCTGGAGGGTTTGTATAGACCCGGACAAAGCGTCAATTAATGCCCGGTGACTACCCAGCACTTGGTTGATGTTATCCACCGAAGTGGTAAGTGTGCCCAGACGGCTGAGTGCGTCCATTTGTGTTTGATCTGCCGTTCTGTAACGATCGGTGTAACACAGAGAGGATCTGATTATCGGTGATCTGCAGTATCACCGAGAATACAGATATATACCCGATTATTGATGATCTGCAATATCACCGATAATCAGATATATCTCTAACCTCTGGACACCTGAGTAATATGAGTGTTTGGTGCAACAGTAATACTTTGAGGAGAGCACCCGTATCGAGGGTGCAAGGCAGTAAGAGATACTGCCCAAGAACAAGCTCCTTCCAATGGCCTGAGGCTCCCCAAGGGGAGGAGTCAGGCTGAGAGTGGGAAGGACAGAGTGTGAGTGACACCAATGGTGGAGTGTCACTGACAGATCTGTGAACTATCTCTAAACAGAGGAGATAGTTCTCGAGGTCGGACAAGCCAGGTCGGCAACAGACAGACAGATGAGATACAGAGGAAAGAGACTGATTCAGAGTCCTAAGGCAAGCAAGGTTTGGCAACAGAGTATCAGATATAGCGAAGTACCAAATCAGAGATCAGAAGAGAGGTCAGGAAAGCAGAAGGTCATAACAAATAATCAACAATGTCTAGTCTATAGGTGTGAGCTCCTAGGTCATCAACACCCTGGAACTAGTCTGAAGTATAACAGGATGGTAAAGTTAATTCCTAGTTTTGGGTGTGAGCTCCGTATTCATCAACACCCTGGAACTAGTCTGAAGTATAACAGAATGGTAAAGCTAATTCCTAGTCTTGGGTGTGAGTTCCGTAGTCATCAACACCCTGGAACTAGTCTGAAGTATAACACAGATGATACACAGTATTCCTAGTCTTGGGTGTGAGCTCCGTAATCATCAACACCCTGGAACTAGTCTGAAGTATAACACAGATGATACACAGTATTCCTAGTCTTGGGTGTGAGCTCCGTAATCATCTACACCCTGGAACTAGTCTGAAGTATAACAGAATGATAACACAGATTCCTAATCTTTTGGTGTGAGGTCCTTGATCATCAACACCCTGGAGCTAGTCTGAAGTATAACAGAGATAACACAGATTCTGACAATATGGTCTGAGTGCTTCTACGTAGTGATCGCAACGGTAGACAACCAGAGAATGACCAGCACCCAGTATATATAGCAAAGCACTCACCAGCGCCTCCCCTAAGTGCTGGACCAATGGGAAGTGGTTGAATCATCAGCTGACCGGCCTGGTCAGCTGACTCCCTTCTTGCTGTCATATAAGTTCTGCCTCTCAGCGCACGCGCGCGTCCTTTTGAACCTGTGTGGACTATCAGTCCCAGCCACACCAGACACGTGTTGCAGAGCACCCGCCGCGCTGGACGCGGAATCCGCCGCACCGCTATCAAGGCATGCGGCGGTTTCTCCGTGTTTGACCATACTACTAGATGTAGACCTACGCGTGCCAACCGCCGTGTTGGACGCGGAATCAGCCGCCTTGTTCTGAGTACATGCTGCGGCTTTTCCGAGTTTTCTCACAGAGCAACTGACAAACAGCTCCTTTTATGCTGGAGAACGCTCTAGCACTGTCCCCCAGCCGCCCAGCCAATCCCCAGCACTGCTGGAGTCAGCTGACCAGCCTGGTCAGCTGACTCCCCTTCGGGAACAATAAAGTTCCTGTCTCCTCGCGCGCGTTAACCTAAGAGACTGAGCCGGCGAGAGGGCGGGGAACCCTCTGGGCTGCAAGCGTGCGGCAGAGTCCGTCGGACTTACGGATTCCGCCGGCTGTCCCATTGCCCCCGCCGGCAGCAGAGCGGAATCCCTCTGGGATGCGGAGTCCGCCGCCACGTGTGTTCCGGCGGCGGCTCCGTCATCCCTTACACAAGCTGATTCATCATTGCATTCCAGCGGTTCTGGAGGTGTGGCTAGCTTACAGGGACAAAAAGAGTGATTTGCATATCCAGCAGTGATGCATTGTGGGGTACATCATATGCTCACTCCACTCTGAATAATTTCAAATAGCTTCTGTTTTAAGAAGGCAAATTTCTTTATTGCTTAACATTGAGTCTATTTTGGTCCTTTTTAGGCCCATTACACACTCCTAGGGGTTCTGGTTCACCATGAGTTTTATAGGCAATCTGCAACTCATGGTAAAGGAGATCCCACAAACAGTGGCTGCAGTTAGTCTATTCACCACAAGATGGCGATCACACACACAGGAAATGATGTCAGACAGGAAGAAGAGAAGTTGCAGGAAGTGGAGAGGACACGTTGTTGGAAGAGGTAATTGTGTGAGTCTTGTTATAGACTAGCACATATATGGCTGCTGGGCATTGTACAGGATGTATTGCAGTGGGGAGATCAGTGCAGACATGGGCAAGTATGAGGATAGTAATAGTATGAATGAGCATAGACATTGTATGCAGCAATAACTGTATATAGGAGAGATGGGGAAGAGAGCATTAGTGTTAGATGGAATGTGAGCAGTCACACAGGGCTTTTCTCCTGTCTGACTCACAGTGCTTGGGAGCTGCAGCCACAGAAGGCACAGTCAGTAGCACCCCCTCCCCTCCTGGGCAATAAGCTGCATAATAAATGTATCACTAAACAGATGCTGCCTCCAGCCAGGATGTGCTCCCCACTCTGCACCCAGCTCTCTTACATACGGTGACTAGACCTCCCGCTTTAGCAGAGACACGTCCCGGATTTGGGGTTCCCTGTCCCAGGCTGCATGGGGTCCTGGGAAATGTCCTGCTTTTGGCTGCAGGATGTCCGGCCGCAGGACTCAGGCCTCCATCCAATGGGCTGTGCTGTGGAAAGTAGGCGCAGCCATCTGGTATCAACTTCGCCTCCCCAGCCTGCTTCCCCCTCAGCCCTGCCCTCCCTCCAATCAGTGCGGCCAACCCCGCCCAGCCTAACCGCACAGATCTCTGGGACAGGGAGGTGTTATTTTTTAATAGCCAATCCATACAGGAGAGCCCTTACTGATGTGCATGGCATCCACTGGCTGGTAAGAGTGGCATATAAGCTTCACAGCAGCCCGTGTTACCAGCACTGTCCCTCGGTGCCCCCTTCCCTATGTGTGTGTCCCTCTCTCCCTCAGCACTGTCCCTTAACATGTGTCCCTTTCCTCCTCCTCCTCTCCCACTCCCCAGTACCAACTCGTGTACCCCCCTCCCCCACCACAGTGTGTCCTTCCCTACCCCAACACTGTCCCTCTTTGGCTATCATTCATAAAGCATTCCCGTATGCGGAAATGCTGAAAACCGCCAATTTTACCGACCCCTCTTCGCATGAAAAGCGACCATTCCCATGCAGAGCGATACATTTCCGCCTTGTGCGGTGATTTTCTAGATTTATCTAGAAAAAGTAACAAAATGTCCATTCATAAAGATTAGAGCACAGCGGTATGCGGACGGGGATTAACGCTCCCTCGGCAGTAACGATAAGCATGCGGAATACATGCAACTAAATGGGACAGACCTCCCAAGCAGCAGCAGAGAGAGCAGCGCACGGAGGGACTCAGGCAGCTTCTCTGTTTCCGCAAGCCTACAGACAGCCTTTTCCAGAAAATCTCCACACTCGTATCGCAACAGGCAAACATTTTATGAATGACCACCCAGAAATCTAAAATACCGACAGCGGTGTTTTCCCGCACTGAATCTCCTTACCGACAGCACTTTTATGAATGATAGCCAATGTGTATGTGTCTCCCTCTTCTCTCCAGTGTGGTGACCCAACCCCCCCCCCCCCCTCCAGCATTGTCCCTCAGTGTGTGTTCCTCTGCTGCCCTTCTTGCAACCCCCCCCCCACCAATGAACCCTCTTGTGTGTGGTTTTAACCTTCCTCCCCACCCAGTCAGTTTCACCCTCCTCCCCACCTCCCCTTCCAGTCTGTCACCCTCCTCCCCTCCATTCAGTGTATTCCAAGTGTGTGTGTGTGTGTGTGTGTGTGTGTGTGTGTGTGTGTGTGTGTGTGTGTGTGTGTGTGTGTGTGTGTGTGTGTGTGTGTGTGTGTGTGTGTGTGTGTGTGTGTTGGTGGTGGTGGTGGTGGTGGTGGTGGTGGTAACATTTACTTAATTTTAACGTGTGGAGGGTAATGTTTGACCATTTGCTGCATTTCATGTGTCTGGAAGTAATGCTTGCCTCATTGTATATGTCGCGGGGAAAGTTTCCTGCATTTCATTTGACGGAGGAAACGGTTGTTGCATATCGTGTGTCGGAGGTAATGGTTCTTGCACTTTCGATATGTCAGAGGTTCTTGTATTTCATGTGTCGGGAAAACAATTATTGCATTTCATGTGTGGGAGGAAACGGTTAGGGTTGATGGTCATAGTTGGCTACATTTGCTACTTTGGGGCTATTGTTGCAGAATTTGGCATTTTGGGGGCTTATTATTACTAAATGATATGCTTATAAATAGCATCATGCACTTTCTGCAGCTTTATCATCTGCACATCAATGATGCAAATCTCCCATTTCATCACGTTATGTCAAAAACACCTCTTTCTTATGTGTTTGGGGAACTTTGTCCCCAAAAAATAAATGCTCCAACTTTTACTGCCTGATGAAGCAGGGTCACGCCCGTGAAATGCGTTGCACAATAACTGGAAGTGTGTAAATACAATTTTCTGTGACTGTTCAGATCAACAGTTCTGTTTGTCTGCTTGGAGGAGGTAAGTCCACCACTACCTCCTCTATACATGTATATTTGTAAGATTTGTAGTCCTTTTTATCCTGTTGGCACCTCTGTTTGTTCTTGTACAATATCTGAGTCCACCCTTGGTGTGTGTGTGTGGGGGGGGGGTGTAACCCCCTTTTCTTTATCTATGGAGAGTGACTTCTTAATCCTGAGTGGGGACAGGTCTAATCTCCCCACCTGCCTTTACAGTGGTTACCTTTGTGGCGACCCGGGTGTGTGAGTATTCTTTTACTTACTCTGCATATTCATCCTTTGCCAGTACTTACTACACTATATTGGCTCTCTGTGTCCTCTCTTTGCAATTACCCTTAGGGTCACTTGCCTAACTTTTGGGAGGAAACTCTGGCTCGCTGCCTCACTGTTACAGTATAGTTGGCTCCGCCCATGTGATGTCATGGTCACACCCATTTTTTGGCATGGAGCATGCCGAGCATAACACACACCCCCGCCAGGCAACTGTTATTGCTTAAAGTGAATGGGAACCACATTGTTTAAAAAATGAAGCAAATACTTACCTAAGGAGAGGGAAGGCTCTGGGTCATATAGAGCCTTCCGTCTCCTCTCTCGGTGCCCTCTATCCTGTGCTGGCTTCCCCCCGTTTCAATCCCCCGCTGAAAGGTTATTTGGAAGTCTTCGGGAGCCGTGTCCTCCCAAAGACGTGCGGCTCCATACTGCACAGGCGTGAGCGTGCAAGAGAGCGTGCTTGTGCAGGTGCAGTACAGGGCCGCCCTTCTTCAGGAGCACTCGGGCTCCCTGAAGACTTCTGAAGCCTCCTTTGGCCGGATAAAGCAGTATTTGACTAATTTAGTCAAATACTGCTACCGGGCGAGCCAGCACTGGACCGAGGGGACCAGGAGAGGAGCGGGGAGGCTCTATAGGACCCAGAGCCTTCCACCGCCTTGTGTAAGTATCTGTCTCATTTTTTTAAATGCGGTTCCCATTCACTTTAAAAGGAGATAAATGTGGCAGCCTCCATATCCCTCTCACTACAGTTGTCCTTTAAGGCTTTGTGGTTGGTGTCCCCTCATCTCTTCTATTACACGTGAGCACTTTACTTGTCATTCTGTATTGCTGCTATTGCACGGTGCACGTTACATTATAGACATTTATCTCTACCATTATTGCTATTTACCCCTTCTGGGGCGGCTTGTGACACTTGTTCACCTCATTTGCTGATTTTTTTCTGGATTTTCTCCCTTGCATCTTTTGATTTGTCATTTTTTGAGCAATATTGATTATTTTTTATTGATGTTTATCACGTGTGATTTGTTTACATTGCATATATAACACTTTGGATGAGGAGGACCTGTGATTTTGTATTTTGATTACTGATTTAGGACACCACTCATTTCACCTTTCCTGATTTTTCATTGCTTATAATTGGGTTGGATTTTAATAAAGATTTATTAAAGGTAATAAAGATTTTTTTGGATTTATTGCTCTGGTCAGTGTGGTGCTGTACAGGGAACTTTCTCTTGTGTTGTGCTATTTGTGTTACCCCAGCACACTCTCTATCCTATTTATGTAAATGAATGATGTAACCTATATGGTGCTGGTCCGATCCTTCTGTTTCCTATATCCAGTACACTATCCAGCCGCTGCTCCTAGTGCAGATTTCATTTATAGTGGACCTGAACTCTTGCACAGGACAGGAGGAAAACATACAGAAATGTACCCTGTATGTATTAAGAGAGGTTAGCCTGTCTAACTCCCTCTCATCTGTGACTAATCACAAGTTGTAAGTTGATCTCTCAGCTGTGTCAGCTCAGGAATCTTCTCTGCACGGCAGAGCAGCTATTTTGACAACACAGGATGTTATCAATATGTCTGCTTCCATGAAAGCAGGAAGTTGGCATAATGCAGATGTATTGCAGGATTTGTATCAAGTGTAACAAATAAATGTTTTTCTCTAAAGGACCACTTGTAGTGAGAAGAATATGGGGGCAGCCATATTTATTTCCTGTTAAGCAATACCAGTTGCCTGGCAGCCCTGCTGATCTATTTGGCTGCAGATTCTGACTATAATGCCAGAAACACCTGATCTGCTGCATGCTTGTTCAGTGTCTGGGGGTAAAAGTATCAGAGGCAGAGGATCAGCAGGATGCCAGGCAACTGGTATTGTGTAACAGGAAATAAATATGGCAGCCTCCATATCCCTCTCGCTTCAGTTCATTCATGCACTTCACAAAGGCCTGTGTGCCGAAACATTCTGCTTTTATACTGTGATACAAGAAAAATGTGAGCTTTTATAGCCTTTAACCACTTCAGGATTTGGCGTACGCTTAACTACGCCCCTGAATCCTGAAGTGGATGCCATGGAAACGGCCGCTCGTATGAGCGGCCGTTCCATGTCAGTTCACGGAGCGTGTCTCCGTGAACACCCTGCGAGCCGCCGATCGCAGCTCGCAGGGTAAATGTAAACACACGGGGAAGATCTTCCCCGGTGTTTACATGTAAACGGCGCCGCTGTGCAGCAGCGCCGTGGCAGAGATCGGCGATCCCCGGCCTCTGATTGGCCGGGGACCGCCGGCACCTGATAGGCTGAAGCCTATCCTATCCGGCGCAGGACGGAACTCCGTCCTGCGCCGCTCACACGGGGAGGGAGAGGGAGGGAGAGGGAAGGAGGCCAGGAAGCGCTGCGGAGGGGGGCTTTGAAGAGCCCCCCCGCAAGCGCAGGCAGCCGGCGGCGATCAGACCCCCCCAGCAGGACATCCCCCTAGTGGGGAAAAAAGGGGGGAAGCCTGATCGCCCTGGCTGCCAGCTGATCGGTGCTGCGGGCTGGAGAGCCCACGCAGCACCGATCAGGCAACCCCCCCCCCCTGGCACAGAAGTGGTTAAATCCAGATCTAGACTCTGTTGTTTTTGATTTTATGTATGTTTCCTGCACCTTTTCAGGGCCCGGGTGCTGACTGGGCAACTCACTAGTGTTTTTTAATTTATGCTGTGGTTGAGCAACTGGGCGAATTTATCAACTCCCCACCCCAATAATGCCATTTCTTTACCAGTATAGCCCCTGCCCCTCCCCCCCGTGTCCCCCAGCATTGCCATTATCCTCCAGTATGCAATGTCCCCCAGTAATGACATTTCTTACCCCAGTATAGCCATTTCCCCCCTGTGCCCCCCAGCATTGCCATTATCCTCCAGTATGTAATGTCCCCCACCTCAGTAATGACATTTCTTACCCCAGTATAGCCATGTCCTCCCTGTGTCCCCCAGCATTGCCATTATCCTCCAGTATGTAATGTCCCCCACCTCAGTAATGACATTTCTTACCCCAGTATAGCCATGTCCCCCCTGTGCCCCCCAGCATTGCCATTATCCTCCAGTATGTAATGTCCCCCACCTCAGTAATGGCATTTCTTACCCCAGTATAGCCATGTCCCCCCTGTGTCCCTCTGCATTGCCATTCTCCTCCAGTATGTAATGTCCCTCACCCCAGTAATGCCATTTCTTTCCCAGTATAGCCATGTCCCCCCTATGTCCCCCAGCATTGCCATTATCCTCCAGTATGTAATGTCCCCCACCCCAGTAATGCTATTTCTCCCCCAGTATAGCCATGTCCTCCCTGTGTCCCCTAGCATTACCATTCTCCTCCAAATATGTATTGTCCTCCACCCCAGTAATGCCATTTCTCCCCCAGTATAGCCATGTCCCCCTGAGTCCCCCAGCATTGCTATTATCCTCCAGTATGTAATGTCCCCCACCCCAATAATGCCATTTCTCCCCCAGTATAGCCCTGTCCTCCTGTGTCCCTTAGCATCGCCATTATCCTCCAGTATGTAATGTCCCCCACCCCAGTAATGCCATTTCTCCCCCAGTATAGCCATGTCCTCCCTGTGTCTCCCAGCATTGCCATTATCCTCCAGTATGTAATGTCCCCCACCCCAGTAATGCTATTTCTCCCCCAGTATAGCCATGTCCTCCTGTGTCCCTTAGCATTGCCATTATCCTCCAGTATGTAATGTCCCCCACCCCAGTAATGCCATTTCTTTCCCAGTATAGCCATGCCCACACTCCAGTATTGCTCCCTTCCCCCACCTCCATGCAGAGTAGTAATAGGAGGGATTACATTGGTTTATAGCTAGCTGTCACAGTGTGCTCCAGTCCTCTGCTCCCATTAGCCTCAGTCTCTGCCTCTCCTCATATCCTCATCCATCTACCACTACCAGCACTGCTGTAACATCACAGGAATGGTAACAGTGGGAGGTGGATGTGAGGAGAGAAGGCCAGCTGGAGAGGAGGCAGAGGGAACACAGGACTGCAGCACGCTGTGAGTACAGTGCACAGGTAGCTATAAACCAGCTTATTATGCTTTCCTGCAATACTCTGCATGGCCCCACCACCCACAAGTGACAGCAATGGGGAGTGCTGGGGGGGGGGGGGGGTCCAGTATTGTCAGTTTTACCACTGACAGCAGTATAACCTAGATTATTCCTCCCTTATATATCTAAAGGCAGCAGCATCGTTTATGGATCACATGACCAAATCACTGAGGATGGACGAGGACCAGAGTCACATGACCGAGAGGATATTCAACCTCACACTGGAGGTCATCTGTCTGCTGACTGGAGAGGTGAGGAGAATTCTGGGAGGTCACATGACATCACTCTTATCTCTATTAATAAAACACACAGCTAACTGGAGAGGTGAGAAAGGGTTCTGAGAGATTATGTGACATTAATGTTGGTCTTTCCATATAGAGTTTTCCTCCAGTGAAGTTTGGTGATCATGTGACCATCACAGTGCCCCCACCTCACTTCCTGATATATGAGCAATACAACAAGCAGAAGATTCTGGAAATCACCAGGAAGATGATGGAGCTTCTGACAGGAGAGGTGAGCGGTGCTGGGAATTATGGGACATTATCCAGTAACAGCAAGGGGTGTGTTTTAGTGGTAACTGTATCATTGTGTGTGTCAGGTTCCTATGAGATGTCAGGATGTCACCGTCTATTTCTCCATGGAGGAGTGGCAGTATATAGAAAGACACCAGGACCTCTACAAGGACGCCATGATGGAGAATCAGCCGCCCCTCACATCACCGAGTAAGAGGAGATTCTTAATTTCGTGTAATGGAGAAAGCAGTGCTTGGGGTCCTCCTAGATCCCCCTCATCAGATAAACACAAACAGACAATGACCTCAATTCAGTAAGGGCTGTTTAGCATAAAAAAGAGGTTGGAGAAATACCACATTCTGTATTGTAGACTTTTTTTTCCAAGTGCAGTAAGATTGTCACACATGCGGTAATAGGTAATTCACTGAGAAATGTTGCTTCAGTTCAGTAAGACCTGCTCGGTAATGCAGAAGTCTCACAGCTGTGGAGGAAGTCTCTGCAGCAGGCTGAGGTTCTCTCCTACAAGTGTCTGCATAACCCATTCCTGTGTGACAGCTTACTAGAGAGTAAAGGGCTTCCTGCATCCCTTTAGATGTGTATGCATGCCACTAAAGGGCCTCTTCTGTGTACCAGTATATAGATCTGCATGGCTAAAGGGATACAGGGAAGCCTCTGTAAATGTCTCCTGCTGTTCTATTTAGTTTATCTTTTTGATAACCCACCCGGAAGTGCATCTGATCAAATGAGGTGAGTAGCAGGACCAGGTAACTCTTCCTATTGGCTTTCTCTGTAGTCTGTCAATTTTACCACATGCTGATTTCTAGTTATTGACAGGTCCAGCCAGATCTTAAAAAAAACCAACATTTTATTTGTTTTACCGAATGATTTTTTTGAGGTATTCACCGCACAACCCTGTAATTTACCTCACTAGTCTGTAATATTTACTTTTCAATGTGGTGACACTTAGTTAATTGAGCCCATAGTATTCAGTCATGGTGTGTGTTTCCTACAGATGGATCCAGTAATCAATACCCACCTGAAAGATGTACAGGTCCTCTTTATTCCCAGGATTGTCTACAGGAAGATCCCACCACCCCCCGCCATTATCAGGTAGGTGGAACTGAGTGTCATTAGAGACACCAAACTATGTGGCATTGTTTCCTGTTGTCTCTGCTGTTATCTGTGTTCACTTTATAAAGTGCTTCTTATTTTGTGTGATTAGGGTGGAGAACTGATACATGTAAGTGCTGTGGTTAAAGAGGAAGAAGAAGAGACGTATGTGAGGAGTGATCAGCAGTCTATGGAGGAGGGTGACATGATGGGGACAAGAAAAGAGGAAGAAGAGGAGACATATGTGAGGAGTGATCAGCAGTCTATGGAGGAGGGCGACATGAGGACAAGTACAGAGGAAGAAGAGACGTATGTGAGGAATGATCAGCAGTCTATGGAGGAGGGTGACATGATGAGGACAAGAAAAGAGGAAGAAGAAGAGACATATGTGAGGAATGATCAGCGGTCTATGGAGGAGGGTGACATGATGAGGACAAGTAAAGATGAAGAAGAAGAGACGTATGTGAGGAGTGATCAGCAGTCTATGGAGGAGGGAGACATGATGAGAGGATCTAAGGAGGAAGACATTATTCCTGAGATGAACACAGGTAAATGATAAATGATAGATATTATCCTTATTATTAGCCTTATTACACTGAGTAACAGATATGTCCCTGCTGAGCACAGTACAGATCATCTTCCTCTCAGTATGTGCGGTAATATTACAACAATTGCATGAATCTGCCCCTTTGATACAATGTAAAGCAGTCAGTGTGCAGCGGAGGAGATTGTGTCTCAGAAGTTCAGCAGAATAGGTGCCGTATCTATTCCTGACTCTTTCCTCTCTCACTTCAATTCTACAGTTACTAATTACATGCTATAAAACACAAACTTCACTAACGCGCAACTAAACTACTGTTAGGAGCGCTAATAGAGCAGCGCAACTTATTTCCTCTGTGCGTAGGGACTGCTTTTGTGAAATATTGCAGGAGCAATACATCACTATCATGCGGAAAATCAAGGCAGCGCCCATTGCCAAGTAACGTACTCTATGCTGCCACTAGCGCGTGTAGCGTGCACAGAGGAAATAGTAAATGTGCTCATAACAGTAGTTTAGTCGCACTATTTTGCAGTGCTATAGTTAGTGAATCAACCCCACTGTATTTTATAGCATGTAAATAGTGACTGCTGAATTGAAGTGAGGGAGTCGGGAATAGATACGGCACCTATTCTGCTGAACTTCTGAGACACAATCTCCTCCCCAGTTCTCCCTGAATGTCGCTGTTGCCCATCCTCTAATGGCCAATCTCCCTGCTTCTTTTACATTAAAATAAAGATAAAGTTTTAAATAACTGTTAAACCTTCCTAACCCCGCCTTCCCCGCCTTCCCCTAATCAGGCAGTCCTTGTTGTATATGTGGATGAGGTCAGCCAGATTCTCTGCTCTGCATGGCCTGACCTATATTCATCATGGGATATTATGTTAGTGGCTTGTATAATTAGCTGCTGCAGCAGGACTTGTAATTCCATTAGGAATAGCGGCCGTGTTGTTTGGCCTCGCTCTCCCTGACCTCCCCACACTGTAATCTTGGATTGCAGGTTACTATTACAGTAACGCACTTTCTCCAACTAGAGCAGACATAGCCCCGCCCCCTTGTCATAGCCTCCGAAGAAGCGCTTGTATGTGAAACTGCCGTCAGGTTTCCAGCAACCAGCACCCACCATTATCCACCCCCGCACCGCTACGTGTTTAGTCTCTTCTTATGGACTGTGAGGTGATGATGTAACACACAGCCTACTTGTCTGCACATTGCCAAATAAAGGAAGTTGTACAGCAGTGCCGACCATCCTCTTTCCTTTCATCCCTAATGATAATTGTTCCTCCCCTCAGAATTCTCTAACAGGAAGTGATGATGTTTCTCTATTTGCAGGGCGGAGTCCCGGCATCAGGAACCTCTCAAAGACTCGTGTCTCTGTATCCACAGACTGTACAACGGATGATGATGTCACTGGACAAGAGTCCCCTGCAGATATCCTGGTGACCCCAAATATTCCCCCAGACTCATCTCACCTGTCTAACCCTGAGGGGCCTCCTACCCAGCACAGCTCTCCCCCTGCTGGAGGGTCTTATTCCTGTTCAACGTGTGGGAAATGTTATAAGTGGAAATCAAATCTTCTCAGACATGAGAGATCTCACACTGGTAAGAATCCCTATTCATGTTCTGAACGTGGGAAATGTTTTGGTCATAAAGTAAGTCTTAACAGTCATGAGAGTTCTCACACTGGTCAGAAGCCTTATTCATGTACTGAGTGTGGGAAACGTTTTGGGAGTAAATCACAACCTGTCAGGCATGAGAGATCCCACACTGGTGAGAAGCCCTATTCATGTGCTGAGTGTGGGAAATGTTTTGGGTGTAAATCAAATCTTGTCGTACATGAGAGATCTCACACTGGTGAGAAGCCCTATTCATGTGCTGAGTGTGGGAAATGTTTCGCTCAAAAATCACATCTTGTCAAGCATGAGAGATTTCATAGTGGTGAGAAGCCCTATTCATGTGCTGAGTGTGGGAAATGTTTCGCTCAAAAATCACATCTTGTCAGGCATGAGAGATTTCATAGTGGTGATAATCCCTATTCATGTGCTGAGTGTGGGAAATGTTTTGCACGGAAATCAGACCTTGTTCAACATGAGAGATGTCACACTGGGGAGAAGCCCTATTCATGTGCTGTGTGTGGGAAATGTTTTGCATGGAAATCAAACCTTGTCCAACATGAGAGATCTCACACTGATGAGAAGCCCTATTCATGTGCTGAGTGTAGGAAATGTTTTGCGAGTAAATCATATCTTGTCAGGCATGAGATATGTCACACTGGTGAGAAGCCCTATTCATGTTCTGAGTGTGGGAAATGTTTTGCACGGAAATCAGACCTTGTCCAACATGACAGATCTCACACTGGTGAGAAGCCCTATTCATGTGGTGAGTGTGGGAAATGTTTTGTGAGTAAATCAATTCTTGTCAGGCATGAGAGATGTCACACTGGTGAGAAGCCCCATTCATGTTCTGAGTGTGGGAAATGTTTTTCACGGAAATCAGAACTTGTTCAACATGAGAGATCTCACACTGGTGAGACGCCCTATTCATGTGCTAAGTGTCGGAAATGTTTTCTGAGTAAATCAGCTCTTGTCAAACATGAGAGATCTTACTCTGGTGAGAAACCCTATTGATGTGCTGAGTGTGGGAAATCTTTTGCATGTAAATCAGTCCTTGTTCAACATAATAGATCTCACATCTGTGAAAAGTCCTATTCATGTGCCGAGTGTGGGAAATGTTTTTTTGCATAAGTCACAGCTTATCAGACACTTTAGTGTGGAAGATGTATTGGCCACAAATGTTCTGATGCACCTTGTTTTTCTCTTCTGTTTTTACCATATTTACACAGAATGCAGAGGATTTTTTTCATGCTACTCAGTGCATTGGTTTATAAAGTGTGAAAGTCCCTGAACTGAAGTGACATGATGAGATAAATATGGGTACATATAGTACTGAGCCTATTTAGAATTTGCTTTGTGTTCACTTTTCCAATGTAAGGGTTAATAAACCAGGTGCTTTATCTATACAAACGAGGAAGGAACTGCTGTCATATGCAGCCATGGCTCTCTTGAAGAGTAAATAAAAGCCCAAAACACTTTTATCTGGCTGAACAAACACTCCTGATTACACAAAAGTGCTGAAATGATCATTATTTGTTGTTGCTGGGAGCTGAATAAACCAGATTTTAACTCACACTGATTTCGCTGCTGTGCATAATTCAGAGTCAGGACACATTCCCTTAAAGTGAAAATAAGAATGTGAGACTCCAGGAAAGTTCTATATAACATTGTTATTTACCTGCTGTGAGCTGCAGATGTGGGGATATTAGAAGCTCCCATTAATCCAGACTGAACTGAGGAAAGGAGATTTCCCTCTCTCTGTGTCTCTGGTTTACAGTCAACAGCCCAAGTTCACCAGGAACTGTCCACCGGCGAACAGTTTGGGCCATCTCTACCAGTGACAGGTACAAACTCCATAGAGTGATTAGCGCTGTGGAAAAGATCATTTGATTATCTCTGCCACCTCTCAATCTCCACACAGCGAGGTCTAGGGCCACCAAGATCTCGTGTGACCCCTCCCACCCAGTCAACTGCTTCTTTGAGCTCCTCCCATTGGGCTGCCGTTATAGGACCATCTCCTCTAGAGCAAACATGCTTAGCAGCACCTTCAGGCTGTCGTCCTGCTGAAGTCTATCCCTCCCCTGCTGAACTCTATCCCTCCCCTTCTGAACCCGCCCTCCTGCTGAACGCTATCCCTCCCCTGCTGAGCCTGCCCTCCTGCTGAACTCTAGCCCTCCCCTGCTGAGCCTGCACTCCTGAATGCTATCCCTCCCCTGCTGAGCCTGCCCTTCTGCTGAACTCTAGCCCTCCTGAACGCTAGTCCTCCCCTGCTGAGCCCTCCCTCCTGCAGAACTCTATTCCTCCCCTGCTGAGCCCTCCCTCCTGCTGAACTCTATTCCTCCCCTGCTGAGCCCGCCCTCCTGCGGTAATCCTACCCCTCAGACAGCGGAGACTCCCCGCCACCCGCTCTAGTCCTCCAAACACCGCAGGGGTGCAGCACCCTCCTAGCACCTCTGTAGCGCAATATCGCCTGCCCAGGTGTATTATTACCCTCATGCTGTAAATGTTTTCCACCTACACTACTTGACTATTGTTCTTGGTTTTCTCTGCCAATGTCTGTTTATTTGTTGCCAATGCTAAAGCAGCGCAGCTTAATGACAGAAGAGTGAGGTAAGAAATCTCCAGCGCACTCTGTGCTGCGGTAGTGCTAACTTACACATGCTCCATTAGCTTAACGGGAGCGCCACTGAACCCGCCCTGAGCCCCTGGCTGCACAGGATGAGATCCCAGCACTTTGATTGGCCCAATAGGCTATTTGTCACATGACAGGAAGCCTATTGGGCCAAATAAACAGAAGCGCCCATTAAGTTAATGGAGCGTGCTTAAGCCTTTCGGGACCGGCTGCCTAACCCCCCTTCAGGACCAGGCATTTTTGCAGAAGGGGGGCGCTTTTGGGGGTTCAGGCAGCCGGATCCCTGTAAGGTCTCTCTGGGCTGTCTCCCCCCTTTGTGACCCGGTGTCCCCCCTTTAGCCAGCAGCCATCACTCACCTTCCAGGCTCCAGCGACGCGCCGCACTGGACCCCTCTGCTCTGGCCAGCATCTCTGCTTCTAATGCCGCTTAGTTCCGGGTCGCGGCTTGATGACGTCATCAAGCTGGGACTCGGTGTTGGTGTCTGAAGGAGCAGACATGTCGGCAAGAGCGGTGGAGAGCACCGAAGGTAACGGCAGGAAGGTGAGTGGATCCTCTTCTTCCCCCCCCTACCATCAAATTGATCATTACGGTCCAACAGCGATCGTAGTGATTATCAGCCTTACGTGATGGCTGCTGATCACTGAGGGGAGATGCCAGCTGTCATATGACAGCTTAATCTCCCCTCTCCAGTGCGCACGATTGCGTCAGGATGGTTCGTTAGCGCGGACATTGAATCATTGTCCAGTCAGGACAGTAGCACCACCTGCTGGACATAGATTCAACGTACGTCGGTCCCCGAAAATTTAAGCTTAAAGAACAAACCGCATAGTGATAGTAACAAATACAAGTATGCCTGGTATTTCAAGTATTTAAACAATTTGTTCACAGTGTTAGATATTGTAGGTAGGATTCAGAGTTTAACAAATTTATGGCAGATGGGAAAAAGCTGGTTTTCAGTCTGTTTGTGTGTATGCAGATTGATGCAAATGTCTTCCTGATGGAAGGAGCTCATACAAGGCATTTCTGGGGTGAGCGTTGTCCTTTGATGTTTTTGGCCCTTCTCATACAGCGAGTCTTATAGTTATCCAGAAGTCTCAGCAACCAGAAGGAAAAATTCTGACCTTGCTGGATACATAAATCTTGTTTTACAGTTCTTTATGCAGTAATAATCCTCTGTTACATTAAGGTAAGTCTGTCTTTTGTCTTAATTTTTTCTTTTTAACTACAGTATTTCAACATTAATACTCAGTTTGATATATAGTGTGGGGTATAGTACTGTTGTTGTTTTTTTTTTTAGCTAGGCCTATTTTTGACATTGACCCTCAATCAACCAGACCTACACTTATCCAGCATTTGCCAATCCCCGTCAGTGCCGGATAATGGGGGTTTTACTGCACAAGAGTTCCAGTGATGGTAGTTCAGTGCCAATAATGACTTCTGCTGTTTTTACAGCTCGCTGCAGGGCTTCTCTGGCAGCCTTGGTGCAGCTGGTGTACCAGGCCGGCATGCAGTTGGTCAGACCGCTTTCTATAGGGCATCTGTAGTAATTAACCAGCAGCTTCTGTGGAAGGTTAGCGCTCCTTAGTTTTCTCATAAAGTAGAGGCACTGTTGTGCTTTGCCAGTTACAGCTAAAGCATTGTCAGCCCAGGAGAGGACTATTGCACTGGCCACAGGGCATCTGGGTGTCACTGCAGTACATTGAGGCTCGGGCCTCTTCTGCTTTACACCTCGGTGGTAGCAGAGACTATAAAATCCAGGGGCATCTATGTGGACACCATTACACTGCTACACACCTGCTGCATTGTGATAATCACATAGGTGGTGCATTGCAGTGTGGCAAACCTCGGCTGTTATGCTACAAAGACACACTGTGACCAGAGCCTGACTGTATACTGTAAGCAGATCTATACATGTAATGGTATGTGTGCCACATTCTGCACACTCACTTACTTCAATTCAGCAGACAATGCACAGAAATGCATGTATAGTTGTGGCTGTGCGAGGAAAGATCCCCCCTCCCCATCCAGAGAGGAGCAGTATGCATGGCAGACCTCTGTGTACCCCCCATGTGCGGAGTGATGTTGGCCCATCTTGTGTTGTTAGCCATGGCATATATTGGTGGCAATGGCAGACCTCTGTGTGTCCCCCTCCCCTGTGCATAATGTGCTGTACCAGATACTGATGTGATTGTGCCACCCCTGAGTCTACCAGCCATGCAATATATGTATTTAGGCTGAGCAGGAATGGCTGCGTGTCCCCCGCTATGTGCACTGTGTCCCGTATTGTGTGCAGCTGATTACAGTAATGCCCATTAGATAAAGGCTTACCACCATGC
Source organism: Hyperolius riggenbachi (assembly GCF_040937935.1). Lineage (NCBI taxonomy): Eukaryota > Metazoa > Chordata > Amphibia > Anura > Hyperoliidae > Hyperolius > Hyperolius riggenbachi. The sequence goes on from NC_090655.1 coordinate 277,576,798, forward strand.
TGCTGCCCACCAGAACAGAATGTAAGGCAGACAGCTCCTCTGTGTCCCTGCACCCTGAGTGTCCCCGGCATAAGCAGAGCGCTGTGTGTCCCCCGCTATGTGCACTGTGTCCTGTATTGTGTGCAGCTGATTACAGTAATGCCCATTAGATAAAGGTTTACCACCATGCTGCTGCCCACCAGAACAGAATGTAAGGCAGACAGCTCCTCTGTGTCCCTGCACCCCGAGTGTCCCCGGCATAAGCAGAGCACTGTGTGTCCCCCGCTATGTGCACTGTGTCCCGTATTGTGTGCAGCTGATTACGGTAATGCCCATTAGATAAAGGCTTACCACCATGCTGCCGCCCACCAGAACAGAATGTAAGGCAGACAGCTCCTCTGTGTCCCTGTACCCCGAGTGTCCCCGGCATAAGCAGAGCGCTGTGTGTCCCCCGCTATGTGTACTGTGTCCTGTATTGTGTGCAGCTGATTACAGTAATGCCCATTAGATAAAGGCTTACCACCATGCTGCCGCCCACCAGAACAGAATGTAAGGCAGACAGCTCCTCTGTGTCCCTGTACCCCGAGTGTCCCCGGCATAAGCAGAGCGCTGTGTGTCCCCCGCTATGTGTACTGTGTCCTGTATTGTGTGCAGCTGATTACAGTAATGCCCATTAGATAAAGGCTTACCACCATGCTGCTGCCCACCAGAACAGAATGTAAGGCAGACAGCTCCTCTGTGTTCCTGCACCCCGAGTGTCCCCGGCATAAGCAGAGCGCTGTGTGTCCCCCGCTATGTGCACTGTGTCCCGTATTGTGTGCAGCTGATTACAGTAATGCCCATTAGATAAAGGCTTACCACCATGCTGCCGCCCACCAGAACAGAATGTAAGGCAGACAGCTCCTCTGTGTCCCTGCACCCCGAGTGTCCCCGGCATAAGCAGAGCACTGTGTGCTTCTTTTGCTTACAGAGCTCAACATGAGCATTCCTCTGTAGCTTGTCAGTTGCGCATCCTCTGTAGCTTGTCAGTTGCGCATCCTCTGTAGCTTGTCAGTTGCGCATCCTCTGTAGCTTGTCAGTTGCGCATCCTCTGTAGCTTGTCAGTTGCGCATCCTCTGTAGCTTGTCAGTTGCGCATCCTCTGTAGCTTGTCAGTTGCGCATCCTCTGTAGCTTGTCAGTTGCGCATCCTCTGTAGCTTGTCAGTTGCGCATCCTCTGTAGCTTGTCAGTTGCGCATCCTCTGTAGCTTGTCAGTTGCGCATCCTCTGTAGCTTGTCAGTTGCGCATCCTCTGTAGCTTGTCAGTTGCACATCCTCTGTAGCTTGTGAGTTGCGCATCCTCCGAAGCTTTTCAGTTGCGCATCCTCCGAAGCTTTTCAGTTGTGCATCCTCCATAGCTTGTCAGTAGCACTCTCTCTTTGCTACCATTAATTGAGGCAACTGGAATCCCCAACTAACTGGCATGCCTGAGGGATAACGGGGACTTTGTTTTTAGGGTGTTTGCAGTCTCTTAAATACTTACTGAGCCTCCAGCGACGTCTAGCAGTCTTCCTCTTGCTCCTAGCTGCTTCCAGCGTCCGTGCACACAAGTCTGCATGTCACGTGACCCGATGCAGGTCAGGTGACATGCTGGCTTCCATGCACAGGGGAAGCTGGAAAGCCACTAGGAGCCCGCTAGGAGCAAGAGGAAGGCTGCAAGACATAGCTGGAGGCTCGGGGAATATTTGGGGGGGAGGGGTTGTGCTTTGTAGGCCGGTTGCTCAAGCAACAGGTAAGCACATGTATCCCACATCAGGTGATCCCCGCTGGTGCCGGAAACTGGGGACTGTGCTGTGTGTGCATCTGCAGCAATTACCCCTAATAATCTGATAATTTACAATGTCACAATTTGGAGAATGTATGAAGTAAAATTAAAGGACAACTGTAACAAGGGGGATATGGAGGCTGCCATATTTATTTCCTTTTAAGCAATACCAGTTGCCTGGCTATTCTGCTGATCCTTTGCCTCTAATACTTTCAGCCATAGACCCGGAACAAGCATTCAGCAGATCAGGTGTTTCTGACATTGTCACATCTGACTGGATTAGCTGCATGCTTGTTTCTGGTGTGATTCAGACACTACTGCAGCCAAATAGATAAGCAAGGCAGCCAGGCAACTGTTATTGTTTAAAAGGAAATAAATATGGCAGCCTCCATATTCTTCTCATTACACTTGTCCTTTAACTAATAATTGTCACCCATCACCAAAATACCCTAAAAAGCCACCATTTTTGAACTCTTTAGTATGAAAGGCCTAGCAGGCTAGCTTATTATTATCATTTTCAAATATTAGGCAGCGCTCCACATGAAGTGGAGCACTGCCTAATATTTGAAAACTGTTTGAAGAAGGGCTTGGCTACACCCATTTAGAGGCGCAGACACATAAGAACTTTTTTACTCAGTAACTATAACTTTTTTCCCCATCAGAAGGGAACTGGACTATATCATTAGTGTACTTGCAGTGCCGTTTAAAGACATATATATTATTATCATTTAGCTGAGGGATTAACTACCTTCCACAGCGATCCCAACATCCAAGAGAGGTTGATCTGCATTTATTCTTGGTGACTTTATTGACTATAAGCAAGGGCAGGGCTCTCTCACCCTTTTATGTCTAGGAATGTACCATATTTTATGGACTATAAGATGCTCCTGACCATAAGATGCAGCTAGGTTTAGGGGACTTAAACTAGGAGAAAAAAAATATACTAAGCCTGGCGCATCCATGGTGAAGGGGTATCTTGTGGATTATGCCCCCTTGTGTCTCCCTGTGTCCCCCTCTGTCCTCCTCTGTCCCCCTTGTGTCTGCCTCTGTCCCCCTTGTGTCTGCCTCTGTCCTTCCTGTGTCCTCCTCTACGCCCCTTTATGTCCCCCTGTGTCCTCCATTTGTCCCCGTGTCGTCCTCTGCATGGGCACAGTACAGGGAGTCTCTGCCATTGCGGCGGGTTAGAGGTTGGTATTGGCAGCGTTCACAAGTCAGGAACTCACTACATTTAGACTATAAGACGCATTGACCTTCCCCTCCCCCCTGTTTTGGGGGAGAAAAGGTAAGACTTATAGTTCAAAATATACAGTATTATACATTTTATTCATTATGTAACAATTGTCACTGTAATTACCAGATCTATATTTTCTATTGATTCTGTGTTTTGTTACCAATTCTGCATTGTGTATATTGGTGTTGTATACCATTTGTCTGTATTATTATGTACCCCATGCTTGTTTCTTACTTTACTTAATAAAGCAATAATAATAAACAAGACTGCACTTTTTTAGCGTTGTTAGACAAACATAACACTAAACTGGAGGTGATATTCCACCATGATCAAGGAGCTCTATAAGAGGTGGAACACAAATACAATCAGGTGAGTTCCAGTCTGACCTGGTGGGAAAGGTTTCCATGTTCCAGGGATCCTCAGACTGGGCCTCTGCGGCTTACAACTTCTTTTCTGCACCCCCTGATGGTCATGATGGAGATTACAATCAGATGCATCATTACACAGGGGAGTTTGTGTTTAAAACTACTCAAACAAATCCACATGGTTAGAAGGTTAGCATATAATGGTATGGTTAACTTTAACATATAAAGGTTAGTTTTTTTTTTCTCAAACTTCAGGCAGTAATTATGAAGAGGAGCTGGTTGTTTAAATGTGTTTTTTTTAGAAGACCCCTGTCACTGGTTCTCTGCTGTGTCAATAAAATCAAGTTTCACTTTTCCATGAGAATGCAAGTGTGCAAGTGTTACGCATGTGACAGGAATGCTGCTGAGCAGATGGGTGACATCAGCCTAGAAGTTAGGGCATCACAGAAAGCCAGGATAAAGGAGGCCGAGAGGTCTTGTGCTCTCTCTCTCTCCCCCGGTGCACAAACACCTAATTAAGGGAGAGTGTGTGAGCATGGAAAGGTGACACATAACATGGAAAACACACTCATATGGACTGTCTAACCAAAGGTAGAGCTTAAAGGTTAAATATAAATACAAACATGTGTAAGAATTCTGCATATGTCTTCTCGGAGGATTTTAGGTATCTGCAGAGTTCTTGCCATGTAAATCCCTCAGAAAACTGTATTCAGAGTTCTACCTTAAGATTTATTCTAGAGAAACATATTTCTGATCATTCTAGTACATCATGCTTTGTGGAAGGCCATGGAGCTTTATCTTCTCTAATGTACAGACAGCCCGACACCGTCCAACACTAGGAGTGTAAACAAATCACAACATGAAAATAAACACAAGTTTCCCAGAATCCGGAAGAACTCCAATTATGGCCTGAAGTTCCTGGACCTGTGTAGTAGGTATGCTGCCCATCACATTCTCATGGAAGCTAATAGAAAGCTCCGGATGTGATGGACAGCTGGCCCACAGCCCACCCATTGTTAAGCTGGAGAGTTTTCTGTATATAAGATGTAGCGGCGGCGGCTCTTCCACGCTTTCTCACACCGTGGTTTATAGGTGGGGAGAATGGTATTCGCTTGACAGCTACTTAGATCTGATGGACGTTCTGCTTATCTGTATTTTATGACTTGCTGCTTCTGTAACCAAGGCTGAGCAGTGCATTGTGACCTAGGCAATAAATCTTTAATGGCCTCAGAGTGTCTCTGGTCTGTGTATACAGCTGCAGCTGTGTGATGGTCCAGCTGATACAAGAGGAAGTGCAGTCTCCTCAGATGATCGCTGGTGCCGTGATTACCAAGGGCAACCACCTAATCAGTTTTTATCAGAAATATCCCCCTCCCTCTGAAAAAAGTACTACAAAAACTACAATGGGCACATGAGGAAAGCGCAGTGCAGTCAAAAGTACAATGAAAATCTTGAAAGCACACCAGAGATGATTTGCTCCTCCCATTATTCTACATCCGAGCTGTCACCCGTCCAGTCACCTGATTCCAGGACACTTTCCATAAGCTCAGTAATGGTGGAGGGAGGAGAGGACTTCCATGTCCCGGCTACCAGTCTGTCAGCTGCTGTGAGGAGGAGCACAGCCAGAAGAGAATGGGAGTCCCAGGAGAGATATGGAGGGATTAACATGAGATGAGTCTCTATGTAAAACTGTGATCCTAGCCTAATACAAGCTCTATACTGGCTCCACTGTCCATGTTACAGATGAGGCTCCCAATCATTGCCCCAATAATGGAGTGTTGATATGGGCCTAGTACATGTAGGTGTAAGCATCATTAGGCACCCGATACTATAACCAGGTAAGGTGTTTATTATGGTTAGCTGGCCCCTGTGTAATTAACACATCTAGAAGGGCTGGGGTGTGCAGCCTGGATAGCAGCCCCAATATGTTCATTGGTTTTCTACAAAGTATGACTATGATTATTATAGTGATTAGGTTGTGATCTCCGCTGAGGACAGCCAGTGACATGACTATGTGCTCTGTAATGTGCTGCAGAATATGTCAATGCTATATACATATATAATAATAATATGGTAGGACATTAGACTATGACTATGGTAGGATTAGATTATGAGCTCCTCTGAGGACAGTCAGTGACATGGCTATGTGCTTTGTAATGTGCTGCAGAAGATGTCAGTGCTATATAAATACATAATAATATGGTAGGACATTAGACTATGACTATGGTAAGATTAAATTGTGAGCTCCTCTGAGGACAGTCAGTGACATGACTAGGTACTCTGTAAAGTGCTGCAGAAGATGTCAGTGCTATATAAATACATAATAACAATATGGTAGGTGTCAGGCTTTTCTGGTCAACAACCACAGTTCAGACTGTATGCCCATATGACTGTCCCAGAGCCCAGCCCATAACACCTGCGCAATCTCCTACATAACACAATACTAACAATACCCTGCAGGCAGATGTAGCATACAGTCTGAAAGATAGCTAATCACCAGACAGAACCTGAATACTTGGCAATGCAAATTGGTCACACAATTCAGTCAATCCAGGCAGCAAGCAAAGCATAGTCCAGGTTCAAGGCAAGGTTGGCAACAGGAATCCAGCAGGTATAAGTGTGGCCAGTTCAAGGCAGTGGTTGGCAACAGGAGGTTAATCATGGTCAAGGTACAAGGCAATAGCAACAGGAATCAAGCAAGTGCTACCCAGCAACAAGGCAAAGCTAAATGCTATCACAGGCGATGACTGGGGGTGCTCACTAGGTTTAAATACTAGGACTAACCCATCAACATAAAGAAGAATTGAAAACAAACCAATAGTGATCCAGAGAGCATGAGTTACAGCTTACATCGGCAGAGCGCACATTGAGAATGCATCCTCCACCTATCCAATGAGGTCTGAGAGGCCTCCAGAAGTTGGAGCTATAGCCTGGGATGAGAAGCAGCATACCTGACAGTAGGACATTAAACTATGACTATAAAAGAGATTAGATTGTGAGCTCCTCTGAGGACAGTCAGTGGCCGTCGTTACTGTGCCAAGCCCGATTCTAACTTCTTTGACCTGGCAGGTACAATAGCACTGCAGTATTGTTCAGGAAGCCTTGAGAAGTACTCGCATTTCTGAGTACTGCCAAAGACTAGCACATCCGTAAGCCCAGAATCATGCGCTCATCTTAGTAAGTACTCAGGGGGTGAGTTATTGTAGATGTATCTGTAGATGAGGCTGTTGTGTAGCAACTAAAATTGATGATGATGATGACAATAGATTGTTTAGCTTGATGGGCAATCTGTAACTGAGGGGGTGTTCCAAGCCCTTCCCCATAGAGCAATATTAATCCATGCCATGCACTGAGGAGGATCTGCCAGTCTGTATTCATGTTGGATTATTGAGGCTCTGTAATATTAACACGCTGACTCATCATTGCATTCCAGCGGTTCTGGAGGTGTGGTTAGCATTCTGGGACAACAAATGGGTGATTTGCATATCCAGCAGTGATGCATTGTGGGGTACATCATATCCTCACTCTACTCTGAATAATTTCAAATAGCTTCTGTTTGAAGAAGGCAAATTTCTTTATTGCTTAACATTGAGTCTATTTTGGTCCTTTTTAGGCCCATTACACACTCCTAGGGGTTCTGTTCACCATGAGTTTTATAGGCAATCCGCAACTCTTAGTAAAGGAGATCCCACAAACAGTGGCTGCAGTTAGTCTATTCACCACAAGATGGCGATCACAAACAGGAAATGATGTAAGACAGGAAGAAGAGAAGTTGCAGGAAGTGGAGAGGACACGTTGTTGGAAGAGGTAATTGTGTGATTCTTGTTATATACTAGCACATATATGGCTGCTGGGCATTGTACAGGATGTATTGCAGTGGGGAGATCAGTGCAGACATGGGCAAGTATGAGGATAGTAATAGTATGAATGAGCATAGAGATTGTATGCAGCAATAACTGTATATAGGAGAGATGGGGAAGAGAGCATTAGTGTTAGATGGAATGTGAGCAGTCACACGGGGCTTTTCTCCTGTCTGACTCACAGTGCTTGGGAGCTGCAGCCACAGAAGGCACAGTCAGTAGCACCCCCTCCCCTCCTGGGCATTAAGCTGCATAATAAATATATCACTAAACAGATGCTGCCTCCACCCATCTCTCTTGCATACGGTGACTAGACCTCCCGCTTTAGCAGGGACACGTCCAGGATTTGGTGTCCCCTGTCCCAGGCTGCATGGGGTCCTGAGAAACGTCCCACTTTTGGCTGCGGGATGTCCCGGCCGCAGGACTCTGGCCTCCATCCAATGGACTGTGCTGTGAAAAGTAGGCGCAGCCACCTGGTCAACTTCGCCTCCCCAACCTGCTTCCCCCTCAGCCCTGCCCTCCCTTCAATTGGCACGGCTGCCCACCACATCAGCCCTGCCCTCCCTCCAATCAGTGCGGCCAACCCCGCCCAGCCTAACCGCACGGATCGCTGGGACAGGGAGGTGTTATTTTTGAATAGCCAATCAATACAGGAGAGACCTTACCGGTGTGTACTGCATCCACTCGCTGGTAAGAGTGGCATATAAGCTTTACAGCAGCCCGTGTCACCAGCACTGTCCCTCGGTGCCCCCTTCCCCATGTGTGTGTCCTTCTCTCCCCCAGCCCTGTCCCTCAACATGTACCCCTCCTCTCCCACTCCCCAGCACCAACTCGTGTACCCCCCTCTCTTCCACCACAGTGTGTCCTTCCCTACCCCAACACTGTCCCTCTTTGGCTATCATTCATAAAGCATTTCCGCATGCGGAAATGCTGAAAACCGCCAACTTTACCGACCACTAAGCAAAATCTTCATTATAAAGGCTCTTTCCGCATGAAAAGCTAACATTCCCGTGCAGAGCGATAAATTTCCGCCTTGTGCTGTGATTTTCTAGATTTATCTAGAAAAAGTAACAAAATGTCCATTCATAAAGATTAGAGCACAGCGGTATGCGGACGGGGATTACCGCTCCCTCCGCAGTAACGATAAGCATGCAGAATACATGTAACTAAATGGGACAGACCTCCTAAGCAGCAGCAGAGAGAGCAGCGCACGGAGAGACTCAGGCAGCTTCTCTGTTTCCGCAAACCTACCGCCAGTCTACCGACAGCCTTTTCCAGAAAATCTCCACACTCGTATCGCAACAGGCAAACATTTTATGAATGACCACCCAGAAATCTAAAATACCAACAACAGTGTTTTCCCGCACTGAATCTCCTTACCGACAGCACTTTTATAAATGATAGCCAATGTGTATGTGTCTCCCTCTTCTCTCCAGTGTGGTGACCCCTCCCCCCTCCAGCATTGTCCCTCAGTGTGTGTTCCTCTGCTGCCCTTCTTGCAACCCCCCCCCCCCCCCCCCAATGAACCCTCTTGTGTGTGATCTTCTCCTTCCTCCCCACCCAGTCAGTGTTACCCTCTTCCCCACCTCCCCTTCCAGTCAGTCACCCTCCTCCCCTCCATTCAGTGTATTCCAAGTGTGTGTGTGTGTGTGTGTGGTGGTGGTGGGGGGGGGGGGGGGTGGTGGTAACATTTACTTAATTTTAACATGTGGGGGGTAATGTTTTCCCATTTGCTGCATTTCATGTGTCTGGAAGTAATGCTTGCCTCATTGTATATGTCGCGGGGAAAGTTTCCTGCATTTCATTTGACGGAGGAAACGGTTGTTGCATATCATGTGTCGGAGGTAATGGTTCTTGCACTTTTGATATGTCAGAGGTCATGGTTCTTGTATTTCATGTGTCGGGAAAACAATTATTGCATTTCATGTGTGGGAGGAAACGGTTAGGGTTGATGGTCATAGTTGGCTGCATTTGCTACTTTGGGGTTATTGTTGCAGAATTTGGCATTTTGGGGGCTTATTATTACTAAATGATATGCTTATAAATAGCATCATGCAGTTTCTGCAGCTTTATCATCTGCACATCAATGATGCAAATCTCCCATTTCATCACATTATGTCAAAAACGCCTCTTTCTTATGTGTTTGGGGAACGTTGTCCCCAAAAAAGAAATGCTCCAACTTTTACTGCCTGATGAAGCAGGGTCAGGTCTGTGAAACGCGTTGCACAATAACTGGGAGTGTGTAAATACAATTTTCTGTGACTGTTCAGATTAACAGTTCTGTGTGTCTGCTTGGAGGAGGTAAGTCCACCACTACCTGCTCTATGCATATATATTTGTAAGATTTGTAGTCCTTTTTATCCTGTTGGCGCCTCTGTTTGTTCTTGTACAATATCTGAGCCCACCCTTGGTGGAGGGGTGTAACTCCTTTTTCTTTATCTATGGAGAGCGACTTCTTGATCCTGAGTGGGGACATGTCTAATCTCCCCACCTGCCATTACAGTGGTTACCTTTGTGGCGACCCGGGTGTGTGAGTATTCTTTTACTTACTCTGCATATTCATCCTTTGCCAGTTCTTACTACACTATATTGGCTCTCTGTGTCCTCACTCTGTAATTACCCTTAGGGTCACTTGTCTGACTTTTGGGAGGAAACTCTGGCTCGCTGCCTCACTGTTACAGTACAATTAGCTCCGCCCATGTGATGTCATGGTCACACCCATTTTTTGGCATGGAGCATGCCGAACATAACACACACCCCCCGCAGGCTATTGGTATTGCTTAAAGTGAATGGGAACCGCATTTAAAAAAAAAATGAAGCAAATACTTACCTAAGGAGAGGGAAGGCTCTGGGTCATATAGAGCCTTCCGTCTCCTCTCTCGGTGGCACTGGACCGAGGGGACCAGGAGAGGAGCGGGGAGGCTCTATAGGACCCAGAGCCTTCCCTCTCCTTGGGTAAGTATCTGTCTCATTTTTTTAAATGCGGTTCCCATTCACTTTAAAAGGAGATAAATATGACATCCTCAATATCCCTCTCACTACAGTTGTCCTTTAACCTCCCAGGCGGTACAATAAATCTGCCAGGGGGCAGCTCATCACTTTTTTGTAAAAAAAAAAAATTTTTTAAAGCATGTAGCTAGCCTACAAGCTTCCCCCCTCCCTTTGCTATCCCTCCCACCCCTCCGATCGCCGCCGGCACTTTTACCCTGCAGGGATGGGCTTCCCCGTCGCCATAGCAACGATCACGATGATGTCACCGACGTCGTGACGTCAGAGGGTGTTCCGATTCACACCTCAGCGCTGCCTGGCACTGATTGGCCAGGCAGCGGAAGGGGGGGGGGGGGCGGCGCGTTGGATAGCGGTGAATCGGCGGGGATCGTTATGCACAGGCAGCTAGAAAAGTGCTAGCTTCGTGTAGCAAAAAAGAAATGATGTACATCGGCCCAGCAGGGCCTGAGCGGCACCCTCCGGCGGCTTACCCCGTGTCACACACACGGGGTTACCGCCAAGGAGGTTAAGGCTTTGTGGTTGGTGTCCCCCTGATCTCTTCTATTACACGTGAGCACTTTCCTTGTCATTCTGTATTGCTGCTATTGCACGGTGCACGTTACATTATAGACATTTATCTCCACCATTATTGCTATTTACCCCTTCTGGGGCGGCTTGTGACACTTGTTCACCTGATTTGCTGATTTTATGCTGGAATTTCTCCCTTGCATCTTTTGATTTGTCATTCATTTTGCATTATTCATTTTCTTTTTATGTTTATCACCTGTGATTTGTTTACATTGCATATATAACACTTTGGATGAGGAGGACCTGTGATTTTGTATTTCGATTATTGATTTAGGACACCACTCGTTTCACTTTTCCTGATTTTCATTCATTGCTTTTAATTGGATCGGATTGTAATTTGATAATAAAGATTTTTTGGATTTATTGTAGTGATGGTCAAATAGATGCAAATAACTTTGAGTTGATGCAATTTTACCTCAGCAGAATATGATTGGTTCATTTTCAAGCTGCATATATTTGCATCAACTCAGTTATTTGCATCTACTAGAGCATCACTAATGTATTGTTGCGGTCAGTGTGGAGCTATACAGGGTACTTTCTCTTGTGTTGTGCTATTTGTGTTACCCCAGCACACTCTCTATCCTATTGATGTAAATGAATGATTTAACCTATATGGTGCTGGTCCGATCCTTCTGTTTCCTGTATCCAGTACACTATCCAGCCGCTGCTCCTAGTGCAGATTTCATTAAGGGCTAGTGCACACCGAGCGGCTTTTTGGGCGTTTTCAGATCCGCTTGCGGCTGCGGATCCGCTTGGGTAATGTATCTCAATGGGGTGGTGCACACCAGAGCGGGAGGCGTTTTGCAGAAACGCATACTCCCGGGGTGAGGCATTTTTTGGATTTCGGATGCGTTTCTGCCTCAATGTTAAGTATAGGAAAAATGCAAACCGCTCTGAAAAACGGCAGATCAGAGCGGTTTGCCAGGTGGTTTTGTTACAGAAGCTGTTCAGTAACAATGTGTATCTGAAATATGTTACACTGAAATCCGCAGCAGCAATCCGCAAAACGCCTCATACAAATAAAAAAAAAGCGTTTCAAAATCTGCTAGCATTTTGCGGATCTGCTAGCGGGTTTTGGTGTGCACCAGGCCTTAAAGTGGACCTGAACTCTTGCACAGGACAGAAGGAAAACATAGAGAAATGCACCCTGTATGTATTTAGAGAGTTTAGCCTGTCTAACTCTCCCTCATCTGTGACTAATCACAACTATAATTTGATCTCTCAGCTGTGTCAGCTCAGGAATCTTCTCTGCACGGCAGAGCAGCTAATTTCTAAACACAGGATGTTATCAATATGTCTGCTTCCATGAAAGCAGGAAGTTGGCACAATGCAGATTTATTGCAGGATTTGTATCAGGTGTAACAAATAAATGTTTTTCTCTAAAGGACCACTTGTAGTGAGAAGAATATGGGGGCTGCCATATTTATTTCCTGGTAAGCAATACCAGTTGCCCGGCAGCCCTGGTGATCTATTTGGCTGCAGATTCTGACTATAATGCCAGAAACCCCTGATCTGCTGCATGCTTGTTCAGTGTCTGGGGGTAAAAGTATTAGAGGCAGAGGATCAGCAGGATGCCAGGCAACTGGTATTGTGTAACAGGAAATAAATATGGCAGCCTCCATATCCCTCTCGCTTCAGTTCCTTCATGCACTTCACAAAGGCCTGTGTGCCGAAACATTCTGCTTTTACTCTGTGATACAATAATAATTTGAGCATTTAAAGCCTTAAAATGCAGATCGAGACTCTGTTGTTTTTGATTTTATGTATGTTTCCTGCACCTTTTCAGGGCCCGGGTGCTGACTGGGCAACTCACTAGTGTTTTCAATTTATGCTGCGGTTGAGCAATTATACAAATTTAACATTTCCTCACCCCAATAATGCCATTTCTTCCCCAGTATAGCCGGGTCCCCCTGTGTCCCCCAGCATTGCCATTATCCTCCAGTATGTAATGTCCCCCACCCCAGTAATGCCATTTCTTTCCCTGTATAGCCATGCCCCTCCCCCTATGTCCCCCAGCATTTCCATTATCCTCCAGTATGTAATGTCCCCACCCCAGTAATGCCATTTCTCCCCCAGTATAGCCATGTCCCCCCTGTGTCCCCAGCATTGCCATTATCCTCCAGTATGTAATGTTCCTCACACCAGTAATGCCATTTCTCCCCCAGTATAGCCATGTCCCCCCTGTGTCCCCAGCATTGCCATTATCCTCCAGTATGTAATGTCCCCCACCCCAGTATGTAATGTCCCCCCCACCCCAGTAATGCCATTTCTCCCCCAGTATAGCCATGTCCCCCTGTGTTCCCCAGCATTACCATTATCCTCCAGTATGTAATGTCCCCCACCCCAGTAATGCCATTTCTCCCCCAGTATAGCCCTGTCCTCCTGTGTCCCCCAGCATTGCCATTATCCTCCAGTATGTAATGTCCCCCACCCCAGTAATGCCATTTCTTTCCCAGTATAGCCATGTCCTCCCTGTGTCCCCCAGCATTACTATTATCCTCCAGTATGTAATGTCCCCCACCCGAGTAATGCCATTTCTTTCCCAGTATAGCCATGTCCCCCCTGTGTCCCCCAGCATTTCCATTATCCTCCAGTATGTAATGTTCCTCACCCCAGTAATGCCATTTCTCATCCAGTATAGCCATGTCCCCCCTGTGTTCCCCAGCAATGCCATTATCCTCCAGTATGTAATGTCCCCCACCCCAGTAATGCCATTTCTTCCCCGGTATAGCCATGTCCTCCCTGTGTCCCCCAGCATTACCATTCTCCTCCAGTATGTATTGTCCTCCACCCCAATAATGCCATTTCTCCCCCAGTATAGCCCTGTCCTCCTGTGTCCCCCAGCATTGCCATTATCCTCCAGTATGTAATGTCCCCCACCCCAGTAATGCCATTTATTTCCCAGTATAGCCATGCGCACACTCCAGTATTGCTCCTTCCCCCACCTCCATGCAGAGGAGTAAAAGGAAGGGTTACATTGGTTTATAGCTAGCTTTCACAGTGTCCTCCAGTCCTCTGCTCCCATTAGCCTCAGTCTCTGCCTCTCCTCATATCCTCATCCATCTACCACTACAAGCACTGCTGTAACATCACAGGAATGGTAACAGTGGGAGGGGGATGTGAGGAGAGAAGGCCAGCTGGAGAGGAGGCAGAGGGAGGACAGGACTGCAGCATGCTGTGAGTACAGTGCACAGGTAGCTATAAACCAGCTTATTATGCTTTCCTGCAATACTCTGCATGGCCCCACCACCCACAAGTGACAGCAATGGGGAGTGCTGGGGAAGGGGGGGATCCAGTATTGTCAGTTTCACCACTGACAGCAGTATAACCTAGATTATTCCTCCCTTATGTATCTAAAGGCAGCAGCATCCTTTATGGATCACATGACCAAATCACTGAGGATGGACGAGGACCAGAGTCACATGACCGAGAGGATATTCAACCTCACACTTGAATTCATCTATCTGCTGACTGGAGAGGTGAGGAGAATTCTGGGAGGTCACATGACATCACTCTTATCTCTATTAATAAAACACACAGCTAACTGGAGAGGTGAGAAAGGGTTCTGAGAGATTATGTGACATTAATGTTGGTCTTTCCATATAGAGTTTTCCTCCAGTGAAGTCTGGTGATCATGTGACCATCACGGTGCCCCCACCTCACTTCCTGATATATGAGGAATACAACAAGCAGAAGATTCTGGAAATCACCAGGAAGATGATGGAGCTGCTGACAGGAGAGGTGAGTGGTGCTGGGAATTATGGGACATTATCCAGTAACAGTAAGGGGTGTGTCTGGGTGGTGACTGTATCATTGTGTGTATCAGGTTCCTATGAGATGTCAGGATGTCACCATCTATTTCTCCATGGAGGAGTGGCAGTATATAGAAGGTCACAAGCACCTCTATAAGGAAGCCATGATGGAGAATCAGCCGCCCCTCACATCACCGGGTAAGAGGAGATTCTTTATTTCTTGTATTGGAGAAAGCAGTGCTTGGGGTCCTCCTGTATCCCCCTCACCAGGTAAACACAAACAGACAATGACCTCAATTCAGTAAGGGCTGATTAGCAAAAAAAAGAGGTTGGAGAAATAACGCATTCTGTATTGTAGATTTTTTTTTTTTTTTGCACCAAGATTGTCACACATGTGGTAATAGGTAATTTGCTGAGAAATGTTGCTTCAGTTCAGTAAGACCTGCTCGGTAATGCAGAAGTCTCCCAGCTGTGGAGGAAGTCTCTGCAGCAGGCTGAGGTTCTCTCCTACAAGTGTCTGCATAACCCATTCCTGTGTGACAGCTTACTAGAGAGTAAAGGGCTTCCTGCATCCCTTTAGATGTGTATGCATGCCACTAAAGGACCTCTTCTGTGTACCAGTATATAGATCTGCATGGCTAAAGGGATACAGGGAAGCCTCTGTAAATGTCTCCTGCTGTTCTATTTAGTTTATCTTTTTGATAACCCACCCGGAAGTGCATCTGATCAAATGAGGTGAGTAGCAGGACCAGGTGGCTCTTCCTATTGGCTTTCTCTGTAGCCTGTCAATTTTACCACATGCTGATTTCTAGTTATTGAGATGACCAGCCAGATCTTTAAAATACCCAACATTTTATTTGTTTTACCGAATGATTTTTTTGAGGTATTCACCGCACAACCCTGTAATTTACCTCACTAGTCTGTAATATTTACTTTTCAATGTGGTGACACTTAGTTAATTGAGCCCATAGTATTCAGTCAGTGTGTGTGTTTCCTACAGATGGATCCAGTAATCAAAACCCACCTGAAAGATGTACAGGTCCTCTTTATTCCTGGGGTTGTCTACAGGAAGATCCCACCACCCCCCACCATTATCAGGTAGGTGGAACTGAGTGTCATTAGAGACCCCAAACTATGTGACATTGTTTCCTGTTGTCTATGCTGTTATCTGTGTTCACATTATAAAGTGCTTCTTATTTTGTGTGATTAGGGTGGAGAACTGATACATGTAAGTGCTGTGGTTAAAGAGGAAGAAGAAGAGGCATATGTGAGGAGTGATCAGCAGTCTATGGAGGAGGGTGACATGATGAGGACAAGTAAAGAGGAAGAAGTAGAGACGTATGTGAGGAGTGATCAGCAGTCTATGGAGGAGGGTGACATGATGGGGACAAATAAAGAGGAAGAAGAAGAGACGTATGTGAGGAGTGATCAGCAGTCTATGGAGGAGGGGGACGTGATGGGGACAAGAAAAGAGGAAGAACAAGAGCCGTATGTGAGGAGTGACCAGCAGTCAATAATAGAGGGTGACATGATGGGGACAAATAAAGAGGAAGAAGAAGAGGGGTATGTGAGGAGTGATCAGCAGTCTATGGAGGAGGGTAACATGATGAGGATAAAGAAAGAGGAAGAAGAGACGTATGTGAGGAGTGATCAGCAGTCTATGGAGGAGGGTGACATGATGAGGATAAAGAAAGAGGAAGAAGACACATATGTGAGGAGTGATCAGCAGTCTATGGAGGAGGGTGACATGATGGGGACAAGTAAAGAGGAAGAAGAAGAGACGTATATGAGGTGTGATCAGCAGTCTATGGAGGAGGGTGACATGATGAGGACAAATAAAGAGGAAGAAGAAGAGACGTATGTGAGGAGTGATCAGCAGTCTATGGAGGAGGGGGACATGATGAGCGCAAGTAAAGAGGAAGAAGAGACGTATGTGAGGAGTGATCAGCAGTCTATGGAGGAGGGTGACATGATGAGGACAATTAAAGAAGAAGAGACGTATGTGAGGAGTGATCAGCAGTGTATGGAGGAGGGTGACATGATGGGGACAAGTAAAGAGGAAGAAGAGACATATGTGAGGAGTGATCAGCAGTCTATGGAGGAGGGAGACATGATGAGAGGATCTAAAGAGAAAGACATTATTCCTGAGATGAACACAGGTAAATGATAAATGGTAGATATTCAAAAGCCTTATTATTAAACTGAGTAACAATATTTTATTGAATCTACGAATTGAAAATTAGTCATTATGTTGGAAACAATAGATCTGTGACAAGGGGATCACTTGAGTGTATGATCCCTCTGGGCCTCAGGTCCCCCTTGATGCAGATGAAAAACTTCTATAATCTAACTCCGATTATAATAGTTAAGCGCACATGAGTGGCAGACATGTGCAACTTCCTTAGCTCAAGAAAAGTTGTCAATACGTCAAAATACTCGCTATCTTTTCAGTTAATGGTTATATAGGGATATGTTTGTTTACTCTATCCACTTGGTTATGAAGTTTAGAAGTCAATATGGTTGGTTGACCTATTGTAAAGGAAAATCTGTTAACAATGTAACCAGGTGTACTACTACTTATAGATCCCTTGTATCATTATCATACTCTCTGTATGCTATGTGTAAAACTTTAAATAAAGAATTTTAAAAAAAAACTGAGTAACAGATATGTCCCTGCTGAGCACAGTACAGATCATCTTCCTCTCAGTATGTGCGGTAATATTCCCACAATTACATGAATCTACCCCTTTGATACAATGTAAAGCAGTCAGTGTGCAGCGGAGGAGATTGTGTCTCAGAAGTTCAGCGGAATAGGTGCCGTATCTATTCCTGACTCTCTCCTCTCTCACTTCAATTCTACAGTTACTATTTACATGCTATAAAACACAAACTTCACTAACGCGCAACTAAACTACTGTTAGGAGCGCTAATAGAGCAGCGCAACTTATTTCCTCTGTGCGTAGGGACTGCTTTAGTGAAATATTGCAGGAGCAATACATCACTACCACGCGGCAAATCAAGGCAGCGCCCATTGCCAAGTAGCGTACTCTATGCTGCCACTAGCGCGTGTAGTGTGCACAGAGGAAATAGTAAATGTGCTCATAACAGTAGTTTAGTCTCGCTGTTTGGCAGCGCTATAGTTAGTGAATCAACCCCATTGTATTTTATAGCATGTAAATAGTAACTGTTGAATTGAAGTGAGTGAGTCAGGAATAGATACGGCACCTATTCTGCTGAACTCTTCTGAGACACAATCTCCTCCCCAGTTCTCCTTGAATGTCGCTGTTGCCCATCCTCCTCTGACCTTCCTAACCCCAGCTTCCCCTAATCAGGCAGTCCTTGTTGTATATGTGGAAGAGGTCAGCCAGATTCTCTGCTCTGCATGGCCTGACCTATATTCATCATGGGATATTATGTTAGTGGCTTGTATAATTAGCTGCTGCAGCAGGACTTGTAATTCCATTAGGAATAGCGGCCGTGTTGTTTGGCCTCGCTCTCCCTGACCTCCCCACACTGTAATCTTGGATTGCAGGTTACTATTACAGTAAGCACTTTCTCCAACTAGAGCAGATATAGCCCCGCCCCCTTGTCATAGCCTCTGAAGAAGCACTTGTGTGTGAAACTGCCGTCAGGCTTCCAGCAACCAGCACCCACCATTATCCACCCCCGCACCGGTACGTGTTTAGTCTCTTCTTATGGACTGTGAGGTGATGATGTAACACACAGCCTACTTGTCTGCACATTGCCAAATAAAGGAAGTTGTACAGCAGTGCCGACCATCCTCTTTCCTTTCATCCCTAATGATAATTGTTCCTCCCCTCAGAATTCTCTAACAGGAAGTGATGATGTTTCTCTATTTGCAGGGCGGAGTCCCGGCATCAGGAACCTCTCAGAGACTCGTCTCTCTGTATCCACAGACTGTACAACGGATGATAATGTCACTGGACAAGAGTCTCCTGCAGATATCCTGGTGACCCCAAATATTCCTCCAGACTCACCTCACCTGTCTAACCCTGAGGGGCCTCCTACCCAGCACAGCTCTCCCCCTGCTGGAGGGTCTTATTGTTCCATGTGTGGGAAATGTTTTCTATGGAAATCAAGTCTTGTCAGACATGAGAGATCTCACACTGGTGAGAAGCCCTATTCATGTGCTGAGTGTGGGAAATGTTTTACTCAGAAATCAAATCTTTTCACACATGAGAAATCTCACACTGGTGAGAAGCCATATTCATGTTCTGAATGTGGGAAATGTTTTGGTCATAAAGTAAGTCTTAACAGACATGAAAATTCTCACACTGGTCAGAAGCCTTATTCATGTGCTGAGTGTAGGAAACGTTTTGGGAGTAAATCACAACTTGTCAGGCATGAGAGACTGCACAATAGTGAGAAGCCCTATTCATGTGCTGAGTGTGGGAAATGTTTCGCTCATAAATCACATCTTGTCAGGCATGAGAGATTTCATAGTGGTGAGAAGCCCTATTCATGTGCTGAGTGTGGGAAATGTTTTGCTCATAAATCACATCTTGTCAGGCATGAGAGATTTCATAGTGGTGAGAAGCCCTAATTATGTGCTGAGTGTGGGAAATGTTTTGCATGGAAATCAGACCTTGTCCAACATGAGAGATCTCACACTGGTGAGAAGCCCTATTAATGTGCTGAGTGTGGGAAATGTTTTGTGAGTAAATCAATTCTTGTCAGGCATGAGAGATCTCACACTGGTGAGAAGCCCTATTCATGTTCTGAGTGTGGGAAATGTTTTGCACGGAAATCAGACCTTGTTCAACATCTATGCAAACGAGGAAGGATCTGCTGTCATATGCAGCCATGGCTCTCTTGAAGAGTAAATAAAAGCCAAAAGCCCAAAACACTTTTATCTGGCTGAACAAACACTCCTGATAACACAGAAGTGCTGAAATTATCATTATTTGTTTTTGCTGGGAGCTGAATAAACCAGATTTTAACTCACACTGATTTTGCTGCTGTGCATAATTCAGAGTCAGGATACAACCCCTTAAAGTGAAAATAAGAATGTGAGTCTCCAGGAAAGTTCTATATAACATTGTTATTTACCTGCTGTGAGCTGCAGATGTGGGGATATTAGAAGCTCCCATTCATCCAGACTGAACTGAGGACAGGAGATTTCCCTCTCTCTGTGTCTCTGTTTTACAGTCAACAGCCCAGGTTCTGTAGGAACTGTTCACCGGCGAACAGTTTGGGCCATCTCTACCAGTGACAGGTACAAACTCCAAAGAGTGATTAGCGCTGTGGAAAAGATCATTGGATCATTCCTGCCACCTCTCAATCTCCACATGGCGAGAAAGAGGTCTAGTGCCACCAAGATCTAGTGTGTCCCCTCCCACCCAGGCAACAGCTTCTTTGACCTCTTCCCATTGGGCCGCCGTTATAGGACCATCTCCTCTAGAACAAACATGCTTAGCAGCACCTTCAGGCTGTCCTCCTGCTGAACGCTATCCCTTACCTGCTGAGCCCGCTCTCCTGCTAAATGCTATCCCTCCCCTGCTGAGCCCGCTCTCCTGCTAAACGCTATCCCTCCCCTGCTGAGCCCGCTCTCCTGCTGCTCTATCCCTCCCCTGCTGAGCCCGCTCTCCTGCTGAACTCTCTCCCTCCCCTGCTGAGCCCGCTCTCCTGCTGAACGCTTTCCCTCCCCTACTGAACTCTATCCCTCCACTGCTGAGCCCGCCCTCCTGCGGTAATCCTACCCCTCAGACAGCTGAGACTCCCCGCCATCGCTCTAGTCCTCCAAACACCTCAGGGTGCAGCACCCTCCTAGCACCTCTGTAGTGCAGTATCTCCTGCTCCTCCTCCTCCAAATATTTTCCACCTACACTACTTGACTATTGTTCTTGGTTTTGTCTGCCAATGTCTGTTTATCTGTTGCCAATGCTAAAGCAGCGCAGCTTAATGACAGGAGAGTGAGGTAAAAATCTCCAGCGCACTCTATGCTGCATTATTGCTAACTTACGCGTGCTCCATTAGCTTAATAGGCGCGCCACTGAACCCGCCCTGAGCCCCTCGCTTCACAGGATGAGATCCCAGCACTTTGATTGGCCCAATAGGCTATTTGTCATGTGACAGGAAGCCTATTGGGCCAAAGAAACAGAAGCGCCCATTAAGTTAATGGAGCGTGCTTAAGCCTTTCGGGACCAGCTGCCTAACCCCCCTTCAGGACCAGGCATTTTTGCAGAAGGGGGGAGGGCGCTTTTGGGGGGTCAGGCAGCCGGATCCCTGCAGGGTCTCTCTGGGCTGTCTCCCCCCTTTGTGGCCCCGTGTCCCCCCTTTAGCCAGCAGCCATCACTCACCTCCCAGGCTCCAGCGATGAGCCGCACTGGACCCCTCTGCTCCGGCCGGCATCTCTGCTCCTACTGACGCTCAGTTCCGGGTCGCAGCTTGATGACGTCATCAAGCTGGGACTCGGTGCTGGTGTCTGAAGGAGCAGACATGTCGGCAAGGGAATGGCTGCATGCTTGTTTCTGGTGTGATTCAGACACTACTGCAGCCAAATAGATAAGCAGGGCTGCCAGGCAACTGTTTTTTTTAAAAGGAAATAAATATGGCAGCCTCCATAGTCTTCTCATTACACTTGTCCTTTAACTAATAATTGTCACCCATCACCAAAATCCCCTATAAAGCCACCATTTGTGAACTATTTATTATGAAAGGCCTAGCAGGCTAGCTTATTATTATCATTTAGCTGAGAGACTGACCACCTTCCACAGTGATCCTAACATCCAAGAGAGGTGATCTGCATTTATTCTTGGTGACTTTATTGACTATAAGCAAGGGCACGGCTCTCTCACCCTTTTATGTCTAGGAATGTACCATATTTTATGGACTATAAGATGCTCCTGACCATAAGATGCAGCTAGGTTTAGGGGACAAAAACTAGGAGAAAAAAATATACTAAGCTTGGTGCATCCATGGTGAAGGGGTATCTTGTGGATTATGCCCCCTTGTACCTCTTGTGTCTCTCTGTGCCCACCTCTGTCCTCCTCTGTCCCCCTTGTGTCTGCCTCTGTCCTCCCTGTGTCCTCCTCTACGCCCCTTTGTGTCCCCGTGTCCTCCTTGTGTCCTCCATTTGTCCCTGTGTCGTCCTCTGCATGGGCACAGTACAGGGAGTCTCTGCCATTGCGGCGGGTTAGAGGTTGGTATTGGCAGCGTTCACAAGTCAGGAACTCACTACATATAGACTATAAGACGCATTGACCTTCCCCTCCCCCCTGTTTTGGGGGAGAAAAGGTGAGTCTTATAGTTCAAAATATACAGTATTATACATTTTATTCATTATGTAACAATTGTCACTGTAATTACCAGATCTGTATTTTGTATTGATTCTTTATTTTGTTACCAGTTCAGTATTTTGTATATTGGTGTTGTACAGCATTTGTCTGTATTATGTACCCCATGCTTGTTTCTTACTTTACTTAATAAATCAATAATGGTAAACAAGACTGCACGTTGTTTAAAGTTGTTAGACAAACATAACACTAAACTGGAGGTGATATTTCACCATGATCAAGGAGCTCTATAAGAGGTGGGACACAAATACAATCAGGTGAGTTCCAGTCTGACCTGGTGGGAAAGGTTTCCATGTTCCAGGGATACTCAGACTGGGCCTCTGCGGCTTACAACTTCTTTTCTGCACCCCCTGATGGTCATGATGGGGATTACAATCATATGCATCATTACACAGGTGAGTTTGTGTTTAAAACTACTCAGACAAATCCACATGGTTAGAAGGTTAGTGGCCGATACACAGTCTTATAGGCCAATAGTTCTGGGATAAGCTATCTGTATATATATATATATATATATATATATATATATATATATATATATAAAATTGGATGTATGTATGTATGTAACCAAGATGGCGCCGGACTCGGACGCCTCGGCCACAGGGCTCCGGCCTTTTTTGCTCTTTTAGACGTAAATCTCTCCTTCACTCATCTCTTGTTTCACCTCTTGCTGAGGTAGAAGGCGGGGAATATGGGCACTGCCGGTCAGGCTCTGCACTAGCCACACAACGGCTACGATGGACGGCGATAGGATCAGCTGTTCGGCGGACCACGTGTAGGCATGGAGAGGCAGAGGCAGCACTGTGCTCTGCTGTTTCTGCTGCCGCTGCCCCCGGACCATCGACCGTCTGCGATGCCACCCAGGTCCCCCCTAGCCTACCGGGGAGGATGGAGGGACACAGAGGAGCCTCTCCGCAGCGCTCGATCATCAGCGCATACCATCAGCGCGCGGCGGCGGCATGCCAGCTGATCGGGCGGCCAGCTGATCAGGACCCACGTGCCCTGATCTGTCCTCCACCGCTCTGGCCCCGACGCCATCCATTCAGCTCTCGGAAGGAACGAGCTGCTGCTCCAGCCTCACAGGATGTTGCCCCCTGCACTCAGTGTCAGGCAGGACACACTTGCAGCTCTCCATCGCTGCTGCCGTGACCTGGACCGGCGTCTGATCCCCGGTTGCGGCCCGACTGCTGCCCCAAGCTAGCTCCTCCAGCCACCGCAACTACAGGAGGCCCCACACCTAGCAGGCTCTCTGGAGAGCTGCTGACCGAGAGCTCAGTGTCCACGTGGTGTGGGTCGTACGGGCTACTGTACCCCCGCTACCCAGGACGCCACCAGCACTGCAGGAGCACCCATCCTCCTCAGCCCGGGATTGACAAAGGCTGCAGGACCCCCCCCCCTCCACCACGTGGGCCGCTGCCTAGGAGTCTAGGACGCCAGCCCAGGGCATGGAGGACATTTCATTTCATGTGCACAAAAGGCCTGACCACCGCCGCTTCCTGCTGGGCCTCCCACATGGCAGAGATCCTCGGCTGTGCTCGAAGAGAGGGTCTCCACCAGCCGCAGCCCCCAGCCTGCTCGGCCACCCAGGGTCTACCTCACCCACTGTTGTGGACTGTGCCAGCCTGCTCCACCATCCAGCTCTGAAGACCAGCTGCCCACCTTCCTACATCAGGGCACCGGACCACAGGGATGGACTGTTGGACTGATTGCGGGTACTAGGGGTGCTTCTCAATCTGCAGCCCTAAAAGGCCTCATCCTCTGTCTCCCTACTCTTGCCTTGGCTCCTTCTCCTGCTTCTTCCTCTGTCTCGCTTTAGCTATCCCTCCTCTCTATCTCTCTCTCTTTCTCTATCCACTCTTTTTCAGGACACACTGCGGGGCATCTGGAACTGCTGTGGAGCGAGTGAGCGCCGTCGATAGTCGGCAGGCTGCTCCCCTCACATAGCACTCCAGACTTACCCACGCGTCCTTTCACTATGGTTATGTGCATTATGTATATATAGGTAGATGTTTACTGTGTATACTGTACCTGATTGTATGTGTTGGATTGCACGTATGTGTTGTACCATCTCCGACCCTGTATGAGCCAAAAATAATTCCGGGTACAACCCCCGTTGTACTTGGCGAAATAAATCTGATTCTGATTCTGATGTATGTGCCGCGATCACTCGAAAAACGGCTTGACCGATTTGAATGAAACTTGGTATACAGATCCCTTACTACCTGGGATGATAGGGATGATAGGTTCTGGGGGTCTCGCGTCCCCCCGACACACCTGCAGCAGATCAGGTGTTTCTGACATTATTGTCACATCTGACAAGATTAGCTGCATGCTTGTTTCTGGTGAGATTCAGACACTACTGCAGCCACATAGATCAGCATGGCTGCCGGGTAACTGTTATTGTTTAAAAGGAAATAAATATGGCAGCCTCCATATTCTTCTCATTACACTTGTCCTTTAACTAATAATTGTCGCCCATCACCAACAATCCCCTATAAAGCCACCATTTTTGAACTCTGTATTATGAAAGGCCTAGCAGGCTAGCTTATTATTATCATTTAGCTGAAAGATTGACTACCTTCCACAGTGATCCTAACATCCAAGAGAGGTGATCTGCATTTATTCTTGGTGACTTTATTCCAACGTTGTTGTGACAGCGCTCCTCTGGTAATCCTAAAAAAAACAAATACAATCGCACATAGTGTATTACTGAAACAACAGGTTTAAAAACACTACACCCAACACGTGCACCGGTGATAACAATGTGTTCCACTCTTAGTGAGATATAGCCCCTTCAGTATAGCAGCTCACCAGATGGACACCACCTCAGAATCCTGGTGGGTCTAGCGTGTGGCCTTCAAGCGGCTAACTCTCAATCACAATCTCCACACTTGTTCATTGGTAAAAAACGGCTCCAGATTTATTGCACACATCCACATGTAAAACAACATAAAATGCACATAGCGTAATCCAATTAATTAAAACCAAGAAATGGCCTGCGCAATCCAGCGCACTCACTTGAGTACATGAATTATAGGCATCTCGGGCATCAGAGCCCACCAATAATGTTTCCCCTGGTTTACAGCGGCACCAGCGTCCCGACACTCCGCTCTCCTCCAAGGTAACCGTCCAAGCTTCCCGCTACCCTCGTGACGTCAGCGCTCCTGGGTCCGCCCTACGCGTTTCGTCCAATAGACTCATCAGGGGCTGACGTCACCAAGGGCGCCGACGTCTTTTAAAGTGCGGGCTCCTCCCCTTCAGACTTGGGAGTAAGACGCATCAACGCGTCAATCTATCCGCGTTACAACCGCGGAAAAAACGATATGTGCCTCGCGTCTATGGCGTCATTTGTGTTCAAGTTTCCCTTTTCCATGAGAATGCAAGTGTGCAAGTGATACGCATGTGACACGAATGCTGCTGAGCAGATGGGTGACATCAGCCTAGAAGTTAGGGCATCACAGAAAGCCAGGATAAAGGAGACCGAGGGGTCTTGTGCTCTCTCTCTCCCCCCCGGTGCACAAACACCTAATTAAGGGAGAGTGTGTGAGCCGGGAAAGGTGACACATAACAAGGAAAACACACTCATATGGACTGTCTAAGCAAAGGTGGAGCCTAAAGATTAAATATAAATACAAACATAGGTAAGAATTCTGCATATATCTTCTTGGGGGATTTTAAGTATCTGCAGAGTTCTTGCCATGTAAATCCCTCAGAAAACTGTATTCAGAGTTCTCCCTTAAGATTTATTCTAGAGAAACATAATTCTGATCATTCTAGTACATCATGCTTTGTGGACGTCCATTGACCTTTATCTTCTCTAATGTACAGACAGCCCGGCACCGTCCAACACTAGGAGTGTACACAAATCACAACATGAAAATAAACACAAGTTTCCCAGAATCCGGATGAACTCCAATTATGGCCCAGAGTTCCTGGACCTGTGTAATAGGTATGCTGCCCATCACATTCTCGTGGAAGCCAATAAAAGTTTCGGATGTGATGGACAGCTGGCCCTCACTCACAGCCCACCCATTGTTAAGCTGTAGAGTTTTCTGTATATAAAATGTAGCCGTGATTTATAGGTAGGGGAGAATGGTATTCGCTTGACAGCTACTTAAATCTGATGGACGTTCTGCTTATCTGTATTTTATGACTTGCTGCTTCTGTAACCAAGGCTGAGCAGTGCATTGTGGACTGCAATAAATCTTTCATGGCCTCAGAGTGTCTCTGGTCTGTGTATACAGCTGCAGCTGTGTGATAGTCCAGCTGATACATGAGTAAGTGCAGTCTCCTCAGATGATTGCTGGTGCCGTGATTACCAAGGCAAAACACCTAATCAGTTTTTATCAGAAATATCCCCCTCCCTCTGAAAAAAGTACTACAAAAACTACAATGGGGACATGAGGAAAGCGCAGTGCAGTCAAAAGTACAATGAAAATCTTGAAAGCACACCAGAGATTATTTGCTCCTCCCATTATTCTACATCCGAGCTGTCACCCGTCCAGTCACCTGATTCCAGGATACTTTCCATAAGCTCAGTAATGGTGGAGGGAGGAGAGGACTTCCATGTCCCGGCTACCAGTCTGTCAGCTGCTGGGAGGAGGGGCGTGGCCAGAAGAGAGTGGAGAGGTATTAAGGGATTCATATGAGATGCAAGTCTCTGTATAAACCTGTGATCCTAGCCTAATACAGGCTCTATACTGGCTCCACTGGCCGTGTTACAGTATTTACAGATGAGGCTCCCGGTCATTACCCCAATAATGGAGTGTTGATGTGGGCCTAGTACATGTGGGTATAAGCATCATTAGCCACCCAATATTATAGCCAGGTAAGGTGTTTATTATGGTTAGGGCCCCTGCTGGCCCCGGTGAAATTAACACATCTGGAAGGGCTGGGTGTGTGCAGCCTGGATAGCAGCCCCAATATGTTCATTGGTTTTCTACAAAGTATGACTATGATTATTGTAGTGATTAGGTTGTGATCTCCGCTGAGGACAGTCAGTGACATGACTATGTGCTCTGTAATGTGCTGCAGAAGATGTCAATGCTATATACATATATAATAATAATATGGTAGGACATTACACTATGACTATGGTAAGATTAAATTGTGAGCTCCTCTGAGGACAGTCAGTGACATGGCTATGTGCTTTGTAACGTGCTGCAGAAGATGTCAGTGCTATATAAATACATAATAATAATATGGTAGGACATTACACTATGACTATGGTAAGATTAAATTGTGAGCTCCTCTGAGGACAGTCAGTAACATGATTATGTACTCTGTAAAGTGCTGCAGAAGATGTCAGTGCTATATAAATACACAATAACAATATGGTAGGTGTCAGGCTTTTCTGGTCAACAAAAACAGTTCAGACTGTATGCCCATATGACTGTCCCAGAGCCCAGCCCATAACACCTGCGCAATCTCCTACATAACACAATACTAACAATACCCTGCAGGCAGATGTAGCATACAGTCTGAAAGATAGCTAATCACCAGACAGAACCTGAATACTTGGCAATGCAAATTGGTCACACAATTCAGTCAATCCAGGCAGCAAGCAAAGCATAGTCCAGGTTCAAGGCAAGGTTGGCAACAGGAATCCAGCAGGTATAAGTGTGGCCAGTTCAAGGCAGTGGTTGGCAACAGGAGGTTAATCATGGTCAAGGTACAAGGCAATAGCAACGGGAATCAAGCAAGTGCTACCCAGCAACAAGGCAAAGCTAAATGCTATCACAGGCGATGACTGGGGGTGCTCACTAGGTTTAAATACTAGGACTAACCCATCAACATAAAGAAGAATTGAAAACAAACCAATAGTGATCCAGCGAGCATGAGTTACAGCTTACATCGGTGGAGCGCACATTGAGAATGCATCCTCCACCTATCCAATGAGGTCTGAGAGGCCTCCAGAAGTTGGAGCTATGGGATGAGAAGCAGCATACCTGACAGTAGGACATTAAACTATAACTATAAAAGAGATTAGATTGTGAGCTCCTCTGAGGACAGTCAGTGGCCGTCGTTACTGTGCCATGCCTGATTCTAACTTCTTTGACCTGCCAGGTAAAATAGCACTGCAGTATTGTTCAGGAAGCCTTGAGAAGCACTCGCATTTCTGAGTACTGCCAAAGACTAGCACATCCGTAAGCCCAGAATCATGCGCTCATCTTAGCAAGTACTCAGGGGCGTGAGTTATTGTAGATGTATCTGTAGATGGCTGTTGTGTAGTAACTAAAATTGATGATGATGATGATGATGACAATAGATTGTTTAGCTTGATGGGCAATCTGTAACTGAGGGGGTGTTCCAAGCCCTACCCCATAGAGCAATATCAATCCATGCCATGCACTGATGAGGATCAGCCAGTCTGTATTCATTTTGGATTATTGAGGCTCTGTAATATTAACAAGCTGACTCATCATTGCATTCCAGAGGTTCTGGGGGTGTGTTTAGTTTACAGGGACAAAAAAAGAGTGATTTGCATATCCAGCAGTGATGCATTGTGGGGTACATCATATGCTCACTCTACTCTGAATAATTTCAAATAGCTTCTGTTTAAAGAAGACACATTTCTTTATTGCTTAACATTGAGTCTATTTTGGTCCTTTTTAGGCCCATTACACACTCCTAGGAGTTCTGGTTCACCATGAGCTTTATAGGCAATCTGCAACTCTTAGTAAAGGCGATCCCACAAACAGTGGCTGCAGTTAGTCTATTCACCACAAGATGGCGATCACACAAACAGGAAATGATGTAAGACAGGAAGAAGAGAAGTTGCAGGAAGTGGAGAGGACACATTGTTGGAACTAAGAGGTAATTGTGTGATTCTTGTTATAGACTAGCACATATATGGCTGCTGGGCATTGTACAGGATGTATTGCAGTGGGGAGATCAGTACAGACATAGGCAAGTATGAGGATAGTAATAGTATGAATGAGCATAGAGATTGTATGCAGCAATAACTGTATATAGGAGAGATGGGGAAGAGAGCATTAGTGTTAGATGGAATGTGAGCAGTCACACAGGGCTTTTCTCCTGTCTGACTCACAGTGCTTGGGAGCTGCAGCCACAGAAGGCACAGTCAGTAGCACCCCCTCCCCTCCTGGGCAATAAGCTGCATAGTAAATGTATCACTAAACAGATGCTGCCTCCAGCCAGGATGTGCTCCCCGCTCTGCACCCAGCTCTCTTACATACGGTGACTAGACCTCCCGCTTTAGCAGGGACACGTCCTGGGTTTGGGGTTCCCTGTCCCAGGCTGCATGGGGTCCTGAGAAACGTCCCACTTTTGGCTGCGGGATGTCCGGCCGCAGGACTCAGGCCTCCATCCAATGGGCTGTGCTGTGAAAAGTAGGCGCAGCCACCTGGTATCAACTTCGCCTCCCCAACCTGCTTCCCCCTCAGCCCTGCCCTCCCTTCAATCGGCACGGCTGCCCACCACATCAGCCCTGCCCTCCCTCCAATCAGTGCGGCCAACCCCGCCCAGCCTAACCGCACGGATCGCTGGGACAGGGAGGTGTTATTTTTGAATAGCCAATCCATACAGGAGAGACCTTACCGGTGTGTACTGCATCTTCTGGCTGGTAAGAGTGGCATATAAGCTTTACAGCAGCCCGTGTCACCAGCACTGTCCCTCGGTGCCCCCTTCCCCACGTGTGTGTCCCTCTCTCCCCCAGCCCTGTCCCTCAACATGTACCCCTCCTCTCCCACTCCCCAGCACCAACTCGTGTACCCTCCTCTCTTCCACCACAGTGTGTCCTTCCCTACCCCAGCACTGTCCCTCTTTGGCTATCATTCATAAAGCATTTCCGCATGCGGAAATGCTGAAAACCGCCGACTTTACCGACCACTAAGCAAAATCTTCATTCATGAAGGCTCTTTCCGTATGAAAAGCTAACATTCCCGTGCAGAGCGATAAATTTCCGCCTTGTGCGGTGATTTTCTAGATTTATCTAGAAAAAGTAACAAAATGTCCATTCATAAAGATTAGAGCACAGCGGTATGCGGATGGGGATTACCGCTCCCTCGGCAGTAACGATAAGCATGCGGAATACATGTAACTAAATGGGACAGACCTCCCAAGCAGCAGCAGAGATAGCAGCGCACGGAGGGACTCAGGCAGCTTCTCTGTTTCCGCAAGCCTACCGACAGCCTTTTCCAGAAAATCTCCGCACTTGTATCGCAACAGGCAAACTTTTTATGAATGACCACCCAGAAATCTAAAATACCGACAGCGGTGTTTTCCCGCACTGAATCTCCTTACCGACAGCACTTTTATGAATGATAGCCAATGTGTATGTGTCTCCCTCTTCTCTCCAGTGTGGTGACCCCCCCTCCCCCCCAGCATTGTCCCTCAGTGTGTGTTCCTCTGCTGCCCTTCTTGCAACCCCTCCCCCCCCCCATGAACCCTCTTGTGTGTGATCTTCTCCTTCCTCCCCACCCCGTCAGTGTTACCCTCTTCCCCACCTCCCCTTCCAGTCAGTCACCCTCCTCCCCTCCATTCAGTGTATTCCAAGTGGGGGGGGGGGGGGGGGTAACATTTACTTAATTTTAACGTGTGGGGGGTAATGTTTGCTCATTTGCTGCATTTCATGTGTCTGGAAGTAATGCTTGCCTCATTGTATATGTCGCGGGGAAAGTTTCCTGCATTTCATTTGATGGAGGAAACGGTTGTTGCATATCATGTGTCGGAGGTAATGGTTCTTGCACTTTTGATATGTCAGAGGTCATGGTTCTTGTATTTCATGTGTCGGGAAAACAATTATTGCATTTCATGTGTGGGAGGAAACGGTTAGGGTTGATGGTCATAGTTGGCTGCATTTGCTACTTTGGGGTTATTGTTGCAGGATTTGGCATTTTGGGGGCTCATTATTACTAAATGATATGCTTATAGATCGCATCAGGCAGTTTCTGCAGCTTTATCATCTGCACATCAATGATGCAAATCTCCCATTTCATCACATTATGGCAAAAACGTCTCTTTCTTATGTGTTTGGAGAACGTTGTCCCCAAAAAAGAAATGCTCCTACTTTTACTGCCTGATGAAGTAGGGTCAGGTCTGTGAAACGCGTTGCACAATAACTGGGAGTGTGTAAATACAATTTTCTGTGACTGTTCAGATCAACAGTTCTGTGTGTCTGCTTGGAGGAGGTACGTCCACCACTACCTCCTTTATACATACATATATACAGGATCTTCTCAAAAAATTAGCATATTGTGATAAAGTTCATTATTTTCTGTAATGTACTGATAAACATTAGACTTTCATATATTTTAGATTCATTACACACAACTGAAGTAGTTCAAGCCTTTTATCGTTTTAATATTGATGATTTTGGCATACAGCTCATGAAAACCCAAATTTCCTATCTCAAAAAAATAGCATATATTATCCGACCAATAAAAGAAAAGTGTTTTTAAAACAAAAAAAGGTCAACCTTCAAATAATTATGTTCAGTTATGCACTCAATACTTGTTAGGGAATCCTTTCGTAGAAATGACTGCTTCAATGCGGCGTGGCATGGAGGCAATCAGCCTGTGGCACTGCTCAGGTGTTATGGAGGCCCAGGATGCTTTAATAGCGGCCTTATGCTGAATACACACGGTGCGTTCGCGCACTCGATTTCCCGCTCGATTTCCGTCGTTTCGCTTATTTCCAACATGTCCGATTTGGATTTCGATGGAATGTTAGGTCGATTCGCATGCAAGGGGCCTGATTCACAAAGCGGTGCTAACAGTTAGCACGCTGGTGAAAAGCCCTTTATCATGCCTAAACTCAGTTTAGGCATGATAAGTTTAGGTGTGATAAGTTTAGGTGTGATAAGTTTAGGCATGATAAGTTTAAGCACCAACTGCGTTAGCACCGCAATGCACAGCTGATCAAAAGTTTTACGCTAGCAAAGTCTGGTGCACTTCGTATAAAGTTTAATGCCGCTGCTTTGCGTGCGGGACTTTGCAAGCGATCTAAACTTATCTAAACTTAGCATGCCTAAACTTATCACACCTAAACTTATCATGCCTAAACTTATCACACCTAAACTGGCTTTTCACCAGCGTGGTGCAATGGTTATCATGCCTAAAGTCTCTAACTGGGTTAGCACCGCTTTGTGAATCGAGCCCAAAGTATGCCAATTCGACCTAACGATCCATCGAAATCCAAATCGGACATGTTGGAAATAAACGAATCGACGGGAATCGAGCGGGATATCGAGTGCACGAACGCACCGTGTGTATCCAGCATTAAGCTCATCCAGAGTGTTGGGTCTTGCGTCTCTCAACTTTCTCTTCACAATATCCCACAGATTCTCTATGGGGTTCAGGTCAGGAGAGTTGGCAGGCCAATTGAGCACAGTAATACCATGGACAATAAACCATTTACCAGTGGTTTTGGCACTGTGAGCAGGTGCCAGGTTGTGCTGAAAAATTAAATCTTCATCTCCATAAAGCTTTTCAGCAGATGGAAGCAAGAAGTGCTCCAAAATCTCCTGATAGCTAGCTGCATTGACCCTGCCCTTGATAAAACACAGTGGGCCAACACCAGCAGCTGACATGGCACCCCAGACCATCACTGACTGTGGGTACTTGACACTGGACTTCAGGCATTTTGGCATTTCCCTATCCTCAGTCTTCCTCCAGACTCTGGCACCTTGATTTCCGAATGACATGCAAAAGTTGCTTTCGTCCTAAAAAAGTACTTTGGGCCACTGAGGAACAATGCAGTGCTGCTTCTCTGTAGCCCAGGTCAGGCGCTTCTGCCGCTGTTTCTGGTTCAAAAGTGGGTTCATGCTTCCATCTGCTGAAAAGCTTTATGGAGATGAAGATTTCATTTTTCAGCACGACCTGGCACCTGCTCACAGTGCCAAAACCACTGGTAACTGGTTTACTGACCATGGTATTACTGTGCTCAATTGGCCTGCCAACTCTCCTGACCTGAACCCCATAGAGAATCTGTGGGATATTGTGAAGAGAAAGTTGAGACGCAAGACCCAACACTCTGGATGAGCTTAAGGCCGCTATCGAAGCATCCTGGGCCTCCATAACACCTGAGCAGTGCCACAGGCTGATTGCCTCCATGCCACGCCGCATTGAAGCAGTCATTTCTGCAAAAGGATTCCCTAACAAGTATTGAGTGCATAACTGAACATAATTAATTGAAGGTTGACTTTTTTGTTTTAAAAACACTTTTCTTTTATTGGTCGGATGAAATATGCTAATTTTTTGAGATAGGAATTTTGGGTTTTCATGAGCTGTATGCCAAAATCATCAATATTAAAACGATAAAAGGCTTGAACTACTTCAGTTGTGTGTATTTGAATCTAAAATATATGAAAGTCTAATGTTTATCAGTACATTACAGAAAATAATGAACTTTATCACAATATACTAATTTTTTGAGAAGATCCTGTATACATATATATACTTTTTACCCTGTTGGCACCTCTGTTTGTTCTTGTACAATATCTGAGCCCACCCTTGGTGGAGGGGTGTAACTCCTTTTTCTTTATCTATGGAGAGCGACTTCTTAATCTTGAGTGGGGACAGGTCTAATCTCCCCACCTGCCTTTACAGTGGTTACCTTTGTGGCGACCCGGGTGTGTGAGTATTCTTTTACTTGCTCTGCATATTCATCCTTTGCCAGTACTTACTACACTATATTGGCTCTCTGTGTCCTCTCTTTGTAATTACCCTTAGGGTCACTTGCCTAACTTTTGGGAGGAAACTCTGGCTCGCTGCCTCACTGTTACAGTATAGTTGGCTCCGCCCATGTGATGTCATGGTCACATC